>NW_026542601.1:39219897-39943034 GCF_028750875.1 Macrosteles quadrilineatus | reverse complement strand
TTTTAGCTGGGAATGATTTTGTAATTTTTTGATAATCCATGTTAATTTAATAATAGCAATGTTATAGAGAAATCTTCTCAAATCGGTTCGTAATTTTAACCACTATTTATGTAAAGCTGTGACATATTTAATAAATAATTTCTTGATCAGCATTGTACGTGTTATTAAATTTACGGAAAGTAAATAAAAGAAACGTCTTATAACACTTAAAACATATATTTACGCTTATACTGTTACTCACAAGACAGTAAATATACAAAAGAGATGGTAAGTGGTGATCGATTTCGATTGGACACTCCAATCGTCATCAGACCTAATAGGCGAATGTTTCTTCTATTTACTTTCCGTCATATTTAATTACTATATTTGTTAGTGTTATGTGTAACTTATTTGTTATAAGCATGGCTTGGTTGATGCTGAACTAAGGATTAGCATGTATGATCAATTGATCATGATTGAGTTTAAACACATAGAAGTAAGGTACAGAGAAAACACTTAATGGTACACTTAAGTGGTGTCTGTCTATCACTAGTTGCTGGTGTCTACAGCAAATTTAACAACCCCCCCCTTACCATTATATACTGCAACGTTACAGTGGAGGAAGACCCTGTGCGATAGGAATTTCCAAACAGCGCTCGCCGCTTCCTTGCTCGTCACAAGTATATTTTGTTGTTGGCACAACATACTAGAGCTGAAAACGCACGGTCGTTCCATAAGCAAGTTTCCTTTGTACCTTAATTCTCTGTAATTTGAACTATTTCCGCTCCAGGTTTTGTTGGACATTGGTTTTTTTAGCTTTTGAATTGAGAGTTGAAGGCTGAGTGTTGTTTGAATGAACATTTGACGAATGACTTCCGCGAGTACCTTTACTCAGGCGAATGTACGTGTTGTGAACGTTAGATTTGTTTGTTAGGTGAAGGTAGTATCAAAAGCATTGAGTGAAGTAGGCAGAGATTTATCTGCTGGAGAATTCCATTGCACCTTTGAGCTCTGTGAGTTTAATCTCTTGTCACTTTTTCAGTTGTCTTCCGTTAGTATTAAGTCTTCAGACTTTGGTACAAGTATGAAGAATGAATCGACGTGTAATTGTTTAGTACGTTTAATCTGTTGGGGTACTTTAATGTTTTTTGTCAGGTGCATGCATTTTAAATTTGTAAAGTTACAGTTCAAACCCTGGTCTTGTTACTATCAGTATAAGTCAACCTGATGTTAGTAAATTACCCTTGTTAAATCGCTTGTAATGTACCTAACCATAAGTTTTCAATGTCAAGCTTCGTAATAGTTAACCTACATGTGTATTGAACTGTACAAAGACTGTGAAGCTAGATAATGATGACTAACTACAGATATTGTGATTTAATAGAAAATACAGACCAAAAATAACCCCAACAAGAAAATAACCATGAACCCCAACAGATTAAATGAAGAAAATACATTTTTATACGAACTTAACTTATTAGGAATAGTTATTGAAGACTTGGTGGGCATATTCTGGTACTGAGGAGCAAATATTATTGTATTTTCAACCGGTTGTATTTTGTAATTTCTGTTACTGGTCTGATGACGTTTAGAGATTACCAGTGTAAAAAATGTTTTATTATTAAAATAAATATTAAATTATTAATTGATTGGAAACCTTAAAAATAAATGTAAAAATTCTCATGTGGTTATGGTTTAAAAGTTCAATGGAACTTTTTTCTCAATTATTCATTCACATTATAACTACAATATGGTCTTGCTAATCTCACAAAACTTAACAGCGTGATTAATTCGGTACTAAAAATAATAGTTTACCTATTTTTGTGATGGTTTCTCTTTTTTTGCAGTTTTACTATCAGAACTAATAAATCTCTTTTTTATAAGCCACATATTTTAATTGGAATTAATAATATTTTTTTTTTCAAAAATTAACTTTAATCACTATCTCAAACCTAAAAAAGCTATTAAATTTGCAAAGAGACTTAAAACTTATTCTTTAATTCCATCATAGTTATTTCACGGAGTTAAGAAATGTAATACAAATCTTTTCCTTTATGTTTTTAATATTTATAATTGATGAAATCAACTAAATATCACCGTATGCCTGATTCTTTCCTTTTTTACCCAAGTATTTAACGGGTACAAATAAATCAGAATTTAACTTAAATACGCTATCTGCATACATTACATTCATTTGTGTTCTGATCATTATTAAGTAGCATAATACATTTTATATCTTAACATATGTTTCAGAAAAGTAATTCACAGACGATGGTTCCAATGTAACTAACTGGTATGTTGAAACAACTAGTTGGTATTGTATGGTTTCATAGTTTTGTCACCTAGTTTCGGACGTCTTCAGTTTTGCATTGTTGTAATTGTAATTATTTATAAAAAATTGCAAAAGTCAAACCAATAATAGTTATTTTTAATGGTAAAAAACTAATGGGGGAACATAATACAGTTCCTATTGTAGAAACCACTAAATTTATATCTTCATTTAACAAACTAAAAAATTATTATTCAGACACATACACATTTAAATTGAAAGTATAATTTTTACTTAAAATACTTAACCATTTGGGGTCCCAGTTAATCAGGTTTTTTACATTTTAAACTGGTTACATTAAAATACGTTTTGTAATTACTAATTATCTGTATAGAATTATTGATACAAATTTATTTTCTATTTTGTATTATAATATTTATAATACTTGAAAAGGGATAAGCAATAGATCTGCTAAGAAGTATCTAAAGTAGGGTATAGTAGTATGTGGATTTGGTGTAAATTATCATTGTAAACACTGTACTGATTTTTAAGATTTAATAAATATAAACCCTTTCTCCTACTTGTGTGCTCTTTATTTTACAAACTCCTCTAATCACAACCTGAAACTGTGGAATTAAACACAAATTGTACCCAAATGAAGCATTTCTTTAAAAAAAATGCATTTGCACAATACTTTTTTGAAAAAAATCAGATGAATCAGAAGATCAATGAGGTACCTTATAGTGTTCTATTGTTTTCAAAGCGTTATCATTAAAGAAGGTTGCTCTGGTATTGAATGTACATATCCTTCTTATGAGTGAGTATTTAGCACCAATCTGTCCCAATGTGGAAAAACTGAGTAAATGTTGGCTGCTAAGCAAATTTTCAATGATTAATTCTTTGACTGTCAAAGATCTGAATTTATTGCCTTCATACAAAAGTAAAAATAGGTACCCCTGCCGCAGCAAACCTGCCTGATAGGGTTTTCACAAATGGATTTTTATAAACATGTCTTTTTAAATACAAGGCATCGAAATAAATAAGGGCTTAACGAGTACTTTGGTTTGACCCTACAGGAGAGATATTTTTTTTATGAAAAGTTAAAAGTTAGTTTTTTTGTGAGCTTATGAAATAAAAAAAATTTCCAAATATGTTATCAAGACTATATCCAGAAACAACACTACAAGAGTTTACTTAAATATATATATAAAATCAAATGCATGTCTACAACAGTTAACTTATTCCCCATAAGAATGAGGATAGGAATTTTGATTTATTATTGTGCTCACAGACATATAAATATATTTATACATTTAATAGATGGTGTTTTTGGTCTCTATGGACATCGAAATGAAAAAGTAAGTAGATCCCGGGTCCAGGTCTTTCCATGAGACCTACTGTAATGGTAATAGCTTATTCCCAAAATGGGAAATAAACTAACAACAGTTTGTACGCCATGATTCAACTCAGCACGACTGAAGTAACCAGGCTAAAACCTGAAAGTTATGTGGAACTAACTCAAGGGAAAAACCCAACCAATTTAGCTTGTAATCCAATTGGTACCTATAGTCAATGTAACATTAAATTAACATTAAAATTGGTACTCCTCGCTGCTAACATAAGGAGTCGTTTGAACACAATCAAAGAAAGTTAAATATTTGTTTCAAATCAGTGTAAATAGTTACTTAAATGCTTCAGTTTACCAAATTTGTTGACAAAATACAAACTTGCAATAATTTCTCTTTCATTGAATTAGTTTCAGTTTTGTCTGTAATTACAATGAGCAAATACAACCTCAGCATTAAACAGACAAATAGTCATCAATTTACTTAATTAATTTTATTTTTACAGTTTTCGTGACCAAGCATTTTCCTAAAATTGTTTTGAATTGTTAACATTAGCCATGGTTTTATTAAAATAATTCTTGTCTTCATAAAATACAAGCAAAATAAAAAGCTTCCCACATACTGAGGTGACATCTCTAGGTAATAAGAGCTTTTATTTTGTAAAAGATTAGATAAAAATAAGTTTTAAAAGTGATAATAATTTGTGCACATCCACAAAAACCAATTGGTCCTTTTTGGATTATAGGTGGATTGCTAAGGACACAATTAATTATTCATAAATTAAAAGTGTGTTTCCCATTCCTGTAAAACGTTAATTGCCATTTTAAAATTTGTTCTACAAAAAAATGAATTAAGTAAAAAAAAAAAAAAAAAACATTAACAACAAACAACTTGGCAACAAATTGATTTATATATGAATTTTACTATATTGCTAAAAGTTTTGATTAAACAATTTTGAATTTATTTTTTAAATGATCTCTGCAAGCAAGTCATTATTATGCATATTTTATCAAACAAATTTTAAAATCTGAACAAAGTAAATCGCATACATCAATAATTAAAAGGAAATTTTCCTGAAAAGTATTTAAGGGTACAATGTTTATCTGGGCTTGAAATGATAAGGAAAGTGGATTCAAAATGAAATGTTTATTGGAACAGGATGATAAGAGAGTCAAAGCAAAGTTCATAGTTCATCCAAGCCAGGCTAAAACCAGCAGTATGCTTAGGGCATTGCTAGTGACCCCCACACAATGGAGTCTTATGTGGTTATTATTTTGTTAGGATTATTCTTTAGTGTTTTCCAATGGCAGGCTTCCCTATGTGTTTGTGTTGCATCCCTGGCTGTGTTTTACTGGAGGAAAATATACATCGTTTTGAAAACGCTACCAAGAGATTTAAGGTAAAATATAAAAATATATTTTTGTTACAAGCAATAATAGATTTAAGGTAAAATATATTTTTGTTACAAGAAATATTATTAAATTTTCAATAGACAAAGTGTTTTTGCAAGGAAGTAAATACACAAAGTGATGCATTGAAAACAAATTGCAAACATTTGAGGAAATCAAACTTAACCTTAACTTTTTTTACAGATTAATCTCAAGACGAAAATAGATTTGATTAAAGGTTTGTTTTCGCAAGCTGCAAAAAATTACTTGATAAGAGAATGTTTGTTCTTAAACATCACGTTAATTATTACGTTTTACAAGTTTAATTTTTTAAGTTAACCTTGCAGGAGTTCAATTAAAAATTACTTTAACTTGTAAAAATAGAGTGTAGAAAGCATTTTCCCCCCAGAACCCCTAGTAAAAAACTGTTTCAAAACTTTCAAGTTCTAACTTTTTACGATCACTATATTTTGGAAATAGCATGCTGGGTCCATAGAAACCTCTCCACTTTTTGGGAGACTCAAACTCAACATAATTACAATACCAGAAAAAAGAATATTATCAAACCTGTAGCTCATAATCTATATAAATAAAATTAGAGTTTTGTCTGTACATTGCTTAGAATAATGAACTTTTTGGTTATTTTTACATTTCATAGGTCAGAGAAACCGAATCAAACCTTATCTCAATTTCTGTCTGTCTGTCTGTCTGTCTGTCTGTCTGTCTATCTGTCATTCTCTTGGTAACGCTAAAATACGCACTTTATTACAACTACTCCTCAATAACTATAGCACTGTCCCGCCTGAAACTTATTTTCCAAATACTATACATATATGAGATGGTTTTAGACGTATTTCATCGAATATGAGACAGTTAGATATTTAACAGTAAACCCTTGAAAATCAAGTTTTTGTCGATTTTTGACGTGGAATTTCTGGAAGCCCATGTTAACCTTATGAGAAATGAAATTATTGAATCTTAACAGCTGTTTCAATTAAACAAGTTGGTTCTGTTCTGTGATGTTCAATAGCATTAAAGTTACAAGGATTACCAACAGGGTGCAGCACTAGCACTATTATTTCTTTTACATTTATGACAACAGCTAATTTGCAACCTGGAGGCGAGTGAGCGTAGCGAACGAGCTAACCTGAAGGCAAGTGAGCGTAGCGAACGAGCTAACCTGAAGGAAAGTGAGCGCAGCGAACGAGCTCCAACATACAGGTGAGTGAGCGTAGCGAACGAACTTCAACCAGGACGTGATTGAGCCATGCAAACGAGATCAGATAGTAAAAATAAAAGTAAGCCTACCGTTATAGGATCGACCGGCAGACACAGAGGTAATTTAACCTTTTATTGATTGTCATACCGATCCGGAACAACAAAAAACAACATAAAATGAAGCTATGTATAATAGTTTGGCCAGCATATCTTAAAATATGCAAACCAACTGCTGTTCGTTATATAAGAAGGTTTCAACTGAATATTATAAGATCCCCGTGCGTAGAACGGGTACACAGCTAGTTTACAAATATTTCAGTTATCACCACAATACATTGGTCCAAAAATCTTAAATAACTTACAAAGAAGTTTAATTACTCTATAAAATCCCTCTATTAGACTTTCTTTAAAATATGGCTCAAGACTAAAATTTTTTTGCGTATTTTAACCCAAATATGAGTGCGGGATGAGTGGCACGATCTTGTAGTCTTGTCTTGTCAGTGACTAAGTCTGACATGTTCCTTAGACACAGCTGTTAATTAATAGCCCATTCAGCCATTGACAACTAAGGTACAGTAGTTTATAGTGGAATCCAAATCACATTTTTTCCTTTTAAATTAACCAATTATTCTAATTATGCGAATAGCCATAGTACTCACTTCTGCGGACGTTAATCCACACTAGGGAGCATCGCATCCACAGTGCATGCCTATATATCCACAATAATTCGTGACTTCCTAGTATAGTACAGGCGCTAGGTGCAGATGAGTATGCAAGAAAAGAGTCAGAGATTTTGACTTTTGATTTTGGTAATAGGGGCCTAGGTGAGTGTAAAAACCCATGTTGTCGCCTCCAGGGGTGGTCGACAACATAGGGGTGGGGGCGCAAAATTGTGAAAAACGTTAATCAGAAAACCGCTTTTAACTCCCTTGTTATTGAACGCAAGTAAAAGATTCATTTAAATTGACTTTTTATTTTATTAATGGGGGCCTAGGTGAGTGTAAAAACCCATGTCGTCGCCTCCAGGGGTGGTCGACAACATAGGGGTGGGGGCGCAAAATTGCAAAAAACGTTAATCAGAAAACCGCTTTTAACTCCCTTGTTATTGAATGTAAGTAAAAGATTCTTTTAAATTGACTTTTTATAAGTAATGGGGGCCTAGGTGAGTGTAAAACCCGTGTTGTTGCCTCCAGGGGTGGTCGACAACTTAGGGGTGGGGGTGCATGTGCATATACCATACTGCCGCATATGTAACTGACTCAGGTATACAAATGTTTTAGCACTTCTAGAGGTGCTAGGGAGTTGAAATTTGGCAAACTTCTTGGTCTTGGGCCCAAACCCTTGGGAAAATTCTGAAAAATTACATTTTCAAATTTTAACCCCCCCAAAATCTTAAATTAATTCTTTGTATTAAACTTAGTTTACTTTAAATTCTATTCATTTAATGTTTTTTCGTAACTTTACTCCTTGACCCCCAAAAATTAGGTTTAATGTCAAAATTTGAAAGGTTTTTACCACTTTTACGAGCCCCATGTTATTCTTAAGACTTTGGTATGCTCATTTGATTCGTTTAGAAACGTGCTAGAGACTTGAAATTTTGTAGTATTGTAGTATGGGATCCTAAATTAACGTTAAAGTTCCCAAAAAACCCCCTTTTTAAAATTTTAACCCGACCAAAAATCCAAAATGGTGGACGTCTAAAAACAAAAAAAAACAAGTTTTTTTTTAAACGCCTATGACTTAAAAAGGGTAAGAGCTAGAAAATATTTGAAAGAATTTTATGATCAGGAATAAAGTTTTCTACAAAACCTTGCTAAATGATTTCCGAAAATCACACCCCTTCACCCAAAAAAAAAAAAAACGCCCTACTTTCAAAAAATTGGTAAATTTTGTTCAATTTTTTAATGGTTTTTTACTAATTTTTCCTAACTAATTCATTTAATTTTTTTAAAATTATTAATGCTTTGTACTCTCCTTAGTTAACATTAAATTTTAAATCATTACATATTTTTTTGTTGCTCTTTCACCCCTAAAATGTAAGATTAATGTCAAAATTTGAAAGATTCTAACACCGTTACGAGGCTATAACAGTTTCCCATGTTATTCTTATGGGGAATCTTGAAAGTGACTTACTTCAGTGTTAGTTTCTTAACCATTTAGAAACGTTATAGAGACTTGAAACTTAATTAAAAATATTTCAGAAGCAAAACTCAAATCAAGGGAGATGTTCTAGATATAATGACAAAAATGTCAGTGAGAAATTCTCTTTTCACAAGGTAGCAGTATAACAATAACAACCATTTATCAATAATTTACGATTTGTAATTTTTCATTCCAGGTTGTTATACAGAGTCCACTTGATGGTGAGAAGAACAGTTTCTTGTAAGAAGAGAAACATTTCCGTGGTAGACGCATTTTATAAACAGCTTAGAACTAAACCAAGCAAACCTTGCTACTATTTTGAGGATCAAATATGGACTTATGAGGATGTGAGTATTAATAACTATGTATCCTATGATTTTTTCTGAAGAGGCTGGACAGTTCTTTTAATGTTTGGTACTCTTTGTTTTTACCTTTGGAGTGTTCATGAGACTTATTAAGCAAATCACAGGGTGACCCTGTATAGTACGAGAATAAGCTATAATGATAAATTTTAGTTGTAGCATCCTAAATCTATACGTTTCTTTTAATATAACTACACCTTTCAGATTTAATCGTCGGTACAGTGTCGTCCATCTTTTTTGTACACCTCCGGAACTATACCCTAATGCTGCACTACGGCTCGTCAGCTATACCCCCAATACTGATATGCCATCCCCAGGAGTCGTACTAACTACTGCAAGTCAAATTTGCCGCTGTTGATCGCGCTAAATGTTTAAATAAATTCATTCCGGGAACTTTTTTACTGTTATATGTACTAGGGAGAGGAAGTAAAAATGATTATCAAAAATGGTTAATAGTGATGTTTCAGTACCGTACCACATGTTTTTAAAATTTGTAAAATACAAATCTTACTAAACAATAAATTAATACATATTCATCTGTAGCTATACTGAAGGCCCCACTAGAAAAACAAGCCAAGCTGGCAGCACAACACTATGTCACAGTGGGGTGGATAGTTGTACTAAAAGTTTACTGTTAAATCTGTTAATCCATAAATCTGACAAACAACCTGCTTATTTACCTAAAACATATGGGATATGGCAGTGAATCTGTCCAAAAGTGTGACGTCATGAACCCCACAGCATAACCTGTTTTTCTAGTGGGGCCTTCACCTACTACACAAACAAGATGTGATTTGGTATTTAACATAGCTTAAGAAAAATTAGTGTGTATGTCTGAGTGCTTGAGTTATATGGAAATGGCTGTTTAAATTAAAGACCATTTTAACACTCATCTCACTTCCTCTTGTCAGGTTGAAGACTACAGCAATGAAGTGGCGAACGTTTTCAACGAGGCAGGCTTTGCCAAAGGAGATGTTGTGGCCGTCATGATGCACAACTGTCCAGAGTACGTCTGTACTTGGCTCGGGTTGGCCAAACTGGGAGTCATCTCGGCTCTCATCAACACTAATTTGAAACTCGGTGTTTTAGCTCACTGCATAAACAATAGCAATGCCAAAGCCATCATCTTCAGCAACAAGTTTACATCAGGTAATGAAATCCGATTGTAATTTATTATTAGATACATCTCACAGTTCGAACGGAGCTGGTGAAATAGGTGACATTGTATTCTCCAAAGAATGGTGTTGTTTGGTAGTTGATAAAATAATTTGACACTTTGTTTAGTTGTGGTTTTATATGTTTGGACACATTTTTTACAAGAATGAGTCAGAATATTACAATAGGCTACGACTCTGAATTACTGCAAGTGTTCACAATCAAACGTGGTTAATTCTATGACACCACACAATTTTCCCAATAACTATGGTAGTATAGCTACATTTTTGCTGGTATGTTTTCCTAGTAGTATTGCAAATTGGCTCAGTAAAATTAACGTGATCTATTGAATCAAAAAGTGCAATAGTCATGCGTATAAGGAGTGGGCCTGGTAGTAAATATAAAAAAAAAACATTACATTTTTTCCATTCAAGATGGTGTTACTCAAAATTGTCTAATAGTTTTCAAACCAATTTTGAAATTCAATCAGAAGATGCACAACAAACTTCCATGAACATTATCTTTGTACCATTGAACCATCACTACTGGTGCTTAAACTTTATCAATCTATAAAAACTAAAAGATATTTCAAGCTTGAAATCGTACAGTCAAAATCCTTAGAGGGTTTTAAATATTGATGATAACAGGGTGAACCTAAGTTGGTTCAGGCTTTTTAACATTTTCAAGATGTGAATAGTTAAAATTTTCACTATTCTGTTGTAGTGATAACGGAGGCCAAAGACCTGTTGGAAGGAGAAGTAAAGTTTTACCAAGTAGGAGACACAGTGCCTGGCGAGAACATTCTTGACCTCAGTAAGATGATGACGTTGTCTTCTCGTAAACCTCCGAACACCACTTACAAACCCGGCTACGACGATCAGCTGCTCTACATATTCACATCAGGGACCACGGGAAAACCAAAGGCAGCACGATTCCCTAATTCCAGGTGTGATTTCTTAAATCATTACAAGCATGTCTCTTTGGTGAGAAGTGCATTAATTCTTGATTCTACAATTATTTTCTAAATTCTCTGTGGAATTTAACAATATAGGCCTATGAAACAATTAGAAGTTAATTGGAAGAGGTTTTGTTGAGGTAATTTGTGTTCCAAACTAAAAAAATCATACAATTGGTAGTTTAGAAGTAATTTAAATTTCTTGAATTAAAGAGAGGTTACCTGCTAGACCTTACAAGAATAATTATACATTACAATTTTCATGTCAAAATTTTAGCCTAGTTATTTAATAAATACCACCACCGCAGCCAACCTGCAGACTAAGTAAATTTCCATTCTCCTAATATTATTTTTACTAAAATATTTTCCATGTACAAGTAAGATTTATTCCATATTTAAATAACATAAGATTTTACGAGTACTTCCTACTTCAATATCCTCAGTTAAAGGTAAAATACGTAATTTACCAGAGCTATACTAGGTTTTGAGCAACAATTAAACTACATATATAATTTTCTTGGACCATTAAAAAAAACTCAATTCAAAACTTGTATTAATTAATTGTAAAATTTTTCCCTAGGTTTATTCTGATCAGTAACGCGGCCCGCACCCTAGTTGGAGTGAAGGAAGATGATGTCATATACGACCCCCTCCCACTCTACCACGTCGCAGGAGGAGCGTTAGGCGTCGGTCCTGCGTTGATCTACGGAGCCCCTGCTGTACTTAGGGCCAAGTTCTCTGCATCTGGCTACTTTGAGGACTGCATCAAATATAAATGCACCGTAAGTTGGGGGAAACATTTTATTTACTTCGTTTTGTTTCTGTATTGTATGTGCAGTGGTGGTGCTATAACGATTCACCCCTGAAATTTTGTGGATAGGTCCCCAATGAGAGAAGTTTGTACAGTTTGAGGTAACTGACAGGACTCCTACAGTCTAGTTTCATTAATTAACTGCTTCACTGCTACAAACACAACAATATTCTACTAACACTGTAGACTAAAAGTTTAATAATCTCAACATATAAAACTTTAAAGCCCTCGCTCACTGACTGACTCATTCATCACTAATTCTCCAAATTCCTGACTATCTTGATGGCTGAAATTTGGTATACTTTTGTGTTTATTGTGCTATTGTACCCCAAATCTTTTTTTAAATAATAAATAATCAGTAATTTATAACCTTGTCTGTTTACTTGTAGGTTGGACAGTACATTGGAGAAATGTGTCGGTATCTCCTGGCATCTAAGGTTCGTCCTGAAGATCGTCAACACAAGGTACGACTTATGATGGGCAATGGAATGCAAGCATCGATTTGGAAGCGGTTTGTGGAGCGATTTGGGGTACAGAATATCGTAGAGTTGTACGGTGCCACTGAAGGAAACGTAAATCTGGGTAAGTGATGGATACGATTTTTGTTTTAATTTTAATTAAAACAGTTTTAGGTAGGAGAGGCATTAGCCAAAAATCTTAATCAAAGTAAATACAATGAAACCTGCTTGAATATATGAATTTTGTAACTTTAAAATAGGTTGTGATGAAGATAGATTAAATTAATATCTTTGTGGAAACCTATTTAGTAAATTCTTTGATCAAGGCACTATGTTTCATAACTGAAATTGATTGGTGATTGGCAGGATTCGTGCAGAAGTCCTGTGTTCTAAACACCAGATTAGCCAATACAGAGTTATAAATACACTTTTTACTTTAGTCTATTTATAAAATGTAAGTCATTATGCTAACCATCATTGTATGTTTCTAAATTACATGCTTTTAGGCGAGGTGTTATTCATTTGTAAAGATTATTCGTGGGCTCCACTCACCTTTATTTTTTGTCTAGATATACAAACATGTTATCGTCCAGGGCATCCAATTCCAAGATTTTGCAGAGCTCACAAAAACGTCCCGCTTCCTCAGGGTTGGTCAAATCTATTTTTCCCCGCACGGTGGTTAAACGCCTGACCAAGTTCAGCTGATCCAGCAGTCGTGGTTAGGCGTTCAACCAACGTGCGGGAAAAAATTAGTTTCAACCAACCTCGGAAGTGGGATGTTTTACGAGTTCCGCGAAACATCGGACTTGATGCCCTGGAAAATAACGTGTTTGTATATATGTGGGTTTGTGTGTTTGATGAGTCCTGGACAAATAAAGGTGAGTGAAGCCCAGAAATAATCTTCATCATTGTATGGCGAAGATTTGTTGGTGCGGCTAAATACCACCTCCGATATAAATGGTCCTGGGAGTAAGTAAGTCTATAGTGTATCTATAGATTTAGACCACGCACTGGATTAAAAGAGATTTAAGGCTCTGATGCCTAATTTCTTTTTCTTACTGCGTTTAAGAACAAACCAAAATTACCCTACTTATATTTCAATTGCATTGTAGTAAGATTAAAAGAGCTATTTTAACATGACACGTGAAAAAGATAGCTCAGGATAGAACAGGAATTTTTTATTCATGCAGGATGACAAGGATTTTGTCATGTTAAAGCAGGGAAAACAGGATTTTTTTGGTCATGTGGCTATATTGTTAAGTCAATGGGTGTTTTCACGATTACTAGAAAAATACCCGGTATGGATCAAAAACATCAACAAATGACGTTTTTGGCCCGAAAATAAACATTATTTAACATTGGTTAAATGGAACTGCTAAAACATATGTTCAATGCTATATTAGTATAGGATTCGGGCCAACAACGTCATTTTGTTTATGTTTATGATCCATCCCGGGTATTTTTCTAGTAATCGTGGGTGTTTTACAATGAGAGTTAAAGTCAGGTTCCCATTGCAGGTAACCTCAATGGTAAGATTGGTGCTATTGGAGCTATTCCACAATGTCTTCCCAAATTCATGATTCCGATGGCCATCATTAGAGTGGACGAGGAAAGCAGCCAGCCAATCAGGGACAAGAATGGACTTTGCATTTGGTGCAAACCAGGTAATTTATTTTGGAAAATAGTTTTATAAATGTGACAAGATAAAAAAATATCTTTGCTAACAGTATGTGAAATTAAAATATTTTCAAGCTTCAACCCTTACTTAATCGAAAAATAAAACATCCGCTAGCCTTTAAGATTTTAAAATCTGATACTAGATTAAAAACTTCTGTATGTTTTTTGGGTCCCTTGAATCTGATTGTTGTATAAACGCAAATGTTTGTAAGTACATTCCTATGGGGGAAGTTAATAACTTCTGGAGATAAGCAAGATTTTGATATCTTAATTTGTTGAATGATTATATGAAGTGCAAGAGACTCTTACAAAAACAAGTCATGCACTACAGAGGGATTTTGCTCTTTATAGTCAACTGTTACATATTTTCAAGCAGTATAGTACTGTAACACGATACCTCCTTAACTGCAATGTCCTCAAGAGCAAAGCTGAATCTAGGTCTTGGCAGGTTTATTAATTTTTTCATCACTCAGTACAAAAAAATAAAGTAGCTCATTTCCGTAAAGCTGAGCCATCCAAAAATCGGTGATTTCCAGCCTATCAAAACCTAGCCCTATATTTGCCATTGATTTTGCCTGTCTCCTAAACATTACTTTTCCTCACTCAAACAAACACAGTTCTCGCTTAGCGCAACAAAAGCACTAATGTAATCTATGGATTATTTTATTTTTATAAATATTTTTCCAACAGTTGACTTTTAAATAAATAGCAAACCTATACTATGACGATTTAAACATAATTACTTGACTGGAATAATATATTTTATTGTTTTAAACAAAGAAGCTTTGTGTGATTTTTGCACGTGGACAAAAGTATCGTTCACTATTCATCACGAAAGATCCATCCCGGGGCTAAATAGATGTTTCCATGCTCGGCTTTGCCTTGCTCATAAATCCCTATCTTCCCCCAAAATAGACTACTTTCGGAACTATTAGTGAAATGTACTATTTTGGCTTTATAGGTGCTTGCTAAGAAAATATTTGTATTGCAGTCCTTGTGTCATTACTTGGTTGTATTTATAAATTAAACATCCGTGCAAAGAATAGAATACAGCTGGTTAAAGTGTGAATTTTACCTTACAGGTGAAACGGGAATGTTTGTTGGAACGATTAGACAGAACGATCCTACCAGACAATACCACGGATATGTGAATCAAGATGAATCCAAGAGAAAAGTCATTTACGATGTTTTGAAGAAGGGTGACCAGGCTTTCCTGTCAGGTGAGGCAACCATCTCATATATCTTTGTTTCCAATCAAAATGAATCAGTTTAGAAAATGTTTAACACAAAATGTTTTTTTTGGAAGTTTGTAGTCCTGATACAAATTTTTTCAGCTGACAATATAAAGTTTAAAACTGTTGGCAATACTGTGATTTAGAATGTATTATAGGTAAGAATGACCTGAGAAAATACTACTAAAGTATACCACATGCAAATTAAATGGTCCAATGAGAATTTGTGCAATAATGCTCTATTAGCATGTGATCGGAGCAACATATTTGTCCATTTGAAGTTGTCTAACATAATAGATTGCAACATGAAAATTAATTTTGATGATAACATAACATAACATGGGAGTAACATTTTTGGGACGATAAATAGCTTTTTTTCAGAAGCTAGAGATAAACCAAACTCTGTTGGTAATGTTTTGTTATTTGCAGGAGATTTGGTGATGATGGATGAAGAAGGTTACATTTATTTCAAGGACCGTACTGGAGATACTTTTAGGTAATGTAAATGGAAACATTTTCCATCACTCCTTGCAGAAAGTAGACATCAAATAAAGTAATTGTTTCCGAGGATCTAATATAGAGCAAGGTAAATATCAGATCAGCTGATTTTCACTTGCTCTGAATTTACTTCATCTTACACTCAATCAGTTCTCCATTTGCCCACTATGCATGCAAATGTTTGTTTACAATTTGTTCATCTTATTGAAATCAGCAGTATTTTACTGTTTAACAACAAATGTGAACAGAAATAATGCTAGTTTTGCTGTATTTTAGCTTGTAGTACGCAAAATATGACGCCCCTGTTTTTTGCTTTAACTCAAGAAACTTGAGCATGCACCAAAAAATGTTACTTTCCGTACTATGACTTTATATCTACACAGATGTGTAGATATAAAGGCAATGATACTAGTGTAATGAAATAAACTATTTACTGTTCAGCTCATTATTTTGTATAAATGAGCCAGGTAGCCTTCACACTGATAGTTGATGGATAAATTCAAAATATCCAGAGGTTAAAATGTAAAAAGTAAAATAAAATGTCTTTTCATTACAGATGGAAAGGAGAGAACGTGTCCACTTCTGAAGTAGAGTCTGTTGTCAGTTCCATTGTTGGGTTGAAAGAATGCACAGTTTACGGAGTACAGGTGAGTGAAAACTATTTTAATTTTTCAAAAAGGGAAACCACAAAGAGCCTTGCTTACAGCATAATTGCTTTTATTTGGCAGTTCAATAAAAAGATGCAATTTTAAAATCCCAGGTAAAAATTAGAGTTAGAGGCTAGCCTTTTCACAAGAACCTTAACTGTTGGTAGATGCCATATCTCCTGTGTTTTAAAACATACTAGCCCAAGGTATTGAAAAAAAAATAAATTAGGAAGTGGCCAAGTGCCAGTAGTTGTAAAGGCGGAGGAGAAAGTTATCACTCTCTAGCACTTTGAGTTTTTATATGCCACGCTAAATGGCCCAAGAGATAATTGCGCCCTCCATCCTTTCTCATCAAGGAATTTTTCTCTTCCTTGCACTACCAACAAACCTAAAACCTCTTGCGCCCCTGGGTCCAGGTTACTGTGTGTATACTAGAAGCAGCTGAAGAAAATCTTCTCTTAACTTTCACCTATCCATAATTCTGATGTTCTATCACAACCTAGTTTTAAGCCTGGGTGTGATTGCTGGGATCAGGTTCTTGCTGTGACAAGGCGGTTCCTCAAGATAAAAACATGTATTGCCTTCTTGTCCACACATCGTAGTGAAACTGTCCAAGGAAAAAAAATTATTTCCCGTGTCATGTACTAATGAAAATACTAAACCCCATGTGTGACTGAATATTTAGACCCCTAAGGACACAAGGAAGTTCTTTTCACCGAGTTCAAAGAGATGGTTGTACTTATGACTTGGTAATTGACACACTGCTTTTTCAAAAGTAGGCTACATTGTAGTTTAGTAGCAATATTGTGAAGACCGGTCTCTTTGCTTGTGCCAGGTGGGTGATCTAGAGGGTAGAGCGGGCATGATGGCTGTGGAGGAAGGTGATGAACCACTCGACCTGCCAGGACTTGCCGAAGGGTTGGACCGAGCGTTGCCTACTTACGCCCGCCCTGTGTTCCTGCGACTAGCCCAAGTCCTGCCTCACACTGGTACATTCAAACTAAAGAAGGTGAGATATGAAAATAATACTTTGTGACTTTAAAGAGTAATCAGTTATGTGACTGGGAGCGGGGTTGAAAATGGGTGTTTTTATCATGGTATTGTATGAGACATTATGGGTTGTGAGGATTATGCTAGATAATGGGAGTTGTCCAAGCACCCCCTGGCTTTGCCTACAGAATGTAATAGAGCAGACAACAACATGGATCTCATACCAACATGTTTGTATTTATAGAGTTCAGAAAACAACAGTTGATTAATTTAAAAAATAAGGTCTCATAACATAAAAAAACTGAAGATAAATAACCTGTTTTGTTCACAGATTGATCTACAGAAGGAAGGTTTCAATCCTTCCACAATCTCGGATAAACTCTATCTCCGTCAGTATCTGAGCTTCACTCGCCTTACTCCTGAGCTTTATGAGGACGTAATCACCGGAAAAATCAAAATTTAGGAGCACTACTACTGTACCTGCATCGTCTGTCATACAACCAAGAAACAGACGTGTCAATCAACAGTGGATTCAAAATACAGAATTTAAGGAAATGAACAAATACAGAAGTAAAACCATAAATGATGAAAGTGTCAAAGAAATTGTACTGTACAATATGCTCTAACTCAACTCTTGATTTTTATCTGAAAACTTGTGTAAATTATCTTCTAGATAGTTGTGTAATGTGTACATTAAATGTAAATTGTTAAATGTTTTACTTTTACTTGGAACAAACCATGTTGTTTTGTTACTTTGATTGTTTGCTGTTTTGTTTACATCTAGAGTGATGCTGTCGGTTTAGTGAAAATACCAAACAACACGTTTTAGGTTACACTAGGTTAAATCCAAGCATTGGTCAAAATGGGAAACACTGCAACAGCTGATTGTAGTTGTATCTTTCAGTGTTGCCAACCTATTTCCAAGCGTACACGGATTACTTGCATAATAAAAGCACACTGTTTTGTGTTGTTTGGTTGGAATACTGGTGTGCAACAACGTAAAAACTGTGCGGTAAAGTAAGTAAATGCAGCAATTAGCAGCTTTCTGTAATATAATCATAATATAATCAGTAATATAATCAGTGCAAGGAAGCCCACTTTATCAAGACTGTAGGAAAACAATATTTTTTTATAAAAATTTAAATTTGCAATTTTGTCTGTTGCAATTTTGTACGTTTTTGGACCTTAGGCTTCGATACCTTTGGTTTGGCTTCGATACCTTATTGCTCCAATAACAGTTTTTTTTAGATATTCAACTATTTGGCCTGTTGTAATTGCATTAGTGAAATAATAATTAGTGTATAATAAACTGGGGAAATATTACAACCTCCCCTCTTAACTGATACAGTTGAGATTGAAACATTATTAAGGTAATTAAATCAACACAAAACAAAGAAGAATTGAATTTAATTTTACCTAGCTTCAAATAATATTTGGCATCTTTACAGCTGTGATAAATTAGCAAATAACACTATGATAAACATTAAAGCAATACAAAAACAATTAAAGTTGTATATACAAGTTATCTATTGCCTCTTGGAGACTGGAATTTTACATGACTAAAGTTAGAACATTATCAGCTGGCTGGATGCAGCCTTGAGAGTCGAGGCCGTGAGCCGAACCAGGACTTGCGCCACTCTAGCGTCTCGCGCAGAAGACGCTCTTCCTCCGCTGAAAACCTCAACAATGTGGCCACCGCACGCGTCAAGTGTTGTGCCTGCAATGGAATACACAGTTAGAATATTCCATGTATGGTTAATAATATAACAAAGGAAACTTAAATAAATGCAGAGGGAGATTTCAATGCATGATAAAGACAAAGCATGATCCTGGCACAAGTAACAGAAAGGTTTGCTGTATTACTACAGTCATTTAAATATTTAAGCAAGGCTGATAGAATTTTTAACAAAACAAGGTGTGTGTTGGGAGGAACCTCTATTTGGAGACAGGTTCCTTAACAAAATATTCTTTTGTTTAAAAAAATCTTTTTCCAACACGTTGGCCGCACATGATGAATAATCTCATCACCGTTAGCACTTTCTAGTGGCGCGCAACAAGTATACATGTCAAAGCGCCATTAAAAACTATTGTTCCAGTTTTGCTTGCCACTTGTTGTGCCAGTTTTATAGTTCAATCCGGTAAAGTTCATTTTCAGATCTGACTATTTTATCGGTCATGGGGACTGTTTAAGATGTATTGTAGTGTGGGGTTTAGGCTTGGATTTAGAGACATGGAATAGAATAACAATGACTGTAGTGTAGTATTGTGGAAGGAACTTAACATCAAAATTGTGCTTGACCCTTTTTTTGCAGTATTTTTTATGATGAATCCGGGTACATCGCACCTGCTTTTTCCCTGCTACACACCATAAAGCTTTCTATAGACTTTTCATTAACTTAGGCCTACAAAATTCCTATGGCTATTAAGTTAGTCCACATTGAACTTGAAGTCATTTCTTTCTTAATAAAGATAATTCCTAATTTGTGTTTTATTTCTGTCTAATAAGGTAAGTTTTTATCTTAATCTTATAATATGAATCATTTTAAGAATAAATAGATTTGATAAGTTACAATATAAAATTTATTAATGAAATACAAATATAAGATAAGTTATTGGTTGAATTAGCTACAGGGTAAGTTAACAATGGTAAATTTTCAAAATGGTGGGGGTTCCAAAGTGGATGATATTATTCTAGGCTTATATTGGGTTGGTTTCTTCTGAAGTACTAATTAATATTTAAATAGGCTATGAGCTCTTAATCTCAGGGAGGGGTGGTCGTGCCGGTTCGAATGATATATTAGGCTTCTTTAAAATGCAAATAATTTAATTTAGTTATTGTTCTGAAATAAGTTAAGTTAGGTTTATGATGCTATTAACATAATAATGTTAATGTCCAAAGAAAGATTCCAAATGGTTTCACTGAATTTAATGAAATAAAATAGAATTTGAAGATTAAATTTTGAATAAAAGTTCAATTTGAAATATGTATATCTTGATGACTTAAGTTAATTGGGCCTATTAGGCTATGCTGATTAAATGTCCAGTGAAGATTAATTTGTCCTTAGTTAAATAAGATGGATGATGGTTACCAAATTTGGAGTGTCTGTCTTCTTATAAATTGGTACTCTTCAATGCACTTGTCCAATACTTTTGGATGATAAGAAATTTAAAATATAGGTTTTACTTTGGGATTATGAATTTAATTTAAATGAAACACAATGTCCAATAAAATGATGTTCACACTGTGAAGAGTTGGCAGGATCTGGGGAGAGGCAATGGTAGAAGCTCAGGAAGTCCATGTCCATTGTTGAAGTGATGTACAGCTGGTTAATTTACATGAATGACACTTGCCACAGTAATTTTGATTTTCTTTGGATAATTTTGAAAAATGATACTATATTAAAGATGTTATTACTATATTGCAATTTTCTTACAATTATATATTATTCTAAGTAAATGATTATTGTTGGTTTTTGATGAATACAGGATATGTATGTTGAGAATTGGCATAAATATTATATTGTAACATAAAAAGAGATGATGTTTCTGTGGGGTGATGGGATATTATATAACATTGAACAAAATTGGATAAAATAACACATTAACAAGGAGGAACATATTAAATAACTGATAACACATTATCAGGGGCATTAACAGACATTATGAGAGAAAATATACAAAATAATACAGAAATTAATGTTAATGATGAATGAATGACATGTAATATTACAAGTTATCCCCACAGAAATCTGTATGCTATGAAATGAAATACAGATTTTGACAAAATATGAAATGGAATCATGAATCATTAATATGAATGATACTTAAAGATAGGTATGAATAACATTAAATGATTGATTTTCTGGATGATAGAACATTGGGTGATAATACAACAAAATTATAATCTAAGTTAACAAATGTGTGGGACAATAACATTAAAATGGGGAAAATAGAATAGAGTGTTCATGGCCTGGCATGGGAAGAACGGGATATTATGGCTGTTGTTCCATACTGTTCAATATCAAATAACTTTATTGTTTCTTTGTTATTAAGGAGATCACAGTTTATTAGTAAGTGAGTATTGTCTATACACTTTATCACCTGGGTATTAGTTTATGGACAACACAATTTATGGGGTCACGCACTCGCGATTAAGGTCCATGGCACAATTGGATTAGGGATGATGATGCACAAAAGTCTATTGATGGATGAAATACATTATGAAATTTATTAATATACAATGTCTTTGAAGGTAGGGGCATCATTATCTATCTCGTCGATCACAGCTTCTATTGCTCGGGTTGGTTCCAAATACTTCTTGAGGGCTGATATATAGTAGGGGTAGTATAAAACATCTTCATCTTCTTTCGCTGATATTTATTTAATAAACTGCTTAATGTTTCACGTTCTTCTGCGGTTATGTGCCTATTTGTTGATAGGGAATTGTCTATTTCTTCTTGGGTTAATGTTTCATCTTCGATTGGATCTGTTTTTCTATTTTTGAAGTTATTTATTGTGCTATTAAATTTATTATATATTGGATCATCGTGATATACATCAAACGTTTCATCATTAAAATATTCATTATTTGGCCTATGGCTATCATTAATTATTAAGTGACATATTTGTCCCTCTTGGTTGCACATACAAAACTTCAAAGTAACATTGTGATCATTTATCTGCATATCTATTTCATTTGTGTTGAAATTCAGATCCATTTTAAGATTAGACAAAACATCTACTCCTAGTATTATAGGTTTTATTAGATTTGGTACAATAAGATATTCCAATGGCAAGGTGTGTTCTGCAATTGTGGTGGGAACGTAAATAATTTGAGAGACTCTTTTAGATCGCTCATTTGTAGCAGTTTTGATTACTGTGTTATTAACTGGAAATTCTTCAAATGGTGAAATTTTGGATTTGTTTTCATTGAACCAGGATTCTGATATACAAGTTATTGATGAACCAGTGTCGACTAATGCGTTTACTCTAATATTATTAAGTTTGATACTAATTTCTGGGCAACTTATTTGAGTGAAATTTAGAGATTGATTATTTTCTGAATCATTTACTAATAAGAAGTTCTTATCGCACATTATACTTTGGGATTGAAGAAGATTTATTTCATTACCGAGACTTTCATAAATAGGCGCTGTAATTTTAGAGTTAACTAATGATAATTGACCCTCTCGGTTGTCGCTTACAGCGCCGAACCGTTTTCCTGTATATTTGGTGCAGGATGAGTCTGTGGCTCGTAACTGTGTGATGATTGGTTGTTTGGAGGAGCACTTGGCACGTAGTTATTTTGTCTCATTACTGCGCAAAGCTGAGCTTGTTCTTGGGTTGGGTGGTTTCTGTAGGTCCGTTGGTTGTTGTCACTGTTACGTGGAGGATATCTGTCTCGTTGATATGGTTTGTTTTCATAGTTTCGGTCGTAATTAGGATGATTGTAGTTAGGACGGTAATTTTGATGATTTGGATAATTTCTGTGTTGGTGATTGTTGTTGTATGAATTGTTGTGATATGAAGGTATCTTGGGTTGGTACACTCTCTGATTCTCGTTGTGGCCGTTTTGATGATAGGTGTGTGGTTGTTGATTTGGAGTTGTCAGTCGGTTGTTGGATGAGCTGTTGTGATTCTGGTTGTTGGTGCGTGTCTTCTTCGGTCCGTCTTTGAGATCTTCACGTTGTAGAAGTCTTTCTAATGCACGTACGGTGGTGATGTTCTGTACATTGATGCAGTCTTGTACGATGGAGTCAAATCTCTCTGCCATCAGTGTCACGATTTCTTCTTCGGTCAGGCAAGGGCTCATAGATTGGAGTGAAATTACACGTTCTGTAAGGTATTCACTGCGGCTGAGGGTACCATTTGACCCCCTGATATTTTTCTGATTTGATTTTGGCTCTTAAGCTGCGTTGTACTTCTCTTGACCAGTATTTAGCTTCGAATTCGTTGGAAAATTGTTCCCAGGAACTTAAGTCGGTCTTAACGAGTTGTAGCCATCTTGAGGCGGGACCTTTGAATGAAGTTTCTAGCAGGTCTTTGAGATATTCAATTGGGTCATAACTGCTGTTTCGCTCAAGTCCTCTGTCGTAATATCTTTTCAATTTATTAAGATATTCTTTTGGGTTGCCACTTCGGCCGTTGAATTTTGGTAGTTGTCGGTCTTTCTCTTCATTTCCATTGCATATAATTTTGATTGGGCCTTGGAAGTTTTCAAATGTTTTGCTCTGTTTGAGGGTTTCCACTTCTTGTTCACATTTAGTCAGATTTTGATTTAAACTTTGGATTTCAGCTTGCTGAGATTCTAAAGTTTTGTTTTGGATGGTGAGTTTTGGGAGAATTTCGTTTTGTATGATGTCCAAATTAGCTTTAGAATTCTGTTCGGATTCTTGCCTGGTTCGTTGAGAAAGTTCTTCAATTTTTTGGTCAAAATTCTGTTCATGCATTACCAATTGTGTTTTGACAGCAGATAGGATGTCATTTTGTCTCTGTTGATTTTTATTATCAGATATTGATTGTTGTTGTGTAAGATTATCAATCACGAATTGACGCATTTGATCTTATGATTCATCAATTTTTTGTGTGATTTTCTCATTGAGTTTACCCATTTCCTCAGCTTGTGTTGTCTGAGTGATCTTAATTGAGTTGATTTGATCTGGAATTTATTTTGACTATCACGATTTTCTAAAATATGAGTTTCTAGTGCATTTCGGCAAGCTTGAATTTCTAGGCTATTAGCATCAATTTTATCATTGAAGCTTTGAGTGAGTTCAACTTTTAATTCATTAAGTTTGCTGTTGATTTTACTGTTAATTTCGGCATGGGATTCGTTAATTTTATTGTTAATTTTAGCATGAGATTCGTCAATTTTGTTGCTCAATTTAGTGTCTAGTTTAGTCATGAGGGCAATTAAAGTATTAATATCTGATGGTGCAATTAGTGTTGATGTGACAGTTGCTGTTGCACAGACAGTTGCACTAGGGTTGTTCCGTTGCCGTATTGTTAGGGCTAGGTGACGTTCGTCGTCGTCGGCTATATTCGGTAACGATCGGCTGTGTTCGGGTGCGGGTGTCTGAGTTATTGATCCGCTAATGTGACCTTGGCTATCACCTGGCATTTTGGAAACATTCCGACTTTGTTTACTGGACAGTTCAGTGGCAACATTTGCAAACAGACTTGTAGGAATGGGAATACTAATGTCTGATTGGTCCATGGACTCGTTGCTCTCTTCCTCTGTGTGTTCTGATGTCTGCTGTGGATGTGTTTTTTGTTCTGTGTCCGTGCATGTGATGTCATCAAGATGGCGACCTTCTTCTTCAATCTCGCTCTCGCTGTCAGTGTTGTTGTAGTCGTAATTTGGGTTTAGGTTAGAATTTTTACGGTTGGGTCTTAAATTATAACCTTTCTCGGCCATGATTAATTATTGTACTAATTATGCGAATTGTGCGTGATTAATTAGTGTTTTGTATAACGGCTTTGTGTTGTTATTGGGGTTGGGAATATTAATTACGGGACGTACAATAGGCTATGGGTTCTTACAATCTAGTACAACTTAAGGTTAACTTAGCTTAGATCGAAAATTGCAATATTTTATGACTACCGTAATATATCATTCGAAAGCCGACACGTTGGGTCGCCAAATTTGCTACACACCATAAAGCTTTCTATAGACTTTTCATTAACTTAGGCCTACAAAATTCCTATGGCTATTAAGTTAGCCCACATTGAACTTGAAGTCATTTCTTTCTTAATAAAGATAATTCCTAATTTGTGTTGTGTGTTGTGCCTGCAATGGAATACACAGTTAGAATATTCCATGTATGGTTAATAATATAACAAAGGAAACTTAAATAAATGCAGAGGGAGATTTCAATGCATGATAAAGACAAAGCATGATCCTGGCACAAGTAACAGAAAGGTTTGCTGTATTACTACAGTCATTTAAATATTTAAGCAAGGCTGATAGAATTTTTAACAAAACAAGGTGTGTGTTGGGAGGAACCTCTATTTGGAGACAGGTTCCTTAACAAAATATTCTTTTGTTTAAAAAAATCTTTTTCCAACACGTTGGCCGCACATGATGAATAATCTCATCACCGTTAGCACTTTCTAGTGGCGCGCAACAAGTATACATGTCAAAGCGCCATTAAAAACTATTGTTCCAGTTTTGCTTGCCACTTGTTGTGCCAGTTTTATAGTTCAATCCGGTAAAGTTCATTTTCAGATCTGACTATTTTATCGGTCATGGGGACTGTTTAAGATGTATTGTAGTGTGGGGTTTAGGCTTGGATTTAGAGACATGGAATAGAATAACAATGACTGTAGTGTAGTATTGTGGAAGGAACTTAACATCAAAATTGTGCTTGACCCTTTTTTTGCAGTATTTTTTATGATGAATCCGGGTACATCGCACCTGCTTTTTCCCTGCTACACACCATAAAGCTTTCTATAGACTTTTCATTAACTTAGGCCTACAAAATTCCTATGGCTATTAAGTTAGTCCACATTGAACTTGAAGTCATTTCTTTCTTAATAAAGATAATTCCTAATTTGTGTTTTATTTCTGTCTAATAAGGTAAGTTTTTATCTTAATCTTATAATATGAATCATTTTAAGAATAAATAGATTTGATAAGTTACAATATAAAATTTATTAATGAAATACAAATATAAGATAAGTTATTGGTTGAATTAGCTACAGGGTAAGTTAACAATGGTAAATTTTCAAAATGGTGGGGGTTCCAAAGTGGATGATATTATTCTAGGCTTATATTGGGTTGGTTTCTTCTGAAGTACTAATTAATATTTAAATAGGCTATGAGCTCTTAATCTCAGGGAGGGGTGGTCGTGCCGGTTCGAATGATATATTAGGCTTCTTTAAAATGCAAATAATTTAATTTAGTTATTGTTCTGAAATAAGTTAAGTTAGGTTTATGATGCTATTAACATAATAATGTTAATGTCCAAAGAAAGATTCCAAATGGTTTCACTGAATTTAATGAAATAAAATAGAATTTGAAGATTAAATTTTGAATAAAAGTTCAATTTGAAATATGTATATCTTGATGACTTAAGTTAATTGGGCCTATTAGGCTATGCTGATTAAATGTCCAGTGAAGATTAATTTGTCCTTAGTTAAATAAGATGGATGATGGTTACCAAATTTGGAGTGTCTGTCTTCTTATAAATTGGTACTCTTCAATGCACTTGTCCAATACTTTTGGATGATAAGAAATTTAAAATATAGGTTTTACTTTGGGATTATGAATTTAATTTAAATGAAACACAATGTCCAATAAAATGATGTTCACACTGTGAAGAGTTGGCAGGATCTGGGGAGAGGCAATGGTAGAAGCTCAGGAAGTCCATGTCCATTGTTGAAGTGATGTACAGCTGGTTAATTTACATGAATGACACTTGCCACAGTAATTTTGATTTTCTTTGGATAATTTTGAAAAATGATACTATATTTAAGATGTTATTACTATATTGCAATTTTCTTACAATTATATATTATTCTAAGTAAATGATTATTGTTGGTTTTTGATGAATACAGGATAGGTATGGAGAGAATTGGCATAAATATTATATTGTAACATAAAAAGAGATGATGTTTCTGTGGGGTGATGGGATATTATATAACATTGAACAAAATTGGATAAAATAACACATTAACAAGGAGGAACATATTAAATAACTGATAACACATTATCAGGGGCATTAACAGACATTATGAGAGAAAATATACAAAATAATACAGAAATTAATGTTAATGATGAATGAATGACATGTAATATTACATCCCTCCATTTGGCAAAACTATTTCCATAAGGCCTGGGAGGCTGTACATGCTATATACGCCTCTAATTTGGATGAAACTAAATTTAAACTTTTTCGCATTACCACACAGCGCATTACTGATACTGAAACTGATAATACCTGGAGGGAAGATTACTCTGCAACCTGCAAGATTTATTGTGTCCCCCAAACTAGTCTCCAGTCTTTGCCTAGAGAACCCCCTCCAATCTTTATTCCTTAATGAAGTTCAGCGCCACGTGGGGTTCTAACTGCGGAAGATCTCCAACCCAGGGCATAAGCTGCTCCCACGGCCGGCAGCAGCCGGCCATCGCCCTTACCGTAGCAAACGTGTTAAAGGTGGGGGGGACCGATTTGATATTCACCATTTAGGGAACTATTTCCAGGTAGACGGGTATTTTTTCCTAAAATGACAGGACTATACCACAAGACCTATGGTAATAGCTTATTCTCTACACGGAAATTCACTAACAACAATATTCTAGATTAAAGTGCAATTGGAAGACAGCACTCGAGCAATTACCTCATAGTCCCTACATGTGAGGAACTTGATGAGAACATGTTTAAGGTACTTGAAGTTTACATCATCGTCAGAGCAAGGTAGGGAGTTAGGGGTGTGATTGTTCGTAACCTCCCCTCCACTCCCCTTGTCACCCCCGCCGGGATCCGCTCCCTTCAGTTCTCTCTGCAATGTTTTCTTCATGTCTGCCAGTCGCTGCTGTAGAACCCTGATGTTCTGTAAACATAGGAACTTTTAAAATATTGGAAAATGTTATGTAAATAATGTCAATTTATGGTATACTCCGTTCAAGAAATTTAGGCAATTTGAGGGGAAGCGATTCCATCCTGTCCACCTCAGCCTAACTTTGAAACAATAGCTGACAGCTGATCAGAAATAGATTAAGCTGAAAAAGTGGGGAGGGACAAAGGAAACCTTCCACTTAAACCGCCTAAATTTTGTGAACAGACTATAGTACATAATGAGTTCAATTTGTTTTGTGGAGTAAAATCTCTCATCGCTCCAATACCATTTAACATCATTAAGTCAATGAAGGAACTCTTAATGGCTGGTTTGAAATTGAAAATCAACTAAACAATCAGAAATAGTCACTTGTGAATGTATCACTTTGTTATTTCTACCTCTGACAAGTACCGGTATAGTGAAAGGATTAGGGTTATACAAGGAATGTTTATTGTACATGGAAATAAATTCAACAATCTATGTGGTCCTTCACAATCCGAGGAAATTGAGGAGAAACTAACAACAAATTACTAGATTGACCCACATCTTTTGACAAAATAATGTAATAAGGTAAATAAAACATAATAATAAAGAGAGAACAATATAAATGCAAATAGTTTTACCTAACCCGCCATGTTAAACTTCCCTATCCCAAGCGTGATGTATACAACTTCCTTACTTCTCGAGTGATGTAAAGTTGAAAAAAACTCACTCGGTGATGTAATGAAACCCATTTAAATAACATTGAGTGGATAACTTAAAAAATATACCTCTATGGAGCCAACGACGTTCTACGCTAGAAATCAGCTGTGTTTGAATTTTATTGTTATGCTTTGAAGAATTTTCCTAACCTAGCTTTTGTTTGTAAATGAACGTTACTGTTAGAAGATGAGTGAAATTGATAATGAAGCATATTGCTCGTGACCTCCTGAATATTGTCGGGTCAGGTAAAATCTTGTACGTTACACGTTACGCAAGAGCGTGTTTACATCACTTCGGTGAATTATGCAACTCGCCTTCGCTCGTTGCACAACATTCACCTGCGTGATGTAAAAACGCTCTTACTACACTTGTAATGTAAATAGCTATTAAACCAAAATAAATTTAAAAATCAAAATAAAATATCCAACATTTATGTGTTTAAATACTTTCAGAATCAACATTCTTTATTCATATTGCATATACATACACGAATAATGTCAAATGTCAGTATCAGACAACAGCTAACTTTGAAAACGTAGAATAAGAAAGTACATGATGATAATAAAATATCGAATTAAAATAGCTTATATTTCGAAAGACAAAACAACTAATCTGAAGGGAAATCCTATAAATACACATTAAAATATTATTTTACAACGTGAAAAACGGTAACCGACAAACTTAATATATGATTTGTCATGTAAGACGTAAATTGACACTCAACACTTACTTTATTTCTGTCAGTGAGTTGTGATTCTAAATCACTGATTTTTAACCGTAGTTCTTTTTCATCACCCTTTTCGATAACCCGATTTTCAAGATCTGCAATTTTTGTGCGAAATGCAGAAAATTCTGTCTGCATTCTATCACATTCCTGCAAAAAAGCAATCTCAAATCAGATAAACAAACTGTGCTAAGTTGAATTATAAACACATTTTAACAATTACACTTTTTAAATTAAATTTAAATACTTAATTTTGAAAATAATATTAATCATTAACATTGAAATTAGGAAGATTTGGAGTATAATATTGTCATCATGCAGAAGGAACTTGACACCTTAAGTCTACTTTTGAGTTCAACATCCTTTTTCAGCAACAACACTTTCTCCGTATGCTGAAAAAGGTAATTAATATACACTTCAAAAAATGATATATAAGAGTTGAGTCAAGAAACTATTTATGTCTACTCTACCTGGGTTTTATCATTCAGTTTCTTATCTAGGGAGGAATTCTTGCTGAATATTTCGTTGATTTCCAACTCTTGGTTTCTCAACTCTTGTTTGGTCATTTCGATTTCCTGAGAAACCTGAGCGTTGCGCAGCAGAGCTTCATCTTTTTCTCGCTTTTCTTTTTCATACAGATTTAGTAACTCCTGTTGTTTTTGTTTCGCCTCTTCCAGTTCGTAAAGATGTTTGTTAGCCCTGACAGTTAACTCAGCAATACGTTCCTCTACTTTTTCAGATACGGTGGTTCGTTCTATTTCAATTTCTCTTTGCAGGGCCTCGTATTTCTCCGTTAGCTCGGAGCATTTCTGTTCTGCATCAACGACCCTGGTTGCCATGTCAATTCCGTCGCTCTTGGCAACAGCCTGAAACAAAAAGGAAACATTACTTCCGGAAGTATAGAGAGATAAATTAACACTTTTTTTGGAACATTAAGTACAGGAGACACCTAGTAGGATCAATTATTTAAGTAGGATCAATTATTTAAACACTAAACATTCTGTTGAGTTAAACCTCCACAACATGGTTCCTTGAATCCACTGTTGTATATTCTACCGTTGCACAATGGTTTCAATAGCAAAACAAAAAGTATGTGTTCTATCATTAATCTGGCTCATTACGGGATCAGGTAACCAGATTGCCACAAAATAGGATACAGGAAAGAAAAAATAGAATTTCCCTTGAATTTGGACTGTTCGCCATTAAATGAACTACGCTTATCACTCTTTGATAAATTTATTTAAATTTGTATTCTATCTTATACAAATGAAACATTGTAACATTTTAACTCACCCATGATCATAATTATTGAGAACGAGAACCACAAGTTAAGATGAAGTAAACACAAGGAGAGGTTAGATCAATAAGTAACGATAACGCTCCTTTCACACTACATGGCTTTTGTCGTCTAATTACAAACCATACGCAATTCCTGATAGTACGGCGAGATGAATATGTTTAAAATGGAACAATAATTAACATTATTAGTGTCCAATTGACAAGCCACATTGTAAACAATAAGCAGTGAAACAGCTGATCCATTTGTACTGGCCGGGGGTTTCTCATTCGACAGAAAAATCGTGCAGTGTTTAAGCTTGCATTTAACTACATGCGCCAATTACGCACGGCCACCGTGTGACAACTGTCAGGTTCAGTGTCTGTGGGCGGCTGTAAGACTACACAGTTTTCTGTCGTCGTCATTACCATGTAGTGTGAAAGGAGCGTTAAGTAGGTTGGTATGGAAATAGTTACATAATTCTGTTAGAAATATGCTAAATCTCTAGTGGTAGTTCTTCAGATTAGAATATAATCAAATTATCATGTAACAAGGATTTGTGGATAAATAATTGCAACATTTTTGTATACACTTAGACATATTTTGTTTTCAATCACTGCACACGCATATTGTTCCTATGTATAACATAGGTATAAAACCAGCGACACAAGTAAATGAAACAGCCTTGGCTCAAAATCAATGCATTATTGTGTCAATTCTACAAAATAAAATACCTAACCAATGAATGCATAACAAAACATTATTTCCAAACACATTTTGTAGACACTTGGGAATTTTGTTAGAGACACGACACAGGAAAAACCATGATTTTACTAATTAGAACTACGTTATTTTTATTAGGATGTATATTATTGATGCTTTTTTTATTGGATGTCAAAGCAATACAAATAATGTAATGTGGGAAACTCCCTTAAAAAGGTTATACACACACTAGTTCTCTTTACTTACTCCCCTAGTTATCACAATTTATAACAAGATATTAATTACAGTTTACAGACAAAAAAGCACTTCAAAAACTCCATACTTAAACATTCTTGAGTACAAAGGGTATATTAGAGGTTACATGTATAGTGTGTATAGTGAATTGGGAACGGAAACATAAAAAAAGGCTAACCTCACCATAATTTGTCAGGGTTTGTGATTTGCTGTAGCCAAAAGTTAATGTATCTATAGTATTGTTATGTACAGTTGGATATATCCGACCATCGATACCATGTCCAACTATATTTAATAACTCAAGTCTTCCATCATTTCTTGGAAGTTCATGGCCAATCTTAGTCAAGTGAACTTGAAAAATATATAGAAAGTAAAAAAAAGTTTTTTTTTTCAGTTCCTCAGGTAGTTTGGGGTACTGGGTGCAATTCTGAGAATTAGTTTAGTTTTTACAAGTTTGTTACTTAGCTAAATATTTTGACAAAACATTGACAAACTGAAAAAAATAGTTCATCTACAAATACTTATCAATAAAATCATTACACCTTTATACGACCTCTAAATAAATTTAACTCATGTTGATTAAAAAAATTATTATCATATGAAATATTTTACGACATACTGATGAAAAGCAAAAGTATAGATATTATAGATCATCCTAATTAAAAAACATGCTGGAAAAAATAAATATCAACCAAATAAAAAACTAACTTTATTGTCTGGAAATTACAGGCACTGACAAATAGAATAACATATTTTTAATATGAATACACCTGAGTAAAATAGAAACAATATAAACATAGTGTAGTTTATAAAACATAAGCAGGTCAACGTAGAATGAGAAAAACTCCAAGGAACAAAATATAACAAAAATCAGAGCAACCAAACAAAACTGAAACACACAACATTATAAACTAGAAACATATACTTTGTTAACATTTCAAAGTAAAATATAAAATAAACAATCTGAAAAACCTTAAACAAAACTAGACTAAATCATTCAAATTAAAATATCACATAGCAAGTGATGAACAAATCTGATGATGAGCTTCTTAGCTTTAACCCTACGAGTGGCGAATCGACAAAAAATGTCGATAACTTAATTTTAGCTGAGGCGTTATCACTTTAAGTTTGTGTGGATTAAATACATTTACAGAAAAATTTGGTCAATATTTTGAATAGTTCACCGAAACTTTGTGATTTTCTTTTACTTTGAGCCCTGAGTTGTCATAAATATTAATAATTCTTGTTGAAACATAATCTATATAGGGTGATTAAGGACTAATCAAATTTTGTAAACTCCCAAACCCATGTCGGTTTTCAGCACACAGCAAACATGTTAAACAAAATATAAAAACAATCTGAATCAAAAACAAAATGTGAATTACAACTAAATAAACTAGTCAATGCTAAACAAGCTATCTACAGTGTCAGGACAAGGGTAACTGTAATTTTGACTCACAACGTCCTGAGCAATAGTTTTTAGTTCCTGGGCCAAAGTGTCGCGTTCTGCTGTTATCCTCTCTATTCTTGCTATCACTTTTTCCTTCTCTTTGATTTCATATTCCAATATTCCTTCTAGTTCTCTTATCTTCACTTCTGCTTTTCTTCTCTCTCCCCCCTCTTCCCCCGCTTGCCTACTGAGTCGCTCAACCTGTAAACAAATGGAATGTAATCCTAGGTCAGTTAAGAAACGGCATTTTACTCTGAAATGTATAACACTTTAACTCATTCAAAAACTATTCAAATGGTTACTAGAATTTTTTTGCGGGAAAAGCAGGCTAGGGTGAATGGGGAAGAGTTAAACATGGCACAAGAAACTCTATAAACTTTAGAATATTTCATTTCATTGGCAGCATTTTTAACTAAAGAAGGTATTAATTAAAGATAAATTTGTCACGAGGCCTGCTAGTTTGAGAAAAATCCTACAAACCTTCAAGTACTTCTTCAAGTGAACTTCTTCCCTTGAATTTTGTCTCAGAATAAATAACGTGATTCCGTCTCTGCTTTTCAGTATAACTTAAACCCCCTTAGAAGATTTGCAAAAAGAGGTTCTGACTTCTTGACATTGTCTATGATGATCTTTTACTGATGAATGACACTAATGTTTTATTGTGGCTATGATTAAAAAAAGACATCTGGACAATGGAAATTTTAATTAATTAATTTTAAATTTCTTAAGTGTCAGGCTAAGCTTTGAATTAAAATTTAAAAGCTTAAGCTTGAGTATTCTGGGTCTAAACTCTTTACATTTTTTTTTACTGGAGATAAAATATGATAAGAAAATACAATTTGGTGTAGTCAAATCAAACTTCTATTACCCATTACCCATAAATATATGTTTCAATTTGCAAGTGTTACTAGACATATTTTTATTTACTTTCCGTACGTAAAAATGCTCAAATTAACAAAAAATAAATAAAAATATAGGATTTGTAATTATTAATCCTGGGTTTAAAATACACTGATCCCGGGATTTCTAGGTATCAAATACCAACCGAGACCCCTAACCACAGCCTAAAACTGTCTAACTCACTTATCTTACAACAGAGTCTAATCAAGCAAGGCATATTGCTGGTGGTTCTATTGAAAAGATAAGAGCTGGATTGTGACCTTGTTAGAAAAATGAATCACTAAACTCTATAAACTTATCACCGAACAATGTCAATTCTCGTTTTTGTTAAGATTCAGTATTTTTTTATTTTTTTATTATTTTTTATATTATTTTATTTATTTAGGTGTTTTTAGGACTAATTTGAAATATTTTGTGTATATTAATTTGATTTATATCTTAAACATACACATGAAGTAGGCCTAGTGTAATAAGCTGCCAATAATAATAAAACTTGTTCAAAATTTACCTGTGTTTCCAATGATTTAATTTGATTGCTCCATGTAGCTTTTATATCAGCTAATTCTATATGAGCTTCCTCCAATTGTCGTTCAAGTTTTGTTCGTTCGCCAAGTAATGCTGAAACAAAAAAATGGAATTAGTTTCCTAAACATAAACAATCTGGATTGTTACTACTGTTTTAAACTTATAATAACATATTTTACTAATTTGATTTAAGTTCCTATCAAATGGATGAAAAAAACATCGACTTAACTTCTAACTAGGGCCTATATCTGCTAACTTTGACATTTTAGCATCATACACAATTCATAAAAACGTTCTAGTTCTAATGTTGGATAATTATTTATATGTTACTAGCTGTGTGCCCGTTCTACGCGCGGGGATCTTATTGTAGTCAGTTGAAACCTTCTTATTAAGAACAGAAGTTGGTTTAGATATTTTCAGATATGCTGGTAAAACTATTATATATAAACCTTCGCAAATACAGTATCTGACAGTTTCAAGCCAAAACAAATGCTTCGAAATTAAATGTAACCTGGGTCGTGTTGGTCCATATGTTAAATCCAATGATTAAACTAAAAAATGCTTTATAGATCTATGAGGCATAGCCCTAATGTAGGCCTATAATTGAAAGTTACCTTCCACAATGGTTAAAAGTATTTAAAGTAACTACCTCAACCTCACAATTTAACACTTTATTCGGGTTGACATTTTCATCATAAAGGTGCTTTTGTCCTTTCCGTGAAACACTGAGAAATAAGGACATTAATGCGTTACCAACAGACATACACACAAAAATACAGAAATTAATTAGGGAATTCGCTACGCTTTAAGCATAACTAAGTACTTATAAAATTAGTATCTGAAATCTTTGTTAATGTCATCAAATTTCATCATAACAATTTATATTTGCTTAGACCGATGATGACCCGAAATGACGGCTTACTATATGAAATGAAGTACTATAGACGATTTAGATTGGTAATTTATAATAAAAATTACCAAAATAGGCCACGAACTATTGATACATAAACAACCTAAAGCGTTTAAACAATTCATGATGGTTTGCTGAATAAATGTTTTACTAAAATGCGTTATCGTTTTCTTAGAATAAACAAACATTTTGGAATCAAGAAAGAAAAAGCAAAAATTGTACAGTTAAGACATAAATTAAATTGAATACGCCTGTAATAATAAATAAGGTGCAACACCAACGATAACTAATTTGTAAAGTACAGTGATGTGTTGGTACTTAAAAATGATTCTTGCTGCTACCAACAGTACCAACGGTTCTAAGGAATAGAACCGGTACCAAAAACCAACGTTCACAGTTGAGAACTATAGCACAGCTGACCAATTATATGAGTTAATCAAGTCCCGAGGTTATGGATCTCTTGGTTTTGGATTTTCTCGTAAAACATTTTAAAACAACAATCAAAGTTATTTCCCATTAATTAATAGAAAAGCGAGTTTAGCATCATCCGTAAACCTCTGTTACAATTACCCACTGCAGTTGTGATTTTTTACTTTACACTTTACACAACCGCCATGGAAGTGCCGTCAATGAGTGGAAACCATGTTTCTAAGCTATTGGCGACGATCATTATTAAATTTAAGTTTCCCAGCCGTATACAACACTGATTCAAGGTCTTCTTTCTGGTTATCAAAACTCAACAACAATTTATACACAAAGAATCTCTGGTTCCTGAACTGGATGATGCCTAGTTTATTTAATTTGCCTAGTTTATTACACTATATTAACACAATAATTCAACATACATAAACTAATGGTTAATGGTTTTTTTGTGGTTTGGGGAGCGAGCTGGCGTAGTGGTTAGAGCGCGGGACTTCAGTCCCTGAGGTCCCGGGTTCGATCCCCGCCAAGTCACCAATGGATTGTATCTAAGTGATAATGCCGCAACCCCTAGGTCTAGCCTGAAGTAATGTGAAAAACAATCCCAGGCTCGTGCCTAGCGTCCTTAGGACAAAAAAAAAAAAAAATTACACTAGCTATATTATTACACTTTCGATTAATTAAATCCGTTATGTAAGAAAAACGTTTTTAATCTCACTTGGTTGGGATTTGCATTCAAAACGTGATTGAGAAAGGTTGCGGTATTTGTAAACAACATTTGTAAACATATCAGTGACAGCTAGGAAAAATAATCTTGATCAGAACAGCTGTTCGTTATTTCATAGATGATTATGCAATAAAAATTGGACGAAAACTTGACATAAATCGCACAAAACTACATTTTTGAACGTTCGTAATATTATTTACAAAGTAGTAAGGCCATATTTTAATGGCTAAAAACAATCTCGCCAATCCAGTGAATACATTAAAATTACTTGGATCTTGATAGGTACTCTCGTTTTCCAGGAGAAGATAGCGTAAAATGCCATCTTGAGTGTTACAGACAGAGGGAAAGACAGACAGACAGACAGACAGACAGAAATTGAGATAAGACTCGTTTCTGCTTATTTAATGTATAAGACGTAAAAATAACCTAAAAATATATAATTCTGAGCAATGTACAGACAAAATTCTAATTTTATTTATATAGATTTTACAAAACATAGTTAAAAATCTTAGCATGCTCGTATACCCAAAGAGCACTCAGTGACAAGTTGCAGTTGAACCTCTATAAGACGAATTTCAAGGGGTGGGGGAAAAATTTGTATTATCGAGGTATTCCTAATGAAGAGGTTCGTTTTATCGAGGTTTAATAATGCCGATATTTGTCTTATAGAGGTTTCTCTTCTGCACAGGCACGTGCCAAACAATGACGTAGAAAGAAAGAGGGATGAGTGGGGGTTTCATGTTGAGACAAGCTTCTGTTTATTTTGAAAACTACGTACTATGGAGGTTAAGATCATGATAAATTCATCTTTAGAGGTCACATTCGTCTTGTAAAGGTTTTTTGCTAATAATATTCGTTGTATAGAGGTTAATCAGTCCTAGCCCATGTCACAAACAAATTCGTGTTATGGAGGGGTTTTTTAACCTAATTACTACGTTGTATAGAGGTGTTTTTAGCATTGACCTTTATGAAAGTTTTAAGGGGATTTTAAAAAATTTGTCTGATTAAAGAATTTGTTTTACCGTGGTTTGTACAAACGAGGTTTGACTTAACTAACATTTTAAAGATTACATTACTTTTTTTTCCTTTGATAGGACATTAAACGTTTTGGGGAGGCTTTTATCATTGTGGGTTATTAGGGCAAAGTGTCTAAGTTTTGTGTGTTTAATTTAATAAATCGTTTTCAAGTTAAGTAGGTATTCAGCTGTTATCTGCTTGTAAACACAAAGAATGTTCAAATTGTTATAAGCTTATTGAGTGTAAATTATTAATATATCAGTATGTATACATAAAATTATACTTGCATTCTTATCTCAACAACAGCAGTATCTATGCTGAATTCATTTTACAAGTCACTCATAAAACATTAACACTTTTTGGTTGATAAGATGATAACATTATGCATAATGGATGATAAGGATGGTTTACTATGTGTACTGTATATTAACCTACCTTAAAAGTACCTCCAGCATAATTCCGGCTAAAGCGTCGCCTACTACACCAGGACCGTGGTCGGAACAATGAAAAGGTCGAATTATGTGAGGAGCAGCACGTTCAAGATCGTCAAAGTCAATTATGATGTTTTCCACATAGATATCTATTTCAGTTTCCAAAAACACTATTTCCCTTCTTCCTCGTCCTATCTTCACATCCTAAGGCAATAGGCTCTTTAGCCTTTTTTTGTCCTAGGATGCTAGGCACGAGCCCAAAATGGTTTTTCACATTACTTCAGGCTAGACTTAGGCGTTGCGGCAATAACACTTAGATAAAATCCATTGGTAATTTGGTGGGATTTGAACCTGGGATCTTAGGAACCATAGTCCTGCCCTCTAACCACTAGATCAGCTCGCTCCCCTATATGCTCTAGCCTGGGACCGATCTACACATTACTTCAGGCTAGGCCTGAAGGATCGTGGCAGTATCACATTGCTAAAAACCAATTGGTGTTTGGTGGGATTTGAACCCAGGACCATGTGGACTGAAGCTCCTTACCGTACCATAAGACCAGCTCCCTCTCAACCAAAATCAATAGTAATATAACTATACTTTCATTCTCACCTTGTACACGTTCGTCGACTGTCAGTTTGAAGCCCAGCGCAATACACTCCGCCTGACTACGTTTGTTCAACACTTCAACTCTTTTCTCTAGATGCCGCACCTGCTCCTCGCTTTGAGCTAATTTGCTGGACAACGCCCACTGCTCCTTCTCTGACGTATGTCGCAAACATTCTATGTCATCCTACAACCAAGCGGAACATTTATTATCTCTGTCTTAGGTTAGGTTGGGTTAGGCAGTAAATTAGTACAACTATTGACTTGAGGGTACGGAAGTACTGTAGACGTTCCATCTAAACGGATCAGCTGTAGCCAAATGTTTTATCTTTGACTAGACATTCTATCCTTATGTTAAAGTTGTCATCAGTAGTTTTTTTATCAAAATTGCCGTAGTTTATATGAGCCAATAAGTCAAACTGACTTATTGTGAGCTATAAAAACTGTTATGACCCATAAACTAAGCTAGCAACAAAAAAGGTAGAAAATCAAATTTTAGACACTAGCGCATTCTATGTGGTGGTTGTGCTCACACAACTAAGTTCTTTATTTAATAAATAATTGGCAACAGCTTGTCCATACAGATCCAATAGTCAGTACCCAGTATCCAATCAATGGTTTTATCCAAACAAAATGTATTTGAAGAGCCACAAAGAGTGCTCCATTATATAAGTATTGCCGTTGTTTACTAGTTGTCAAGAATATCATGTCAGGAATACTAATGCGAAACTTAAATCCAACCCAAGCTGTGCAACGCAACCAGACTGACGATTTAAAAAATTACACCAAACTTGATTGAAGCAACAATCATCAGGGGTAAGTTTAAAGGAGAAATAGTCTTAATCCCAAGAATACCGATGATTTAATCCGAATTACCATTTGAATTTAAGCGACTACAATTTCCTTTGCTTCTTGCTTTCACAATCACCATTATAAGTCACAAGGGCAATCCCTGACTATCGCCGGTGTAAATTTAGAAAATGCATGCTTTTCACAAGGACAGCTGTATGTTGCGTGCTCACGTAGTGGTAGGTACTCTTAAAAACTTATATATTTATACACCTAATGAAAAAACAAAAAACATTGTCTATCCACTGGCAATTAAGTAAAATAAATATTCTATTTTTGTTTTTGGTATACATTTTTATTATTTATCGTAAATAGCAAATTACCATTTAAAATAATAGTTGTTAGCGCAGCAACGCACGCCGGTTAACTGATAGTATAGTATTATTATAAAAATTAAACAATATTGTAAACATTTTTGTACATAGTTAACATTATGTAATTTGTAAATATTTTTGGCTAAACAAATGATATTTTGATTTGATTTGATTGTTTGATACTATGGCATTAGTTTACTTTAAGTTGTCCCTTTGATTTTGCTTGGTTAAAAATTTTGTTTATTAGACATAATGCACACTGTCGCTAAATGTGACTCATAAAAAAACTGGCAACAAATTTAACATAGGAATTTCTTCATGGGGACTATTTCTTTATGTAGTCAAATTCAATTCAATTCAATTCAATTATTTAAGATGGGGACGCCACTATGTGCGTATTTTAACCCAAATATGAGTGAAGGATGAGTGTAGGATGAGTGGCGCGATCTTGTAGTCTTGTTAGTGACTAAGGCCGACATGTTCCTTAGACACAGCTGTTAATTAATAGCCCATACAGCTAATGGCAACTAAGGGACCTACAGTTTATAGTGGAATCCGAACCACATTTTTCCTTGTAATTTACGAATTGGTCTAATTATCAGGATAATACTGCGGATAGTCGTAGTACTCACTAGTGCGGACGTTAATCCACACCAGGGAGCATCGCATCCACAGTGCATCCCTATAAATATCCACAATTCGTGACCTCCCAGTAGCTGGATTACAGGACGACGCCACCCGTCCCAGGTTTAATGTTTAACCTATCAGGTGCTTGATGGTTAGAAAGATAGAGTACGTCATTATCTATGGGAAATGAGTAAACTATGAAAGTATACTAAACAATAAAAGCAATACATCTGTAAGAACTGAACAGCACATGATAAACAGGTGAGGACTTATTTCGGAAAATATGGTGCGATTATGTGAGTCATACACAAAAAGTCCGTCCAAAGTCAGAATCAAACAGAATGGAACTCATTGGAGCCTACTGTACCTGGCAGATGAAAAATGGAATAAATTAACATACAATTTCCAAGAAGAAAACTACAGTGTTTATTTGAATCTAATCATTAAAATTATTCTACTGATCTAATCTTTCAAACCAATTAAAATTTACACTCTTCCAAAAAAATTGCTCTTCAGTACATTGTACAATATTATTGGCTGATTCACATTAATCCATCCAATTTCTAACAAACTAAGAAAACTATTCAGAAATGCATCATCATTCAATTATGAAACCACGTTATGAAGTCAAATGTGTTCAGTAAAGAGCCACAAAAACCTCTTGCTTACTACTACAACAAATTACTCATACTAAACCTACAGTACATGAAAACATGTTTACAAATTGAGATTGACAAGGATAATTAAACAAAATACTTTTATGGGATTCCTTGTTCTTTTTCAGTATGATTTTCGTAATAATAGAAAATAACTACAGTACACTCTCTATTATCCGAGCCCCGGTTATCCGAGCACTAGGGTTATCCGAGGTCGTTTCTGGCCTGAATATATATTTTTATTTTCAGTAGGAAAACATTAATTACTTATAGTATGTTTCTATTTTATTTATTTTGTATTTATTTTGTTTGTGTTGTCTGCATAACATAAACAATAGCAGTGTCAGTCAGTCTTTTTCATTCAGTGTATTGATGTAGACGTGATTGTGTCAAGTTATAGATGAGGTCAAACTTCAAACAAAATTTAATTTTATACACTTTAAACTAGACAGATACACCTTAGTGTTTTGTTTTGAATAATGTAGGGTATTGGTTTATCATTATTCTAATAATACTGTGTTTAAAGTGTTTCCAGACGATTAAAGAAGTGTTGAACATATATGTTATATTATTTTTTTTTTTAAACATTGAACAATTCTACGTTATTTTGAAAACACATTTTACAATAAGGTACTGTAACCCTAACCTCTAATTCTAAGACACCTCCGTGTTATCTGAGATTCTCGGTAACCGAGGTAGTCTGGGTCCCAACAACCTCGGTTAATCGGGAGTGTACTCTATGGGATTAATGTAAAAATTCTAACCTAATAAAGAGATGAAGATGTCCCCAGCCACACAAAAGGTAAGTCCAAACAAATTAGGATTGTTCGTGCTCAAATTCAATCTTACCACTAAATTATCGCGTCTAGTACCTAAATATAAAATCATGTTATAAAAATAATTACAAAAAATACATCCTCTTCCTTGAGGTTAGTGAAGGTCAACTGATAGTTTTGTGGATGGTAAGTAAAATTAGGTAGCGGCAACTTACTAAAACTAGGCTAATATTCTAAAAAACAAATATTTAATGTTTTCCCGACAGCTTAAACTGTCTTACTTGTTTCCAAAAGTGTAATCACTTATGTTTATAGCAGTGCTCATTATTGAGAGTTATTCGTCACCAAGAAGTGAACAGAGATATTAATTTTACAAAAGATTTAGCCAAAGTATTTAGCTTGATGATGAGAACTTATTACTAACCATATTTTAAAAATTCAAATGACTACACCAAATATTAGTTTAGTGAGTGATGATGATTATTTAATTCTTTATCCGTAAAACTAAAAACTGATATTGTATAGGCCTATACAAAATCATACTAACAAGTTAACAACAATTAATGGAAGTTACAAAAGAAAACACTGCAAAGAGGATTGAAATATGTTATTTTGTGTATACGTTTTATAAGCAATGAACACTAAAACGCCAGCAGCCCTACTTTGCTCAGTTTTATTGGACTATCTTAGGAGTTTTAGCAGATAAAGAAAAAAAATATATTTTTAGTAACTAAGAAAAATTAATAATACAGTAAGATTTTTTTGAAAAAATATTAATTTTTTATTATGGAACATGATATATTACAAAAACTTTACAAACAGCCAACACAAAATCCACCACCAACCATGCACCCGCAATCATGCAGTTAAGAAGCAAATTGAGTAAATCATTCGGTAGCAAAAAAAGCCATCCTACCTTCAATCACTTCATAACACTGTCTTCTTTCTTCAATATATCTTCAATCATAAAAACTGAGCTGCATGTTGAAAAGTATCTGTTCAGAGGTGCAAAAAACAACGCAATAAAGTGGAAGCAAACAGCAAAAAAAAAAATGTGAACAGCTGATTTGGGAAAGGATCACTCTGTGCTTAAACATTTAACTAACACAAAAACTTAATTCATACATAGAAACAACAAGGATCAAACACAAAAAGATTCATCTAATAACAACTAAGAATATAACTAACAAAATCGACAACCAAGACTTTTGGGATTGAAAAATAGGTAAAATAATATTGCAACAAGATAAGTACATTGATGGGATCATAATGAAACTACATAGGGTGTGCTACAATTAATAAACGAACCTACAATTAATTGCTAGAGTAGTAAGAAATAATACTGTCCATACCCATTTGGTAAATTAAATAAACACTTTTGAGAGTCATTAAAAATTAATATTTTAATTCAACAAATCTCAAGAACAGGTTATGGGGGAATGTTCCTGAAAAGATTACATGCAGGTTTTGTTTATGTGTTTCAAACATAGCTTTAAACCACTTGCCATTAATTGACTAATTGACAACTACAATGAAAATTAAAGGAACAAACGGTTAAGTGAAATAGTTCTGGTTTGTGACCTCCGTTGCAGCTCTCATAATGCAGTTTTCACTTTAGGAACTCTCATTTAAGTCGTTTTCATTGGTTGGTTCTTTTCAGGAAAGCCCTTTTTAGTCATGTCAATGTTATTTTTGTTAACAATTTAAACCCTCCTGAGTATAGATAGCTATAGGACATTAGTTTGTTGTTTGTTGAATCTAACCTACGAGCTATAGTGTGCTTATAGCGACACTTGTCCCGTTCGGCGGTGGCAACTCAGTTGGCTAAGGTGTTGCATTGACAAATGTATTGTTGTCAATGATGTAAAGAACAACTGGATTGCGCTTTCAGTGGCATAGCGGGCACTGTTTTCGGTCTAGCTTTATGTCTGTGTTGTTTCTTACAGAAAATAACACTTGTGAAAACTCTATAAAACTACACATTCACTATACTGTATTTGATTTTTGAGATTTTTAGACAACTGATGGTGCTATAGTTCCAAATTATACATGGTAAAATAGTCAGTAATAGAAAATAAAGGCTAGAAGATATAACATTTGTAATTTCAAACCCATCATTAAACAAAAACATATTACACATTAAAAATTTCTAAATAGATAAATTTGTTGAGTTTTTATTATGTAAATCTATGTTTGACGAAAATGTGATACTTTTATCTTTCGCTGTTTTGTTACCTATTTTGTGAGATAGGTATATTCTCATCACACAGTGAATGAAAAAAAATATCGCGTTTATGTCAAACAGGTCTGCTGGTTTGCGGCAAAAACTTAATAAAATTATTCTAGGCTTATTCACAAATGTTTAATATGTAATATATTTTCATTTAATAAAATAGGTATGCAATTAAAAATATTGTACTTTGTCTCATTTATTTGGAGTTACTTATTATTTTACCATGTACAATTTGGAACTAGCAATATCATTTAAAAACATCTAAAATCAAGTTTAGTGAATGTGCAGTTTTAAAGAATTCAAAAAGGTTGTTTTCAACAAGAAACAAAACAGACATGAAGCTTTGAAAAGTAAAAAGAGTTTAACAAGAAGAGTAAGATATTATCTGGGTATATTTCAAGATACCAGCAACTAAAAAGGTGCGTTTTATTATGAGTGTATGGGCTGCGTCGGCTTCTGCCAGTATGGAATGGGGGGAGCTAAACCGCGCGGCCAACACTGAGCCAGTGATCCATGAGTTGTTTATATTGTTGATTGTTGTGGTCTATGGGCAGGTTTGAATCCCTTACATGTGCATTCCATATAAACCTTGCTTATATGTGGCTTAGCTGGAGTGGAGGGCCAGCCTCAAATAAACAATGTTCGGCTTGGGTGGAGGTTGACGGCATTTAGTGAGATTAAAAGGGATTGCACACAACATCTGTTTTGCTCTTTTTTCATTAGTTAGAAGGACGACACATATTTTTATTTTTTGACTCTTGTTTTAGTAAGATATGGGAAATATTGTGTCAAATTAATATGATAAAAGACATAAACGGACATAAGCTAGAAAAATAATTAATGGGGAAATAAAAAAACATGATTATTCTGGCTTCAATTGATTCATATTAAATCAAAATTTGGTATCAAAAGGATTAGTACTCTCACACAAACCGGAGTTAGGTGAATCTCAAAAATGTAACCTTAGATGAGCAATTGTGAGCACTGTGCTAATAACCCATAAATTAATTAAAAGTCTGCTTTATAAGTTAATATATCAAATTCCCACTGCTTAAAAACAAAAAATAAACCCAAGGATACACATGTATTAGCAATATAAACAGCAAAATCAATCGCTACAAAATTTTTGGTGAAGCACAGGTTTGGGATTTCTAAGCAAATTAAAATCAAAGGGGGGATCGATATGCAAGCAGCCTTATTGCTTGGAAACAAGCTTTTGTAGCGAAGGAAACATTTAGATGGCAGATTAACTTACTTGGAAGTTGCTGACTTGTTCTTCGAAAGGTCTTAATCTTTTAACTTCAGCTCGAAGCGTGCTTAGTTGGCTGTTTGCTTCTTTCAAAGCTGTTGCGTTTTCTGAATTTTCTTGTTCTTTGGCTAGTAACTGAAAAGATTACGGTACAATAATGTATAATTTCACCATAAAAAATATATTACTCAGTAGTTAAATATTTAGTAAGAAGTGATTAAAAGATTTTTCTCTTAGTACAAACAAACCAATTTTAAGTTAATCAATAACAGATAACCTTTGCAACTACAGGAGATAGTTGTGCAGTTATTATGCTTAAGATAGTAATGTAACACTGTGTAAATCAAACCCAAATATGTTAGACTTACCAGGTGTTTTAACTTGGCTATCTCTTGAGTCTGAAATCCTTCTAACTGATCTTTGTCTTCCTGATATTGATATATTTTCCGTTTGCTTTCTAAAAACAATAATAAGTCACTCTTGTTATATAGGCAAGATGCAAGACATACATTTTTTCAAGTGTAGGCCTATAGGTATTATTTCACTGTAATTTTATATGACTTGATTAGTGGTTGTTGGAACGTTTAGGGTGCACCAATTGAAATAAAAACACCATTTGGGGAAGTTGCCTGATCGCAGTCAGGCCACAAATGCAAAACACATTGCCAATTCTTTTATAACACAAATAAATACATCACAACAATGATAACAATATGGTACATTGTATACACTACCATTGTTTATCTTTAATATATGAGTTGAAAGCTTATCTCATGAAAGTGGTCCTAGGCCTAACTTATATAAAAATTGTACCTATATGTGTTTTATCAACATATCAACAACAAAGCATGCAAGGTGTGTCTGTTACAAATTAATTATGACAACACACATCCTTATTGGTGCACTCGTGTGTTGACTAAAAGATGTCAACCATCTGTGTAAACATTTAACTTGCATTCAAGTAACTTGTACTGTCTTTAGTAGTCAAAAGTAGTTAACGTAAACAACTTGCATGGACAAGCCTACAAGAAGCCTAATAAAAACTAACTTATAATTTTATGAAATATAGTCTACGAAATGAGTTTTTCAGATATTTAGTGTGTTTAACAAATCATTAACAATATAAAGGTTACTTACAGTCTTCGCAATCCTGTTAATTGAGCACTACGGCCGTTTCGGAGATAACTCCATCGTCGGGTGCGTAGTTAACGTGCGTAATTAACAGGATTGCGAAGACTGTAAGTAACCTTTATATTTATTACACGCAATCTGCCACACTGATTAATCTTCATTAACAATATTAAAATTATATTTTAAAGCTAATTAGATTACCAACACATAACTATGCTGCAAACTACCCTACAAAACAATTTCCATCAGAAAGAATATTTTCTATACATTCTAACCTTCGGCAATTTTAAGTGCTTCCTTCAGCTCTCTTGTTAGTTTAAGCAAGTCTTCAGTCATTTTTTGTTCCTGTTTTCTCCACTCTATTTCCTTTTCTTCCAACAGTTTTGTCATATCGGCCTCTTTCTTCTCCAGTTTTTTTGTCCACTCTGCATCTCGCTTCTCAAGACGATTTCGCCATTCATCTTCCCGTTTTGATAGCTTGTTTAGTTCTTTAGGAGTTAGACTCTGAAATTGATACAGTCAATTAGTTTGAAGTGGTTACAGAGAAAATTGTAAATTAAAAATTCCCATGTTATTCTTATGGAGAATAAGTAAACTGTTGTAGTTTGCTTGTTTATGGAAATATTTATATCAAACTAGGCAAATCTATTTATTTTATATTAAGCTATTACCTATTATTGTACTAAAAAACACACTTTATTACCCTCCCTTGTAACGTGCTAAAATTAAGGAGTTGAATTTTATCACATTACAAGGAATAATGGTTTATTTGTTATGAAGAGAGAAAAACAGTCAGCGAAAAATAATAGAAAAAAATGAAATAAAATAATTATTTGGGAAAAAAATATTCAATTTCAATCTACAGTATTTGGAAAATATTAACAAGTTACAGCTGGCTCCAGAGTCGGGCATGCGCAGAAGAGTCAACGAGTTGGCAATTGCGGTAGCGGGAGAACCCGCGCATGCGCATGAGGCACTCGCGCATGCGCCCGAGGCTCGAGTGGCGAGCGCCGAACAAGAGTAACCACGACCGTCAGTCTACCACCTCCGACCCTCCGACACCGACACACGAGCTGACGAGTTGTTAGAAGTAGTAGTACGAGTTAGTAGAGTGAGTAATACAAATATAAGTATTATAACGGATAGTAGGGTGCATCAAACATCAATTACGACTAAGGTACGCTCTATCTACCATTTTTCGGCTTTTAGCCATTTAGTAGCCTATAGTAGCTTGTTTTCTACTGTATTATAAATCCATACTAAATTTGCAAATTATTCTTACTATTCCTATACAAATTCAAAAATCACAATAGTTTTCCTATTCAATCATATAATTTGAATTTCACTGTCAATTAAACCCTACAGTAGAACGCTTACTAGCGCAGTTTATCTACATTCCTATCTGGTAATCAGTTTTTGAACCATAGTATCCTACAGCAGATTATCTCCTTTCATTTATTTTATTTCGACTCAGTAATCATTCATTTCAGTAAAATACCACCTAAACAATTGCCTGGAGCTTGAAATAATTTCATAACGTAGTAGCCTAATAATAGCTTGCATTACTAATAGCCTATCCTCAAACTATATAAATTGCTTTGCATTATTGTCTTGCTTGATTTGGTGTGCATTGTTGTGTAGATTTGATTTGGGCCAAGTGTATGTACACATTCTCCTAATTGTTTACCCTACCCTTACACAAACCTCCATCCTGCAGACGACCGTCCGATATTATTACCGATTTTCTCCCGCAGACGTCCGTCTGGATTCCATAGTAAACCTAAATAGTCAGCAAAGGCGGCTAATTGGCATCGAATCATCCAAACTTGTTTTAGGCTAAAGAAAATTAATACTTCGATTATTTCAAGCTGTAATCTGGTTTTGTAAGCAGGGGAACAGACACGCGACTCGTGATTACCCCATACCTTACCATTTCAAACCCACTATTACCGTTTATCCATCCAACGACCGTTGGGAAGTAATTTTATCCTTGCCGACGACACTCGGGATAATCCTTACTTCCGATCCGACGACCGTTGGGAACGATCTTACCTTTACAGACCCACTCGACTTATCCATCCAACGACCGTTGGGAAGTACCCTTTATCCCTACCGATTACAATCGGGATAACTTACTTCCGATCCAACGACCGTTGGGAACGATCTTACCTTTAACGACCCACTCGACTTATCCCTCCAACGACCGTTGGGAAGTACCATTTATCCCTACCGATTACAAACGGGATAACTTACTTCCGATCCAACGACCGTTGGGAAGTAACCTTTATCCCTGCCGAATACATTCGGGATAACCTAACTTCCGATCCAACGATCGTTGGGACCGATCCTACCTTTAACGACCAACTCGAATTATCCATCCAACGACCGTTGGGAAGTAACCTTTTATCCCTACCGACTATACTCGGGATACCTTACTTCCGATCCAACGACCGTTGGGAACGATCCTACAGTTAACGACCCACTCGAATCATCCATCCAACGACCGTTGGGAAGTAACCTTTTATCCCTACCGACTATACTCGGGATACCTTACTTCCGATCCAACGACCGTTGGGAACGATCCTACAGTTAACGACCCACTCGAATTATCCATCCAACGACCGTTGGGAAGTAACCTTTTATCCCTACCGACTATACTCGGGATACCTTACTTCCGATCCAACGACCGTTGGGAACGATCCTACAGTTAACGACCCACTCGAATTATCCATCCAACGACCGTTGGGAACGATCCTACAGTTAACGACCCACTCAAATTATCCATCCAACGACCGTTGGGAAGTAACCTTTTATCCCTACCGACTACACTCGGGATACCTTACTTCCGATCCAACGACCGTTGGGAACGATCCTACAGTTAACGACCCACTCGACTTATCCATCCAACGACCGTTGGGAAGTAACCTTTTATCCCTACCGATTACACTCGGGATAACCGTACTTCCGATCCAACGACCGTTGGGAAATAACGTCATTTTCTCCGACCTATTAATCAGGATTAACCGGACTTTAAAACCCCAACCGATTCCACGATCCGGTTAAAAGCTATCTTACCACCTTGCAAATCTTATTGTTGGTTATGTGGGCTATGATGAGACCGAAAACGTAAATTGTTAGACATCGTCCTAAACGTCACGGGTCTGAGCCTTAACCAACAAATAAAACCGGACCTTGGCTTGCTGAGCTTTTTGGACAAATTTTAAGTGTAAACGGCTTTACCAGGTGACAAGAACGTTGTCGACCAGATAAGCGTTACATTTTGGCGCCCGAACAGGGACGATTCAAACAACAGATACGATACGACAACCTGACGACAAGCTTGACGACTTGTTTTTGACGAAACTGGAAAAAACGACCAACTTTAAGCAAAGAACATACTTCGTAGGATTGATCGATCAAAATGTATTCATTAAGGCATTGGATAAAAATATTTAGGATTCTCTTCACCCTGTCTGTGAACGAAGACGAGGGGGGTACTATAAGGAAAAACAAAGACCAGAATCCTTGGAAGGCTACAAACCCAGCCACGACAGAATCAACACCAACAACTACATCGGGTGTACCGACAACTATAGTAATCACCACGACCGCTATGTCGTCAGGGTTCCCCGCTCTCCCCCCTGCTACATCAGCAGCACCATCACCGTTTTCCCAAGATGGAGAGGAACGGTCGATGACCTACGTAAAGTGTTTCGAGATTTTTTGCGACAAGGAGTAGTAGAAATGACTACACCACCTGCTTCGACTGACATTGGCAAACGCACTTATCTGAACCCCTCGACGCACATCCATACAAACCCCTTGGATGACGCTGGGTTCACCGGAGATTTCAACCCTGAGGGGCGAAAGTACGGTCAGAATGATCGGACACAAGAAAGTGAGAGCGTGAGAGAAATGTTAGGTTTACCCCCTGACACCGACTTTAAAGAAGTTCAACGAACTCTCTCATTGTTAGTAGGCACAGCGTCTGGTTACAACCAACCCTTGGCAGCCACACTGGACTCTCAAACCCTTACGGTTCAAACTTCTGAGAGGCCAACGATGAGTACAATGCAACAAATGACAGCTTTCAGTCCTACTGTAGTAAATCGATCGCAAAAGGTATCTATGGCAATTGGTCAAATATGTAACCAAGTGCGTAAGTGGAATCTTAGATTTGACGGCAGCAAAGACCCGATATCCTTTTTAGAACGACTCACTGAACTGATCGAAGCCTACGACATAAATCACGATATCTTGATTAGGGCTCTGCCAGAATTATTCAAAGGTCAGGCTCTCTATTGGTATAGAAATAACAAAAATAATTGGAAATCTTATGAGGACTTTCTTCTTGATTTTGAGGAATACTTTCTCCCACCAGATTATAGGAGAAATTTGGAAGAAGAGATACTGAAAAGAACCCAAGGAGAACACGAACCACTTCGCAATTTTGTTGTTGCATTACAAATGCTCATGCGACGTCATGGTTCATATTCGAAAAATGACCTTCTTAATAGGATATTTAGGAACATGAGACCAGAGTATAAACTAACGATTAGAAGGGAGCAGTTCCAAACAGTTAGTGAACTACTTAAACTAGCCGAGGGCTACGAGAGCTAAATAAGGGAAAAAAAGAATTACCGACCTCCTCCTGCACCTGCTCAGAGCCTATTTCCCGAAGCAGCTTTTACTCCAAAACCTCGTATTAGCAAGTCTGTCGAGGTTGACATGATTGAAACTCCGAAACCACGTGAAACACCCGTTAATAGGAACATCGACAGATCCGCTCCTCTAAATCAAGATACTTCATTGAACAAATTTTCATACCCAGGGACTTCGAAAACAGTTTTTAGGGCTCCCGATAGGTCGCAACAGACACCGATTTGTTGGAATTGTGAGAAAGTGGGTCATAGATTTTTCGAATGCAAGCTACCTAAGATCATCAGGTGCTATAATTGCAAAAAGGAAGGAATACGAACAGTCCATTGTCCTTGTCGACAGGGAAATGGAAGCAGAGACCAGAGGAAAGGAGGTGCTCTGAGTCTCGAAGCCAAATCCACAGAACAACCTCCAACGAATGGCAAGTTTGGCTCGACAAATTAAAGAATTTTAACAACAACTTTTCTCTACAAACGATTCAACGTGACATGAGACCATTTGTAAATATAGGAATTAATGGGGATCTGTTCAAAGCACTTATTGACACTGGGTCAATGATCACTATAATTGGCAAAAACATAAAGAATTATTTGCAAGCGAACGGGGTATCGCCAACTGCGGTCAACGTTAACGTAAAAATGGCTAATGGTGTTAGTTCAGCCATTAAAGAGGCTTATGAGTTCCAATGCGTCATCAATGGCGAGGTGAGCGAAATTAAGGCCATTAATTTGGATGACCTGACCACCGACATGGTACTGGGTATGGATATAATACCAACCCTTGAGTTAATACATTTTTCACCTGCCCTCACACAACAAATTCTAATCTTCCAGGAAGTAGACACTAAGGAGTTTTCTTCAAATATTATTTCCGACCTAAATGACAATGACCAATGTAGACTGGGAACTTTCCTCGATGAAGAACTTCCCCAGTTCGACAATGTTAAAGGTATAACTAGTCTCGTCACACATCGTATACGATTGAAACCTGACATAACACCTATCCGACAACGATATTACCCAAGAAATCCGGCAATGCAAAAGGTGCTCGACGACGAAATTGACAAAATGCTGGAGGATAGAGTGATCGAAAGGTCCAATAGCCCTTGGTCGTCCCCGGTAGTTTTAGTAAAGAAACCAACAGGTGCTTATAGGTGTTGTATTGATCTGAGAAAGGTAAATGAATCCTCAATTCGGGATGCTTACCCCCTACCACAGGTTAACGCTATATTGGAGAAACTCCGTGAGGCACACTTTATTAGCACTTTAGATCTCAAGAATGGCTACTGGCAAGTGGGATTAGAGGAAGATAGTAGACCAATTACTGCGTTCACAGTTGCTGGGCGAGGACTATTTCAGTTCCGCGTGATGCCTTTTGGCCTACACTCGGCACCTGCGACTTTTCAAAGACTTCTCGACATGGTGATAGGTCCAGAATTTGAACCAAATGCATTTGCATACTTGGACGATATTGTTGTCGTGTCAAAGACATTCGAGGAACATTTGGAGTTGTTACGGAAAGTATTTAGTCGACTACGAGAAGCTGGTCTAGTGCTCAATCCGAAAAAGTGCCATTTTTGTAAAACCGGACCTTGGCTTGCTGAGCTTTTTGGACAAATTTTAAGTGTAAACGGCTTTACCAGGTGACAAGAACGTTGTCGACCAGATAAGCGTTACACCCTTTAGGCAGCAAACCTAGGTACTCATTAAACCTAATGTTATTTGAATAGATTTAATTGAAAATCAAATAAGGCAAATGGAATTTCTCTTATCCTGCAGGTTTGCTGTGGCGGGGGTATTTAACATTTAATCTTGTTTAAAGACAAACTTGTAGTTATATAGCTACAAAGCTGAGTGATTAAATAGAGCTTGTCTAGTAAGTTAATTAGAAGGTCGCCGGTAAGATCCTAGGAAGTGGTAGGCTTTTAGATGGTTGCAAGCGGTCCTTGATCATTTCTTTTAATTCATGGTCACTTGGCAAAACTGATTGTTCTATTCAGTACGGTAACTAAGCTACACATCACCTCATTTCATTCTAGACTCATCCTTTATTTATATTTAGTTTAAAAACTCCAAATTTATTTATATAGATAGGCAGAATAAATTTCCTATCTATGTGTATTACAAACAACTTGATATTACAAACAACTTATCTATCTTTCAAGAAACTATAAAGGTGAAGTTCACAAGTTCTTCCAAAATGAGGAGCAGCAGCAAGAAACATCTTTGTTACCTTAATAAACGGCATAAGTTTCAACAACTGAAGATAGAACTTTCCAAGAAACCCACATAAACTTTTCAAGATACAGTAGACTCCCTCTTATCCGGACACCTTTTAACTGGACATCGATTTAACCAGACTACACTCGGCGGAAATGACATCTCTTTATTCGGACAATTTTTATCATCACATCGGTTTAACCGGACTAGATCGGCAGGAAGTGGGCGGTACTGAAACGACTGTTCTCGTGGGAAAGATTTGAGACCAGTGATCACGTGTCTAAATACAATGCTCTCCTAAATTTAAGTCAAATAACAGTATGCATTTAAACGGTCCGTTTTAACGAGTTTTTGGGGACGTCGGTTTAACCGGAAACCCCGTTATCTGGACTGGCCTCGGTCCCAAAGAGTCCAGATAAGAGGGAGTCTACTGTAGTCAGTGTATAGTTTAAACAGTCCCTTTAACTATTAATAAAGCTAGAAATTCCATCCCCATTTTAAAGTTGGTCAACAGTTTTTTTTTTTTAAAATCGTCGTAGTTGATGTGAGCCACCGACAGATTGTGCTGATCTAAATTACTAATTTCTGTCGAACACAATGACTTGTTTACTAAGTCAAACTAATTAACCCTTGCCGGACCGTCTATAGAATGTAAAAAAAAGACAGCAATTTTTATTTTGATAGAAACTAAAAACTACCTATCCATAATTTATAGAATGTTGAATTAAATAGTTTACCTATATGCAACACTTTTGTTCCAAATATTTTTTTTCCCTTTTTTCATTTTTAATTTATTTTAGCCTATTATTTTTTTAAATTAAATTTCTTAAATTAAAAAAAATCCTTGTACAAAGATAAAAAAGACGATGATGTTTTTATAGACAATCAACTATAACAATAGATGTCGTAATTATCGGCAAATATTTCCGATATATCCGCCTACCGTCCGCTATGCATTAGGCAACAAAAAATTAGGTAGAAAATAAAATTGTTGACACTAGCACAATCTGTGACTGGCTCACAGAACTAAGTTAAATGTTCCTATCTAATAAAAAAATTGGCGACAGCTGGTCCATATGGATGGGATGTCTACATCAGTATTCAATAGTCAATAATAGTAGTAGGGAGAGCAGTGAAAAGCCTACTAGTAGAACGAGCTCCCTACTCTATCAAAGATATTTTAAGTTGCCGAGCAAATTAAGGCATACTGTTCTTTTTGATTTGAGTACCTTTCCATCAGCAAGAACAATCTCACTATTTGAGGATGGAAGTGGTGAAGGTTCTTCTTTGGGCTGAGGGTCCAGGCTGCTTAAACTAGTCTCAGAACCCTGTCTTGAATGTCTCCCGATACCAGTTTTTTGGGTCAGCGATAGTTTTGGAAGATCTGAGCCAGTTTTCTCTCTAATTTTATTTTTCATATTACTAAACATGATGTCTTGTTGGTACTGGAACAAAATGGAAAAACATGGTAATACCATTTCGACAATAATATGTTTATAGTAATAATAATGAATCTTGATTTGTCGTAAAAATACAGAGACAAAGTCATAAGATGCAGTGAAGCTGCCAGGTCATACAAGTATTTTTCCTTCTTTTAAAACTTTTGGTAATAGCCTATTATTGAAAAAAATATATTGAAAAATGTACATGACAAGTTAAAAAGATACAATCACAAACTAAAAAAAACTACAACTGCTAAACGGAAAAAAGGACAAAGAATACAATACCTAAAACTGGACATTTTCACAACTGAAAAATCGTCCAGTTTATAAAACGGGTGTCTCAACAACCACAGTTAAAGCTTATTTTTTAAATCTTTTAATGGCCCGTTTGCAATTAGCTTTTGAAAAAACATTGTAGACTTCTATAGATAAAATTATGTGGCTACTTGAGGTTTATTTAAATTATGTGATTCTAAAGCAGCATTAAGTATTTTTGTTTTGTGTATTGTACAGTGGTTGATACATTTCAGATTGTTATGTTTTGCTGTGTAGGCTATACAAATTATCAGCAGTCTGTTCCTATTCTATGAATAGTTGTTTACAATGCTCATTCCGATGTTCTATTCATTGCTCTTAAAGCCTTTTTTTGTAATTTCAAAATACTTTTAATCTTGCTGCATACACCCCAGAATATCAACCCATAGCTATCTTATAATGGATTAAAAGTAAGCAAAGTATGCAGTTTTTAATATATATTTTTTGGAATTTAGTGTCTTAGGCGTCTGAAAAGAAAAACTATTCGGGATAATTTTGAAGACAGCTCAATGTGGGAGTTCCAGAATAACTGATAGTCAGTGAGTACACCCAAAAATGTTTACGAAGAAGTCTTGATTTAATTTAAATACAATGTTTTTGAGTTTTTTCTTCATCTAGAAATAGCCTAATCCATTTGAATGGAACCACGTTGATGCAGACAACATTGTCTGATGAACTGTTTCACAATTTGCTATATTCAGAGTTTATGTCACCACCTTTTTAGAGTGTTTCTGTAGGGCTTTTTTATTGCTAGAAATGTTGTTGACATTATTAATTTATATTTTCGTACCTATTTTAGACTATAGGCCTACAGCACTTTTTTAGATAGAGGCAGAACCTTGTTATGATTCCCCATAAACTTTGACGGCTTTCTAAAATCCATCATATTACATATCAATCAATATTTAATGATTCACTAAAATGTGATTAAAAACTGGTGTTGAACGTTTGCTTCTCAGGTAAGGTTACTTAATGAATAAAAGTTTTCAGTAGTGTTAGGTATCCATAGTCGATATATCAAAAATATCGATGTTTTTGTGTGGTTTGATTCCCCAACACTAGTTTTCGGTTGAATTGTAGATATATATTACAATGGAGTCAAAAGTGGGATTGAGTTGACAAAGTTTCAGGCTGCACTTTACTTGACGTCCTACACTCATTCGAATGAAAATATCGATCGATATATCGATTAATCGATTGCTTCATTCGATATATCGTTTGGTTAGTTAAGTAAGGTTAACCTAACCTAATCAACAGCTTTAGTTGATTTTGTGGAAACATTAACGGATCGAATTGAAGAAGGCAGCAATGTAACAGCTATCTTTCTGGATCTAAGCAAAGCATTTGATTGCTTAGATCATGATCTTGTTTTGTCTAAACTCTCATCACTCGGAATACAGGATGTTGCTCTTCAATGGTTTTCCAGCTATTTAAAAGATAGATTCCAAATTGTAGAAATCCAGCACATTACCAATAAGGAAATTTCTCGCACAAGATCTAGCCAGCAACCTGTTCCAAGAGGTGTTCCCCAAGGCTCGGTGCTTGGTCCTGTGATTTTTATCCTTTTTACAAACGACCTACCAATGCAAATCACACCTTACGGACTATCTTTTATGTACGCAGATGACACCGTAATTCTTTCTGCTGATAAATCGCTTGATAGTTTGGAAGTGAATTCTTTTATAGCCCTAAACTGTGCCCTTGAATACTGTCATAATAATGACCTTGTTTTCAACGAAGCCAAAACTAAACAGCTAATGTTTGGAAGTCAAAGAGAGGACATTGTGGGGTTGCCCAATATTCAAAAGCACAATTCTACATCACATCTTGGTGTAGTGATCGACGAAGGTCTTACTTGGCGAGAATATGTGGACTCACTCTGTCAAAGACTAAACAGCGCCATCTTTGCTATCAGGAGGATTGTAGCAATAGGTACCCCAGAGGCTGTGACGGTTGCATACCATGCGCTATTCGAGAGCAGTATGACATATGGTATTGTTCTTTGGGGTGGCTCTTCAGTCAGCAATCTCGAAAGGGTATTAATTCTACAAAAGGAAGCTCTTCGAACCATGAATGGACTACAAATAAGAGATAGGTGCAGAAGAGTTTTTTCGGAGAGCAAAATCTTGACAGTGGTGTCGATGTTTGTTTATGAAACCGTACTGCTGTCAATGAGGAAAGGTCCACCTAAAAATTCCGATGTTCATAGATACAACACAAGGTTTGCTAAGAACTATAACCTACCCTATCACCGCAAAAAACTTTTTGAAAGAAAACCCTCATACCTAGGAGCGAAGCTTTATAACGCACTGCCGGAGGAGCTCAAGAATTACTCCAAAGCTGAAAAAATGAAGCCCCATTTGAAAACTTGGTTGTCTTCTCGGCCTTTTTACACCATTGAAGAATTTTTAAATTGGAAAGACTTTGATTTGAATGACTTTTAACTGTTACAATAATTGCCTTGTTATTGTACTGAAATCTATTGTTTAATTGTTGACGCCATTTCAAATCTTGATGATTTTGTAATAAAGTTGTTCTCTCTCTCTCTCTCTCTAACCAAACGATATATCGAATGAAACAATCGAATGAAATATCGAATCGAAAAAACAATCGAATGAGTGTAGGACGTCAAGTAAAGTGCAGCCAAGTTTCAAAATTTTACCCTCCTACTTAGGCCTACCGGCCTACCTACATGTACACCGCAACTAGGCTAAAAAACATGGTGAATTAAAACTAATACTTAAGTAATTTAACTTTCTCAACTAAAGGTAAACCAACTTGTGTGAACCTGGCAATAACTCCAGCCATAAGTAGTGCGCGCGCCCGAAAAATCTATTGCTGGCCGATTTGCGGCAAAATACGGCCGCGTAACATAATACCGATGATGTCACCAGATAGAGGACACTTTAACGGACACGACAGTATCAATATCATGTACCTGGCGGATAAGAAAGAGGGGGTAAAGTCAGCAATAAATAGTGGGCTTGCCCGAAAAAATCTATTGCCGGCCGTTTTGCGGCAAAATATGACCGCGTAACATGAAACCGATAATGTCACCAGATAGAGGACACTTTAACGGACACGACAGTATCAATATCATGTACCTGGCGGATAAGAAAGAGGGGGTAAAGTCAGCAATAAGTAGTGGGCTTGCCCGAAAAAATCTATTGCCGGCCGTTTTGCGGCGAAATACGACCGCGTAACATGAAACCGATAATGTCACCAGATAGAGGACAATTTAACGGACACGACAGTATCAATATCATGTACCTGGCGGATAAGAAAGAGGGGGTAAAATCAGCAATAAGTAGTGCGCGTGCCCTAAAAAATCTATTGCTGGCCGAATTGCGGCAAAATACGGCCGCGTAACATAATACCGATGATGTCACCAGATAGAGGACAATTTAACGGACACGACAGTATCAATATCATGTACCTGGCGGATAAGAAAGAGGGGGTAAAATCAGCAATAAGTAGTGCGCGCGCCCTCAAAAATCTATTTATGAACGATTTGCAGCCAAATACGGCCGCGTATCATAATACCGATGATATCACCAGATAGAGGACACTTCAACGGACACGATAGTATCAATATCATGTACCTGGCGGATAAGAAAGAGGGGGTAAAATCAGCAATAAGTAGTGCGCGCGCCCTAAAAAATCTATTGCTGGCCGAATTGCGGCAAAATACGGCCGCGTAACATAATACCGATGATGTCACCAGATAGAGGACACTTTAACGGACACGACAGTATCAATATCATGTACCTAACGGATAAGAAAGAGGGGGTAAAATCAGCAATAAGTAGTGGGCTTGCCCGAAAAAACCTATTGCCGGCCGTTTTGCGGCAAAATACGACCGCGTAACATGAAACCGATAATGTCACCAGATAGAGGACACTTTAACGGACACGACAGTATAAATATCATGTACCTGGGGGATAAGAAAGGGGGAGTAAAGTCAGCAACAAGTAGTGGGCTTGCCCGAAAAAAACCTATTGCCGGCCGTTTTGCGGCAAAATACGACCGCGTAACATAATACCGATGATGTCACCAGATAGAGGACACTTTAAAGGACACGTCAGTATGAATATCATGTACCTGGGGGATAAGAAAGGGGGGTAAAGTCAGCAATAAGTAGTGGGCTTGCCCGAAAAAAACTATTGCCGGCCGTTTTGCGGCAAAATACGACCGCGTAACATGAAACCGATAATGTCACCAGATAGAGGACACTTTAACGGACACGACAGTATAAATATCATGTACCTGGGGGATAAGAAAGGGGGAGTAAAGTCAGCAATAAGTAGTGGGCTTGCCCGAAAAAACCTATTGCCGGCCGTTTTGCAGCAAAATACGACCGCGTAACATGAAACCGATAATGTCACCAGATAGAGGACACTTTAACGGACACGACAGTATCAATATCATGTACCTGGCGGATAAGAAAGGGGGGGTAAAGTCAGCAATAAGTAGTGCACGCGCCCGAAAAAATCTGCGCGACTTGAGTGGCTGCGCATAGGATTATAGGCCTAATACTTTATGGTAAAAGTTGGTCATACAAAAGGATCGTCAACCAGTCTAGTCGTAAGTTGTCAGTTGTCACGGCTTTGAATCCTCTATCTGATGACATAATCGGTATTATGATACGCGGCCGTATTTTGCTGCAAATTGGCCAGCAATAGATTTTTTCGGGCGCGCGCACTACTTATGGCTGAATTTACCCCCCCTTTCTTATCCCCCAGGTACATGATATTGATACTGTCGTGTCCGTTAAAGTGTCCTCTATCTGGTGACATAATCGGTATTATGATACGCGGCCGTATATTTTCGTAAAATGTCCAGCAATAGATTTTTTGAGGGCGCGTGCACTACTTATGGCTGACTTTTACCCCCCTTTCTTATCCCCCAGGTACATGTTATTGATACTGTCGTGTCCGTTAAAGTGTCCTCTATCTGGTGACATCATCGGTATTATGTTACGCGGCCGTATTTTGCCGCAAATCGGCCAGCAGTAGATTTTTCGGGCGCGCCCTCTACTTATTGCTGACTTTACCCCCCCTTCCTTATCCCCCAGGTACATGATATTGATACTGTCGTGTCCGTTAAAGTGTCCTCTATCTGGTGACATCATCGTTATTATGTTACGCGGCCGTATTTTGCCGCAATTCGGCCAGCAATAGATTTTTTCGGGCGCGCGCACTACTTCTGGCTGACTTTACCCCCCCTTTCTTATCCCCCAGGTACATGATATTGATACTGTCGTGTCCGTTAAAGTCTCCTCTATCTGATGACATTATCAGTTTCATGTTACGCGGTCGTATTTTGCTAAATAACGGCCGGCAATAGATTTTTTCGGGCGCGCGCACTACTTATGGCTGACTTTTACCCCCCTTTCTTATCCCCCAGGTACATGTTATTGATACTGTCGTGTCCTTTAAAGTCTCCTCTATCTGGTGACATCATCGGTAATATGTTACGCGGCCGTATTTTGCCGCAAATCGGCCATCAATAGATTTTTTCGGGCGCGCGCACTACTTTTGGCTGACTTTACCCCCTCTTTCTTATCCACCAGGTATATGATATTGATACGGTCGTTTCCGTTAAAGTGTCCTCTATCTGGTGACACTATCGGTTTCATGTTACGCGGTCGTATTTTGCCGCAAATCGGCCAGCAATAGATTTTTTCGGGCGCGCGCACTACTTATGGCTGGAGTTATTGCCAGGTTCACACCAATGGTAAACCATAATGCTTTGACTGTTAAGTTAACTATTCAAGGGATTAATTACCCCAAGGGATTTAAGTTATTACCCCATTTCTATAGGTAGGCTATGTAATATAATTGTCATTTGGATGGACGAGAAGGGGTTAAACTTATCTAAATCCTAAAAACTTGACAAATGACGTGATCAGTATAAAGTCAAATAAAAAATAAATAAAAATCTATTTTACTTCAAAACATATTTACAAAACAGAATTTCAAAACATATTACCAAGCAAGTCAACTATATTCTTAATTCGAAGAAGCTTAAGAGTGAAATTCGGTAAATAGATTTATATATGTATTTATGTATTTAATCACACATTAAATACATAACGATAGCCTGGTAGACACTAGAGACTTAGGCTAAGAATTAAGATAGGAACCAAAAACATACCTTCCTTTGATTTAGATTATGATTACAAACTATAGCCTACAGCCTACTAAAAATTAAAATCAATTCAAGATAGGCTATAATAAAGAGTTCAGCATTAATTAACATTTTAATCATTATTTAACTAGTATTTTGAACGCACTATTAATTATTTCTGGTCATGTATTAAGTAAAAGTTACATTAGACAGCAACTGATTAAAGTGAAGTGAAGTGACAGACACAGACAGAGACAACTGAACTGACAAGTGACATAGTGACAATGACAAAATGAACTTCAACGTAAGACTTGGCAGTGTTGCCAATCGAACTTTTCAAGCATTAAAATTAGTAACATTAAAGCTCATACTATGTGTAACAATATCATTCCAAGAGGATTTCCAATCATGGATTAAACATTGGTTGGTCTATAGTTCCAATAAAAAATTATATTCTTGAAAAGGCACCTCTAATTTTAAAAGCAATTATGTTGTTGAAATGTCAAAAATAACAAATTAAAGGTTTGTCACAAACAAACAAAAATTAATATTCATTTCGCGTTCCACTTTACTGAAAAAAAAACATTTGGGTAAAACTGTGTTCACCATGTATTCGTATTTCAAGGTAAATAAATAATATGTAGCCATAGGCTACTAATGGACGCGATACTCCCTCATAATGATCTAATACAAACAACAATAACAATGACAAACCTAGCCAAACAAGACAAAAACTGACAATATAACAAAAGGTATAGGCCTACTAATAAATAAATAATTTAAACAACAACAATAAATAAATAATATGCAAACAATAACAACAAACCCACAAGCGAACAACCAATAAAAACTGAGAAAGATAAATATGACTATATAAAATCAAATTGACTAGAGAGCAACGATTGGATGGTAACAAACGAAAAACAATTTTTAATTAGACAGGTCAGAGACTTTGAAAGGGGGAAAAAACTAAACATTAAGTGTTAAAGTGATAATCTTCTTTTTCAGTGTAGTCACGCTGTCTTGAAAAAAGTCGACATGCCTTGTCACTTTGTTGCCAGCTCCCTGGGACACGAACCATCGTGCTGTTGACTGAGTAGCTAGCTAGTGCGGTGCTGTTGCTTAATAAACAGATCAGTCGACCTTGTGTTGGAAGGAGTCTTGAAATGGATTTGTCGGATATCATCATGGATGTGTATATTCATGGGATTATATAAACTTTGAACACTTTGAAACAAAAATCAATGACCAAATTCTTTCTAAGTAGTTATTATCCTAAAAAGTTTTTCTTTGGTCTCTGGCTGGTGAAGAAAAGTAAACAAAGGTGGGATTTTGCCATTGCCGTTACGAAAAAAACTGTCAAGCTTGAAGTTTAAATGTCAGTTTTACTACTTTAACCTGTTCCTGTTGTGTCTTGGTCTTGGTGATTATTCTAGAATTGTTTTATACTTACTTAAATAAGTTGTAATTGTGAGCCTAATAGAGGTTATGGACCATATTATTTACTGTTGGTGCTGCGATTAACTTTGAATTCTTCGTTAGAACAGGGACTCCAAAATGGCACAATTGGAGGACACTGATATTGACATCGAAAATTTGTAAGTTTCCTTTGTTATTGTCTTATAATTTGTAGGCTGCACTAATTGCTCATTCAGTTTTGGGAAATTAGGGATGGTAATAGGGAAATGAGGAGCAGAGTCATACAACAGAGTCATCCACGTCACAACTCGCAAAGTCTCGAGTAAAAGCTAACTCTAACCTTAACTAACAATCTACATGTAGTGAATTTAGGCTAATTGGCTGTTTACAATATGTTTCTACTTATGAATCAATTCAATGTTTCTACAAGTGATCAATTTGAATTTTTCTTCAGATATCACTACTAAAACCCTAACTATGAGTAATTAAGCTTACCGTTTGTGTCGAATTTAAGGCTAAACTAAGTTATAGGGTAGGGCCTAAACTGAACTTAGTTGACAATAATGTGAATTTATCGTTGGTTCTCTGTGGAACTGCATCCTAACAGGATTATATACCTCAGTGGGCATAACTTAAAGCTTGCTTAGTAACCTGAAGGATGCCAATTTGATCCGAAGGAAAGGCAGTTTAGGCCTAAGCTTGATGGTGCAAAACTGTATCTAGGCCTAGCTGTTCTTGATCATTGAACTCTAAATTAACAATCTAGGCTATAGAATCAGCTGATACAGAATGGAAGCCATTGAATTTAATTAACTTGACACTCATCTTTGCATGCTGTTCTGTCGGATTCATACTAATAGGCTAACTGAATCAAACAGTTTAACTTATTTCTATTATAAACAAAAAGAATTAAATATAGACCGTCAGCCCGTGCTGCGGTTACCATAGGTTCTGGCGCGTAAGCCGTAACTACATGGCGCTCCCAGCAGTGTGCGCCCGAACCTATGGTAACCACTGTACGGCTGACAGTCTATATTTAATTCTTTTTGTCTATGTTTCTATAACTTTCTATAACTTTCTATAACTTTAGCTTAAATAAAGAAGATGTTAAAGCGCACAGGTTCAAATTCCTAACAGTTCTATATATAGGCCCTAAAGGAACAATATTTTACATTTTTATGCAATTACTTTTAAGTTTAACAACACTTACTTGCAATTGTTCATCAAATTTAAAGAAGCCTAAGTTATTGAGTTCTAAATTTTCAATACGCATTCTAATTATTTATTTGTTAGATAATAGTTATTTGTGCAACTAGTGAGAAAAGTGAGCAATTGACTCACTCGAGAAAAATCCTTACTCACGAGCCGTAGGCGAGTGAAGAATGGTTTCTCGAGTGAGGCAATTGTACTTTGAACTCAAGTTGCACATTATACTTTTCCTACAGTTTCCATAAAACAAATAAATTTGTGAAGAAACATAACCTATTTTTACACAGAAGTGAACTTTTAATATAACATTTAATGTGAAGTGACAAATACAACAGTACAACAGCTGACCAGCTGATTTACAGCCAGTGCTGCCAACGTATTTCGCGAACATACGACGTTGCCTGCATGTTACGCGCTAACTATTTCGTGCCTTCACGTTGCAAATCTGGAGTGAGACAAAGTAATTAGAGTGAGACAATGTTAACATTGTCTCACTGATGAGCGAATTGGCCACTTTGCTTGCTCAAATCAGTGAGGGAACATGTACATTGTTAGGTAACTGTAGGAAAAATATTTTTTAACACGTTCCCTACCAACTGTCACACTCCTCTGTAACTGAGGAATGAGTATTCGGTAGCTAATGTGTCGACATGTTCCCTACCAACCATCACACTCCTCTGTAACTGAGGGATGAGTACCGGTAGCCTATTAGTTGGTAGCTAATTTTTTAAAGGTTCATGGTGTTATGTCCGGGAAGTAAGTTAAACTAAAAACAAATATAGATCAATTTACTTGCGTATGGGTGGAGAAGAAGGGGCCACAAAGAGGAGCGTGAAAGAAATTATGTCATAGCCTAAATCTCATCAGTCAGTTCAATAGAGAAAGATTTAAAAAATATAGACATGATAAATATGAACAAATTTTCACTGATCGATTCTGACTGGTTTTGGTTTTGTGGAAATAACTTCTTTAGCTGTTGGTACTATAGGAATATTATTTTTCCATCACTGAAAGTATGTAGCCCTATGAGAATTATTTTCAAGGAAGGTGTCAATCTGTGTACCTACTTGAGCCCCTAAATAATTTTACCATGTACCGGTAATTGTGCTAAAATGTTGACAGTTTAACTTAGGCCTATATGTAGATTGTTGGGAAAATCCTTTTTGGTCTGAGTTTGATAATAAAATATCTTAATTTTGGAAAACAATATGTGACAAGCGAGGACATTCAAATTAAAATTCAAAATTATAACAACAATTAAGCATTTGAACTGGATCACCGGAAATTTACCCCCATGAAAAAACACCTACGTCATTTTGACATCACAAGTCTGGGGGTAAATTTCCGACCGCAAACTTTTAGGATGGATAAATTATTATATTTATTTCAATCAAAATCCCAATAACCTGACAATAGAGTTTAACCTCTGAAATCTACCCCAAGTGGTCAAATCAGAACTGACCGACCCCAGAATCCTACCTCCGGAAATCTGTAAAAGATTAATCAAGGTTATATACCTGGCAAAAAAGTAATAGAATTTTTGCCAGGTATATAACCTTGATATTCTCGTGTCTGTTAAAGTGTCCTCTATCTGTTGACATTATTGGTATATAGGTACTCGGCCGTATTTTTCCGCAAAACGCCCAGCAATAGATTTTATCAGGCTCGGGCACTGCTTATTGCTGAGTTATTGCCAGGTTCACACCAATGGACTTGTCTCATTTGACCGCGGAGCGTAGATTTCCAGTGGTAAAATCCCGTGGTATGGCAAATCACTTTCTGAAACAATTAATTACATACATGTTGATTATTTAATCATTATTATTATTTAATTATTATTTGGATTGGGGGTATATTTCCGGTCGCGGGCTGTTTTTCGGGGTCGCCGGAATTTTATCCCCCTGGAATTTTACCCCCTGGGCAAAGCTGACGTCACTATGACGTAGTAACCTGAGTGACCAAAAGTTTGTTCGCTTACCCCCGCGGATTTGGAAGTCTAACGAAAATAGACAGAGCGTGATTAATTAGATTAGCAATAAAAACCGGAATTTTACCCCCTGTCCATATAATTAGCGTTTAGACAACTGAAGATGTACGGGCCGTATTTTTACCCCCGGAATTTTACCCCCGGATTTTTACCCCCCGGAATTTTACCCCCGGATATTTACCCCCTGGTCCATTTTAGAAATTGAATGTTTGATTTTCTTATTTCTGTTTTTTATTAATTGTAAACATTTCATTATTTAGTACCGGTAGCCTATCTTTATTTATTTATTTATTTTGTAAAGAAATGTTCGAAAAATTATCATTCAGTTGATTGTTTATACGTCATATTAACCAACTACTGTTAGCTTCAAAGATCGAATCCTAATACTAGAATCTCAAAATTAAAATTAAAAACCTGTTCGGTTAGTTAATGTTACAAATAAATTAATATAGGCTACTTAATAACAAAATGTTTACTATTGAATTAAAACAGAATTAAGATAATTAATCATTCTCACTAATTTATATATCTGGCCAGGGGGTAAAATTCCGGGGGTAAAAATCCGGGCAGTACACTCTAGGTTTTTATAATTTAATGTGTTCTGATTAAATTCACAACCGTGAAAATATATGTTTAATTCCGCGTTTAATCCATCGAGCTGTTGTCGCGAAACTCAAAAGTTCGCGGCCGGAATTTTACCTCCTGGTTTGTGACGTCACGTTTGCCCAGGGGGTAAAATTCCAGGGGGATGAAAATCCGCTACCCCGTTTCTCGGCCGTGTACAGGCTCCGCCAAAATTATGTGGGCCTTTTTTCATGGGGGTCAATTTCCGAGGGTAAAATTCCGCTACCCCCTTGTACCAAATCACAAGTTTTTATAACATTCCAAAGAATCCAAATAAATTTTTAAGCGCGTCATGGATTTGGACCCTAGATGTTTAAAGTGAGTCTTAACTTCTTCCAAGTTTCGTCCTAACTTCTAATCTCCGATCAAGTACATCACTCTCCCTTACCAGTTATCAGCATCAGTCACAGGTCTATTTACATCCGTAGTTCTCCCCTCGTCCGCCGTAATCGCTAGTGTAGCAGCGCTCTCGCTCTCGTCACGTCTCACGTCTCAATCTAGCTGCTGAGGTCGTATCTATCAGTGATCAGTGTCACAGTTCACAGTGTGTGCAGTGCTATAGGATATAGGATGACCTCCGGTGTTCGTTGTCGCGCTGGGGTGATCGGTTGGGAACGTCACCGTGTCTCGCCTGTAACCACCCTGCTGTTGCGTCTAGAGGTGCCAGTTACATGCGTGAGGCCTAGGGTAGTTAGGTTGGCTACACCCCGTCCGGCGTCCACCCTCTAGTGTTGTGTTGTAGATAGGCCTACTCTCGCGATGGAAGAGAAGCCTGGTACGTCCGATGGACGGAAGTCCAGACCTTCGTCTTTTTTTAGGTGAGTTCGTGCGGTATTTTCTTGTTTTTTTTTATTTTAGACCTATGTATTTTTTTTCTTCAAAAAAACTATTTTACTGTTGTCGTTTACTAAACAAACCATCTACGGGTAAATTATAAGGTTGAATGAGCAATCTGATGTACGCTTTCCTATTAGCTTATCAACAACCCTTAAAAGTACATTAAGTGGTAAGGTAAGTGGTTGGAGTCCATAATATATTTTATGGGGGAAAATCTCAAAAGTTGCAATAATTTATTATCCGTAATTTTATAACAATTCTGTAACAAACTAAATTTTAGTTAAAATCGGTCGAGCCGTTTTTGTGAAAATAAGAATTTCTGCCATTTTTATGGGAAAATCACCATTAAAATAAAGATTTGAAATAAAAAAAAAACTACCTACCGGTACCTAAATACTAAATTTCATCAAATTCGGGCAACAGATGTGGTTCTTAGCTCTGTGCACATCCACAGACATCACTTCGAAAACCACTTTTTTGTTCAGAGAGACATAAAACTGATCTACCCATCCACAAGTCAAACTCGAAAATGTTGACGAAAACAATACTTCCTCCATATAAGTATAGAGGAAGAAAGTAAAACTACATGTTGCCAAAACGTGTGGCATGTCGAACTTTAAAAGTGCACGAAAACGTGAACCAATAGAAAGCGAATTGACAAGCGAACAAAACTTACTGAGTTACACAGGATGAGAATTATTGTGAGGTAAAATTACGTGACCAGCGAGGTTCGCCGTACGAGCATTTAAGGTTTAACATGATTCAGAGATTAAATGAAATATTTTAATTACCATTAATTTATACAGCAGGTGCATTGTTTTTTTTTTTTACTTAAGTACAGAAAAAATACTACCTATCTAAATAACATAATCTATATATACAGAGTGTTTTTTTTAACTTGCTTCTTGATTTATGTAAAAACTGCATTAGATAGAAATATTCAGTTTGCTGGAATTGTCTATTGACGTAGGGGCCACAATTGCTGTGAATTTATTTTCATGTGGAGTTCCCATTCACCCCCTTTTGACATTAAATGTGAGGGCATGAAAAAAGAAAAAGAATGTAGATCAAAATTTTAATTTTTTGCCTGCAACAATTATGCCAGCTAGGTAGGCCTACATCTTTGAAAAGTGCTTGTTCAAAAATCCGAGAATTTTTATAAATTTTAGAAGTAGAGTGATTTTTAAGGTAAAGGAGTGCGATTTTCAGAAAACGCGTATGAGTGTTTTGTAGAAAATTTAATTCCTGACCGTGAAAATTCTTACAAATCTTTGCTTGCTCTTACCGTTTTCGAGCTACAGCCGTTTTAAAAAAACGTGTATTTTTTAAAGGGGGAAAACAATTTAAATTTTGAACTGCATTCTATTTCTTTTTTTCATGCCCTCACATTTGATATGTCAAAAGGGGTACCTTGCAATTTAAAAATTTTAAGTTAAGGGTTGGGGGGGGGAAAGGGGTGAATGGGAACTTCACATTAAATTCACAACAATTGTGGCTCCTAAGTCAATAGACGATTCCTGCAAACTGCATATTTCTATCTTTTACAGTATTTTACTTTAATAAAGAAGCAAGTTAAAAATACCCCCCGCCGCAGCAAACCTGCAGACTAAGCGAATTTCCATTTGACTGATTGGATTTACACTGAAATGTCTACTTAAAAATATAACATTTATTCCCGATTTAAATATAATTAGTTTAACAAGTACTTAGGTTTGCTGCATCAGGTAGGGTAAACCCGTTTTATTTTGTAAAATGTTAGTAGTTAGTAAGAAATAAAAACATTTTCCAAATTTGATCAAAATATGTTCATAAACAAGCAAACTACAACAGTTTACTTATTCTCCATAAGAATAACATGGAAATTTTAAATTTACAATTTTTTTTAAATTTTCTCCGTAACCATAAGGCGCATAATAACGCTTCAATATACTAAATTATTTGTTTTTTAAGCTCTACAAAATGGTTTGTAAAGAAATTGCTAAATTTTATGTTTTTTGGGTCAAAAATGGGAAAACCCTATTTTTACCCCATAAAACCCCCCGTAAACCCCCGTTTTTAAATCAGGATCAGCATAGAAATGTGTTATTAGGTGTTCACTTGTTTTTAAATATAAATCTTAAGCTATAAGCAAGTATTGCAGATTTAAAAGTAGGGAACGTGTTTCATTTGAGATCTTTCTCAACTTTATATCAAAAGTAAATGCTTGATTGTGATTGCTTGCTATTGGTTCGATTTTTCATTGTAATTTTAGAAACAATGAAGCCATAAAGCCGAATAGTCTCCTCTTACTAACTTTAAAGAAACACGCAACGATAACATTACTTCTGATATATTGAAATCGTTGAATATGATTCACATTTGATAAACAATTAGAATCATACTTCATCATACATTGTCGTTACTTAGATATATATAAATATGTTATGTTATCGTTATGTTATGTTAAACATAGAATCTTACTTAATAAGAGATATATTGAAAATCCTGTATAACTGTGACCAACCAAAGTACCAACTGCGTTGTCAAATTCAGTAAGTCAGCTAGCTTCCCTTGTCATCGTCGTTTATTTACAAGGGATTAAATAAAGGATTTTGAATATTTGCCAACGGTTTCCGAGAACAAGATAAGGTTAAAGTGACCAAAATGTTTCCTCGAACAAACCAATAAGCAAAGCGAATTGCGCCAAGAACGTTTTGCTGGACGTGTTGTTGAATTGATTATTTTGATTACGATAAAAATAGGGGATTATTGTACCCTTGACCGTCAGCACAATTAATTACATTAAAAATTATCAATGTTCTATGTAAATTACAGATAAGAGCACAAAAGGCTAATTTTACAGGAGGTGATATGTTTAATTATTTCGTCATTGACAGAAATACACACAATTTTACATTTAGTCGCGGTATTCCCCAAACATACAACACTGCACTACTATTCTAACCTAATAATAGAACACTAAAATCAATAATCAACCAAATACGCAATGTTTACAACAGCTGGTATATTTAAAACAGCTTTAGCACTGAAGCACTGTAACAGTATCTCCACTAGAAAATTATTGGATCTTTGATGGCCTGTGGAGCAGAGCAGGATGTAGACACGTCTTACTACTGTTCTACCTACTACTGTTCTGTGTTGAACTATTCTTCCAACCGTCCTTGGACCTTAAACTTTAAAATGAATCCTCAAAAGCCATTCATGGTAACATAGAATTTCTTTTCACATACTTAAAGCGTGTGCAAATTGTATTCCGTCCATTTTTTCAAATTTGCGTGAGAACTTCTTGCATCAGACAAATAAATGTTCTTTTCAAAACATTATGTTCGATTATCAAAATGTTGACTCGATCAGTTGGTAGAAATCGACGTATAAATTTATGTTTAAAACTGCGATCTTCGTGATTTCGTGTTGGATAATGTACGAAAGTCTAAAAAAATTGAAAAGAAAAAGTAAATATGTAATGCAGTATGATGCAGTTGGTTGTAGGGGCGCTGTTGGAGCTCAGGACTTTGGTCCTTCGGTCAATCCCCCAATCACAAGCTTTTAAGGTGATAATATTGTAGAACTCCTTTTTTGTAATATTTTTGCTGTTGGTTCGCATTACTAGAATCAAAGGATGGTATACCTCTTTGACGGGGAACCTTTCTGTACATTGGAAAACCTGCTATGATAAATCAATTAACAGCTGTGCCGAACCACACAACCAAACTATTATTGTTTGGCTTGACTTGAGGAAATTTTAAAAGCAAGTTTTTGTTAATCCGTCATAGTCAGTTGCATTAGTCACATTGCGGAAGGAAGGCGAGAGCTAAATCTAGCCAGGGACGTTGCAAGTTACAAATGTTTGACGACACTTTTAACGATGACTGAGTTAAAGAGTAAAGGATTATGAAACACACATTTATTAAATTCACACTGACAATGTAGTAAATGTCCACTTCGTGCTTCGCACGGTTTGCACTAAACCGATTTTAAGGTTGAATCTATCATCCAAAAATTGGAGGTCTAATTTCCTCGTAAACCGAGTAAAATAGTACCGTATATCAGAAAATTAACATGGGAATTTTACATTTCAAGTTTTTTTGTAATTTCCTCTGTAACCATTAGGCATACAATAATGTTTCAATATACTGAATTGTCTGTTTTTAAGCACTAGAAAGTAGTTCCGGTTTAGAAATAAATTGCTAAATGTTGTGGGGGTCATAAATTGAAACCCAAAATTTTTACATCATAAAGCATCGTATTTCCATAATACGTTACCTTACATATTTGACCCAAATTCAATCAAAATCTGACGATTATGACGATTTTTTAAAACACTAGCAGAATAAATTTCTACTTTTGTCGTAAAGACTGTCCTCACGTGATCCTTACGTAAACTACTACAACCAAGGGGCTCCTACTAACCATGTAGACGGGTTTACAAACATGTGTAAGATGTTCAAGTAAACATAATCCACCTTTTCTTTCTCCCTCGCCTGTGTTACCCTGGCCTCGTAGTTAGTTGTCCACTGCTCTAGTTGTGTATAACAGAGCCGTTATTGTATCTCACATGCGATGCTCACTTCTCTGAACTGCTGGTCAAGGTTTACTCGCCCCTACATTCCACTTGGCCACCTCAACTACTCCACAACGCTAAACAATCACACCACACAGGTCCGGGTGCTTTCACGCAGCCCTGGTCATGATAAGCTATTACCGTACGTCTCTCAGATATGTACGTATGTGTGTCCGTTAAAACTACAACTCGAGTAAAATAATCCGATTTTGATAGATTTTGGTACAAACGTTTCAACTCACGATTATTCGATAGAGTTCGTGAATCAGCGTAATGGAACTATTTGAACGGGGTTTAAGGTAGAGGCAGTTTTGCCATTTTGACCCTCAAAACATATAATTTCTTTTTTAACAGTTTTGCACAGCATCTTATTATTAAAAACACTTTTGAAACACCTATGACAGCTAGCCTGACCAACCAGCTACTGGACCGAATTACCTGCGGGTTGTACCAAAAGAAAGGTTATCGGTCCTATATTTGCAGGTTTCTTTTGTTTTTTGAAAATATTTATGTTAATTGGGTCAAAATTGAAATTAAACTTTTCTTATGGAGATTTAAAATGGGGCTAAATCTATATAAAAAATAATAATATGGGCCTCACGAGTTGCCATGTTGGTGACGAAATAACAAAATCAAAACAAATGGAAGAAATTCCAATCACATGTTTTATTGTACAGAGTGGGGTTAAAATAGAGAAGTTTGCACCATACATACTTTTGGTCAAGTTTTCGACCACGGGACGAGCTCTAGTAAAAACTACTTATTTTTACAAAGCGTTGTACGATATCCCCCCGAATTATACATTTACAGTTTAGTTAGGCATATTGTATATTTTTTAGGGAGTTGTAGGAGGTTGAAAGAGGAGTGGTAAAGATATTTTTTGTAGTAGGCCTGACTGAGGGCGAGGAGGGTGGTTTTGGACTTTGCTCTAGACACCAGTGACTAGTGCTAGACACCAGAAGTTAATGCATCCTCTGTACCTTCTTTGTTGTATTGTCCTCCGCTGGGGTTTGAACATTTTGAGTCACGCCAGTCACTAATTACACTGTAACCTACGTATGCATCAAGTGGGAAATGACTTAACTGTCCCCGCGGGCTGTAGAAGAGAAAAGTGTAATCCTGGTGACCGGTCCATGCATTTACATACAGTACAGAGACGTTGAGAGCTGGTTCCGGCTCTGAACTGTGTAGATGTAGGCGATGGGTAGTTCCGTCGGTGTATTAACAGTTTTAGCCTATATCCTTCGGTAATATCGCAGTAATCTTTGGTGATTATTCGGTCAAGTATTTTTGCTTTACTTGGTGAGAATAAACGGCACAGTATCAGCAAACTGCACCTAGTTTCTCCCATTAACTTTTCAACAACCCCTTATAATGAGTAAGCGGTGGGAGTAACTAGTTTCTTATGGGTAAAATCGCAGAAGTTGAAATTACTGTAGTTTTAAACCCCACATTTTACGGCATTGGGGGTTTGCCATTTTGTTCAGAGTTAAAAGGACCATAACACACGGAACTCCCCATTTGTTTAAGGGGGGTATCATCACTAAAAATACAAATTTCAAAAAAATGGGGAAGTACATGGAGATAACATGGATTACTACTCACATGTTAAATTTGGACCACAGATTTAGTCTGTGGCTCTTTATACATTCACACACTCTCTCTTTCACACACATCACTTCTAAAACAACCTTTTTGGGTTAAAGTAGGCCCAAAACGAATATTTCCACCCAAAACTCAAACTCGAAAACTGTTGTAGAAACAATACTCTCTCCATATACTATGCATATGAGGAGATAGTAAAAATTAATACAATTTCAACATTGTAAAGTGTAAATACTTTGTAATTTACGATTGGGCACGGCAGGCCTATACACCTAAGTAATGAGATCGTTACTTTGTAACAAACCCCCATAAAAACGTATAATACAGGTTATTTATAAAAAACTGATTGATTTTAGCTTTGTCTCACTCATTCTGTGTTGAAAGTTTAATTATTTGTTAGGTAAACTCAACATCTTTTACAATCAGCTGTTTTCATTAGCAGTACCTTCTTACATTTTTGTGGGACGAACAAAAACAAAACAGTAACATTTTGTTTACAAATCGTTGAATTGGCCGTGACGGGCCCGGTGGGGCACACGGGAGGGACTAAGGCTAACATATCTTGTAGTGTCACCGTTCGCCGCTAGGACTGCTAAGTTGAAAAAATTTAAATTAATTTTTAATTTTTTATTTTTTGTTATAAAATTAACTTTTTAATTATAAAATATTGTTTTAAAATTATAAAATAAATTTTTAATTTTTAAAATTAAACTGTCATAACATAACCTAACCAACCAGACTTGCTGATAATATAAAAACTATATAAGATAAAAATCTAATTAATGATTACTAATAATTTTTAATTAATTATAAAATTAATTTTAAAAATTTAGTATTATAAAATTAAACTGTCATAACCTAACCTAACCAACCAAACTTGCTGATATGAAAAATTTGTTGATAAAAAGTTAGTGCTGCCAGCGGGTTTCGAACCCCGGACCTCCTAAACACCAATCCGAAACGCTACCAACTATGTCACGAACGCCGCTGAAATCACATCGTTTCGTTACGGTAATCGTGTCGCCTCAAGAGAAGACATTAACCACTAGAGATATGACGTCACTACACCTTTAGCCTTAGTCCCTTCCGTGTGCCCATTCCGTGACGGGCCCATATCTTGGCCCTGATCTTGGCCACCAGGGTCGCCAGACATTACACCATGCGATATTATTTGTTTGGGGGTTTGTTAAAGATCGGGTTAATGCTAAGTCAACAGCTTGGGAAATAAAGCGAAGATCAGAGAAGCATCTATATCTATATACTTATTTAATACGCAAGCACGATTTTTGTGACAATTACTCCTCCGAAACTACTGAACCGATTGACATGTTTTTGGTGTCATTGGAAAGAGCGTAACGTGAAGTTGTGCAGGAAACCTTCTTTTTAAGGAAATAATTAGAGAGTGAGGCCCTGGGGCCCTTTAAAGTTTCGTATTTCTCCATAAGGATAACAAGGGAGATAATTTTTATTTACAGAAACATATGTTTGTTATTTGAAAATAGTCAAAGTCTACTAAATAATAATTGCTATGTATTATGACTGTTAATGTATACTACATTTCAATCAATGATTGTGTGCCTTAAACTTTACTCATAACGGATCTCACTACTTTATTTTCATGCTGGGAATAGTAAAATTTAGTTGAGAATAAGTTACCATATTTAGAAAACTTTACTATAATAATTGATGTATTTAAAATCACAAATCTTTGAAACAGCTGATCGAGAAATCAAACAAATCATCTACTTCATGTGAATAATGTTTTTACACAAACATATTTTTTTTTAACCAATAACGTGATTCTTTTTTACTTGTTTGATAAAATTGATGTTCCAATGTTGCGGCGAGTTTGGGCAGATCTAGAACACAGACTTGATTATTTTTAAGAGCTAACAATAAATTGAAAACATAAAGAAAAAAGATAGTACGTATGTATGATCACAAAATTAAGAAAATTGTCTTTAATTTAACAGTAATTTGATGATATTGCTATGAAAAATAAAGGAGATATGGCTTTAAAATCGATCAGTTTTTATAAACAACATGTATTTCGGAAATGTAGTTTGTACAGAATTATTTTACATTAGAGTTTGCTAAAATCTTTGTGTTAGCAGTTTAGAGCCGAACCTTAAACTGCTAACACAAAGATTTTATGGATCGAGTTACACTTCTACGGCAGCGATACGTTTCTTACCGAACGTGACAATACCCAATGTTATGTCTCCATCCAATGTTAGTATAGTTTTGACCGTTGAACTTGTCAAAGAAAGTGGTTTAATAATGACGAATGAGAAATGCCGCCAACCGATCTTTTGATTGAACTTTCTATGGTGTTTGCAGAATGAGGCTATCTGTTAGATCTCTTGTGACTCAAGTTTGTTGTGGTCAAGTTTGGTGGATATTTTTAATTTGTTGAGTCTGTGCTTTGTCAAATGAAATGACTTATAGCGGCGCTCCATATATTGCAAGATAAAACGAATATTATCAGGAGGGTAGTCTGGTTTATTGTTATGGGATCGGAGAAAAGGCCCTCCCTATACACACGTTAAATATGAAATATTCTTGTTTAAAACATACTTTTCTGCTATCTAAAAGCAAAAATTCCTTTTTAGTATGGCTTGGCATATACCTAGACGTGTCTGTACAACCTGATCCAAGCAACGAAAAAAAATGTATAGTATGGTAAAAGTTTTATGTAACATTTTGTATGGTACCTATTGATGGAATTTAAGTTGATCACTTCAACGACGATTTATACAAAAATGCACATTGATTTGTGTTGGATGCACTACACTGTCTAAACCATACACGATTTGAACATTTCCCCCTTAAGTTTAATCTCATGTCTTTGCACGTAGTAGTGCTGTCGGCCAATTTGACTGTCCCCGCTGGCCCCTGACCAATATAACAGCCTCGCATAACTGCCACTGAGCGCCAACTCGCAACTCCAAGGCTGGCTCAATATAAATACTCCGGTTACTCACATCTCCTACGCGACCGTTGGACTGTCAAACAAACTGTTTACACCGAAAACCTCTTGTCGGTAGCCCGAGAGGTTTTGCGTGTATGTTTAATATATTTTTACCTACGTCGTGCATAGTGAGTGATCCGTATCGACGTAGTTGGCGCAATATTCAGATAGTTGGCGCAATATGCGTTCCAAACCTTGCTGGATAATGACCATTTTGAGAAGTGCCAACTTCAGGCATTATCCACAAGAATATTAGAAGAAAATTGATCATAAACAAATTACATCACTGGCCCGAGTCATATAAAACATTGACGTGGTTTGGACAGTTCCATTCAAATAATAATACGAATATGTTTAATTGCGGACCAGTGACATAATTTGTTTGTGTTCTAATATTTGGGCACTATCCGAGTGTTGACCGTGTTAGTATTAGTATCGTGACCGAGATGGATTTCTATCGTAATTCCATCATAGGGTCTAGTGACCAGAGTCTGCAGGAGTCAATAATTTTGCATTGTTGTTGGCCGTCCGAAGCCAGGCTACAGGAAACAGTGGTTATCCTGGTTCCAGTCAGAAAAAAATGTGCGTTCAGGTTGAAGCATATTAATCATGCACCGTAAGCTTAATTGCCGAGGATGAAAATAGACGTTTTCGTTGTAGTATGACGAAATAGCCACGCTTCAGCGTGGTTTGGGTTTAGTACGGAGGTTTTACTTAATCAATAAAAATCTGCCATTTAAAGTGTCTTTGTCAGTTTTGTTTCGCGTCGAAAAGAAATATCAAAGGCGTTTCTCCAGTCTAAGTGGAAGTTTGCGGAGCCAAAACAAACAGTAAACATAGGGAACCTGCTTGGACGGTGAGATAGAAATAGCACCATGTCATGTCAGGGCCATCTTTCTTATCTCTACACTAAACTTTGATCTCTGGATGAATATAGAACAGTGAACCTAGCATAATGTGGGCAAACCTATGTGATTTGATTAGTGCGACGTCGAACATATACACGACTGGGACGGGTGGCGTCGTCCTGTAATCCAGCTACTAGGAGGTCACGAATTGTGGATATTTATAGGGATGCACTGTGGATGCGATGCTCCCTGGTGTAGATTAACGTCCGCACTAGTGAGTACTACGACTATCCGCTGTACTATCCTGATAATTAGACCAATTCGTAAATTACAAGGAAAAATGTGGTTCGGATTCCACTATAAACAGTAGGTCCCTTAGTTGCCATTAGCTGTATGGGCTATTAATTAACAGCTGTGTCTAAGGAACATGTCGGCCTTAGTCACTAACAAGACTACAAGATCGCGCCACTCATCCTACACTCATCCTTCACTCATATTTGGGTTAAAATACGCACATAGTGGCGTCCCCATCTTAACTAATTGATATTGATATTGTATGTGACCTAAGTGACATCTATGTTTTTACTGCAATTGAAGTGTTTGCACCAACATTACCGATCGCTTAGGCATTGTTCCTGATAAAAATATTTTTTTGGTTTATTAATTTCCTTAAAAGTGACTATAATTTGCAATATTGTCTTTGACATTTACGTAACAATTCAACCTCGAACTTATAATTATTGGTATTTACTAAATGTATATTGCTAATTTAAAATTAAATGTAGGAATTTTTACTAACAATATTTTGTTGTGTTAATGCTTATCTGAAACTCATTTCAGTGAAGATACATTTTAACCTTATTTTATTTTCTGTGTTTTCTACGCCAATGGCATTTTCTTCGGTCCAGACCTCGTACGTAGTTTTAGCGAATTTCCCTATAGGGAAGTAGCTATTACCGTAGGTGGCACGGTATGACCTAGGCCCGGGACCGATTTACTTTTTCATTTTGATGTCCCCAGAGGCCAAAAACACCATTCGTTCAAATTTTTATATTGTAAATTATATAAAATATTAAATATTATAAAATATTAAAAATATATATATATATACGTCCGTAAACGCGATAACTTGAATATTTTTTGTCCGAGTTTGATGAAATTTGGTTCAAAGGTGTAAGGCAGGATAAACTTGAATGAGTTCGCGAACCAGTATGATCGGACTATGGAAACGGGGTTTTATGGGGTAAAAATTGGTTTTTCTCATTTTTGACCCTCAAAACACAAAATTTCCGAATTTCTCTCTAGACCTTTTGAAAGAGCTTAAAAAACAAATAATTTAGTATATATCAAGTGTTTTTGTACGGTTATTAGTAACGGAGAAAATTCAAAAAATTATAAATTTAAAGTTCCAATGTTATTCTTATGGAAAATATTGTAAAATTTTGTAGTTTGCTTGTTTATGGATATGTTTTGATAAAACTTGGCAAATTATTTATTTTGCACTAAGCTATTAATATTTTACTAAAAAACCTCAGTGGTTTCCTTGTAGCAGCAAACCTAGGTACTCGTTAAACCTAATGTTATTTAAGTAGATTTAATTGAAAATCAATTCAGACAAATGGAAATTTGCTTAGTCGGCAGGTTTGCTGCGGCGGGGGTATTTTTGTCTATAAAAGCGTGTCAGTCCTTACCCCAGGAGAAGCAAAAATCAAAATTCCATTTAATTGATTAACCATCATTATTATGTAAGGCAAAAAAAGTTTAGATCTTTAAAATTCCATGTAATTTAATACTTTGTAATACAGATTTACCTACACAATCAACATTTTGGAATTATTTACTTTGATTAAATTTCAGAGAGGAACATTCCAAACCACGGTGTTGTTACTATCGAACGTCGACCTTTTTGTTAGGCAGGATTATTAATTCATAGCCCAATGACAAATGACATTTGGGTTTGGTTACTTGGAATCGAACCAGCGACTTTCAGATTTGAAGGCGAACGCTAAAACCACTCGGCTACCCAGACATAACTAAACACTCTGTAGCTTTTACAACCGAGTTTCGGCCATCTCATTGTTATTGATACCACCAGCTGTTTTTTTTCGAGGACAGGTGATGAAGACTTAAGTGGATCAAAACGGAAGCGAAATTCAATCTCCATCTCGAACCCCAAAAGGTGGACCATCGCCTTGTACCAGCTGAGAGTGCGGAACAAGCAGATGTGGGCGGAAGTAAAGTTTAGAGGCACACGTCTGCATCCTCCCTACACCCCAGACCCCACACAGCCCTCGAATTTGGGACTATTTTAGCTCCGCTTAATAATAACCAGAACCCTTCGCTCCGCCGCACTCGGCATCATACAAGGTTCATTATTGTCATCTAATCTTGGACTGATTGAGATATGTTTCCTCGTCATGGTTTTTGTTTATGAGGAGGAAGTGACGTCAAGATGTGTCAAAGGGCTGCGTCTGTTTCGAACGTTTCAATTAGTTTGGGAAGTTTCCAGCAGGTTATCTGAGCCGAAGATGTAAACGCCGGACTAAATAAATGTAGATATTTGATAATGTTTAGGTAAATGTTTTAACATGGATAGAGCCCAGTTCTTGTGATTGATAAGTACAATAATTTATAAATAAAAACTTTTTTAAACAAAACGTTTTTAAAGGCCCTAAAAAGTAGAAAATAATTTACAAATAATTTATAAATATGTTGAGAGAGTATAAATACTTGTACGATTTAAAACGAAAAACGTTGGGTGCATGCAATTAATTGATAATAATACATTAGTTCAGTAGGTGAAGGTAATTGTAAACTATCTATTGCATGCACCCCACGTTTTTCGTTTTAAATCGTACAAGTATTTATACTCTCTCAACATATTTATAAATTATTTGTAAATTATTTTCTACTTTTTAGGGCGTTTAAAAACGTTTTGTTTAAAAAAGTTTTTATTTATAAATTATTTCATACTTTTTAGTTTTAATGTGTGTGCATGTTAAATCTATTTCAAGCGTCTATATCAGATTAAGACAGAGGCATGTGGGAAATCTAAGGTTTATTTGAGTTTCTTTGCATATAATTATGTATTAGATTGCATGTATGGCCTACCTAGTAACTATAAATATATCAATCTATTTGATTTATTGTTTACTTTATAGAATACTAAATAAATAACAAATGTCATTATTAACAAACTCCTTTATATCTGCAATCAGATTGTTTATCTTTATTTTGAAATGTTTGTTTGTATAAAGAATCTCTTGGGAGCAGAACCTGTACCTCATAACCTCTGCTTTTTGAACTGTCAAATTTAAGTATTTACAGCTGACTTAAATTAGTTGATATATTTACATCCTTTCAAAATGTAAACATGAAAAATTTGGAAGCCCATGGGGCGTAGCCCAAGGGAAATATGAAAATTAAATGATATAATATCGCATTGTCATGCATTTGTGAGCTATGTTTCAAATTTCAAGTCTCTAGCTTATCGGTTACATCGTTTAACATTGATATCAAAATTTGTAGGAAAGCGAGCTAATAAAAACAAGCCCATGGGGCGTAGCCCGAAAGGAAATATGAAAATTAAATGATATAATATTGCAATGTCATCCATTTGTGAGCTATGTTTCAAATTTCAAGTCTCTAGCTCATCGGGAAGTATCAAAATTTGCAAGAAATCGATTTAATAAAAACAAGCCCATGGGGCGTAGCCCAAGGGAAATATGAAAATTAAATTGTATAATATTGCATTGTCTTCCATTTGTGAGATATGTTTCAAGTTTAAAGTCCCTAGCTCATCGGGAAGTTAGTATAAAATCGGTTGCAAAATTTGTAGCGGACAAGAAAGCGACCTAATAAAAACGTTTTAAAAAACTGTCTTAACTGTGGAATAAAGGAATAAATAGTACGGTTCAATATTATTTTTTAATGAATGAAGAAGTGATCTAATAAACTGAGCATAGTTGATAATGTTTAAGTGAATTTCTTAATATGGATAAAGCTCAATTCTTGTGATTGGTAAGTACAAACATAAACTGTCTTAACTCTTAAATCGGAAGAAACAAAGTTCATTCAATTATTTTTAATGAATCGAAAATCTGAACGTATTAACTGAATGAATGAATTGCTACAATGTAAAATATTGGTTTTATGCCGATAACGTTCATATAAATGTTTAAACATGTATAGAAAACATGCATGTGATGTAAAAAGTACAAAGAACTGGATTAACTGTTATATCGAAGGAAACAAAGTTCGTTCAATTATTTTTAATTAATGAAAAACTTAACTAATAAAATGAATCAATGAATCACTGTAACGCGAATTATATTTTGTTTTATGCCGAATTACAACCTTACACGCGACTTTCGCTGACATTATGGCAAAATGCATCAGAGCCGATCTTTTGGACTTGATTTGCGAGTTGTAGAAAATGGCGCGTACAGATGAAGTCTGCTCTTAATACCAGACATGGCGGTAATGATTCAGTCCTTGCAGTGGCCAGCGAGTGGCTAAGTGCAACCATTTCCTCATTAGAGGATGTGTGACACATCAGCTGTGCGATGTGCGGGGGCGAGCGTATCTCATCTAGTAACCCCCTCCCCACTCGCGGGCCTCTCAAATCATCTGTTTGCAGAAAATCCAGTTGAATACTAAACGAACAGACATTTTTCTGTATACTTCAACTTACAGTTTAAATGGTTCTGGTTCGTTCTTTGACGTGTACATATAAACATTGCGCAGAAGCTAATGAAGTAGTGCAACAGCTGTTAGGCCGGTACTGCGGCGTTGCCACTTTTGTGGTAGTAGACGCTGGTTCATTTATTTTGGCTGAGTCGAGCCCCGGTAGTGTTCGAAAAGGGCAGTCATTTACTGAACGCATAGACATATAATAACAACACACTGAACGAGGTTCAGACCCACAGACTGATCTGAGACCTTCCCCTATAACATTTCCATGAGTTCTTCCTTCCCACACAAGTGCAAAACAAAGTCCACTTGTAATGCGAGATTTTCTCGTTATATTTACGAAGACCATATCAATTTTCTTCCATGTGAGCATATACAGGTACGCCTGAGGGAGATTATAAAAATATGTATGGCAGCTACGTTAGTGTGATTAGTAGATGTTAAAATAATGCTGTTTGTTTCAGGACATTCCCTAATAATCTCGCTGACCTTCCCTTGCCTGTGTTTGACACACGTAAGTATTTAAATAATTTCTGCTTCATTATTTTATTTAAGATTTAGTTTGGTTTTATGATGAACAATAAATAAACATTAGTGTTTTTGTTGTTGTTAAGTGCAATCCGTAGTAAAACCATTTTTTTATATTTTAAATGTAATATATATAACTAAACTGTTCTTTAATAACAATTAATTATTACTTAACTCCAATTATGAAACAACCCCTTAATTGGAATTTTGGGCACTCTTCTCATATACCACACCAAATTATATCTACCTGTTATATTCACCACACCAGGTTAGGTCAAATTGGGTTAGGTTATTTGCACATTAAATAATACATTTTTATTTACTTCCATTTGGTTACCTAACCTAACCCGGTGTGGTCATTACAGTACAACATAAGAGTACAGATTTTTGAGATATGCAATGTATAATCATTAACTTCGGTAAACAATATCATTTACCATTCCAAAACGTATGCAATAACAATATTATGCTGTCTCTAACTAACAATTAATCTATAAACATAACTTAAGTATTACGTATTACCCTTAATAATAAATTTCTCACTTTTTCAATTCATAAAATTATTACTGTAAAGTGAACAATGGATCTCTTAATTTTTTGTTCTTCAGTACGGAAATCAAGTGTAGCGTAAATTAACACTTGGGGCTTCCCCATCTATTTCTACTGTATTGACATTTAGTGTTTGGCTGGAGTAGGCCAGTCGTCTGGGAAGAGAGGGTTAAAAATATACACTGACTACTGACTAGTCCACACACTCTCAAGCTGGACACCTACAGTAGCTAGGCTGACCATCGATGTACACAATGTATTATTATATTATTAACTAGTGAACATGTTGCTCGAAATCGAGCAATTGCAAAGAAGTAAAGTAGTTATTTAAAAAAACTAATAACTAATTTAAAAATGAATAAAAGTCATAATTTCCGATGAGTTTAAAAGACTCAACTCATAGATTACGTACCTAGTTCCATATAATCAACATTTCTTTTAAATATTTTATCATTTTTCAAAAGCTGATCTGGTTTTTAAGTGTATTCTACAAATGCTGCCCACTTATATCCGCATTAGGTTGTCCATGTTCATCTTCGTCAATGATAATGAAGTCTGCATGGTACTACCCATTGTCGCCAGTACCTACGTTTAAAAATTTTAGTAATTTTTTATTGCGATAACATTTTGTTTACATTACTTAAGAACTGCCTGATTTTCTGCATAACCTCTTGTTACAATTTTATTTGCTTCAATTGGCATTAATTTGGCTAGTTACTGTTAACGTAAGTTATATTTACCTGAAAAAATGCAGAATTGAAAGGCCTAATGTTCAGATGTTTTTTGTTTTCCCTTAAATGTGAATAATGCGAATCCTTCAATGAAAGTTTTATTAAGGTTTCTTATGTAGTCATATTATTTTTAAGAAAACATAGATTTAATGTCCTTGCCGTACCAGTTTAATTCAGCCTTAGAGGGGTTTCCTTTGCCAATCATCATAAAGTTAGGCCTGTATTTCGTGTTTCCTACAAAATAGTAGCACTTAGGCTAAAATTTTTGTTCATTGTTTGTGTGAATCTTCATATTATAGGTGTTCTTCATTATAAAGGATGATAACGATAGTACATTTTTTTAAATCTCTATTTCTTCTACTTGGTTGCGTTCTATGACTTTGCTATATTTTCATGGTTAACAAATCGGTTCTTCCAATGATTTTTAAAGAAATACAGTACTATGTCAACTCATTTTTCTTATTTCGTAAAATATATCAAATGGTCCAGGTTTTCTCGATTTTTTACATTGTAATATTTACGAATGTAAATTAAAATAGTAAATATTTAATTTCAACAAAATAAGTAAGTGTGCCAAAAACGTTTCATTGAATTGAAAAATAAATAACAGCAATTAAATTATACAGCTGATCAAAATGTAAACAATTATGTTCTTCATAAGGATAACATGGGAACTTTCCAAGCCACTGGGGCAGAGCCCAAGGGACTTTTTCAAAAATGTAAGGCCAGTTTGCAAATCTACGCGACACGCTCTTTCCAATGAGACGTCAATGGATAAAATCGGTTAAGAAATGACGGAGGAGTTCAACCGACAAAGTTTCATGTAGCGTATTAATTATATAGATTTATTATAATTACTAATTATAATTATTATTATAATATTATACATGTGTCGTTACACGAAAAGAGACCACGCAACATTGTATGGGTTGTCGAGTGGTTATACTGCTCGCCTTCAAATCTGAAGATCGCTGGTTCGATTCCAGACCCAGTCGCTGTATGTCACTGGTCTGTCGATTAATGATGATATTTAGCAAAAGATCGATGTTAGAATAATAACAAGACCTGGGCTTGGACCGTTCCCTCGCAAAAACTGTTAAATAACACTGATAACTGGTATTGGTAGGTTAGAAAACATAACGTGAATAGGCCTAAATATAGTTTTGTTCATTGTTGACAAGGCTATTGTTTCAATGATGGGGATGGGGACAGCTTGAAAACGAACTTTAATATGGCATAAATTATTTTTTACCGCCATAAAGTTATTTTTTACGCTGATCTTAGTCGGTAACAAAGCTACACGGGTCATCACACACTATTCTACACTCATCCTTCACTCATATTTTGGGTTAAAATACGCACCCAGGTGGCGTCCCCATCTCAATGATTGATAATTGATAATTGATAAGGTTAGCAGTATCCTATTTATATTGACGCTAAATCTCTTCCCAATGACAATTTATGCTCGAAATTGTTTGCGTTGGGTCTTCGAAGTGAATATATTCCGGCTTTAGACAATGTCTATGTACAAAACTCCACGTATCCATGCCATAGCACGTTTCACGTTTGTTGAAGTATGGAAACACAGCGTAGTATTGAATAATGATTAAATTTGCCACCAAATTCACAAGCGGTTGCAGGAAAAACTAGACAAACATACTCCTTTTAGATTTGTTTATCTTTATCGATTAGATTATTTGTTTTCCTGTAGTTTTGTAGCCCGTAAAGGACTTGTAAGATTTAACCTGCAATAAGAGAAAAATATTTAGTTGATATCAGAGAGAATTTACTCTCTTAAACGTATAGTATATTATATTAAACACGCTTGAAAAAGACTTAATGAGACTGATCGGGGAATCAAAGTCAGTGGTTTTCAAATTGGTAGCAAATATTCCACACGAGTAAACGGTTGAACTTTTCTCACAGAGAAGATGACTTCTATGTGCATTACTGCTGTTTACGGTATGATGCAGATTATGAATATTAATTTTGAATCCTAAAATATTTTTGGCAGTCCGTATTGGAGCGTAACTGACCGCTACTTACAACACGCAAATACTGAGGGCTGAGGTCTACTGGTCTACGTTCGCCCGTAATATTAGAACAGAGTAAACATATATTTTTTAATCTTGTATAAATTAAATTAGAGTTTTGTCTGTACATTGTTCAGAATTATATATTTTTTGTTATTTTTACGTTTTATATTTTTTGTTATTTTTACGTTTTGTACATTATTAAAGAACCGAAACAAGTCTTATCTCAATTTTTGCCTGTCTGATTGTCAAAAGACATTTTACACGGCCTTCTCCTGAAAAAAGACAAAATAGATAATGAAGAAACTATTTTTATGTGTTCTCTACATGTATGAGAAGGTTTTTAATTATTTAAAACGTGCCTACGTCAATTGAAAAAAAAACGAACACTCAAAAACCCAGTTTTGCGCGGTATTAGACTAATTGTGTTCAAAGTTTTACCATTGATCTATTGTAAATTAGATAACATCAGCTGTTACTGGAATATTAAAAAAAAGTCATAAAAAATTGCTCTTCAAAATGTATCGCATATTCAACATACTTGAAAGAGGCTTCAGACTTACAGAAGGATGATACGACATACGACTGATTGAAGTCTTATCTAAATTCAATGGTTTTCAAATTGGTACCTACCAAATACATCTCCCGAGTGTAAAGGTTGGACCTTTTCTCATAGACTAGGAATTCTCAACAAAATAGTGCAACCACCCATTGCTGTGAAAATTACGGCTTAAAAGTTATTGCAACTTTTGTGATTTTCCCGATAACTTATCATAGTTACTCCCACCGCTTACTCATATTAAAGATTGTTTACAAGCTAACGTAACGGGAGAAAGGATGTGTCAGATTGCTAAAACAGTTTTTTTTAATGATTTAAATGGAACTGTTAAACTAGATGATACAGCTATTTAATAGGCATATGGCCAATGAGGTTTTTTCATGTTTATGATCCATACCGTTTCCGTGCTAATATTCGTGCTTAAACCTATACTCAATCAATCCATTGCCTATTTCATTTGACCATTTGCATTTTATTGTCTAGTAAAAAATAACAAAACACATGGCAAATACAAACAACACATGGCTAAACAATTTAGTTGTTGTGTACGTTTCTTACCTACTGATATTCAAATTTGTAGTTTATTCGGCGAGTTATATCGGTGTTTAGACAGTATTTCTTCAGATTGTATTTGGCCAGTGGTCCGTGACAGAGGTCCTACATTGTAGAGTTAACTTCCTAGGGCGTCGTCGTATACTCCCAACACATCATGTCCGAGTCGGGGTCTTCTGGGTACGAGACTGCGTCTTGCCACAGACTGCGACTGCGAGGTATGTTTGGAGGGTTTTTAAAATTTTAAGTTGCCTCAAATTTTACTCTCATAGTGATTTTTTTCCAATTTTAATTTTGTATCTTTTACGAAAGCATTTTTAGTTTGGGTACTCATTTGAAAGTGGAACTTCAATGCAAAAATAATCTGTTCACTATTGAAACAGATTTCAGATTATGAGGATTTTTAACGAGGGCATCGTTGCTTTTGCTTTTTGTCGTTTTTATGGAGCTATGAGCGTTTAATGAGGGTATAGGTACATAGTTACGGACCGGCAGAATAATATGCACTAATACGCAGTTCCTACTTTGGGGTTGAAATTGTGATAATGGAGATAGATAAACGCTTTTCGGTTGAATGTTGTAGGATGACTAAACAGTACAGATTTTACGATAGCCTATTAAAAAGGTTTGGACTGTTTTATTTGAAATTTTCAATGAATAAAATGAGAAGGAATGTTAAGCAACTTTTCCTTTCAAGCTTCTAAAAAATAATAATTTCATTAACAATAGGCCTACCTAATTGTATAATGATTTGGCGATTTTAGACGAGAGGTCAAAACATCGAATCACTTATCTTGAGTTCATTTGAAACAAACTGTAGGTAGTATTTTTAGGGGTACATCTAGGTTTTGCGTTTCGAACACGCCAAACTCTGTGAATATTTATTTTAGAAACTTGATGTAATAAGACGATAATTTATCGTACCTATACTAATAATTAAACTGATTATAATATTTGTATTTTACACATTTCTTCTTTGGAACCTTAAGACTTATTCACGTTATCTTGTTAATCATGTCATCTTTGAACTCGGTGGGCATAAAATTCGTTGGCCTTGGCCTTGAACTGAAAGCATTCATTCGAGTCTGTCTTATGAAAAAGTGAATCCAACCATATTTGAGCTATCGTTTGAATCAGTTAAGCTCAAGATACTGTACCTGTATTACTCAATCAAAAATCATAAATTTGATTATTTCTCCGATATTATGCCTATATTTATTTTAACGCTGGGGAGCAGCGTGGGTCCTCTAATTTTGATAAACTAAGTTTATTCATTGTTAAATTATACATTACATGGACTTAAAGATGTTTAATGATTGCAAAGCAAACCTGCATACTCATCAAATTTCAACTTCCCTGAATATTTTCCCAAATATTTTCCTTGACATGACAAATATATTTCCCATTTAAGTAGTATTAGGTTAACTGAGTACTTAGGTTTGCTGCTACAAGGAAGATTAAACATTGTGTTTTTTAGTGAAAGGTTTATAGCTTGGTATGAAATAAATATATCTACCTACCTTGTAAATTGATCAAAATATATCCATAAGCAAGCAAACAACAACAGTTTAACTATTCTCTTCTATAATATTGATATGGGAATTTTAAAATCAATTTGATCTAGTAAATATGCTATAGACATAACAGATGTGCTTAACATTTTAACATTTTTAACATTTTATGCATACCATAGAAAAATGGATCTATATTCTCACTCATAAATCTGTCCAACCGCTTCTCAAAAATGTTTTGGCCACTTTGTTCGTTCTTCCTGGTAGGCCTATTTTAAAGACATTCACTTCTTATTGATCTTTACATTAAGGTTGGTGAAATATTTTCTGATTTCCCCCAATAGGCCTACTTTATTATTTTTCTATAAGTCTTCCTGTGAAACTTTTCTTAAGCATTTCATGGCTTCTTTCATCTAGTTTGTTTTAATTTTATATACATAGGCTACACATAAAATTGTTTGTACGTTGTACAATTGTTTCGTTACAATTTTTCGTTACAATTTTAACCTAAGCTGCGTTAAATCCCAGGTGATATCTGTTTGACAGATGATCATTTGATACTAAGTTTGGATGTCTTTCAAAGTTGATCTCAGTTGCATTTGATGTGTTATACTTTGTTTAAGAAGTGTTATTAGACCTTAGCTAAAAGTCACACATATTTTGCCACAAATTTTTCACCACTTTGTATTTTTCCAGGTCAACTCCCCTTCAGCCCCACATCCCCAGTCATGAAGTCTCCCGGACTGCCAAGAACTATGAAGGAGTACGAGGAAGATTTTGCCAGTCTGAAGAAAGAAAATTTCAATTTGAAAGTGAGAATTTACTTTTTGGAACAGGAGCGCATTGACCCAACCCTACCTAAAGATTTGGACGAGTTACGGCGACTGTATACTAACCTGAAAGTGAGTAGTTTTGTCAATTCTATACAAAAGTCAGTTTATAAAGTGTTTGATAAGGTATGACATTTTTTAGTATTAAAACACTGTAGTAATCTTGTTAGTGATTACATTTTTGAGTTAAAGATATGGAGCAGCCACCAAAATGAAGTCATTGTACATACCGGTACCTATGTTGTTTTAAAAATGTTGACATTTTAAACTTTATTTGACAAATTGGTACTAGGCATAGTTATACAAACCAATTAGCCTATTAAAATTTTTGTATCTAGTAGATTTTATTATTTTTTTCCATTTTATTCCAATTACAAAAATTAAAAATTTAAGTTTGATCACTAACTGAAATTTAATGCTCTTGTAAATATTAAGTTTTATGTTTGTTTCACTGGGGCTTTGATAGAAAAAACCAGATATTTTTACTTTAGGTTGTTTTTTGATATAAAATAAAACTGAGCCTGCATTACAAATAAACAAAAAACCAAATCTGTCTTGTTTTACTGATACCTATGCTATGACATCCTATGTTTCAAAGCAAACCCTGTAGGCTAACTAAAATAGTTTTTTTAACAAAAATGCATCATAAAATACTTAGTCATTATCTACCAGGAATTAAAAGAAATCTTTTAGCTATCCTATCTCCTAAGGGGATTGTTTCACTTCCTGGATATTGCTATCCATCAAACAGATACTCAAAAATAAACATTTGTCAGATGCAAAGATACCTTAAAAATAAAATATAGAAACATTTTAGTGAAATACAAAGATAATACTAGTTCTTTGAGTAGTCAAACATCCCAAAAAAATCTGCAAATTAACCTATAAATATATATTTTGTGTAAATTTCTCTTATATAAAACTGTCACAAGTTCAGTTGTGAAACCTCTGCCTCTGGCCTATTGAATGACAGATTTTCGATATTTCTTTAGATCTTCTAGATATAACATTTATTTTGTAGTGATATAATTGAAAACTATAGTACCTAGCTAGATATTATTTTATCATATAATTTTTGTACATACTGATATCATCTAGAAAACCCCTGTCCTTAACCCTGCATCTGGCAAATGACTATTGACTAGACGCCAAAACTAGTTCCTCCACTGGCAACGATTAGTCGTTTGAGCATCAATTTGATTAACTGCTCAGTTTCAACAGAAAACATCACCTGTATTAGATATTGATGTATATAATTTTACACAGGAGATTCTACAGTTTATTTTGATACATAGTTTGTTTAGTTACTGTAATGTAACAATATATTGAAAGTAGAAAATAAAAACGTAGAATGGCTCAACTGCATGTTTAGCGTGATGTGACATAACATTCTTTCTTATATTTTTTACATACAAATAATAATAAATATGACTTTTTTTACTTTTTTCATGTAAAGAACCATTTTACCTTGGATTTTGTAGTAAAAAATCTTTTGTATTTTTCCCAAGCCTCTACTTTGGAGTAATGTTTTATAGGCCCATTTTCTTTTTTCTTGTTCTTACAAGTAAACAGTTCTACGCAATTTTTTGGGATCCGTAAATGGTTTAAACATGTTCCTTGTAATGTCCTGAAAGATAAAATATATAAAAGAATATATTTTTAGTAGAACACAATTTATACGGATCTAAAGTAACCTATGTACATACAGAAAAAAATGGCCTTCAGGACAGACATTTGTAACTGTCAGATGCAGGGTTAAGGTTGAGTATTTTCATATCTAGATATCCATTATAAATAGTTTAAAGCTATGTGACAACTCAAAAGGAATTTAATTAGGACAGTCAACTTTTTCAACTCTACATTTAACAAATTAAAGATTAAATTTGAATTGATCACAGACTGTTATCAATTCCAAGGTTTACAAATAGAGAGTTTTAAATATTAAAATTGCATCATGGCAATGATTATAAAACATAACAAATGTTTCAGGTTGAACATGACCTCCAGAAGAAAGAGCTGGGAAGTCTTTTGACTGATTCTTACAATGCACTTGAGGTCCAGAAGCAACAACTTGACTCAGTTACTGAGGAAAAACAAGAGCTTCAGGCCAAACTAGAAAACCTTGAAAAGGTAGGTTTGTTTCTTATGAAAGAAAAATCCAGAGTAGCCGAGTGGTTATACAGGGTGAAAAAAAGTCCCAGGACGGTTAAATATTACTAAAAGTATTAAAGATAGAGCTTCAAAATTTGGTACACAGTTACTGGGCATTAAAATCATTTTAACACATGATTCGGTGATACACTACCTCTTCAGGGGGACGATCCACTAGGAGTTAGAAGAAAATTTAAAATGTAGCTTCATAGGTTGATATGCACATCAAATTAATTAAGTTATCTTCGTTAGTAGAATACAATGCCACAAATTTGAATTCAAACGGACCACGGAGTCAAAAATGGCCATTCCAAGATTTCTTGAATCTACCATTTTGAATCTTTGAACGGCTGCCATTTTTACTCAATTGTTCTTTTGAGCTCAATCTTTTGGCATCGTATTCTTCTATTAACCCTCCGAGTGTTATTTGTCGCTGCAGCGACACATAACACACTTTGTGTAGTGTTTAGTGTCGCTACAGCGACACACAAACACTATTTACGGCGAAGGCTCTATGACTGACTGAATCGGATTGAACTGGATCGAGTTAGGTATTGTTCTTTTCGTTAGATTCTAAGCTTTCTCCAGAGGTCTGTCTCAGCGCTGTATGTTCTCCGAGCCGATCGTAATTGTAGCAGACAGCTGACGTGCGTATTTGTAAACAGCTAGGTTACCCTCGGACCAATGACTGATGGGTTTTATTATATTTATCATTGTTTTAGTGTTAAAAATCAAAAGTAGTGATATACGTGGTGCATTATAAGAAGATTAAAGTGATTTTGAAGGGCTGGTTGATGATCCTGAAGAAGTAGGTAGTGATATTGATGTAAATTATCAGCCAGATTCCTAGCTATGGTTAGGCTATGCATTCTTAGCTACTGTAAACGCTATGTACTGAAATCTGTTTTTTGCCCATAACTTATTTATTTGCAAATCTACTTCCTTATATTATTATATATTTGTAATCCTCATAAAATTTAGAACAAAGTGGCTATTTTCAAATATTTATAGGCCTATAATTTATACAATTTCATTGAGCGCAAACTTATTTTTTTTTTGAAAATTTTCCAAAATATTTTTTTTTACCTAAAAAATTTTTTTGAAACAAATGTTTATTATGTTTGATATATAACATTGAAGCCCATGATTTTCCAAACAAAATGGTATATAGAACAGTATAATTAGCATTGTTTTTAAGCTTCTCAGATCCGTTTTAATAAAACCTTGCAAATGAGCTAAAAATAGGCAGACATTAAGGCCAAAACAAGGGACACTCTGAGGGTTAAAGACCTTTAATTTGATGTGCATATCAAACTATTCTTAAGTTTATGATTTTCTTCAAACTTCTAGTGGAAAGTACTGTATAATAGCAATGCATCTGAAAAGCTGTCATTTTTTACACAGTTGTCGTTTGAGTTCGGGCTTGTGGAATTATATTTTACTACAGTAGAACCTCAATTACTCGAACCTCAATATCTCGAATTCCTCATCTCGATTTTTTTTAAATCCCCTTGAAATCCACATTAATCATAATGTTAAAAGTACCTTTATAAGTCGAAGTTTCTAAATATTTAACCTCAATAAGTCGAATTTTAACAACTTTTGAACAGTAACATTCTACCTCTATAACTCGAATTTTCCCGTCATCGAGCCTCAGTAACTCGAAGTTTACCTTTATAAGTCGAAGTTCGCATGAATGTGCCTCAATAATTCGAAGTTTTGCCATAACAGTGCAAGTCAGTTGTGATTCCTGTCGAGACGTGAAAATCAAACTTCCTGTGTTTGCTTCCCGTGTCTGTTTGGCTAGGCACTGTAGTCAGTGTAGTTTACCCGTTTTGCCAAAGTAGATTCAGTACTTAACTACATTACGATGCATTTTGTTTATTATTTTAATCACACTAGAATTTTCCCTTTAAATATTACTCTCTACAGTCTACATACTTTTTGTATGTACAGTATTGTACCTATTCAGTATTTTTGTTGTTACAGTACCTAGCTTGTTTTTACAGTACATATAAAGAGGTTGACTAACGTTTGCTTTAATCAAACATTATACACAGTAAATGTAGTTCCGTGTATGGATGATATATACTGTATTATTGTTTTGTACAGTATTTAAACTATTTTTTTTGTCATTTAACATGTTTTTTATGTACTTTATCAAACTTATTGCCAAATAATAAATACAGTACTTTATGTGCATTCAAATTGTTTTATTAGCGAATTTCCCTATAGGGAAGTAGCTATTACCGTAGGTGGCACGGTAAGACCTAGACCCGGGACCGATTTACTTTTTCATTTTGATGTCCCCAGAGGCCAAAAACACTATTCGTTCAAATTTTTATATATGTATATATATATATATATATATATAGACTTATATATATATATATATATATATATACGTCCGTGAACGCGATAACTTGAGTAATTTTTGTCCGATTTTGATGAAATTTGGTTTAAAGGTGTAAAGCGGGATAAACTTGAATGAGTTCGCGAACCAGCACGATCGGACCATGGGAACGGGGCTTTATGGGGGGTTTTATGGGGTAAAAATTGGTTTTTCTCACTTTTGACCCTCAAAACACAAAATTTCCCGATTTCTCTTTAGACCTTTTTAAAGAGCTTAAAAAAACAAATAATTTAGTATGTAAAAGTATTTTTGTTTGATTATTAGTAACGGAGAAAATAAAAAAAATTGTAAATTTAAAATTCCCATGTTAATCTTATGGAGAATATTGTCAAATGTTGTAGTTTGCTTGTTTATGGATATATTTTGATCAAACTTGGCAAATTTATTTATTTTGTACTAAGCTATCAATATTTTACTCAAAAACACACTTTATTAGTTTCCTTGTAGCAGCAAACCTAGGTACTCGTTAAACCTAATGTTATTAAAATATATTTAACTGAAAATCAATTCAGACAAATGGAAATTCGCTTGGTCGGCAGGTTTGCTGCGGCGGGGGTATTTTGCTTCCAAAGTTACTCTTCAGTAAGTTACGTATAAATACAGTTTGAGTTCGATTATTAAGGTTTAACATGTATAAGTCGAGTTATAAAGGCCATGACGTAACATCACTGTCAGACCCCAACACCTCAGTATCTCGAACTTTTTCATATGGAACCTTCATAACTCGAACCTCACTAACTTGAAAAACTTGATAACTCGAATTTTTATCATAACCCCTTCAGATTCGAGATATTGAGGTCCTACTGTAACAAAGACCTTTAATTTGGTGTGCATGTCAACCTTTGCTTTCATTTAAGATTTTCTTCTGACTCCTAGCGGGCCTCCTGAGGAGGCGGGCATCTTTGAATAATGTTTTAAAATGATCTTAATGCTGAGTAACTGTGTACAAAGTTTAAAAGCTCTATATTTAGTACTTTTTGAAATATTTAACCATCTCAGGACTTTTTTTCCACCCTGTATAGCTCGCCTTAAACCTAAAAACTTATTTGATCCTGAAAAATATTTATTTATTAAGTACTAAGTTGCCATTTTGTTGTTGTCAGGTGTTAAAAACTCCTGAATATCCCTGATCTTTCAGAAAGGTCCTTAATATTTCAGGAGAATATACCCTGGCTGGCTAGCTGAGTGGTCATAGTGCTCGCTTGGCAATCAAAAGGTTGCCAGATTGATCCTGAGAAAAGTGTGTTTTTTTATGGTTTGAAACTGGACCTAGCCCTTACTGATCATAGGGCTTAAAATAATGATGAAACAGCTAAACTTGGGCAGTAACAAATCTAGAAATATCATCTCACTCCATTCTACACTTATCCTTGACTCATATTTGGGTTAAAATGTGCACCAAAAGTAGTAGTGTCCACATCTAAATTAACAGATGATAATGACAATGATAATAATTTAATTTTGCTGTGAACTGTGATGTGCAGAGCCAACAAATCCATGCTTTCTGTCTGCTGACTGTGTCTTGTAGTAATTTATAAATATTTCATCATACTTAACCGCAACATAGCTTAACTTTCGATCCACTTCTATTTAGAAATTATTAATAAACCTAGAAATATGTTGTTTGATTGGAGATTTACAACAATTAAAGATAGGAAATAGTTATACAACTTTTTTATTTATTTTGTAGTAGGCCTATTTGGTAGTTCTTAAAAATATTGGTGCATTAAAGCAACAAAAAATTACTCTCACTTCCCAAACTTAAGTCTTTTACAGTACTAAGAAGTTCTGATGTCCCAGAACATTCTACACTAGTTTTCTTATTTTAGTTTACAGCAGCCAATGGCAAGCCGAGGTTGTTCACCCAAACAAGTTATTTGGGGAATGTCATTTCTATTTGCGTCTTCAGGGACACTAGATTTTTTGAGAGGAACTACAAAAAATAATGTTTACTGAATTTAGTACTGGTCCATATATTACCAAATTAATTTGTCTTGTATGTAAATACAAATATTATTAAAACCTTTTTGAACAGGTAACGAAAATTTGTTTTTATTTTTTTGTGTTTTACTCATATTTTTCTGTCTAGTTCAATTACATAGTCTGAATAATAGATCTGAACGCATCATTCGTAAAAATCCATCCATTATTAATGAATGAGTAGTGTTTGCAAGAAATCACCTTTACCGATTAAAGTTTATAGATTCATATTGTTAGAGAGTTTAGGAATAAGGGTGAGTCTAAAAGTGTTTGGCCCTTCGGTAAAAATGACCGATCTTGGAACAGTTTCCTTTACTCTAATGAGCAGCTTGAAACAAACTCCGCGACACCACGGCCATACCATGGCTCAACCTCTCCCTGAGGAGTATCTGCGAGGGCCTACCACAGCCTGCTTTCTCCTTCCAGTAATTACAAAAATAGTGCATTTAGGTCTTTTTTTATAAACTTGCACCCCATGGAGAGTTATCAGACTATGTTTTGAGTTATGATCTTGTGTTGTGAATGTTGTGATGTTTTAGGAGCTAAGAGACTATCACCAGAGGTTCATGGAGACGTCTGTACCACATCTTGACGATACAAACGCTCTGTACACTGTCACATTCGGACTGAACTCCAAACCCGGTTCCACCTTCGAGGAAAAGGCAAGTGTTTTGTTTTTGTTGGAATAAATTAGTTTTGTACTGTAGTGCTAATTGTTGAAAAGTGTGAACTGTTTTTTTTTTAACAATAAACTTTGATTGTCTACTTAAAAAATATAATGGGATAGTAGGATCCTACCATCATAGACAAATAGAATAAATATGGACTGTCAAAGGAAGGTTCCGTGATGTGCTGCTAGGAGTGCGATGTAGTTACGGCGCACACCGCTGCAGGCGAGGAGCGCAGGAGCCACCAGCAGACGTTGCAGCGGTGTGCGCTGTAACTACACGGCACTCCTAGCGGTGGACGCCGGAACATATGCTAACCGCAGCACTGCTGTCGGTCTATATTTATTCTATTTGTCTATGCTACTATAGTCATGGACCAGCTAATGTGGAACTTTCTGTTGGGCCTGTGCTCTAAGGTATTGTTCACAGGTGCTATGGCTTATTATTTTACTTCTGCTCAACGGAACTCACATTTGGGAGCCCTATATAAAAAAATAAAGAATTTATAAAATTCTTGTGGTCTCTTCAAACATTTATGTTACCTAATTTCGTAACAAATTTAATTTAGATCGGTCAATATAATTTTTTCTGCTACAAGTATCGTATCAAAATGCTGAACGTTGACTGATTTGTGTCAAATTCTGTATCACATAAGATAAATCTTTAGAAGAACTAGAATTTTGGGTTATTTTATTTGTATTTTTAATAGTTAAAAAAATATTTGTTATTCACTAGTCTCCTTTAGTGTGAACTCAGTTGAGAAGTAATTAAGGACCGGCTGCCTCACAGGTGAAAACATTACCTTCCTGAGGACAAGGAACCAACAATTTGGCCCACATTAGTCCACAACCACAACTTATAACAAGAAATTCTTTTTAAACCATTTGTCCAAAGTAAAAAAAAAATAATCTAGTTTGTGGAGGAAATGCTATCTGTGAAGTTAGATACTATGTGATTGCTGTATCTCTCTGTCTTAACTTTGTAAATATTTTTTCTTCGGTTAAAGACATCAGAATCTTTTCCTCATGAACAATGTCTTTAAATTTGTATGAAGATAAAACATGTACATATTGCTTTGGAATTTAGTTTATTTAATTTTAGAAACATTGAACTTTAGAATTGTCCAAACAATGTTTAAAAAGTTGAAACACTTATAAAAGTGTTCAAACCTGCCTTTGTCAGTTCTTTCTTTTTCTCAAGATTTGATGTTGTAAAAGAGTTTTAATCCTTAAAGTTTTAACTTATCTCGTCAGTTAAATGTGCAATCCTTGACAATTTAAATCTTTAATGATGAACAAAAAAGAAGGGGTTTCCAATAAAAGAATCAGCCACTAGTTAACAGAGACTTTGAAAATGTTTACCTTTTTCTCTAGGGAGCTCAATGTCTTAACTTTTTGATAGAGGATTATTTTGTTGAACTGCTTGATGATTTCAATCAATTTAATCAGTAAAGCGTATATCCTTGCAATTGCGTAAGTTAAAACTAATAAAAGAAGTCAGCTGTATTTATTAGCAGTACTCTTCATTTTGACGAGCCAAGTTCATGTAATTAATCTCAGGACTAAAAAGGGTGTTTATGTTAACCAGTGTACAAACCAAACTCGAACAAGTAGATGTAGCTAGCTTTGTCTTTTAAACTTATTTTTGTTTTCCATAAGACCATTGGTGCCAAATCATTAATTCTTATTAAATACTAACCAGCATTCAAATTCCTTGGAGCCGTACCAAACGATTTCAGATGAAATTTGAATAATGAAACCTTTGCCAAGAACCAAGTAATGGACCTTCTTGTCTAACAACAGTGCTTGTTGTGTCTTTAAAACCTGTGTGAAGATAAAGTGTTGGACATTTATTCCACCATACCAACGCAGAACAATTAATTAATGCATACAAAAATAAACTAATTCAAAATAATGAGAAAATTACTCTAATGAGTTATAAAATATTAATATTGTGTTGAGGAACCTTTTTTTATTCTATGCTATTGGACTTTATTTTTTAGGTAAACTAAACCTCGCTCCTTCAAAAAACTAGTATTCTTATTGGTGCACCAACAAAAGGGTACCATATCCATAGATCCGAATGGAACATGGTAACATAAACAACTAACTACCATTAATCTTTTTTTCTGTAATAGTCAGATATATTATTATGTTAAGGTTTTAACTTTTTTAACAGATTATCTTGATAGTTACTTTTATAATATTTCCACAAATAATACTTACGTGTTGTGTAATTTTCCAGATAAGGGAACTGCAGGAAGATTTGTCAAAAGAAAAGGAACGAGCTCTCCGTCTGGAACAAGAACTCACGCTTTTAAATGAGAAGACTACTGATGACGGGGAAAACGTACAGAAACTCATGTCACAACTGCACGATATGGAACAGAATCTGCAGAAGATTCTGGAGGAGAGGAATCGTTTTGAGGAACTGTACAAAGATGCATCAACTGTGACAAGGAAGCTGGAAAAGAGCTTGAGGAAGATGGAGTCAAAGGAAAAGGTAACATTAAAATAAGTATAAAATGGATGCTGTTATCATAGTTACAGTAGTAAGCTCTAGGTTTGTTGGTAATACAGTAGAGCGTCAATTATCTTAAGCCTGGTCATCTGAAACGTTGGTTACCCGAAAAAAGAATCATCACAGAGAGACCGGAAGATATGCTCACTGTTCGCAGGAGACAAAAAAAAAAAAATACGTAGCCTAAAAAATTGTGAAAAATATTTAAAATCAGTAAACAGATTTTGTGTTAAGGCGCAAGAATTGGACTTTTTTAGATTTTTTTAGATTTGTATGTCACCACGTCCATTTACATGGGAATCTCCACTTACAAGATATTTGAGCTATTTATCATTCAATCTTTCTTAACTTGATGTCCTTTGGTTGAGAATTTAAAATGTAAAAAATGTTCTAAAGAAAAATCACAACTTTCAAGTTAAAAAAACAAAACATTAGTTTTGAAACCAGAAGATATTTTTTACTATCAGCTGTACCTGTTCTTTGCAACGGGAAGTTGTACTATACCGCCAAATAGGTGAGTCGGTGGCTCAGTCGGTAGCGTCGCAGACTTCGGGCCCAAGGCAGAAGTGTCGTGGGTTCGGATCCTGGTCACTGCCACTAACTTTTATCAGTACAGTTCACCTTTGTACTGTACCGGCTCACTCCTTGCTTTGCTGGATACGTTCCACGCACAGATCTGTAGTCTATGTGGACGGGCAAGGTTAAAAGAGGCCGCCAACCTCTTAAAAAAAAAAAATCTAAACACTAATTAAGTAGTTTGAATTTATAAACAAACAAGCCACTAAATTTATACAAAAAAGTATAACCTACATTGTAATTGTCCTACTGTTTACATGAAAATATATCAATAACATTATTTTCATTACGTTAACACTTTGATAAATCAAAAGCAAAGCCTGGGTTGATACAGCAACGGTTATAGAATATTTTTTTATATATGATATAGTTTTAGAATAAAGTACCGGGTGACTAAGCCATGGCTCAGTATAGTTTATTTCAATTGTGAAAGCAATATAAAGGAAACTAACATGTTCTTTATAAATAATTTTGTCTTTTATTATTTAAGTTCTAGTAGAATTTAAATTTTATTATGATGGAAATTTTAAGTTGGCAATCCAACACATTAATTCATTTTAATTGTACATATTTCTTATGTTGTTAAAAAAATATATATAATATATATAAAATATAAAAGAAGTATTTTTTAAATTTTAGCGAATTTCCCTATAGGGAAGTAGCTATTACCGTAGGTGGCACGGTAAGACCTAGACCCGGGACCGATTTACTTTTTCATTTTGATGTCCCCAGAGGCCAAAAACACCATTCGTTCAAATTTTTATATATGTATATATATATATATATATATATATATAGACTTATATATATATATATATATATATATATATACGTCCGTGAACGCGATAACTTGAGTAATTTTTGTCCGATTTTGATAAAATTTGGTTTAAAGGTGTAAAGCGGGATAAACTTGAATGAGTTCGCGAACCAGCACAATCGGACCTTGGGAACGGGGCTTTACGGGGGGTTTTATGGGGTAAAAATTGGTTTTTCTCACTTTTGACCCTCAAAACTCAAAATATCCCGATTTCTCTTTAGACCTTTTTAAAAAGCTTAAAAAAACAAATAATTTAGTATATAAAAGTATTTTTGTTCTATTATTAGTAACGGAGAAAATTTAAAAAATTGTAAATTTAAAATTCCCATGTTATTCTTATGGGGAATATTGTCAAATGTTTTAGTTTGCTTGTTTATGGATACATTTTGATCAAACTTGGCAAACTTATTTATTTTGTACTAAGCTATCAATATTTTACTCAAAAACACACTTTATTAGTTTCCTTGTAGCAGCAAACCTAGGTACTCGTTAAACCTAATGTTATTAAAATATATTTAACTGAAAATCAATTCAGACAAATGGAAATTCGCTTAGTCGGCAGGTTTGCTGCGGCGGGGGTATTAGTTCCTATCGTAGGAATTAATATAAAATCACATTTTAACACAGTAGAATTCAGCTACAATAGCATTAATACAGCATAGTACAGCGTATATGTAAGGGGGGGGGGGTGATTTATTTCTTGGTACTAAACTAAAAATCTTTCTTAAAGTATAAATAAACTTCAGCATGAGCATACTCTCTAAAATACTATCATAAAATGATGGATTAGCTGAAGACAGATAAGTCTGATTCTAGCGTATATGCTTGCTTACTGTGTTACCAAATTATGGAAACACTAAAAGAGTGTATACAAATTGTAAAATCTACCCTTAAATAAGAGCGAAACATTGAGTTAACGCCAGTGCACACTCAAACATCCATTATGAAACACTCATCAACTCTTGCTCTATTTTCCACTATGTCGAGTTATTTTCAGTGTATTCTTTGCTGAATACAGTAGAACTCCTCATATCCGACTATGTCGTGACCGGGCCATGGTTGGAACAGCCAAAAGATCAGATATCGAGAGGAGCATAACCTGCATTCTCCGCGACTTCGGGTATCGTCTCCTGCGACTGTGGCAACACCCGTGCGTGAGCATAACTTGCTGTCTCCGTGACTTCTGTAATCGACTCTCACAACCGCGGCAACACCCGCGATCAGCCTTTCGGCCAACCGATTGCGCTTGGCATTATCGCCCCAGACAGGAAACAAGTAGGCGGTCGGACACTAGGTCGGATATCCCGAGGAGTCGGTTAGTCCGAGTTCGGATATAAGGGGTTCTACTGTAGTTACAACTATTGTGTTTCCCTTTTCTGTTTTGTACGTTGTAGTCTGCTACTCTGCTAGCATACTGTGGATGGCTTGTTGTAAACACATGCTACAGGTTACAAGTCTTTAGTTTACTTTTTCCTTGTTATTTTGTTCAACCAACATAATTACTTAGCAACTCATAAGGCCAATGTTACATTTTTTAATTTTCAAATAACTTGTGTAGCAAAATACAAATTTTCCTGAGGTAGTAGCTGTCACCATACACGTTTTTAGGGTTATAAGTCACTATTTCCAAAATCTATTAAAAATATAAAAATCCTTCCAGTTAATTTCGAGATACAGTGGAACCTTGATAATAAGACCCTTGATAACAAGTGTCATTTTCAAATCCCCTTGAATTTATTTTACCCCAAATCACATATTATTGCAAACTTCAATAAGGGAGTCCCTTGATAACAAGTCTTGATTAATAATCCTTATGAGAGTCTTGTTATCAAGGTTCTACTGTATATATTACAGACAAACAGACTTAGCTTGTATTAGAGTATAGGATAAACTTACCACATAGTTGTGTAAAATATTCTGTTTATTTTTTTGGATCAGCTGTCTGAAATAAATTGTGAAAAAAGCAATTTTGTAGTTCTGCTTGTTTACATTGAAATGTCAATGCAAATGCAAACATTGTGAATGAATTTTCTCATGCTTCCATGGAGACCAATTAATATTTACTTATGGAATCCTCACCCTAAAACCTGGGACTTCCAAGGGGCGTAGCCCGAGAGGAACTCAGGGAAGTGAATATGCCTCTGACATTTCTAGATATATGGACCATCTTTGTGCTTAATTTTGGCTTTATAGGTTTAGTATTTTAGTCGTGACAGCTGTCCAGACAGACAGACAGACAGACAGACACCACCTCAATTTTATAATAGTAAAGATGGTAATAGCTATTTCAAATGGTATACCTCATTTCATAAGATATCTTTAATTGTTTTAAAGATAAACATTTTTAAATACAAAAACAAATTGGCAGATATCGAGCAAACAAGGTTTTTTTTTTATATCAGCCTTGAATTTGGTTTTATTTTCATCCGTTAAACCTTTCCCTAAATTGTTTATACTCACAGGGCACTCTTCACGCTTTATACATTTATTTCCCATTATTAGATGGGCAATATTTATCTTTGCCAGGCTGCTTACTTGGGCCATTATTAGTTGTTATATCATTCAATTAACTACATCTGTTCAAGCTAGTTTTCCTTGTCTTAGATTACTGAAGGAGAAAAATGGAAATCCCTTGCCGAGGAATTAAGGAAACAACTCACCAGGGTGGAAAACAAGCTACAAGAAAAAGAAGAAACTGAATCTCGCACAGACAAACGGCTAAAACTAGTTTATTTTGAAAATGAAAAATTAAAACAAGAGGTAAGGCAAGGCAAATTTATGACTACAGTAAGTAACTTAAAACTAAGTAGAATTTTTTTATTACCTTATTTTGTTGCCTTTGTTTTTTAAGTAAATGTTTGTGTACATAAGGTGTTTATGTACATTTCACCAACTTGTCAACCTTCCAAGGAATACATACTAATAAATTAGTTTAAAGATTAAAATGAGGGATAATTTGTTTAACCTACATCTATAGGGGTCTTCTATCTTCATATCTTATATAAAACTAACACTACAAATATTGTCTATTTACAAAAAAAAATATTTACACATGTCACTCGTTCACAGTTTTATTAAACTTAGTTCATTTTCCATTTTTAGTGGCCTTTTAGATAGCAATATTGAATAGCAATATTTTTTTAATCAGCAATATTGAACATGTATTCCAAAACTTTCCCCCAGGCCCTAGCCTGACACCCTCCCCCAGAGCAAAATCCTGGGTACGCCACTGTGAAGACATCATACATTTTCTTACTGTAATCATTTAGAATGATACACAATTAAAATATTAAAATATACATAGTTAAACAAAGCTTATACACAAACTAGGATAATATACAGTAATGATATGGGTTTAAAGACACAAACACGTTAGTAAAATGAATCATTAAATTAGTTTGGTTTCTCAAAAATCTTCATACTTGGAGCATGAAATTGTAGTTAGCGCACTCTAATTGTATGAATCGAATAGTTCGATCAAGACTGGTGTGTTGTTGTCGTACTTCTTTGAAGATTGTTCAATTATAAAAAAATGTTAACAAACAATTAATATACAGTATACAACAATCTTTATTGAAGGCTGTACAATGGTATTTGTAGTTATCAAAGTATAAGACTGTTAACATTTTCCATCATGTATTCAGTTTGGGATGGACAGCAACTTATTGGTGGAATGTGTTTTGCTTCCTAGCTGGGCCTATAGCTCGGTGGGGGAAAGCTCAAAATATCCATGCAGGCCTGTCGCTGTTGCAATAGTTATTTCAGGGCATTTAACGCCAACCGTTCACTCTCAGTTCTTGTCTTTTGAGGCCTTTATGTTTGAGTTTGAAAGAACAGAGAAGCTTTCAACATTTTAATGTGAATTTGTTTGCTAGTGTAATAGTTTTGTGTTATTATGAAATAGTTGTGCATCGTTCTATTCTATTGGGTGCTATGAATAACCTGGTGATTATTGGTGAATAACCTTGATTATTTTTTTTGTTTTGAGGAATTAAATTTTAAAAATAATTAAAAAACTTAGGACTTAAAACTTATTTAATAACTTAACTTAACTTACGGTACTTAAGATTTTCCTTTGAGATCTTGTTTATGAGTCATTTAAATTCAAACTATTTTTAGTTGCTGCTTTATATACAAAATAACAAAAGACTATTTTTTAAAAATTTTAGTATCCAGTTGCTCTTTAGAAAGGTAGGCCTATTTGTTTTTTTTAAGCTTCATTTGATTATGGTTTCCATTTTATAAACGCTTGTTTTCAATTGTAGTTTTAGTAGGTTATTCACAGGATGTTGGAGGTCTAAGATAAGATAAAATGTGAAACCACAATTATTTTTTAACTCACCATTATTTGTTCATTTGTAGTAACCTCATTGAGTAGGCTGTATCTAATTTTGTAATTGTATTTGGTAAGGAAATCTCGGAATAATCTTAAGGTGTAAGTTAATTATGAATTTGTATCATAGGGCTTCCTTATACAATAAGAGCTTTCAGTTTGGCTCGGTTAATAAGATGATGTAATAAAAATTAGGGATAGGGTATCGGATCTCTGGTAAACGGTCAATTCAACAACATTCTAATACTGACAACTTTAATTTGTAATGGAATGTCCAGCTCTAACCATAGTCAAAGTTAAAAATATGTAAGTGTGTTATTGACAAAGTAAAAAAGTTACAAGTGTATCGTTCACAGGTAAAATATCTCCAGCACTTGGCAGAGAAAAGGACGTCAACAAGCCATAATTCTGCCACCGACGAACCCAAGGAACCACAATTGCGAGAGGCTGAACTGCTGCAAGAACTGGAGAAGTTAAAGGCCCAGCTGTTACAAAGCAAGAGCTTCATACAGACAATGTATCGGGAGAAAAAACAGCTCAAGGCCCAAGTGGAGAAGATGAAAGCGGACGTGCGTGGACACACCTCTACCTCGTCCAAGGAAGAGGTACTGTAGGACTTTGAGCCGTAGCTTTGCATGTTTGACCAAAGGTTTGCCGTTCTGTGATCTGTCGCTTTAGTGATTACAGTAGCCTTTGCTTGTTGAGGATCAGTATGAAATGTAAGCGTTGAATGTTGTAAGGAAACGGGGTTCTCTTTATTCAATTAGTAGTCGATTTAGCAGTGTTGCGATTCAGAACACTTTTGGTTAGAAATTGTTGTGTTAATCTTTACTTGGCTTAGGAGTACATTATGGAAGATGGAATGAGTGCACAACTGGCTCTAAGTTCAAACAGTTGATGGTACACAAATAGTTTATTATTTAAAATTCAATTTTTCTACTTTAGCGCTTTAAGTACTTCTGTTGAAGAGGCAAATATGAGTTCACCCATTACGTCTTCCTTATTGTCTTATTCTTTATAAATTCAGTGTGCATGTATTAAAAAGCAATGATGCAATTTTTCACAGGAACCTGAAAAAACCAAGGGTTACTGTAATTAAATTGGTGATACTGACGTAACAAATGTAAAAAATGTATACAGTTATTTTAATTTTTATGCTTTAACTTGTTCTTGCTCTTTATACATTTTAGATGTTATGAGTTTGATTCTTATATAATGTATAACGATAACATGTATAACGATGTTAGGAAAGAGGAAATATGTTATGTCTGTAAAGGGTTGTTGTATGAAAGCAAGAACGAATTTGACTAGTTGTGATTTTTAAATGTAAATATTTGTTTTTTATAGTTTAACAATACTTTAAGGTTAGTTACGATAAACAAACTCTAGTCTAATAGATGTCACAACTATTTTATGATTGGACTTTATAGTTTTATACTTTTGGTTTTATCTTTTTTTATTCAGTAATGACTGCCTCTAAAATTTTTTGAAATTTTTTGAACTTTCTGTATTTGCTTTATTATATGTACATTTATATTTTGTTAAGTCTTAAATTAGAGGGAACCCACACTCATCTAAAAAAAACAGTCGATCCATGTTATTGATTTAGTGTTGCTGAATGATTTTTGTGATATAGATGCCTGGTTTAAACAAGATCTTGTTTTAATTATTTCTTGTTTTGTCCTCAATATTAATTTTATTTACTATGTAGTTTTAACTTGTTGATAGGCTAGATCTTGTTTCAAATTTTTTTTATTGGCTCTCCCAAAGTATAATTTTGATTTTTGGGTTTCAAATACTTTTGAACATAGACAGAGTGCTTTGTCTAATTCGTTGTCTCCAAAAAAGCACTAAGAAAAAACCCTCAGGAAAATAAAATTACAAAAATAATTATAATAAATAGACAAAATAAAACTTGTAGTAATCAATAGTGGAGTTATACAGCTTTAGATAATACCACAGTAGATCCTAAAGTAACAACTAAAACAACTCTTAGTATGGGCGTGTTCCTTTTTGAAAAAAAGAAAAAAGGTTGTTTATAGTAGGTTACTAGAAAATTTATATTTATTAATTCATTTTATATTATAATATATATTTCTAGTGATATAAAGCCCCCACACACGGGCGAGCATGTTCGCCGCCAACACCATAACAAACATGCTCGCCAACATGTTTGTCCATGTATCTTATGGGGCTTGACATGTTTAAGTATTTTTTGCTATTGAAGATATTTATTGATTTCTTTAGATTTAGGCCATAATATATTAATAGTTGTATTTAAATAGGTTTCAGATAACTTTTCTCTTAATAAGATTAATTGAATTTATAAAGTTGAATAATTTAGGGACATTTCCCTAAAGCCATAGGCTTTAATAAATGTATAATAAAAAACATTCATTTTCTCTATGTTATTTAGACAATTGCATATCATTTGTTTAAAAAAACTGTAGTCTTCCCTAAATTGTACAAGCTTTTAGTTTCATTTGAAGTAAATAATTTAACACACAACTTCTTTTAAAGCAACATTGTTAAAGATTATTCTTAAATTTGTTTAATGATAATGTCAAAATAATGTTTAAATGTTGCTGTTATTAAATGAGTAGGCCTAACATAATTTATGGCTGAATGCAAGGTCCTAGCCAGAAAATAAATATTTTTTTCTTGTACCCAGTAGAGATTCCATTGTCTAAACATGATTTTAGCCGTGCCTTCTTAGGAAAAGTTACTAATGCTGTCTATATATTTTCATTAAAATGTTAAAATATGTTCTGCAATTTGGTATACTGTCTGTTGACAAGCAGTTCCAAAAATCAATTGTTATCATTCTTACATATTTTATACAATATTTCCTCATTTGCCCTAATGTATTGCATGCTTCAGCGACTGATTTAACAGCATGTTTTTGCATGTGATGAATGAAATTAAGCTTAGGCATGTAAAAGCTGTACAGACAGTTAGTTCTCCAACCATCCAAATCAACTGGGACCACACCACCTTCAGATTTTGATTGTTGGATCTGTATCCAGGGTATTTTATATAAAATAGGAGTTTTAACTATATTGTGATTGCGGAAAGCGTTTGCAAAGATTTCACCATTGAAAAATTCACACTTTTCCGGCAATTGTGAGGGGGAGGGGGGGAGGCACTATGATGGAGGCAATGATGAAGTCTACAAGACCATGGGGGATGTTTAGGATTCGGCAGTTTGCTTCTTCCTTCTATAGCAACGATTCATATTACTGTAGTTTAAGGTTTTTTACATTCTCTCTGTAAGCGATTCGGACAGTCGACAATTCGGATAGTTGGATCTATTGTATTAAAGTGCGAAGGTTGGTCCCAGTATAATTTTTAAAAGAGGTGAAAATTAAAAGAAGAACCCAACATGACAAACCTTTATGGTTTGAATGTATTTGGTGATTACACAATCATTAAAGAGTTATCAAAAGAGTATTTGAATTACAACAGAACGTAAAACTGATATTTGTTACTTGTTGGCTACGTTCAATCCCAGACAGCTAATTTCTTAGAAAATAATGTAGTCCTGATATGATTATTTTTTAAATAAATAACGATTATTAAAAAACTCAAAAAAATTACCTATAAGACCTATTACAAAATTGCATTTTTTTTAGATTTTCTGTACACAAATCACTAAAAAAATCAGGAGCTTAACAAAGCCAATCAATATTTTCCGGCTGTGTACGAGCTTTTTATTTGATAAATCTTATTGATTTTGAGAAACCAAGAATTAAAAATACTAAAACTAGTTAATCGTTATAAATTACCCTTTATAAGTATTTTCATTTTCTTTTAAATGTATTGTATTCAATTCTCTTATAAAATTGCATCACAGATGTTTAAGGGACTTAAATTCGTGCTTGACTTTTACAAATCTTATGTAAAATTGAAAAAATTCAAACATTTAATAACTAAAATTACGAGGTAATGTTAACAATTAATTTCAATAGGCCTATTACAATTTAATATTGTTATGTAGCTGAGGGCTTAGCTACAGCATAGTTGTTTAATTGAGCTCACACATAGGCTTTAAGGCAAAAGTTTTTAATTATTTATTAGCAAGCTACATAATCGATAATTAATTAGTTATAGCATTATGTTATTATACTATTATACAGAATAAATCAATTGATATAAAAAAAAAATTGTGTTGCATTTTCCATTATATGAGTAACATTTTATTCTGTAAAAACAATGGCATATTTAAAGTTGGAGAGCATTTGCATTTGTTCAACTGTTTAATTTGCTCGGACAGTTTTTTACAATGTGTTGTTTCTGAATGATAAAAATTTGTTCTAACAATTTGTAAGTACTTTTCAGATAAAAAAATTCAATATTTTCATAATAAAATGAGACTTATCCTTTTGCCTGCCTCCTTAGGTTTGCCAATATCTAATGGCTTTCTGTTTTGAAAACCTTTGTTTTTAATATGATTATCTTTAAATGGATTACACGAGTACCGTAAACTTGATAGGAAAGTAAGCGTTTTAACTTTTGATTTTGAAATTTTACAATAATGTTTAAGTTTAAAGAATAAACTAAATGAACTACATATAATAGGCTGTGTTTTGCATCCAAAATAATTAAAACATTATAATTTAAGTTTATAATATTTTTCTTTATTCATAATGTTTTTTATGTTACATTATTGTCTAAAACATTTAAATACTTCCTGTTCTTATTATCCTTTGCTACATCACAGTACTGAATTAAAGGTTTTTACAGACGTTTTAAATATTAACAACTAACAAAATTTTTGTACTGCAGTTCTGAAATTGAATAATTACAGATTCTTATATTAATTTTGAGTACTACGTTCTTTCTGAAAACTGTACTGATAAAAAAAAAACTATATAGCCTATGATAAAGAAAAAAGAGCATTGTCTGTTCTCAATATAGTGTTACATAGTAAAAATATTGATATTAGTGTCTTAATATTTCCTGTCAATTCCTTACTGCTTGAAGTAAAACACTACTTCAATGAATTTCAAAAAGTAGTTATAGCGATACATTTGCAGAGGTTTTGGACTCCATTTGTCAACTACGTCTACAATCAAAATCTCTCACTTCACCTCAAGAAATGCCTAGTAATTCCTGTTGTTTGTAGAAAACAAAATCCGGAGAACAATGTGGATAATAATGAGGGCCAGTTTTGAACGTGAATTCTACAGAGAAAAACTCCATTTAAGATCTTAACAGCGCCTGTTAAAATAGTATTGAACATACGCAAAAGTTGTACCAACTTGAATAATTAAATGTATATCTGTGTATTTTATTTCAATCTCGTGTTAGATAAAGTTTACGGCTTGAATAAAAAGTTGATGGTCCTAAAATTTCTTTTCTTTTTGTTTAACAAAAAAAGATGATTTATACATTTAGATAGCTGTAAGGTAAATAATTCGTTATAATTAGCATCACTATCAGCCATTTAACTAAATTGTTATTTACCATATTGATAGATCTTCAAGATATTTCATAGGTTATATGTGTAGCAGAAAGTACAGACAGTAAATAAAATATATATCTAACAAAACTTAAGTTATCATAAACTCTTAAAATACTAAAAAAAATATTTATTCCACTAAAGTATATATTAAATTTATCCAACTGATTTATTTTCTAACATGTTTTTTCAAAACCTTTTCACTTTTGATTCTCTCAGAATTTAGGAATCATAATAATGCATTAAAGTAAATTTAAAGGTTTTTCTTCTGGCATGTTTTGATATTGTATTTTGGCAAAATAATACTTACAGTTTTGTGGCATGTGTAAACTGCATGATTTCTCGCTTTGTTGTACAAAATAATTTATAGCTTGAGAAAATGTTATGTCTTATTCAAAATGAAACTTTGACTCTGACGATGTTTGGCCTATAATGTGGCAGTAAATGAATTTGAACAGATGTGTTTTTGCTTAATATTGAGTCCATTTATTTGAAATTATTAGGAGCAATCACAAGTCAGTTTCAATGCAAAGTACATTAAATTTATATCCACAGGCTAACAGATCTGTAGAAGAAGTTAAAGAAAAGTCAACGGAGAAGGAATTAGTTACAGAACTTCAATCAAAAGTAGAGGTGAGCACTGCATTTATATTTTCATTCTTAACTGTACCTTGTGGTTCGGGGAGCGAGCTGGTCTAGTAATAAAGCGTGTGACTTCAGTCCTTGAGGTTCCAGGTTCAAATCCCGTGAGATCACCAATCGAAGTGATAATGCCGCAACCCTCAAGTCTAGCCTAAAGTAATGTGAAAAACAAGCCTGGGCTAGAGCCTAGCATCTTCGGAAAAATTGTTCAGAAACAGGCATTAATTTATCGTTAAAGATGATTATTAAGATATTTTAAGATATGTGGTCCTCTTTTTCTTTTAATTCTTTACGTGGTATTCAATTAGCATACAGTATATATAATTTACTATTATATAATCGGTACAATAATACCAATTGCAACAAATTTTAGTTAGTTAGTCACAAAAAAGAATGTTTTAATGTTGTGTTCAATGTTTTGACTGGCAATTTTACATTCTTACACTTTCTTGTTTCATACATACATAACACCTCTCTTTTCCCCTGGTCATTCCTGTGTCTAATCATTGATAAGTCTCTCAATCTTCTCACAATTTATCACCTCAATCATCTTCTTTACTCCTACCTTGCATTTGCACCTTCACATGGGCCACAGCAAAGCAAGGAGTGAGCTGGTACAGTACAAGGGTGAACTATACTGATGAAATAGTAGCGACAGATAACAGGATCCGAACCCTTGACATCACTGCCTTGGACCCAAAGTCCGTGGCCCTACTACCGGCCGAGCGACTGACTTAGCAAAATTTCTTTGCTACATTTTAAAATTTTAAAAGCATGACAAAACTCCTGTACATATAGTGTAAATTTGTACTAAGTATCACTATCCTTATTTTTGCAGGAACTGGCCAAAGTAATCACTGAGAAAGATTCTGAACTCAAAGAGCTCAAAGCTAAGCTAGACTCCCTACCGAATAAATCTCAGTCAACTGACTCAAATCAGCAATCAGAAGAAAATTGCAAAGATAATGAAATCCATCTAAAAGAACTGGAGGACAAAAACAAGGAAATTGAAAACCTGAAGAAGGAATTGAAGAAGAAGACTTTTAATTTGCAAGGGTTGGTGAACAAAGAGTTGTGGGACAAGAACAGGGAGATTGAAAAGTTGAATAAACTCTGTGAACGGCAACATGTTGAAATGATGTCTTTGGAGAAGCAAATCAGGGAATATCAGCTGACGATGATGGAGAAAGTGAGTGGCTTCACATCTCCTGTGACATTCCAAAGGAGCATCTTCAATGACAAGGAGAACCAACAACCCATGACTGACACTCGAATGCAGATACAGCGTTTGGTGGAGGACAAAAGGTAAAATACCTGTGACTAACAATACATAGGTTAGAGTGTAACAGGGTGTTTACCAGTCACGGAAATCACTGAAGTCATGAAAAGTCACTGATTTTACTAGGGGGTCATCAAAGTCACGGAAAAAATCAAACCTAACCTCAAAACGTCAGTTAATATCAACAAACATTTTTTAACATGAAAACAGTTTACATTATTTTTATGAAAAATTATGTAAAATTCTGAAAAAAATTATCTAGGATTTTATTCTTTACATTTATGTTAAAAAACAAAGATTTGACATGTGCTTATTTGGGCTAAACGTGGCATGATCTTATTTACTTATTTGATCCTACTATTTTCACTCATTTACTTTATAACCAACCAAGCCAAGAGTTCTATGAACATGTTCATTCATTATGTTTTTATTCACAGGCAGCTGCAGCGTACGGTGGAAGAGTTGCAAGCCCGGCTGTTGAACACTCCAGAACGTGACAAGGAGAGTGCTCAGATCCAAGCCCTGCGCGAAGAGAAGGACGCTGCGGAGAAGCAACGCAAGGAGGCCGTCAACGCTTGTGTTCTGCTCACTACGCGACTACAGGAACTGGCAGACTTCCTGGAGTCCTTATTACCACTTTTGTGCGGCAAGAAACGCAAATACGTTCAGCAAGCTGTCGAACGCAGCAGGGAACTGTCTAGGTTAGTAGAGTGTTTTATGATAACGTGATTGATAAAATGTGTTTTTGATTAGTTGTAAGGATATGAATTGTTTTAAGATGCTCTTTACACGTTGAATTTGCCCGTTCATTCAGTCATTTGGGTTAAACCTTTTAACTATTAATAGAACAGGATGTCTATTGGTCACTGAAGTCACTAATTTTACTAGGGGATCACGGAAGTCACTGACCAGTAATGGTTTTAAGACCCCAAAAAATCACTGAAAAAAGCAGGCCTAACTAAAAAAAAGTTTCCTAATCCTATCTTTTATTTTGCACCTTGCTGCAGGCATGATTAAGTTCATAATGCTTAATCATATTGGGAATGGGAATACATTTTTGGAGCATGTAACCAGGTCAAAATCATTATAGCACAAAATATTGTTTGCCCGCCAATCTCATGTCCAAATCACTGAAAAGTTTTGTCTTATCGGTACTAAAGATTGTGCGTTTTATTGTCCCGTTTTATATTAAGTAGTTAAGATGAATATTGAGCTTAGTCAAACCATTACAATTATATATTTTTTTTTCTGAAAATGTACAACCTGTGACTGATTTTTTTCATTGCTATGCCCCATATTAACAGTACTGATTAATCTTGTTGTTAGTTTATGAAGTGTCATGACATGTTCCAGATCTTTGTCGTTGGCTGCGGAAGAGTCCAGTTTGCTACAGTGCAGCACATGGACAGATCTACAGCCAAGTCTGGTGGTGCCTTTATTGCCAGACATTTCCACAGTGGACTTCTGGAGCGGAGACGAGGCTGAAGAACCATTCTCTGGCGACGAGGCAGGTAAAGCAGCAGCAGAAACACTCAACACTGAGAAAAACTGTGACAACCCTTTCCTCAACTCCATCTTCAACTTTGACGGGAAGAAATTTTCCATTGGGTCCAAAGAAGATGATGCGTTTTACGATCTGGCGGACATTACGGAAGGATCGTTAGTGGACACGTGTAGTGAAGCGTTGGACAACACCTGCACAAGAATCAATCCGGAAGTGAAAAGTTCCAATATTGGGAAGATAACTTTGACCAGCAGGAAGAAATCTGTCGGTGACACAAAAGAACGATCAGTGAAGGAAGACGGATCTGAGTGTGAGACTTGGTCGGAGCCCGACCGAGACGTTTCCTACGCTAGGATGGGACTGAAGGAGGATCTGGTGAATAAAACCACTCTCGCTTGTGATGACACTTCGGAAACTGCAGAGTCCATACCTAAATCACCATGTAAGTGTTATTTGAGTAAAATCTTTACTTTTTTGAGTTTGGAGCAGGGCTATTTCTTATTAAGAAATAATAAAAATTTGTATCATTAATAAAATAACAACAACGATTCGTTTTTTGTTTGATATTGTTTGTCATTTGGGTAAATAAATATCGTTCAGCAAAAGATGTTTACTAAATTGATATCCAAGTTCTTTAATTAATCAGATAAAATGAAATATCGTAGTCTTATTTTTTTATTTCCGTCATTTACGTTTTTTAACACTATTGGCTTTTTATGTTTTTTTCTAAGGGAACTTAGATAGGGAACCAAAGGAAACCTTGGTCTTGTTACCATCTAAAATCAGCCGTTTGTTTGTCTAAATTTTGCTTGAAATAAAAACAGCACTTTAGTTAACATAAAGTGTATGTTTCTATCAGTTTGGGAACTGTCTCCGTTCGTTCCAGTTTATTCACACAAACCAGCCAAAATACAGGTGCTGCTCATTGGTAAAATAAACCCACGCCAGTTTGAGACTGATTGAAACTCGGAAACAATCCATGTTAAACAGATTTGGAATCGATGGATATTAAAAGACTTCACTTTTGTTTTGTAGTATCCAGAAGAGGCAGTGAGATACAGAGGTTGCAGAGGAAGATTCGTAACCTAGAGCAGGTGAACGCAGCTCTGCGCAGTGAGTTGGTAATCCTCCATCAGCTGACTCCTCCTGCACTCACCCGCCAGGACAAGGCTACTAGCATTGAGGTACAAAACTATGGTTTGAGCAATTATTACGAACATTTACCATAACGATTAGTGAAATAAAATTTTCATTTCTTGATCCAGTCCTCAGGTGAGAAAGTGACTAAAACATAACAATATTAGTATACAATCTCAATCAAAGAACTTTATTGTAGTCAAATCAAGAAACAAACATTTTGAAAGAAAATGATTAGTACAGATAAATACAGAAATGGAAGCCTTGGGTAAATCCATCTCTAAATTAGGAAATTAGAATATTTTTATTAGGTTTGATTTTGAAAATGTATGTTCTCAGTTCTCACAATTGTTTTATTTTAAATTATTGTGTCAATGATTCTGGAAAGCAATAATTATTGATATCCTAATAGTTTCTACGATGATAACAAACAGTTTTATGATCAATTTATCTACAGTTAGACATTTTGACAAATTACCAAAATGAAAACTACAAACTATCTGCAAATTATTCAACTTGCTCCCACTCTCTTTTATCTATATGGGGGTATATATTTGTAAACCTTATCCATCGCAGTGATGAGCGCAAGTACAGTAATAACAAATATCTAGTCGATCCAATTCAATAAAACACATTCGACAGACTAAATAGTAAATAGGTAATAACAAAATACACATTTTTATCAGCTACTAAACTTTTTTTAGTCCTTTTAAATAGTTATCCAAATGGAAACTGTTTCCCGCATCAAATTTAAATTTAAATCTTAAAAAAATCATTGTTAACCGTTTATGGCTGACAGCAGCAAATGTGGATTTTAGTTGTCGCGACGAAGTTCCTTTTCTGTCCCCGCTCACCTCTTGGACGAGATCCGCAATCAGAGAGAGAAGCTAGAGGCTTCACTGTTTCATAACGATTACATTCGCCGTCAGTTGGAAACCACTGTATCTTCCCTGCAGAGGAGTCAGGTAGACGGAATGGCGAATGTGTTGCTTAGCCTTCAGACTGTCCTGTCCACTGCGACCTTTGCTTCTTCTACTAACCACTTTTATATTTATTATTTAAATTTTGTATCCAAATAGAAAACTGAGAGACGAATCTGCATGTCTTTTTAGTTGTTCGCATAATATTTTTTGTCCATTCATCTCATAACGTATTTTCCTTGTTGCCAGAAAATTAATGAGTTCTTCATCATTTCATGATTGAAATGCCCGTATCTATATTTTATTTACTTGAGAAAAGCAGGAAATTGCTCTGAGTCAATTCTGAGAAATCAGGACTTATGTGCAGATTATTCAAGTCTCTATTTTATTAATTTTGTAGGGTTTTAATTCTTTATAAATGATTTTACTCTAAAAGCTTTGCTTCTATTAACGCAGCTAATTTACTAATTATGATTTGCCTGATAAAATACTGCATATCCGGTAATAGAATTGTTTACATCTTTAAATTTCAAAATAATTTGAAATTATAGAACAGCGTAAGTAATGATTGAATTACATTTTTAGGGAGAACAAGACAGTTCGTTGCTTGGGAAGCTGAAAGAAGTCACACTTCAACTCGAAACTGCTGAGAATGAAGCTTCTGAATTGAAAAAGGAAAGACAAAACTTAAACACAAAAGTTGAATTTTTGCACTCGTCTCTGCAGAAAACCTCCGATGAATTGAGGTTGAAGCAAAAAGATTTTGAAAGGTTTGAATCAGAAACCACCCGGGAACTGAATGAGATAACAGAAAAGTATTCAAAGAAATTATCCGACAGTGAGCAAAAGTGTTTGGAGCTGGAGAACAAAAGTGTGGAACTGGAGAAGCAGAATGTAGAACTGACACGGGCTATTGAACAGTTGAATGGACAGATAGTAGCTTTGACTAGAGAAATTGAAGACCATGTTGTTGAAGGGAAGAAGAACAAAGAACTTGTTGATGAACTCAACGTGAAACTTCAGCAATTAAATAGACAAAGGGATGAGCTTCAGGTGAGCCTTGTACAGTTTATATTAGCGATTCACTTAGTATTATTTGCTATATTACGTAGGCCTTGTGTCTTAGTCTTAGTCAACAATATTTATTCATTGGTTTGTACATGTGATACAACAAATAGTGTTAACGATATAACTAAAGTAGTATCCTAAAACTAAAATTTTAGATATAATTAAAAATATTTTAAAATCTTAGAGGGAGATAAAACAAGTACAAAACACCAAAAACTGTATGAATATACAGTAGACTCCCTCTTATCCGGACACCTTTTAACCTGACATCGGTTTAACCGGACTACACTCAGCGGAAATGACATCTCTTTAACTAGACATTTTTATCAGCACATAGGTTTAACCGGACTAGATCGGCAGGAAGTGGGCGGTACTGAAACGACTGTTCTCGTGGGAAGTATTTGAGACCAGTGATAATATGTCTAAATACAATGCTCTCCTAAATTTAAGTCAAATACTGTATACAGTATGCATTTATTAAAACGGTCCGTTTTAACGAGTTTTTGGGGACGTCGGTTTAACCGGAAAAACCGTTATCCAATATAGCTTTTGCTTGAACTAGTTGCTTAATCGGTGCTTGCTATAGGCTAGGAATGCTTAGTGAGAAATTCTATTGATCAGTCATAGAAACAAGTTTTTATACTCCAGTAGTGATTATGAAAAAAGTCAATCAAATTTTTTTTTACACAACCATGAGGTTAGTAAATCTTAGCAGTTTTTTCCTCATTTTCTATTTGTAATCAGCTGTTTTTGTTGTCACAGAGACTAACTGCAGAACAAGAACAGCTGTTGGCAGATGCTGAGAGAGAAAGACAGGAGCTGGCAACACAGCTGATTGCTAGGGATAGAGAGGTAGGTTGCATCGTTGCATATACAATTCAGTGGATTCATAAATACTATAGTTACCCTACTGATCTTTTGGAAAACGTGGTATAAAACATGGCCAACTCTCATGGAAAATATAGTGGAATTGAAAAATGCATTGGTATTAATCTGCTTGTCCTTAGCTTCTCCTTACCTTATCTATATAGGACAGCTGTTGAGCTGTAGCCAATTTTGTATTCAACCAATTCAACTAACTTAGTGAATGAACCACTAACAAAGTTTGCTGCTGTCAAAGATTTATTTTACCCTTTAGTTTTATGTGACCCAAAAGATACAGTTTACAATAAACTGTCTTTCCAATTCAGGATTGTAAAACAATATAAGAATTCTACAGAAATCCAGTAATTAACATCAACCAATTCAACTACGCAAATGTTTATTAATAACTGGGTGAAGCTTTAACATGTATCCATCAAATGTCAAAGGTGTAACTAGTTACTTGTGCATTTGTAGGTGAGTGAGCTAAGCAAGCGAATGAGCAACGTAGAGTTGACCAGCAGCGAGTTGGAAGCAGCTCTGCGCTCACAACTAGAACTCGCCACTCAACAGTGCGTTCAGTTTGAGAACAGAGTGCGCGACTTGGACGGAACCAACAAGGTGAGCAAAACGAGTTGTGTAACTGCTTGCGTAATAAACATTGGTGGTGGATATGTTTCAAAATGCGATGTATGTTTTCTAATGTAGGATTGGGAGGAAAGAATTTGTGGATGTTTGGTATGAATGACAATTGGTGGTGGGTGTGGATTTTCTTATTGGCTCACTCCATTGTTTTTACTATTTTGAATTTGAGATTGGATTCAATAGGGTCTGTGGTACCTGGTATCATCAAAGTCAAAGGATGAAACAGTAAATTGGTGTAAAAAGCTTAAGAAAAAGGGGAAGTTGTTAAAACTTTATTTCAAGTTGATTTCTTCTACAAGGCTTATAAAAAGTCAATGAGTTTGTACTTTATTTGCTTGTTTAATAACTAAAACTTTATTATTTAAAAACTTGTAATCTTGTTATTTTTAAATTTGATTACTGTCTTTGACTTTTTTCATTTTCAAAGTTAGATGTCATTCAATGTCAAGTTAGATTACCAAAACCTCAAAAAATTTAAAATACAAACTTTCTCCAAAATATTTTGGAATTAAAGTAAAATCTCATGTCAAATGTCCTAAATTCAAATTCTACGCTAATTAATTAGATATTTTGACCTTCTAGAAGACTTTTTCAGCTTGATGTAGTAGAATGGATTGAACTGTCTAAATCACATGACAATACATGATTTAGACAGTTGAAACAATGCCAGTTTTGTATATGCCGTTCTGTTGCTTCATTCTGAAGAAGTATTTGCAAAATATCAAATCAATTGTGAACTGTTTGACGTACTGTCAACTTTCTGGAACTTTTTTCTTGGGTTACTTAGTTGTGTATCCATTCCTTCTAAAACTGTAACATTGTAAGGTTAGAGATTTTTTAGTTTGGTAGACACTAGTTTTGTAGTGGACACCCTGATGCACGATGGGTGTTGTCGTGTTGTTAGAAACGCGAGGCGGTGGTGGCCGACCTGCAAAGACGACTGGACGCAGCCAGGTTTGCTCACTCGGAGGCCGTACTGCAATACACTCGAGTGGCCAACGACAACATCCGTCTACAACAGGAGCTGCGGAACAAACAATACAGCACGGCCGACAACGTACGACAGACAAATCACAACTTCCTGCACGACTATTGCATGTCTTACAGATTCTAGTGGTTAAATAAATCAGAAACTGTCATTTGTGTTTTCACTGTAGAATGTAGTGTGTTGGGTTTAGAGTGTGTAATTGTGTGTCTAGCGAATTTGATTTGAAAAGTTTGGACTTAAATGTGGAAACCGAAAACGAAAAGTAAATAAAAAAGGGTTTGCCTTTGAATCTGAAGCTGGAAACTTTGGGTTAAACTTTTAAATTAGTCTTTATCTGTTTACAATCTCCGTTTTGGTCCAACTCAGGGTCAATTTCACTCAGGATAGCTGTAAACTTGGAATTTTTGAGCAAACACACTTTTGTTTTGTGTCAGATGGTTTATGCAGAACATTGTATACTTCAATTTTGGAACCCAAAGAAAATTGATAAAATTATATGAAAAATGTAAACATGTTTTGAGGATCGATACCAATTTTTTTAAGCTGACATAGTCTTAATAAATAAGCTCTAAATAGTCAAAAAGATAATTTTGCCTTTTAACGCAAGTTGTACCCCTTTAGTTGATGGAATAGTTATGTCTAATATACACATAGAATATATTGAGGTACTTGAAAGAGCATGGATAGTTTGTAAAAAATAAAATTCTTCACATGCTAGTTTCACAATTTTAAGACTGCATTTTATCAGGATATTAAACAACATTTGAAAAAGATAACTATAGTTTCAACCCTGAAGAACACACTGTTTGTTATTATTGTTTTAACATAAGTCTTCTCCTCATGGTCCTTTTTTATACATTTCACCAGTTTGTCTAACAATTAACTACTGCATCTTAACTAAAAAAGTAAATATTGGGGTGTTAATAACATAGCATACATTTTGCTGGGAATGCTTAGTAAGTTGAATGGATATTTTAAAAATAACCCATTAAATTGATTTAATATGAATTTATATTCTTGCAATGTCTTCTTTGAGATTATGTATTATAAAAGGCAGTCTGATGTCTTAGCTCAATGTTAAAGTATTTTAAAACAAAATGTCAAAACAAATTGCCTTTATTGGTGCAAGTGTAGCTGACAAAACAAAAAATCTGTACTCTTTGGCATATCTTTTGCAATATTATTTGACAAAGAATTTACATATACGTTTTAAGAGCTAAGGTTTAAGCTGGCGGTACATTATATCAAACTCAATAAAATGAAACAAGACATTATATTAAACTCTTCAAACAGCAACAGCACTGCATTGGTTGATAATCTGTAAAAATGTCTTGACATTGTGGAATGTATGTGCGGAAACTACAATGGCATGTAACCAGATCATCAGCTATATCACTGCACTGTGTTTTAAAATTCATAATTGCGAAGGATAACTATTTTAAATTTAGTTTGTGGACTTTTCCTACCCTAAGTAGTTTAACCATTATTACACTTAGCGTAGGAAATGTCCACCAACTAAAACTAAAACCAGCTATATCAGTTATAATACGTTTTAAGTTTATGAACAGAGAATTAACTTGATATCAACATTGATGTGTTAAAGTTATGAAAGGAAACAATTTCAAACTATTGCTGTGACAAGAAAGGAAAAACACCTACAACTTTATGGTTAAAATACTCCCCAATTTTTGAGGGTTTTGGGGTTTTAACTTCATTTTAGGAAAGATCATGTTCAGAATCTTGATTATTTTAGGTAGCCTACTGTTAAATTTCAGGGAAGCATAAAAACCACCTTTAAATGCACTTTAATTTAGCTTCAGGCTTACATCAATATCAAATTGCAGTTTAACAATAGTGGTCCATTTAAAAAATTTTATAAAAATGTCGTAGCCAATTTTTTAATATTTAAAATCACAAATCCAAGAAAACAATGGAGTGAGACAAATATTTCCCAGATTTATTAATTAGCTAAATATTAAAATGCAAAGACTTTGAAGATTTCTGCAAAAAAATCCTTAGAAATTTTATATTTTTGAATTTTGATTGATAGAACTAGACGTTTGTTCTAGTTGAAGCCAGTTTCAGAATGAAAATGGACGTAGTTCAATTGAACCGCTGACAGTTTACTGTGAACTACAGCATCTTTTTATGTCATCCAATACATCAATGTATACAAAAATAAAGAGACGAAATAGGATTCAACATAACACTCTGAGTGTGGTTCCTTTGACGATGTTCTGTTTGAATTTAAAAATTGCTACAGCTGATCCATACACGGGATGTCTACTTCTATACCCAAAAGTCATTGTCAGTCAGTGTTACCAACCATATATTGTGTTACCAGCAAATGGTGCAGGTGGAAAGGATGAAGGCGGAGCTGGAGCGAAGAGTGGCAGAATTGGAAGCAGTAAACATCGAGCTGGAGGGGAAGCTGGGAAGCTTGAACATCGTGCGACATCCGATGTCTGACTACGAGACGGACGCAGGCTCTAGTGTGGTCGGCAGCCCTCGGCGTACTATTCCCTCTCCCCCTCGCCCAGCGCCTGGCACCTCCCCTGCCCGCAGTCACGACCTTACCTCAGACTACCTGTCTGACCAGGAGCCAGCACTGTCGTCACCTCAGGTGAGCCAACCTTTCACTATATGTTTGTTTACTGCACAGTCATATACTTACTTACTTACTGCTGTGGCCACTGGTACCCTAGATGGTACTTGGCCTCCCCAACACACTGCCTCCATAGGTCTCTGCTTCTTGCATCTTCCTTCCTTCTCCCTAGCTTCCTCAGGTCTTTCTCCACTTGGTCGAACCATCTAAGTTTCGGTCTTCCAAGGGGTCTTCTACCTTCTGGGTTATTCCTCAAGATGTTCTTTGATAGGGAGTTGTCATCTTTTCTTAGAATATGCCCTGCCCATCTCAGTCTTCTGCTCCGTACCTCAGCGACAATATCCGGATCCTTAAATAATTCTCTAAGTTCCCAATTATGTCTCGATCTCCATTGTCCATCCTCAAAAATCGGTCCGTACACTTTCCTCAAAATCTTGTTCTCAAATACAATAGCTTTCCTTTCTGATTTCTTGCTTAAGATCCAATTTTCTGAACCATACAGGAGAACTGGTCTGATGATTGTCCTATAAATCCTGATTTTGGTGGTGTGGGATATTATTTTTGAAGTCAGTAACTTGTGACAGGCCGAAAAACCTTTTTGTGCTAGGTTTAATCTATTTTGAATTTCTAGCTCTTCATCATTATCACTGGTGAGGATGACTCCCAAATACTTGAAATTTGTTACTTTTTTAAATTTATACTTTTCAATTTCAATGTAGTTGTTATTTTGGTATCTTGGTTGGTCATCATCTTGTTTTCTTCCACATGTCATAAACTTGGTTTTCTCTTCATTTATGTATAGCCCCATTTTTCTTGTATGTTCAATAAGCATTTTTGTTACATCTTTCATTTCTTCTATATTATGTGTAATTAATACTATGTCATCTGCAAAAGCTAGCAAGTTTATGTTTGTTCCTATCTTAATCCCTACTTCTGTTTTTCTTATCTCCTGAAGAGCTGTTTCTATGGCTAAATTGAACAGCAATGGAGATACCCCGTCTCCCTGCCTCACACCCGTGTTCACCTCAAAGTCTTCCGATACGTCTCCATTTACTCTAACTTTGCACTTAGAACCTAAAACACTCAATTTTGCTAGTTCTATAAGTTTTCTTGGTATACCTAGATGCTCCATGTTTATCCACAACTTCTTCCTATTTATGGAGTCATAAGCCTTTGAAAAATCAATGAAGAGGCAACAGAATGATTTGTTGAATTCATAATACTTTGCTATTGACTCTTTAAGAATGTAGATTTGATCCGTCGTTGATCTGCCTCTGCTGAATCCTGCTTGATGCTCTCCAACAATATCTGTTGTGTATTCCTCTAGTCTTCTCTGAACTATTTTGGAAAGTATTTTGTAGGTGACATTTAGGAGAGATATGCCTCTGTAGTTATTGCAGTCTTTTTTGTCTCCTTTTTTGTGAATTGGTACAACTAGGGCTTCCTTCCATTCCTTGGGTATTGTTTCTTCTCTCCAGACCTTGAGTATTAGTTTGTGGATTCTTTCTGCTAGACAAAAGCCACCTGCTTTTAAAATCTCATACATTTACATGCACAGTCATATACATAGGGTAAAATATTAAAGGCACGCTTACACGGAAACCAATGCCTACAATGTAGTTATTGCCCATGACTAATAAATAAGTGCCTGCCACAAACCTCCTTAGAACTAGTAGGCCTACCATAATTTTTTTGTACTTAGAAAAAAAACTAAAGAAAACAATAAATACTGTAAACCTTAAATTTTTTTAATCTATTGGTCCTTGCCGACAAGTTTTGTAAACTTGGCGAGGCCATGCATGTAATATCTATGCAAATAAAATTAGAGTTTTGTCTGTACATTGCTCAGAATCATAAACTTTTAGGATATTTTTACGTTTTATACATTAAAGAAACCGAAACAAGTCTCATCTAAATTTCTGTCTGTCTGTCAGTCTTCCTGTCTGTCAAGGCCCAAGAGCCATTTTACCTATCAAGTTCCAAATCATTTTAATGTATTCACTGGATTGGCGAGATTGTCTTTAGCCATTAAAATATGGCGTCACTACTTTGTAAATAAAATAACGTACGTTTAAAAACCCAATTTTGTGCGATTTTTTGTAAAGTTTTCCCAATGTTTATCACATATTCATCTATGAAATAACAAACAGCTGTTCGAATCAAGATTATTTCTTCTAGCTGTCACTGATATGTTTACATTGAATATTGTTACAAACACCGCAACCATTTCCGATCACGTTTTGAAAGCTAATCCAAACCAAGTAAGATTAAAAACATTTTTCCTTACATAACGGATTTAATTAATCATAATCGCAAGTGCAATAATTTTTATTGATATTGATGTTACATGTTACAAGTTAAATGTGTCATGATAATTTTTATGACCATAAACTTCCTGGACTTCCTCTTAGATTCGTTTGGCCGTGTGCCTGTTCCTTATTCCTTATCCAAGTGCTCTTTTCTCATGAGACTAATCTCAGATGTACTAGTCTACCTTGTGTTTAAACAATGTAATGTTTACAGAGTCAAGTTCGAGGCCTGTGGTACCCAGTCTCCCCCCACTCACACCCCAGTACCTCCCCGGACCTCGGAATAGAGAGTGACCACGGACGTTTCTCTAGTCTGGAGACCCACAAGACTACCACTGTGTCAATACGTAAGTCGTTAACCCTAGAATTCCAGCGCTTAACGCTTTCACGGGGTAAATATTTACCCTATTAAGTTTTATTGGATTTGATCAATATAACAAATTATGGTCAATACTAAACAGTTTGTGATATATCTTGTCCTAAACTTTTGATAATCTTCGTTATTCATTTCGCTCTTGCCAATTTCTCATCTCGGTATTTTCCCAGGTGGTACCCCTGTAAAGGATCTGATGAAGTTGGAGGAAGAGAACACGCAACTTCGTCTAAACCTGCAGAAAACACGACACGCTCTAGAGGAGACCTTGGCTCAACTCACTGCTGCCAACCAACACAAACGGCAGTACGAGGCACAGCTCAGTGCTGCCAACCAACACAAGGTGAAGGTAGAGAGAGCGATTTGTCGACAACTGCATAAGACACACAGCATTCTGAAAAAGGCGAGGGTGAATCTTGAAGAAGATGGGAAGAGTGATCGTTGCTGATGAAACGTTGCGCGTACTGGTACTTATCCCGTCAACACTTTTGAAAATATTTTAACATCGAATCAGTTAAGTTCCAATTTGATTGAGTGGTATTTTAATCTATTTGTGCCAATTTTAGGCTCATGTTTAAAACTTGTTTATGTTTGCGTTACTAGTTTGACTAATTCTATCAAGTTACTACCTTATTTTAATGCTTGGCTGATTTATTCAAAGTTAGGTAATTTATACAATTACAATTTTGATTGAAATGTTTTACATGTAGGCCTATATTGTTTTGCCATGACAATAATTACTTCAAGAACAAATTGCTAATTTTTGTGCCTGATGTAGTAATTTAAAACAAATAACCCTAGATGTATTTAGTGCACATATGTAATTTTAAATTGAAAATGATATTTTCAAGTATCCTATAATTGACTATTTTAGTATTTTGGTTTAAATGTAGGCCTATTTTGTTTTTGCCATGACAATAATTCCCTCGAGAACATATTGCTCATTTTAGTGCCTCATGTGGTAATTTAAAACAAATAACCTTAGATGTAAGTGCATATGTAATTTTAAATTGAAAATGACATTTTCAAGCATCCTATATGAATAATTTAGTATTAGCCTATATTTATTTACATATTGTATATAGTTAAAAAATATGGACATAATGTTAAAATGTAAATATGTTTTACTTACTGTTGTGTAGTATTTTTATAAATTTTGGTAAAAAATAAATAGTTGTATTGAGTTTATTAAGAGTTTTAAAATTATGAACTACCTAATCTGCTCCCAATCTTTAAATAGTACTTTATAACACAGAGACGCAAGGTACGGAGGAAACTTGCTTATGGGACGACCGTATATTTTCTACTCTAGTATGTTGTGCCAGAAATCTACTTGTAACGAGCAAGGAAGAACCCAATGTAGGAGGGTTTTTTGGGGGGGGGGGGGATTGGGCGAGTTGCGTTGTATGGTGGACTGTTAGACTGAAGTCAGTAGCTCTTCCGGTGTTATAGAAGTGAAAAGCTTCTGGGGTCCATGTTAAGTGTGTACATCACAACTGTATGGATGTAAAGGGCTATAATCATTAAAAGCTCGCAGCAGCAGGTAAGGACCTGGCTTTTATTATCAATTTATCGATAGATTACTGGGAAACTGGCTTTTATTATCAATTTATCGATAGATTTTATTATCTCCAAAATTGTAACTGGGAAACCTACCTCTCTAAAAATAACTATTAGTTTTGTACTAATAAAAAAAATTCAAATGACATGATTTATGAAGGGGGTAAAAATTTATTTTTTCAAAAAGCTAGACATCTAAACATAGCTAATGAAGGAAACGAGGATGACAACAAAATTGAGAAAAACCAAAAGAATAAAGTTGATTTATTGATGTTAAACTTTCCACCTCAGATCTGCTACCAGTGCTACATGATCAGAAGGAAACACGACACTGGGAATGGCCGTGTGTTGTGTCAACTCCTCATCAGATGGTAGCGGGATCACCTGCAAACATCATGGGGCAATATCAGAAAACATGTCAACTGATAATGTCTAAGTAAAGTTGTTGGGCATTACGTTCTGTTGACTCGGGATTGAGTTTTAGGTTTGAAATATAGTTGAGCTTGTAAAAACATTTTGCCCAAGGTAAGAAAACACTAAATACAGTAATAAATTTAATTTGTATAGTTAGTGAAAATATGACCAATTAATTGCAAAAATCTGTTTGTCAACAATCAAAAACAACATACTAATAGTTCAATATTTCAAAGTTAGCAAATATTTTTTTGTCATACTGCAGCAAAAACAGCCATTTTTTATTCATGTGTTGCAGGTCTAAAGTAGCATTTTTACTCTCTAGGGAGTAAAAATCATTTTTAGTCTCTTGGGAGTAAAAATCAGCTGTTGTAAACAGTTGTAAATTTCGGTTGTGGCAATCGTATCGATCAAAATTATTTATCGATTGATTTATTAGGTAAGGTCTTAACCTATTGTTGGTGATTGCTCGACATATCGATGGTATAATGTACTGTAACACAATGGTAATAGACAAAATGATTGTATCACTTACTAAACAGCTGCATTAGCAGAACTGAAAACAAGCTGGAAGTCGCTTTGAGATGTTATCTTTACATATAAATTATTTCGTTTTCTAGCTTTGTTTGTTAATGAATTATGCAATATGACAAAAAATTGAGCTCACCACACGGGCAAAAAGCGATTTTTAACCCTCGCTCATTTTCCTTGAGCCTTAACCTCGGGTCAAAAAGAGTCACTTTACTACTAACTTACTTTTTACGTTACTTTTTACTAGTAATGAAATATACTATTTTACTGTCCTAGGAGTCAAGGCTCTAGCCCATTTTTCAAATTACTTTAAGCTAGGCCTAGGGGTTGCATTATAACTTAGATTGGCGGGATTTAAATCCGGAACCAAAGTCCCATGCTCTACCACTAGACCAGCCCCATCAGTAAGCAAATAGTAGTAGTTATGGCAATGATAGTCAGCAAAACTTGTAGGAAGTTACTAGTGAATTTTAACAATGCACAAGTAACATGTATGGTTGTAAGTTGGAGCCTAGCCTATTGAATAAGTTGAGGGTCAAGAGAGCATCATGTCATGATGATATCTTTGTCACCAAATAACATTCCGCAATAGCTCAAAACACCTTAGTATGGTGAAAGTGTCAAAATAAAAGTGAGTGAAGAACACATAATCTTTATAAAAGAAAGTGTTATACTAGTAGATATTATCTGGAAACATTTTATAGTTTCTGCTATTGGATTAAACATACAATACCTTTTCTACTTGATATTAATTCAGCTCAATATAACAGTAACTTACAGATTCCACGGACAGTCTGTCTGTTTGGTAGTATATGTAGTCTAGACAGTCGGCGAAGGCTGCAGTGAAGTTTGTATACTTGGGTGTTCCACAGGCACTCTGCATGTTGAACGGCTGTGACAAACTTAGACCTTGCACCTCCTCTTCAGGCTCTGGCAAACAGAAGTTCAACAGCATTATACCATAGTTTGATGTGGAACTAGGGTCTGCGTGTCAGAACATTATTTCTTTAAATTGGGTTAAAAATTTTGAATTTCAAGTATCAGGCCAAAATCGGATCAGTCAGGATTGCTTTGGAAAATTTATATTTTTTAAATATTAACTGTTATAGTACTTTAATTGATTTGCGGCTAAAACAAGAACGTCCCCTAGTCACAGTGATATCAAGGCGTCTCCTGCGGTCCCAGTGATATTGTGAACGTACCTAGTACTCGAATGTAAAATTACCCAGCCTGAGCTAGGCCAAAAAATTATTTTTTGACGAAATAGACCCCTAACGCATATACAGAATTTGTGTAAATAACTGCTTCAATGTAATCCTAAATGGGTGTATATAAAGGCTGAAGAATATCATAATTTTATGTGATTTCTTTATAAACATATTTTTATGGTTCCTAACTCTAATTCTAAGGCTTATTCTACACTCACTGCTTTTCCAATCAATGAAGTCTGGAGGGACTGATTTTGTTGTCATGAGTTTGTAAATGCCACAAGATGGAACACTGTTGAAGTCGCCGCAACAAACAAGTGAAACTTGTTTTCCATGGAGCTAAAAATATTTCTTAGGTTAAACATTTGTTTCTTATGCTTAACAACATATTCCTTACATCTTTACTTGCTTAAAATTATTTCCAATCAATGCCACTACCAAGATAACAGAAACAGATTCAGAAAAAAATCACTTTCAAATGTTGAATAACCAGAATATATAAAATTATAAAATCTTTACTTTGCTCCATATTTACCTTACTCTATCTGTAAATTATATTGTACATAGAAATTTACTGAGAATACTAATTGATTGGTATATATATTTACTAATCAATTTAACAGTCCTTTTTTTACAAGCGCATAGTGTTGTTTTGTGATTATTGTGTATCTACTAGCCCCGGACTGTAATGTTTCAGGTAAGCTAGCTGAACTTTTGAACTATATCCTTCTTCTAAAAGTTTATTTAGTAACTCTTCAAAACCCAGGATATGTCACTGTTTGGTGAAAGTATTAAGCCACCTTGGTCCTGGCGTAGGTGACTTTATCCTCTAGGAAGGCTAGCAAGATGCCTCCCTGTAGTAGTCTGATGTGGTCGGAGTCAGGATGGAAGTAAAGGTGCGTGTTTCCCACAACCATGAGCTCTCCAGGACGTTCTATACTCTCCAGGATAACTACCTGGACAGAACAAGGTAGATGTTGAATCATCAAATGAGAGCTAAGATTTATCAATGATTCGAAGACTAGAAAAGGGAAAAAGTTTTAGCCTAGGCTTTGGCGGTCAATGTCATAATCTATAGATTTTTTGTGGTAACTATGTCAGATAAAAAAACATTTATCTTTCATCTGAAGATATCTGAAAGGAATCTTTAGGAAGTTCTAGGGTGATATAGTTGACGTGCATGGACCCAAAGTCATTCCTCCCTTTCAGTCAATAAATCAATTCTAGGGTGTGCTAATGAAGTAGAAAATTCAACAAAACACAATTTGCATATCTGTGTTCATTTCAAGTACAGGACAAGACTGGATTATTACAAGTTTATACAATAGAGATCAACATTAAATATTTGTTATTTTAGTGTTATATGAGAATATCTTTCTTTTTGGTGCCTGTTTTCTTGAGTAGGTTGTAACTTAAATTTCCTGCTGGCAAAAACTCGTATAGCAACGCAGGAAATTCCACCACCTTAAACGATCGACGAAGTCCCAGGAATCGAACGAGCCGGGTTGCGGGGATTTTCCCAGGAGTTGATAGTGATTAGGATAGCCTCGGTTATTTAGAGCTCAGAACAACAATTAAGTGTCACCAGACACCACCCTTAAAATCACCGCTCTAGTCAGGGGAGTCTGTGGAGAACCGATAAATTTGGACGTGAATCTGTGGGTAATAACTACTTGAAATGCTACTAACTACTTAATTAAACAAGCAATAAACTAAGTAGTTCACCCTGCTTACTTACAGGGTTAAACGACAGAACCTGCAACAAACAAGGGTTAGCTTAGAATAGGCCTAGCCTAATTCCCACAGAGTCTGAGTTAACTAAAAGTAAGTTGGCTTAAGTTGCCTGTGAGAAACAAAAAATAAAACTGCTGCTTGGACTTAAAAACAAAACTAAAACTTGCACTTCCTCACGTGGGCAACTTAAGCAAACTTTTGCCAAACTAGGCACCCAGAAACCTGTCTGCTGGGACAAACTTAGGGACGTCTCACTAACTTTAAAAAGATTTAAGAATTAAAAAGAAAGTCCCAATAGAGATTTAAAACCTTAGATTAAAACAAGAGTCACCAACTTCAATTTCCCCACTTAATTTATTTGGTTAAATAACGTAGGACTAGGTCTGATAGTCAGGCAAAGTTTCGGCAAATGTTTGCTAACTTAAGCTGGCAGATAAATATTTGAATCTTGGGTAACCAAAACTGTGAGCGAATAACTACGACGAAATGAACTCCCAGAGCAGAGACACTCGCGAACACGAACTTGAAGTTAACGAAAAGCTCTGAACTCGAACAGGGTCACAGTCAGAATGGCCGACCTCCTTCTTCCTGGGTCACGATCGCGCGGTCGACATCATACCCACCTCTGATTGGCCAGAGGTTACCAAAAAAGGCAAAAAAAAGAGGTTTGATGCTTGAGGGAAGTCGTAAGAAGAACAACGGAAGCGACTAAGAAGTAAAACCGAAGCAGGCGGAGCTTTAGCGAAAAAAAAGGGAGAAGTAAAACCGGCAGGAAAGAAGGCAGTTTTATTTCCTCTCTACCTGGATCGTCTGTCGATGCATCTGTCACCTCGGTTACGTTTCGAGGTTATGTTACGGTTTTGAGGTTATGGTTACGAAGGCTACGTTAGTGTCGCGACTAGGGTTTCAACAGCCCAAAGTCTAGCTATTTAACTTTAAAAGGTCGTTCTGCGGTAATCTTCTGTTTTTATCAACCAATAAAAATACTGATTCCCTCTTCCAACACCAGGTAAACTGAGGCCTTCTTAATAGTTTAGCCAGGTTACAATACCTTAAGAAATTACCCCCTAACCAAATAGACCCGATACAAGGTAAGATGTTAGTGTCACCCTCTGCATTTCGCCACCTAGTGTGGTATCTTCAGAGGCTCTCCTTAAGTTATTTTCTTACCATTAAAAGATAGAAAGATAGACACAAGCACGGACACTAGTATCGAGGTCGGGTTGATCAAACAACGAGACGGTGAACACATGGCGGAGTCACGGTAGGAGGTTTTTTTGTGGATGATGGTATTTGAATCATTTAAGAACACAGGCAACAACAACAAAGGTTATCTAATATGTGATTTCAAGTTCTTGAATCAGGGATGGAAAAAAATATTTCTGTGTCATTGGCATTTTTCATAATGGAATAATCCAAACCCTTGTTACTATTTAACATCTAGTTAGTTTCGTAACTAGATTAGGTTAGATTAGGTTAGTAGGTCGAGTTGGATAAGCCTATAATAAATGGTTTAAATACCTTAACTGTCAGGTGAACCTTGGAGTAGTATTACACTACTGCAGTTTCAGCTCTCAGAGGGCTTTCTTCAGGTGTCAAAGGATGTAAAAAGTTGTCATTCATACGAATTTGTCACATTTATTCGTCATTCATTCGTATGAATGACAACTCTTGACTTCCGTTGACACCTGAAGAAAGCCCTCTGAGGGCTGAAACTGCAGTAGTGTAATACTACTTCAAGGATCACATGACAGTTAAGGTATTTAAACAATTTATTAATTAACTAAAGTGATTCGGAGGCTAACATCATGAAATCTAGTTAGTGTCATTAATTGATATCTTAAATAATATTCAATTGCTTGTGAAAAATTACCTGTGCTGTTGATCCTAACCCAGCAATCCTTTCTTTGAGTTGAGCATTTTTGTTTACGTAAGAAAGGATCTTTGAACAGTAGTTTTTATTCAACAGCTCTTCACTAAGTATGACTTCTTGAGACTCCAACATTCTACAAATGAAATTTAATATTAAAACACAATAATAATTCTAAAAATAATTTATCAGTGTTGAAAAAATAAATGTAAAGAATAAAGATGATGAATTCAGTGTTGCATCGTTGCATATAAACAATCAGCTAGCCTTGATTATAAAACGTTCATTCTAAACTCATTTTTCATTCATCTTGCAATAAACAACTCCTGGTATGTAGGTGTAGGCTTCATAGAAGAAAAAAGATAATAATCCAAACTGTAAATTCTTTAAAGTTGGAAACCGAGAAAAAATTTGAACATCACAAATTCAAAATCAAAAAGTATAAAGATACATTAGTTTAACCCTCCGAGTGTCCCTTGTTTTGGCCTTAATGTCAGCCTATTTTTTGCTCATTTGCAAGGTTTTATTAAAACGGATCTGAGAAGCTTGAAAACAATGGTCATTATACTATTCTATATACCATTTTGTTTGGAAAATCATGGGCTTCAATATGATACATGAGGTTTTTTCATATGAGGTTTTTTTTTTATTCATATGAGGTTTTTTGAGGTTAACTTGATTCAACACTGAGTTTTACCAGTCCTCATTTACAGTTAATCTTATATGAAATTAAGATAATTTAAGCAAAATAGTGTTTTGTGAATGAAAGAAGCAATGTTTCTTTACAAAACTATCAAATAAGTATTCATTTTTATTGAATCATTTTATTAAAAGATTATCAATATTTTATTCATAACCTGCAAGAAAATTTCCACAATAATATTACCTGCATTTTACACAAATGATGTTGTATATATGAAGAATGTAAATACTGCACATAATCTAAACATAACTGAATATAATATATGAAGAATATATATCTACTGGAATCAGGACCCGGCAAGGTGACTAAACTTGGCCTTGGCCAAGGACAAACTGGTACCTTACTTATCTCTTATCAGTCTGTTTGTTTACTAACTCAATTATTGCTGTTTATTTGCTATTTATCAGAATCCTAGTTGTGTGCTAAATATTCTGTGGTTATTTTTACCACTAAATCAACTGAATACATAATTTCAATTAGTCCTGGCCTATTCTGTACATGACCTTTTGTTACTTACATTGAGCCAAGAATAAATATATTATTGGCCCTCCTTTATACAAATAAAAGGGAATAAAAACAAAATATTTGTATTGGGAACAGAAGAATATAAATCTGCTTAATGAGAAAACTAGAGGAAATTGTGTTTGAGTCTTGTGGCTCACAGGGCTTTATGCAGGAGTATATAGCCGACATCTGTCTAGAATTAAACCTGATTAAAACTAACATCCCGGAACTACACATAGATAATCTTGTCTCTAAACTTGAATTGCTTATCAAACACTTTGACAATGTCCTTTTGGACAGTGAGGAAAGTAAAAATAGACTTAATTCATCTCTACGAGAGTCTGCAATTCTGGAGTCAAAATTAATCTTGGAGAAAAAACATAGAGAACAAGACTTAGACAGATCTTTTCACCATCAAGAAATGGAAAGGGAGGAAAAGATTACTATGATGAAACAAATTAATGAGACAAAGGAGAAGCTTAGGTCTAACATAGATAGACATAACCTAATTCTGGAGGAAAACAAAACTTTGGTTCAAAGTATGTCTAAGCTTAAAGCCCTTAATGACTCATTAGAAAAACAAATTAATGAAAAAAACTCAAATCAAGCAAAGCTTGAATATAAGCTGCAGTCATTAACTAATGAGTTAGTAAGCATACAAAGCAAAAGCTGGGGTAAAGACAAATGGACCGACGATTCTGTCCTAAATGATTATTTCTCTGCTATGGAAAGTAATATGGAAAACAAAGAAATTTTATTTTTAGGCCCATCTGCTACTTCTTTAATCAAATTTGGTTCCCCAGAGACAGTATTGGAGAGTCTTCAATTAACCTCCTACCACACATGTAAATATGCATTTCTATGCGTCAGTAATAGCACTGACTGTGAAAACGATGACTCTGGCTCCCATTGGAGCTTGTTATTCTTAGACAAGACCAATAGTAAGGCTTATCATCTTGACTCTTTGAGCCCAGTAAATAATTACCCAGCTCAAAATGTGGCCAATAATTTAGGTATTGACAAAAATAGTTTCATGGAAATGCCTAGTGTGCAACAGAAACAATCATTTGAATGCGGAATACATGTGTTGGCAAATGCTAAATATGTAGCGTATCATTACTGTGCAGGCACCGGATCAAACATTCCCTTTGAAGATTGGTACGCAAGAACACTGGCTATCAAGAAAAATAGTGAGGAAGCTTCTAGTAAACAGCTTAAGCCGGCACCTTATATCAACAGTAAACAAACTATCCCATGTAATAGAAAAAATTTTGTTCATCAGAAGAAAATTAGACACAACAAAGGAAAAAATGTCCATAAACTCGCTAGTTGGACAATAAGAACAAAAAATAGGTTTGAAGTCCTGGACAAAATAAATGAAGAGGAGAGCAACAAAGAAACTTTGAATATACCTAGTACTTTACATGTGTCCCATAACAGTTCTACTAAGCCGCTTAATAAGAATCCCAAAAAAAACAGCTCAATAAATGCTCCCAAAAAGCAGCCAGACAACCAAAAGAGAATTATGATTACAAGTGACAGTCACGGGAAAGATTTGGCTTACTTCCTGGATCAAGCAAGTGACAGCAGTTACAATATTACAAACCATTGCCAGCCTGGAGCTCCATTAGAGTTTATAACTGAGCCCATCAGACAATCAGCGATGGTAAAAAAATTAACTACTAATGACTTTGCTATCTTGATTGGAGGGACAAATAACGTTACAAAGCAATCTGCAGCAAATCCAGCACCGTTTTTGCAATTGTTGGAAGAGAGCCTAAAGGAAATGCAAACTTCACTCAAACATACCAACCTCATCCTATCTACGCTACCTTACCGATATGATCTGAGTGCATCTAGCATGGAAAATAAGCTAATCAAGGAGGCTAATTCTACCATCAGGCAAATAACGTACAACCAGCAACACATTAAGCTTCTTGACCTATGGACCCTTGAAAGACGTTACCACACAAGACACGGGTTACATTTTAATAAAAAGGGAAAAAAGACCATCTCCAATGCAGTTGTCAGAATTATCAGAAACCATCAAGGGGATCATGAAGACCTAAACTATACTCCCCAACAGTCGAATCCTATGTTGCCACCCAGTGATACTCGGATCAACATTCAACACAAAATGCCAACACCCGCATCTCCATCACTGAGTGAGAAGCAAAAAGATGCTCCAAGGACCCAGGGAACAACGGAACTTCTCCAAACAGATGCTCCAAGGACCCAGGGAACAACGGAACCTCTCCAAACAGATGCTCCAAGGACCCAAGGAACAGCTGAACCTTGTCTAGAGACGGTCACTCCTTCAACTCCATTAAACTCATCAATGCATTGTGACAGCCCATGTGATCTCAATTCTTCTTCTGTAAGTGACAATGTACCATTTTCAGGATTTAGCACCCCTAAAATAAGTGAAACAAATCCTTTGCTAGAAGTTATATCCAAACTTGAAAACAAAAATATCAAGACATGTAGTAGTAAATCTGAGCAGTCCAATGAATCTAGATATTTTTTACGGAAAAAAACAGTTGTTTCAATAGTAAAGTAACTAACAAAAGTCTGAGCAAATCAACACAGAGTGACAATGAAGTTCACACCTTTAAAATATTACAGGTCAATATTCAATGTATTCGCAATAAGGTTTTAGAGCTTGAGCATTTTAGTAATAGTCATGATATTGATGTTATTTGTGTCTCTGAACATTGGCTCACTGAAAATTTAATTGATATTTTTACTCCTAAAGGTTATATTGCTGCTGATTTAATGTGTAGAAAGCAGAGAAAAAATGGAGGAGCAGGGATTTTTGTACGTAATGGTTTGAATTTCTTAAAAATTGATCTTAGTAAATTTTGTCTGGAACTACATTGTGAATTTAGCTGCATAAGATTAGATAATATTGATTTAATAGTTATTAGTTTATATAGATCTCCTAATGGTGATGTAAATGTCTTTTTTGAAAACTTTGAAGCGGTTGTGATAAGTCTGCAGAAATATAAGTCAAAACTTGCAATTTGTGGTGATTTTAATATTGATTTTAACAGCTTGAATTTGCATGAGGTTATTGTTTTTAAAAATATTCTAAGGTCACTAAATTTGGTCTGCTCTAATAAATTGCCTACACGCTTAAATGCTTGCCTTGATAATGTAATTGTTAATTTTTCAAGTGATAGTTACTCTACAGAAGTTGTACCAGGTTGTTTTGCTGATCATGATCCATTAATTTTTAAGTACTTTCATGTTCCTACAGCCACTAAGCCCAAAGATAAAGGAAATTATGTATTCATTAGACAGCATAAAGAAGAATTTGTAGAGATGTTTGTAAATAATTTGGAGCAATTAGACTTTAATTTTATTACTGATAGTTATCTCAAAGATTCTAATATTTTTGATATTTTTACGTCATTTTTTACTAAATATGTTAGTCTATGGTATGAATGTTCTCCGCTTGTAAAAAAATGTTCTAGGAATGTCAAAGGCAAAAACAAAATAAGTTGGTACACTTGTGAGTTAAATGAAATCAGAGAAAGGATGCTTACATTGAATACGGTGTACAAAAACTTGACTAGGTGTGGGTCTGAGCTTGCCAACAATGGTTACACTGCTTACCTTCAATGCAAAAAGCTGTATAGAAGGAAATTATCTATTGCAAAGAAAAGTGCTTGCGAAAAATACATTGAATTAGCCCCTAATAAATGTAAAGTAGCGTGGGATATCATTTCTCTTGAAAGTGCTCCTACAAAAACACAGGACATTCCACTGAATCCCAATGACTTGAATGATTTTTTTATTGACTCAGTAAAAGATTTGGGTAGTAAAATTAAGCCTGTGGGCCGTTCAGCTGATGAATATCTGCATGCTCAAACAAAGTGTCAATCTACTTTTCAATGGAGTAAAATAACACCTGAACAAATAGTTGCCATTGTTTCCAAATTTTCAAACTCCAAAAGCATGGACTGTTATTGGTTATCCAACTACATTGTCAAGAAAACCATTCACCTTATATGTAAACCTCTTGCGCTCATATACAATAAATGCTTAGAATCTGGTTATTTTCCTGAATCACTACAAATTTCAAAAGTAATTCCAGTTTTCAAAAAGGGTGAAAAACATTTGGCACAAAATTATCGTCCAATATCAATTGTCCCAATTTTTTCCAAAATATTAGAATCCTTAATTTATGATCAACTAAATCATTATTTTGAAAGTCATAATCTTATTACAAGTAGCCAATTTGGATTCAGGAAAGGCAAAAATACAACAGCTGCAGTTCTGAAAATTGTAAATGAAACCTTAGATGCCTTCGAAATGAAAAATTCTGTCATGCTCTCTCTTTGTGATCTAAGCAAAGCATTTGACTGCATTCCATTTGAAATTTTATTAATGAAACTAAAATTTTATGGAATTAGTGGTGAACCTTTGAAATTAATTGAGTCTTACTTGACCAATCGGAAGCAGTTTGTGTCAGTCAAAAACAATAATTCAGTTTTGAGAGATGTAGGGATAGGTGTTCCGCAAGGCTCAGTTCTAGGACCATTTTTCTTTATCATTGCAATTAATGACCTGCCAGCAAATGTTGTGTCAAACTCTGTTATTTGCTATGCAGATGACACAACAATTCTCTGTAGACATAGAAAAATTGAAATTTTAAACACCCTGGCTGAGTCTTCCCTTAGTAATGCAGTTGCCTGGTTCTCAGCCAATAAACTGTTTTGTAATGAAACAAAAACTCAAACTATTACTTTAAGTTTAAACAGAGATTTAGAAAATAAAGCCGTAAAACTTTTGGGGATATATATTGATTCAAAATTAAACTGGGGATCCCATATAGAACATGTATGTAAAAAAATATCCAGGGTTAGCTATCTTATCTGGAAACTAAGTGATTTTGTTTCTGGCGAGTACCTTAGAATGGCTTATTTTGGTCTTCTGGAATCACACATAACCTACGGTCTCCTCTTATGGGGCCATTCCTCACAAACAAATGATATTTTATTGATTCAAAAGAAAGTAATTCGCAATATGTGTAGGGCGAGCCTTGTGGAACACTGTCGTCCATTATTTATTAAACTTAAAATTCTCACTGTTGTAAATTTGTATATTTTCTGCTCATTAATGCACATCAAAATGAACTTACAAGAATTTGTCACAAGAGAGAGCATACACAACCACAACACAAGAGGGAAGGTGAGACTTGATATCCCAATGCACAGATTAGCCAAAACTGGGTCATCTCACAAAATTAACTGCATTAGATTTTTCAATAAACTTCCTTCATATGCTAGAACTGCACCAGTCAATGTTTTTAAGAAGAAAATGTACGATTGGCTATTAAAAAATCCTTTTTATTGTTTAACTGAGTTTTTAGACTGTCCTGTGATCCTAGATTGATACTTGTAAATAGAATTGGCCAAGAAATGTTGTTATTGTCAGTAGTATTTGGGCCTATATAGGTTTATGATTGTTATATGTGTAGATTTTATTTTCCTTAGTATTATGATAGATTTAGCCTATATTGTATGACGAAGCCTATTTCATGTAATATGATCAATGGTGAATAAAGATTTCTGATTTCTGATTTCTGATTTCTGATACATAAAACATAAAAAAACATTTGTTTCAAAATAAATTTTTAGGTAAAAGAAAATTATTTTGGAAAATTAAAAAAAAAAAATAAGTTTGCGCTCAATGAAATTGTATAAATTATAGGTCTATAAATATTTGAAAATAGCCACTTTGTTCTAAATTTTATGAGGATTGCAAATATATAATAATATAAGGAAGTAGATTTGCAAATAAATAAGTTATGGGCAAAAAACAGATTTCAGTACATAGCGTTTAGCTAAGAATGCATAGCCTAACCATAGCTAGGAATCTGGCTGATAATTTACATCAATATCACTACCTACTTCTTCAAGATCATCAACCAGCCCTTCAAAATCACTTAAATCTTCTTATAATGCACCACGTATATCACTACTTTCGATTTTTAACACTAAAACAATGATAAACGTAATAAAACACATCAGTCATCGGTCCGAGGTTAACCAAGCTGTTTACAAATACGCACGTCAGCTGTCTGCTACAATATTTTCGGAACTAAAATGAAAAGCGCTTAGAGACAGACCTCCGGAGAAAGCTCTGAATCTGTCAAATAAAACGATACCTAACTCGATCCAGTTCAATCCGATTTTGTCAGTCATAGAGCCTTCGCCGTAAACAGTGTTTGTGAGTCGATGCAGCGAAACAAAACACTACACAAAGTGTGTTATGTGTCGCTGCAGCGACAAATAACACTCGGAGGGTTAAAAACTTACCCTGCAGTAAATAGTAATTAATTCTTTGTCTTAATAATTTACTTGTGGAGCCTATGAAATAACTATTTTAACTTTAATATGTTGACTCTATGTAATTGTTGATGTGAATTCTGTTAATAATAGCATAGCCGTCTCTAGTATAAAGCCGCGGCAATTGATGTGGCAACACCGCGACTAGTTCCCACCCTGGTCACACTCCAGGTATTGCCGCCAGTGGTAAAACGTGCAACATTTTGCCAAAACTGTGTTAAAAGCTATGAAAATGGAACCATGCAGTTCAACAGATTCATTTTTAGCATGAAATGCCGCTTACAATGTTTCAGATTGTATTACAAAATACTAATTAATTCATGTTTATATAAACATATATTCACCACTTAATTACAACCCTCAATATTATGCACAGGCAATATACATTTATAATAAAAACGGATCCATTTTGGAACCTAATGAGTTTATGAAAAAAAATACTATTAAAATAGTCATTGAATAGTCATTTATTCAGTCTTTAAACAATACATTATTGTAATTGACATCGTCATTATTATTGTAAAAAGATATAAGATGCAATACTTATATAATAATTAATAAAATTAGACATTAAAAATCCAAAATATAAGCTATAGGCAAACTTAACAAACTTAAATTATGAATGACAGTGGGTCTTTCTTAAAAAAGGCTAATGGTTATCACAGGTGTAACAATTCGTTGTTACACAAATATTTCAAATTATGAGTATCAATAGTGTATTGATTTTTAGTTTTGATAATACATAATATGTACAAAAACTGTTTGTTCATACTATATTACTTTTGCTATTTTAGTTTTATATTTTTAATCCAATGTCTTACGTTTAGTTTTAATCAGGTAGGAAACGTGCATTTTCTTAATCAGAACACGTTACTTGATCAAGTGTAAATGTATAGCTCTTATCCACTCATCTCGACGCGGACCTTCCAGAGGGAAGTGGAATAATTGTATATACACCTCAGTTTTTAATGATTTTGGGTGGTTACTATTGCACCCCGGCACGACACACTTATGAGGCATAACACACTGTCACTACAAATATCATATCATAGACAAAAAGAATTATTCTTTGTTCTACAGCAGACTACAACGTGTAGTAAGATTTCAATTTTTAAAATAAATTTGAATTTATATATAGACCATCAGCTGTGCTGCAGGAAGGTATGGGGGTTTAGTGAGTGGGAGAAAATTTCGCGCCGTTCCGGCCAAACCTCGCATGCGGGGTTGGTTCGGCAGATTGGCCACAACCTAAACCCCAACTCTCACTTGTTACCTGCGGAGAGCTACCTTCTGCCACTGGGTGTTGGTCCACCTACAAAACCAAGTGAGGGGGGCCCTAGACTAAGGTGTAATGCGATCCGTGCCAAGAGTCTTGTGGCACTGGGGGCCTAATATTCAGTGTCTTAATAGAGCCTTCTGGGAACCAGGGGTAACCCAGTCGTACGCACCCCTTACCTCTCTAATCGGGTCACTGGAGAGGTGGACTTAGATACCCGGTATTCGTGAGAACAATGTAGACAAACTGACCCAAATGGAGGAGGAAGGTCTACTGAAATCTGACGATGACGACAAGCTCGCAGAAACCGGAAAGGAACGAAAAACGACTTTCCAGGGGCGAGTTGCAAAGATGGAGGATCTTATCTTATCTTATCTTATCTAACAGGGGCAGGTCAAGACCTTAAAGCACTTCATCCAAAATCAAATTATTGCGCACCCCAGACAATTGCTTTCTTGTTGACCTACAAGTTAAGGCGCCCAATGAATGCCTGTAGCTTCCCAATTAGTTCATCCTCAGGAAGGTATCTACCTCTAGCCATATTTCCAAGAGTTATCAATCTAGCGTCAGAGAGCTCGTTACAATCAAAGAGTAAGTGATCAGCTGTCTCTTCTGCCCTATCACAGTACCTACAGATCGGTTCACCATCATATAAGCCCATCCGTTGTAAATGTTTCCTGAATCTTCCATGACCAGTTATCAGTTCAACAGTTAATTTAATTCTTCGTCTGTCTAGTCTCAAGAGGTCAGAGGCGACCTTTTTAGAAGGCCTAAACAGAGTAAGCTTGCTGACCCTAAGAAGAGGAACATCGACCCAGCGTTTGCGATGCTTTTCCTTGGCCCATGACGCAATCGAAGAACATGCACTGTTTCGTGAGATGCCACAGAAGGGTTGTGGGCCTATCATTGATGTCGCAGAGGCAGTATTTGCCAATCTGTCTGCAGCTTCATTACCTTTAATGCCTGAGTGTCCTGGCACCCAGCAAAGCGTAAGGTCATTTCTCCTACCCAACTCAGACACAGAAGCAAGACAGTCCCACACGAGCCTGGAGTTGATTTCTTAAGAGTTTAATGCTTTTAAGGTCGCTTGACTATCAGTATAGATATTGATTGTTTTGTCTCTGATATCTTTGTTAAGATGTTCTCGAGCACAAACCAGAATGGCAGTGACCTCTGCTTGAAAAACAGTTGGGTACACCCCCATTGGAAGACAAATGCCAGTGCCTCCATTTGTCCAATGCACACCTGCTCCAGTGCCCCCATTATTGATCTTAGAAGATGGAGGATAGCGGATGCTTTAGCCAAAAGCGAAAAGGTGCTATCCAGAAGTGAGAGGAGGCTGGTGTGGCCTGCCAAGCACCCTAACTCTGCTCCCTGCAAAGCCAGTTCCTCCAGGAACTAGGATGCTGCGAAAAAGCAGGGCAAGGGTGGTACCCCCAAAGCTGACTCTAATGAAGCCTCCAGGAAGAAAGGTGGAGGCTGTGCTAACGCAGCAACAAAGGATTGGCTGGTCAAGCAAGTTCAGGAGCTGAGTTCTTTCAGGGAAATCTCGCTACGGCTTGCCCCAGCCAGAGGCCTTGTGAAAGCTGTGAAGGTATATGTGCCCAGCCCTACAAGGTCTGCGTATGAGATCCCTTGGCCCATTGATGGGAGATGAAAGGGAAGAACAGGTTACCATAGTCAAAAGGCTCTCACGGTTCACCAAGGACCTGGGACTTGACGGAGAATGAGGACCTGTGAACGAGGGTGCACAATAAGCTGTTCTAGCTGCGATGCAATCCCATGGTAACTTGTAAGCCTGGCCCTCTGTTAAAAAAAAAAAAAGCTGTGCTGCGATTACCATAGCTTCTGGCGCACACCACTGTGAGCGCCTTGTAATTACAAACGGCTTTAGCGCCACGTAAATACACGGCGGTAACCGCAGCACGGCTGACGGTCTATATTTAATTATTTTTGTCTATGATCATATTGACTCTAATTGTGTAAAACAAACAGATTAATAACCGGGTAAGGGACTTCAAGCAGTACAAACTAATGGCTGGAGCCGGCTGGACTATGCCTCGGATGCGACGTTGCCAGATTTCACTCGCCGCGGCTTAATACTAAAGACGGGTATAATAATAATAGGCTATCAGAATGTGTAGGCCTATATTCTAAAATTACAAATTATTAAATTTATAAAGTGGGTTTAACAATATAGGCTACCTAAATAAACAAATCATATCTTCGTTGATCACAAATCGTTTACTATCAATATGATTCTACTTGACAAGCCTTCTACTCAAGTAGAGTGTACCTTGAAAAATCAATACATGGTAGGTAAATTTTCCAAATTTGTGTTAAATACTTGCTTAAACTTTGAAGTTGAGTAGAAACACGAAACACCTTCACTGACTGTGGCTTTTCTAGCGAAAACACCAGCGAGTCCCTGCAGTCCGAGCACTGGTGTTAGATCGGACTCAAATACTCTTGTATCTACTTCTTGGAGGCAAATCAAATCCGCGTTGTAGCCTGAAAGGACACTAAATAAATGAAAAAAGAAGTAACGAACCTTAAATATTTATGCCTAACAGGTTTAGTTCAATGAATTCTGTAGTGCAGGATTTAGGCCTAACTAATATTGTTCATTTACTAATTAAAGGATTACACAATTCTAAATTTCCTGTTCAGTTTTATTTCAAACTAGGTGAAACCCGTCAAAATCATCGGTTCCTTAAAAGGCTTACGCTAATTCATCTAACTGTGATAAATAGAGTGAAATTTTTAAAAATGAGCATTTAGCGTTGTTTAATGAGTGTAAAAACAATACTGTCTATTGCGTTAGTTACAAAATATGGTTGATTATGTGAATTGACGTACGATGATTAATCGAAAACCCCTCAATATATTTCCATATAAGTTTGCCAAAAGACTGTTTAATAATTAATATATAAACAGTCATATGTTTTTCAATTGTTTTGTTAAAAACAGTAAATAGTTTAGTGTGTTGTTTTGATGAGAAAAATAAAGAAGATGATTTTTTGTTAACATTTATTTTATTAAAACGTTTTTTATTTTGTCATTTCTAATGTTTAATCGTCCGTGATATCAAATCAATTGAATCACGCACAGTGACCACTTCAATTGGCGACCGTGACAGGACAATAAGAAGAAATGACAAAATTAGGGTTTGGAGATTTTACCATAGAAATGCTGGGGGAACGTCTGAATGAAGGTGAGCAGATGTGGACGGGAGGCGGAGCCTACGAGTGTCGTCCACGGCTAGAACAAAATTCCCAGTCGGTAGAGCTAAGACCACCAGCGGACCCGGTCAGTATGTTACTAGCAAAGATTTCGGTGCAGTTAGAAACTCGATCAAAACAATTGGATATTCATTTTGCAGACATGAAAAATGCAATTTCATCCTCAATCAAAAATATTTTGGAAAACCAATCAAAATTAGAAACTAAACTTATTACCAACACCTATGAAACATACAAATCGGACATCGAAATTAATTACAATTATATCGAATTCAACAACCGGGAAAATATCTTGCAGTCAGCCGAGGACTCATCAGCCATCCTGGGAGGTAAAGAGATCCTATGTCATACAGAGACTTTTGAGGATTCGTCGGCCTTCTCGGGAGATGCAAAAGAGATCCTGAATAGGACAGTGATGGTCGAGGACTCATCAGCTATCTCGGGAGATAGACACGAGATCCTGCGACCAACAGAGAGGGTCGAGGAATCAACAGTCATCACAGGAGGTGCAGAAGAGACCCTGCGACGGACAGAGATGGTCGAGGACTCATCAGCCATCTCGGGAGATAGACACGAGATCCTGCGACCAACAGAGAGGGTCGAGGACTCAACAGTCATCACAGGAGGTGCAGAAGAGACCCTGCGACGGACAGAGATGGTCGAGGACTCATCAGCCATCTCGGGAGATAGACACGAGATCCTGCGACCAACAGAGAGGGTCGAGGACTCAACGGTCATCTCGGGAGATAGACAAGAGACCTTGCGACGAACAGTGATGGTCGAGGACTCATTAGCCATCACAGGAGACGAGGATGGGATCCTGCATCGGACCGATTCTCCTGTGGTCACGTCAACCGCAACGGACACCGAGATACTACCTGCGTTCAATGTTACGTTGTGTGAATACTTTGAGGTGGAACACAAGCTAGGGAAGGGAGTGTACCTCTTGAGGTCTGAACCACCAATTAAGGTACACATGTCGGAGTTCAAAATACTTCCACAAACTCTCCGTGAAGCAACTCAAGCCGAAGATGATGTGCAAGAAGAACATAACGATGCCTCACCTGGGTATAACTTAAGGTCTAGAAAGAGGAAGATTTGAAATATATATTGAGGGTTTTGGGGGGGGATGATTGACGTACGATGATTAATCATCTATAAAGAAAACCCCTCAATATATTTCCATATAAGTTTGCCAAAAGACTGTTTAATAATTAATACGAGAGGTCATCCAGTGGTCGAAACTCGACCAAAAATATGTAATGTAAACTTACTCACTTCTCTATTTTCACCCCACACTGTAAATAAAACATGTGATTGGAGTTTCTTCCATTTGTTTTGATTTTCTGTTTATATTTCGTTGTTATTTCGTCACCAGCATGGCAACGCATAAGATCCATGTTAATTTTTTCAAATTTTTAAACTAATTTTTTGTGCTTATCTTTGAGCCTATTTAAATTTATAAAGGGATTCTGCACACCTACAGGAAAATAGCTTTCTAACGGTATGCGTAGATTTACCCCACGATGCACACGAGCTGAGAAAAAAGGTTTTAAAGAAACATGCTTGCCTATTAATATATAGATAGATATAAACAGTCATATGTTTTTCAATTGTTTTGTTCAAAACAGTAAATAGTTTAGTGTGTTGTTTTGATGAGAAAAATAAAGATGGTTTTTTGTTAACATTTATTTTGTCATTTCTAATGTTTAATCGTCTGTGATATCAAATCAATTGAATCACGCACAGTGACGACTTCAGAATAGCGACGTTTACATGCATTGTTGTTAATCAACGAATCTTATAAAGGATGATGAGATCTAGTTTAAAGGAAACATGACCTTCCTGTGACAGCACCTGCCTAAATGGTAACTGTCTTAAGTGGTAATGCCTTTGTGCCATTTTTTACAGTCTAAGTGCAGTGTTATTTTCAAAAATCTAGCTTAAGAGCAAGTTAAAAGGACCACGGTTCGTTATAGGCCACTGCAAATCATCTGTCAAGATATAGGAATTAATTTGGGTAAGGTTTCTGTGTTTGGATATTATTAGACACGATAAGAGCACAATAAACTTCTTCTGCAGATGAATAATCCGTTGCTTAAGAGAAATATAAGCCTGAATTAATAAATGTCACAATCCAAGTGCATTAAAATGGCTCTGGCCTGAACTTTTTTGTAGTTGAGAATTTTTTTGTTACTATCTGGGTAAGTTACATAGTATTTTTTAGGCTGCTGCTCGGTGTACTTTGAGAAATTTATTAGGGATAAATTAAATTGTTTTTATTGCTGAGTAGCGCTAGTAAACATGCACAACCCTTTTTGTTGGTTTAATATCATTCAAGGGCTCTATATTATGTTTTCACTAAGCTGAATGAATACATCAAAGTAACCTCTCTGAAAAGTTTGCAGTAAATTGCAACTTTCCAGATTTATGACTTTACATAAAAATTATTAAAAATTTAATCCAGTTGATGTAAACCACTATTAATTAAAAACGAGCTGTTGGCCCGTCATACGTACGGGAATCGAGTAGTCCATTAAACCAAAACTGTATATAGTGTGTCTACTAATTCAAGCAGAGTTTAAGCAGCTCAAAATTTATTGTAAAGTAAAAGTTGCCAAAATGAATTAAAACATGTAGGCCTAAGCATAGTTTAAGCAGCTCAAAATTTATTGTAAAGTAAAAGCTACAAAAATTAATTAAAACATGTAATAATTGTTGTTTTCCCAACCTTTCCTCAAAAAGTCGAGTAGTAAAATAATTTTCATAAGCTTTCTTTTGAAGATTCGTGAGCTTCGATTCGTATACAGCAATGGTTATAGAATCTTACTTATTTCCTATAATCAATGACAAAATCACAGAGTAAATAAGCTAACCTGATACTTCTATAGAATATTTTTTTATTCCACCAGCTGTTAGTTATAACAAATTATATTGCACTAAATCAAACTAAATATTTTTGCTCAAAAAACAAATTAGAACATCTAGTATTTTACTATTTATATTTAAATAATCTCTCATCCTCTTACCGAATAAATGATCGTATCAATGATTATAGCATTACACATAGTATGAATACGTCAACCCTACGTATGCAATTTCATTTCTATCCAAATGCTGATTTTGTGTCACAAAAACTGAATGTTTACAGCTGTTACGTTGAGCAAATCGTATTATACCAAAAGCTTGTCTAGAATGTTAGGGTTGGCTGCTAGACTTTTTGAAAATTCAAACATAATTTCTAAAAAATTGAAACCCTAAACTAAAATTATGGCTTCGACATTCCCTAGTTCTCAAAACTATCTTTCTTTCAACACAAAAATCGTGAAAATCCGTCAAGTGGTTGATTCAGAATTGTGAAATAAAAAAACACTGTCACGTTTTAATATTATAGATGATATTTCTGACAATACTTAGAATCCAAGGTAGAATTGGGAGCATGGATTCAACACACAACACTGAATTTTACGACACTTTTGATAATAAAAAAATACCCCCGCTGCAGCAAAACTGCCAAATAAGCAAATTTCCATTTGCCTGGATTAGTTTTCAATTAATCTATTAAATTAACATTTATTTTTAACGAGTAGCTAGGTTTACTGCTACAGGGAAAAGAATAAAGTGGATTTTTTATTAAAATATTAATACCTTAGTATAAAATAAATAAATCTGCCAAGTTTGATCAAAATGTATCCATAAACAAGCCAACTACAACATTTTACAATATTCTCCATAAGAATAAAATGGGAATTTGAAATGAACATTTTTTTCCATTTTCTCCGTAACCAATAACCATACAAAAACACTTTGATATACTAAATTATTTGTTTTTTAAGCTCTTTAAAAAGGCCTGGAGAAAAATTGATAAATTTTGTGTTTTAAGGGTAAAAAATGAGAAACCCCCAAAGTTTTCTACTCCAAAGTAGAATTTTTACTTCCATTGAGCTTACCAAGTAATTCCTTCATAAACAACTGTTTCCTGTAATCAATATTGAGAGCATAAGCTGGGCAATACGGGAAGTACTCAGCTTGGGTAGTATCCATAGATGTGTAGGTATCGGCAAGTAAGTTGTAAGACACAACTCTGAAACTGAAGAAAAACAATGAGATGGTAAGTACCGTGCTGTGAAATAATATCACTATTCAGTTAATTTTGAGTTCTTATCTTAAAAAATATATTAATTATTACCAACTGATATGGAGACGCCCCTTATACTCTGTTTACAAAGTTTAGGCTGTTAGAGGGGAAGCAATTCCTGCTGGTCTATTTACGTGAAGCTGAAAAAAGTGGTGGGGAAACCCAGGAAATCTTCCCCTTAAAGTGCCTTAATTTTGTGAACGGACTATAGTGACATATCTAGGAAAGCTCCCTAGTCCCTGGATAGAGTGTAGACCTACCTAAGTTAATGTAAAACAGTTTTAAACCAGCTAGACACAATTTCAAGATGCTGAAGTATTGAAATGCAGTTAGGCCCAAATCAAAACGTAGTTTATATTACATACATCTATGTTTCAATCTCACAATGGGTTTGACCAATAATTTGACCAATAATAACATGATAGCCCAAGCTCTCAATCAAATCTGACAATTGCTGTTCCCATCTTGGAAAAATGCTGGACCCAATTGCCATTAGTGGAAAAGACATTCAACGATTTAATTTTACCATTCTGTGTTCAGATCTAGGCCTGTTTATCTTTTTAATTTTAAGTAGGCTAAGATATTTTGAATGTGACTTTGCCCATTGCATGTATATATTTAACGGCAATTTAAACTATTCTGATTCTAATTCATTGAGGTATTTAAAATTAAGCTTTTAAACAACAAGTATGTGGGCCTATTAGATTTTGACAAAACCATGGTTTCAACAGTTCCTTTTACAATTAATAAGCCTAAAAAAATACACTTTCCCTAATTACACAAAATAAAACTTTAAAAGAGAAAATAGGCCTACTAAGCTACCTAACTTACCTTCCATGTGGTGTCTTTTTAGAAGTAAATAAGTGACGATTTTCAAATGGACAGTGACCTGGTCCTGCTTCGACAGCTGATGAAGTCTCTCGTTCTAAACAAGGTCCAGCCGTAGTGGAGTTTTTAGGAGTGCATTCCAATTTTAATTTATGTCCTATATCACTGTTGGCCGGTAAATACATGAATCCCTCTCCAACAGTGATCCACTGATCATTTTCATTATTCTTACTGACATTTACAGTAGAGTTTGTATTTTTTTTAACAGACTTCTTCCAAACAAACGATGATAGTGACTTGTCAGTAAACTTGGACTCAAATGAAACAGGATAAACAGGAAATCCCGCCATCGTACTTGAGGGTAGAATCATTGAGTCAATCCAAGGAAAATTAATAGCAACGGAATAATTTATCCCCATAATCCTCAAAGCTAGAACTCCAAATGGGTATTTACTGGAAAAAAATATATCCTCACAGTTAACGTCTTTTGATACTTCAACATCGTTTGCAATCAGTTCTACTACCACTTTCTTTTCAGGTTCTTCATTCCCTTCTTTCTTTTTTAGTTTCGATAACTTTTTTCCAACAACTTTTTGTACATTTGTGGACACTCTGGACAAGAAAGAGTCTACTGTTTCAACCAGTCTTCTTTCAAAATTAAATTGTCTATTAACATTAGGTGCTTCACTAATGAACCAAAAGCTGACTTTAAACGTATCTGCTCCCTCAGAACAATGAAAATATGCCACTTTGGGATTGGGAGTGTTCATCCTTTGGGGGTGGTAAACCGATTTGAAGCAAGCTGCCTTTTGCAACCTTTTAAAAGATTGGAGGAAAATGTTATGATTATATTTCATAAGCTTAAACAGCATATCAGGTCAACAACAAATAAATCATTAAGTCAGTTTTAACTGTAGACAATTAAATATTACGCCTTTTCCTTATAAACAGCAGACTGGTAATTTATAAGTTCACAATAATCAAACTGAACCTTTAGAAAGTTAAGTTCATATATTAACCGTTGTTAGGCCAAGTTAACCCTAAATTTACCTACTCCAACTTAGTTGATGAGTAGGACTTATTACTTCCGGATAATTTATTGAATTGCCTTATTAACACTACGAAATAAGTATCAGAATGTTGCTTAGCTAGAAATAAAATGATTCCATTTAATGGTCAGGAGTAAAAATTAAGTATTTCTTTCATAAACACAAAATATAACAGCGCAGGGGCAGCACAAACAAACAACATACATAACCGAAAATAAAAATAAATAGGCTAGTAGACTAGACAAAAAAGACTGACACTGACGGAGAGCAGACAGCAGACGCAAACGGAAGATGGTCGAGTCGATATGAAGACAGGGAAGAAGACAAGCAGTAATCGAAGCAGGGAACTGAAGAATTGGCTTATGTATATGAAACGTATTGTTAATTACCTGGGGCCCATTTCATAATAAAGTACAAACTAATATTATTAGTAAGTCAGCTGATCGCCCAATGCAAATCTAATGGAAATTACAAGTTGTAACTTGTAACTAATAGCTAATAACTTGTAGTTTATTATGAAATGGGCCCCTGGTCATAGATTTTAACACTTATTTTTTTCTCGTGTCCATGCCAGTGGCATTTCATAATGAAGTTTACAGCAATTCAACGCTTTGAAGGGAAAGTAGTCCAAACGCATCAAGTTTTGTTTATATCACTGTAAGGGAATTTCGATGGAAGCATGACGTCTGTAAAGCAAGACTTTTGGTTGACTGACAAGCCATAGCCAGGGTTTGTATTGATTGATATAGCCATCAAGTCATCACGTTATTGGTGTGTTGATCAACATTTAAAATAATAACAATTAAAAATACCAACAGCACAGTTGATATTACATTTGATTGTGTCCCTGCATTATACATATCCTTGTAAGATCTATAACCTATTCCTGTATACTATCACGGCCGCCTTTACTGTCTTATCTACAAATACCCCCGCCGCAGCAAACCTGCCGACTAAGCGAATTTCCATTTGTCTGAATTGATTTTCAGTTAAATATATTTTAATAACATTAGGTTTAACGAGTACCTAGGTTTGCTGCTACAAGGAAACTAATAAAGTGTGTTTTTGAGTAAAATATTGATAGCTTAGTACAAAATAAATAAATTTGCCAAGTTTGATCAAAATATATTCATAAACAAGCAAACTACAACATTTGACAATATTCTCCATAAGAATAACATGGGAATTTTAAATTTACATTTTTTTTAATTTTCTCCGTTACTAATATTCGAACAAAAATACTTTTATATACTAAATTATTTGTTTTTTTAAGCTGTTTAGAAAGGTCAAAAGAGAAATCGGGAAATTTTGTGTTTTGAGGGTCAAAAGTGAGAAAAACCAATTTTTACCCCATAAAACCCCCCGTAAAGCCCCGTTCCCATGGTCCGATCGTGCTGGTTCGCGAACTCATTCAAGTTTATCCCGCTTTACACCTTTGAACCAAATTTCATCAAAATCGGACAAAAATTACTCTAGTTATCGCGTTCACGGACGTATATATATATATATATTTATATATAATTCTATATATATATATATATATACATATATATATATATATATACATATATATAAATGTGAACGAATAGTGTTTTTGTCCTCTGGGGACATTAAAATGAAAAAGTAAATCGGTCCCGGGTCTAGGTCTTACCGTGCCACCTACGGTAATAGCTACTTCCGTAGCTATTTCCCCTATAGGGAAATTCGCTAAAATTGTTCTAATTAAACGGTCCTATGCTGCCACCTCCTGGAGGCCAAACAAAATCGTAGGGGATTGGGGTGCTGCTACCGGATTCTTGTATAGAACGTGCTTAAAATGTTAAATGAACGACCAGAAATGAAGTGAGCCTTGTGTGCGTATGCAAACTTGGCGTAGCTCCTAATGGATTTCGACAAGTAGTATCCAGCTAATGCCCGAAGAGTAGAGTAGAAGAGCGGGTTTTAGGGCCTTTACGAGGTAGTATATGGGTCTCAAACTCGTAGGAGTCCCACATGACATACTGCATCTGTGTGTGTTTGGATTAATTTTCCCGCTTTTTCACATAAAATGCTTTCTAGGCTTGCCAGACAAAAAATATACATCAACACATTATTTATATTTCGCGAATGCACTGATTAAACAGAAATACTGGACTACAAGATCGCACCACTCATCCTCTATTTATTTATTTATTTATTTTACATTCCAACGGACAAACTCCATTTTTACATTCTTACAACAAAACAAGATGGAAAAAATATATAATAACAATGATATAGCATTTAGCTTACTGTGTTCTTTATAGTGAGCATGACAGAGAATCCTTACTGCCCTCTTTTGCAGTAAGGAGCTCTGGCTTTAAGACTCACTGAGAGAACATGTACATTGTAGGTAACTGTACGTAAATAAATATTTCTGATTCTAAATTGATAGTGAAATATACAAAAATAACAATACAAATAGACTACTATTTACAGAACAACTGCCTAACCAAGAAAAAGTCCCTGCATTTAGATATAAATAGTGTACCTATTTGAATCATGGTAATTATGTCGACTCCAGTCAACGCTCTAAAAAATTTTTTTTTTATCTGTTCGTTTTTTAGTACTGATTCCAAAAATGATATTCATTTTTTGCGGAAACGTCCTGTTTTCCCGGAAAATGGGAAAAACGGGAAAAATATTTTTACCCAAAACCCATGTTGTGGGTACTCAAATTGTGCGGAATTTCCTCCTGAACAAGAATATGTAATATTTATTACGATCGGACCACTATTAAATATCACCGGAAAAGCGGCCGCTAAGTACTTATTACTGCCTCATGGCGCTAGCATTGCGGGTTACTCTAGGCCATTGTAGAATGCGGGCTTTATTTTGGGTTAGGATTGGTTAGGTTAGGTTAAGTTAGGTTAAGTTTGGTTAGGTTAGGTTAAGTTAGTTTAGGTTAAGTTTGGTTAGGTTAGGTTTGGTTAGGTTAAGTTTGGTTTGGTTAGGTTAGATTAGGTTAGTTTATCAATAACATGAGTATTGTAAGTAAACGAACCTTAAATTGTGTAATGTGGGCACTATTAAGTAAAATATCACCGGAAAAGCGGCCGCTTCCAAATTCCGCACAATTTGAGTACCCACAACATGGGTTTTGGGTAAAAACATATTTTTCCCGTTTTTCCCATTTTCCGGGAAAACGGGACGTTTCCGCAAAAAATGAATATCATTTTTGGAATCAGCACTAAAAAACGAACAGATAAAAAAAAAATTTTAGAGCGTTGACTGGAGGTCGACATAATTACCTTTAAGGTAAATAAATATTGATAATTAATTCTCCAAACTAGGGACCACGTTGAAGCTTCCTCTTCATCGAAGCTACACTGTCCAGGAAGAACACTACTGTACTCATATTTCGGTTTAAATACACACATAGTGGCGTCCCCATCTTTAAATAATTGATAATTGATATTTTGAGAATGTGGATTGAGATTCATTGTAAGTGTAGTCAGTGTCCCACTAAACTTTTCCGAATTCTTATCCATGGTTGATAAGAACCATGTAACTTAATTAAAAAAAACCGCAAGCCTAACCCAGAATTTACGCCTCCCAATTTTCATCCTCCCAATAGTTTTTTAATTTTTATTATATGAAAATAATTATGTTTTGTGATAGTGTGTTGTTTTACAGGCTTTGAGCAGTACTTCTTCCTGGTAAATTAATGACGTCATCTTTCATCTTTCGTTTCGTGTCTTGTTTTTTGGAATATCAGTAGAACGTGATTCAATGACAGTCTTCCTTCAGCAAAAGTATTAAAATTTATTGAATATATGGCATTCGTGTGTATTTCACCCTCGTAAATTGAACGTATACACCGCTAACGTTGCTATTATAAATCAAATAATTTTGTTCCAACGCAAATTAACTTGTTAAACTCAAAACTCACATCAACGATGGCGTCCGATCCACACTCAAAACACAGGATGCAAGTCTTCAAAAACAAAGGAAAAGATCAAGATGTGAGTTTTCGACACACAATTGTTGTAATAGTTTATTTTAAAATTGTAATTAGCAATATATTTGCTTGTAACGTAAGTTTCATCATCGATCAAACATGGTTGGCCATGGCCTAGGCCACCACGGACCTCCATGCATTCTATTTCTCAAGACCTTGGACAGTCGATTAATTAATAAAAATAATGACATTCAGAGTAAATGTATGGTTGTATTTTATATTGTACAGCTATATCCCTTAATATATTGGGTATGATATTAGTCCTAATAATTATTGGTTTATTAGATGCCAATGATTTACACTAAGGTCAAGGCTAAACCAAACCCTCCATTTACCATAGGCCTAAGTTTTGAATGATCATTGTTAGGTAGTAAATGTGGCTTTAGAATGATATTTTAGTAATAAGTACATCGCTTTAACACAGACGTTCAAAACGTCCTTTTTCATAAATTAGGCCTAGGCTAGGGTAACTTTGTTTATTTTCACTGAGCCCCTTGAGTTGTCTGGATTTGAAAATGCTAAAACTTATTATCAGTTGTGCAAACGATAACCACAAAATAATACATTATAGCTGAGTTAACTTACTAAGTTAGTTACCTCGTAATAAAAATACTAAGTAGAACTTGTGTGAAGGTTGCCTGTTTGATCAAAAACTCTTACTTGTCAGTCACTTTGATGAAGGTAGTGTTAAGGTAGGGAAACTACAATATAGTAAGATATTATCAGATTAAAAATTGCATATTAATTTGATGCAACTAAGGCTTTTGTATTGGATAGGCCTAATTTATTGTTTTCACACAATATAAAATCGATCATATGTATTTGATAACTTAAGTCAACATTTTAACCCATCTGGTGTCAGTCATTTTGTGTGTGGTTATGGTCGATTTTCAGGCAATTTGCAGCAATGTTTAACTTATTATCTTATCTTATTATTAAAGTGATAACAATACAATTTTATGTAAACGGTTAAGGCCATTTACCAAATACTAATATGGGCATATTGCACATCAAAATTAAGCTTAGATAGAGTGTGTAGATTTGCTGAAAAGTATTGATATGGACGAATTTCTTAAGGGCTCTGCCCCACAGGCTGATTTCCAAAGGGCTACGCCTGACATGCTTCGAAAGCTTAAATGATTTAATTTAAAAAGTCAATGAAACAGCTGGTTAGTAAGTTACAAAACATGTTTATTTACTTGAAAAAGTTTTTTGTGCTGCTTTATGTAGATTGAGGAGGGTTATGTTTGGTTTTAAAGAAAGGTTGTAGGTATACTTTTTGCAAAGTATTGCTCAAATTTTCATTTTGTAATTTATACAGTAAGCTACATGTAAAGAAGCTTGACTAAAATTGAAAAATTATGTTAAAACATGTCATTCATGAAGCATCAAAATGAAGCAATTAATGCTATTGCTATATTAAGGTACGCTGTAATATTCTTTTGGATCTAACTTATTAGGAAGTAGGGGTGTGAAAGTAAGTACCGGTAGGTGTCGTACATTTTTAAATCAGTTTTATATTTTCTAACTAAATCATAGAGTTGCTGTATTTTAAAACACACGTCATCCCCACTTTATTTAACTTATTTATTTATTTACAGACGGAAAACTCAATTTTCATATACATACAATGATGGCAAGACGTATATAGGAATAGTCCCAAAATCACTCACTAGGCTTATTACAATGTCTTAGGCCTACTGGCTTTACAGATAACCTTCAAAACATAGGCCTAACTTCAAACTAATAAACTATTTATTATTGATAATTTTGTACCGTACATCTAGTTCAGTCTAAACAGATCAAAATCAAGCTTCAATGAAGAAAATATGCCTATAAGTTAGTAAGTTAAAAAACAACAGCAACAAGCAATAGGTTACTGAAGCCAAAATCAAAACATTGACTTTTTCTCAAAACATCTAAAAGCAGACAAACATAAGTAAGGATATATAGAAACAGACACCAGGAGGAAGCTAGTTTTCTGCTGTTTACAGCGATAGGCTACCTAAGTCATTAGATACAGTCCAACTTTGATATTTAAATTATATAGACCTCAAATGAAAACAATGGTATCTATTTAATATCAAATTAACTTAAAATTTCATCCAATTTAAAATATCTTAGGTTATCTGCAGAAATCATAAAGAAATTTGTTTTTCCTGCATAGGAAATGAGAAGGAGAAGGAATGAAGTGACAGTTGAACTGCGTAAAAACAAACGTGAAGAAACACTGCAGAAGCGGAGAAATGTTCCTATCACAGATTCCACAGGTAAACGCTATATGCCTCCATATGACATTAAAAACGATTAGGGACATTTAAGTTGATTAGAAGGCTCTCATTCTTTTTATGCCCATTTATGCTCATTCATGACAATGCCCATTTCATGTACATGATGAACGGTTAATAAATCAAATCATCATGCTTAATAGACCGTTTGTATTAGATGATGCACTGAAGAAATGCATGAATTATGTCTCCGATTTGTATGACGATATTCTATTTTATTTTATTTTAATGGACATTCCATTTTGATGTAGGTAGTATTATTTGTTTAAACATGATTAGTATCAATATAATAGTTAAATGCAATGTATACGGTTGCAAGATGGTTAATATTAAATAACAACTATAAAATTTGTGTTAGACATAGGCAACAAAAACAAATAACAATTAATTAATAATTAACAACAATAACTCCTAGCAAAAACAATAACAATGAAGATTGCCCTATGTACTAACCATAAATAACAAGGAAAACGGGCACGTGTTCAAAAAGTAAATATATAAATAAGTAAAAAAATATATATATAGGCCTATAGAAGATATTCCTTTGGTTTTAGTTTAGACTATACGAGACTTCCTCCTGCTAAAACTTATTTGGTTCCAGTTAGCCAACCTTTCATGACTTTAACTTACACCTCGTCATTGGCTTGTCTAGGTAAACAACCAAGTCAACCTTTTGATCCAGCTTGCTCCAAAGATGTTATTGTTGTATTTCTCTTTTATGATAATTTGGCTTTCTAATTGTGTAATCATTATATCCTACAATAGTATATATTTTTTGGTATTCTGGACCCACTTAAGTTTTTCAATGAACATACAGTATTTTTTCATCCTGTCTAATAATTCATGACTCATTTTTTCCTCTTTGACAGATGAGGACGACATTGACAGGAACCTGTCCAACATCAATTTGGAACAGCTGGTGATGGAAGCAGCCTGTGATAACCCAGAGAAACAACTCGTTGCCGTCCAGTCTGCTCGGAAACTGCTCTCCTCCGATAGAAACCCCCCTATTGACTCCCTCATAGCCAGCGGAATACTGCCTATCTTAGTCAAATGCCTTGAAAATCATGAAAAGTATGTTGGTCCTTAGTTTTCTATATAAATTTTCCAGCCTAGTAAGTTTAAGTGTAAGATCATGTAAGGAAAAAAATATGAATTGAAATAGGGCCTACCTTGTAAAAGCTGTGTGTGATGGTCAACACGTATCAAATTAGGCCTAATGGAAATCTACTAAGACCTATAACACACATAACCATAACTCAATAACCATAACAACCATAATAACCATAACGTATTTTTTGTTTCTCTACGAGCATTTAGCAGTGATGAAGGCTAATGAGTGTGTGAATGTTGCAGCCCCTCCTTGCAGTTTGAGGCGGCCTGGGCCTTGACAAACATCGCAAGTGGCACGTCACTACAGACACAAGCCGTGGTGGGCGCAGGCGCTGTGCCACTGTTCTTGCAACTATTGCATTCCTCTCATCAGACGGTGTGTGAGCAAGCCGTCTGGGCCCTAGGTAGGTGCTTCGGCTGTTTGGTTGTGCTCATGATAATCCTGTCAGTTAAGAATTCAGTATCAGGGATTTGTTTAGATCTTCTTTTGGTTCTCTTGTTTTGGAATTTTATTTGTTCTTTAAGAATTGTTTATGTAACCGGATTGACTTTTGGATATTGAATTAGACATCCCATCTACATAGACCATAGCTGTCTATATGGATCAGCTGTTGTCAGTTTTTTTTTAAACAGGGACACTGTTCTGTGAGCCAGTCGCAGATTGTACTACTCCTAAGTCCTAATGTGTAATACTCTATTTTATTTTATTCCAACGGACATTTCAGTTTGATGTGAACAAATTAAAAGGACTATTCCCTACCTCACCTATTTTCTGTTGCTCAGATAGATGCTATAGTTTACAATAAATAAGTCATCATATCAGTTTGACTTCCGGTTACAAAGCCCGCATATTTGAATGAAATCAGTTATTTACATTGGCACAATCTGTTGGTGTCTATTTATACAAGTCCATTTTGATTTAGCCTATAATCTGGTGACAACATTAACTTAAGGATTGAATGTCTACGTAGTTCTAATCCAAAGGTAACAGTTTAACAGTCAAAACTTTACTTTGGACATTTTATGACTATACACGACACTCGTCTATAGACATTATATATATATATGAGACTCAAATGGTCCTGAGAGTTAAAGCCTAGAACTTTTCTAAAAAGTTTGTTTTGTAAATTGTGTATTTTTTTTATTTTACACATTACAAGCCTAAGACTTGTAAAATACTGATTTTAGACATAGTATAGAATACTTTATATGTATTTAGGTCTTGGAAATGAATTATGCAACCTGGTCGTTTTGTAATGGACCCATCTGCTTATGTTGCTCATTTGAATTTAAATAACAGAAAAACTTAATTAATAACACACACAGGGATCTGTTTTTTAGAATTTTTTGAACAGCAAGCTTATCTGAATGGCAAAGAATCTATGCTGGATCCAGAAATATAGAAACGTAATATTATAGGCCTAGGCCTATACTAAATACAAATATTTTACATTTGCAGTCAAGTATTTCTGACCACAGTAAATTTCTCTCTTTTATCTACTCTCTTACTTTAACACAAGCTATTGTAACAAAAATCCTGATAACATAGGTCCTTCTGTCCGCCATTACCTTATGCTTATACCCAACCGAATTTGCACAACAGTTATTTGAAAGGAAACGTTAGGCCTACATAAGAATGGCTTATCCAAAACTATGTTCAAACCTTATTTCACAACTTTGGTTAAAACTGAAAACTCGTTTTTACATTTTTAAAAGACTCATCACAATAAACATTCAAGAAGTTTTCACAACATTACAGGAAACATAATTGGTGACGGTCCGGCTCTGAGGGATTATGTCATCAACCTGGGAGTGGTTCAGCCTCTGTTAAACTTCATCAAGCCAGACATCCCGATATCGTTCCTGCGCAACGTCACATGGGTCATAGTGAACTTGTGTCGCAACAAAGATCCACCTCCGTCGGTACAAACCATCAGTGAGATCCTGCCCGCTCTGAACGTCTTGATCCATCACAACGACATAAATGTAAGATGCATAACACATGAACATTGAGAGATAATGCGTATCAATAGTAATAGGTAGGTAGTATAGATTGGGTTGGTACATTATAAGGTACAGTAAAAAGAATTCCTTTTGTCGGTCAACACTAGGATTGAGCTTAAAAGTTAGCAACCGGGGTACAATTCAATCAACCAATAGATGTGATATAGTATTTCTAACTATTATAGTTGTCCTCTTGCGTTAATCGTTCAAAAAGGAACACATTAAGCTCTGAAAAATTAAAATAAGAAATTTAATTTCTTTAACAAATTATCATTACTCTGTCTAGTCCGTAGAACTACAATTCGCAAGCTATCACGTATTAAATTTACTCCCCTGTTTAGTTGACTTGGCTTTATTTAATAAACTTGAAACAATAAGCTTATCTAAAAGCCATTAGTTTCAGGAAAGAAGAAACCTATTATAAATGCTTCATTGTAATGTTTTTCTTTCAATTTTCCTTAATTTTTGTATAGGTCATACTGGATACTTAAGCTAAAAAAAAAACTTGTTAAAATAATAAACTAAACTATACTTTTCTCTCAAACTTTGCGTCTGTTGTACAGCATATAAATCAATGGTCTGAAACTGGACCCAGCTGTCCTTGATTGGGCTTTTCTAATGACCTTTACCAATGAGACAGCTGGTCTTAACAGTCAGTAAAGAAGCTACACAGATAATTTAACTCCATTCTACACTCATCTTGCATTTTTGGATAAAAATACACAAGCAAGTACAAACAGTCTCAAAGGATTGATTTAATCACTTGTATTAAAATAAGTTTCATATGAAAAAATACATCTTTTTTCAAAAGGCTTACAACTTCTCATGTGTTTTGCTTAGCTCAAGACTCATAGGAGTCTATGGAGCTAACAGCATTGTCTTGGTATTATTAGGCCTACTGTACTTGTGTTATCAACAGTGTTTCCACAACTACTCTCAAGTTACAAATATGTTTCATAACAGAATATTGAATCATTTTAAAAACAAAATAATACTTTTGTAAGTAATTGGGTCATCTCTAAAATGTGTCTAATGCTGTTTAATGCAATTTGTCTGATAGTTAATGATTATTTTCAGATACTAGTAGACACAGTGTGGGCCCTCAGTTATCTAACAGACGGAGGCAATGAGCAGATCCAGATGGTCATTGACAGTGATGTGGTGGCTAACCTCATTCCTCTCCTATCTCACAAAGAAGTTAAGGTAAAGATGAACGAATACTTGTTTATGGAGGCAAATTTATTACCACATGGTCCTTTCTTACAACTAACCTCATAAGATGAAAAATTACATAAGCAAACAATACCATATTTTAGTACTTTACTTTACTGTTCATTTTTGACGGTTTGAGATGGTACTCTATAAAATGTGTTAGTGTACTATAAACATTTGTCAATGTGATTTTTTTTTTTGACAATGAAAATTCTGGGAAAACACCGAATGGGAGAGGGATCATTTGATTTAGAGCTGCAGGTTCCAGATATTTTCTGGTTTGGGTTTAGTCAGCAGTTTGGCCCAAGGGAACGGTTTGAGCTAATGGGTCATTGTCACGTAATAGGATAACTTATGTCTCAGGTAAAAAACAAGAATAAAACTGAATAAAAAAGTAAACAAATGTGTATGTCTATTTCCTTACCTAATTTCCTAATATATATCCTTTAATTTTAATGCCGACGTGCATAATGTGATGGTTTTATAGGTTACAAACGCATATTTACAGACCGGTCACGCGTCTCCCGGTCACTAATTTTACATTTGATGTGATCTCAAAGTTGGGTAAAATAAAATAAACAGTCTACACGTATCAGTATAGGTTATACATATTGTGTATTCTGCAATTTCATCATCAGTTTAATCCAACAAGTGGTTAGAATATTTTTTTTTCGGCGTAAAACATCTGTCTCCAAAGACCACAACGATGTTTTGGCGGAAACAGCGTTGCAGTCTGACGTATAATTGTGTGTGGCAAACCGACAAGTTATTTGTTATCCAGAAGAACTTTAAATTACGAAGTTATAAGTGAAACATCAGGTAAGAACCACACCGTACCTAAATTAAGTTACAGTTCGGTCACGAACATATTTCTCATATATTTTATTAAAACAGTAAAAACTCTGTTGGACGAGCTGTCTAAATGTGTACCGAACATAACCTCAACAGGAGATTTAGTCTCGTCCACGAGGCTAGTAACTATTCCAACCGTTGTATCAAAATTACAGTCCGGTCACGAACAGTCCGGTAACGTTATCGGGGCTGTTTAGCCGTGACCGGACTGTAAGATGTGACCGGACTGTTGTTATATATGTTGTTATATGTTGTCAATGTGTTGTTATATATTAAAATTAACTTTTTTTTATAGTTGTTGTATTTTTAATAGAAATTATATATACATTATTTTAAGAACCGGATTTTTTTTCTTATAAATTTTTACTCAAACGTACATAAATAATATTAGTTTTGGTTAAAGTTTTACTTGTACCATTGGCCATTTTAACTTAACTTGTTTTTATAATGGTACATTTTTTAAGTAGTTAGTCGTTAATCAAGTTTGCTATTAGAGGCACGTAGTAGTAATTAGGCTAACTGTAGACCAGTTTTAATCTACAAAAACCAAAATAGAATGAATTGTTGTTTTGTCAATACTTGCGTTGTTGCGTCTTTAATGAAGCTAGTTGGTAGGCCTAGTACGCCTTACTCGGATTAGCTTTTAAAATGATTATCTTACAGTACGGGGTTCTTTCATTTTAGGTGATGGCTCGCAAGAAAAAAGAATCGATCCGAGAAAAATATGAGAAACAAAAAGAGCAGAACAGGGAACGGCAGCGGCGGAGAAGAGCGAAATTGTCAGCTGAAGACTTGGAAAAAAAGAGGCAGTATGATAGAGATCGTTACAAAAAAATGAAAGAAGATAAGAATATAAAAACCATAAATGAAATGACGGACAGAGAGAAGAGAAGAAAAAGAAAACAGTGGAGAAAATATAACCGTACACGGAAAGAAAAAAACCAAATGTTAGCTTCAGCGTTACTAAATACCCCACCAGGAACTCCAGAGCCTGAAATGATCAACAGGGTGTCTACCAGTCGGGAATTCCGGGAAATTCGGGAAAAAGTCGGGGATTTTGAAAGGTCGGGAAAAGTCGTGAAAAAGTCATGAATTTCGGCCGAAAGTCGGGAATAATCTAACCTTTCAAAATTAGGGATGAACGGGTCCCAAAACTTAAAAACAAATTCTGGATCTTATATTCCTGATCATTGGGACGGGATTACATTGAAGGGGTGTGGGATGAATCGAAAATGCATCGGAATTCCAATTTGATTCAGTGATGATCAAAATAACAATTTGAATCATGGGCATTCAGTATCCATATACGTTATTGAATCAGTATCCAAATAAGTTTTTGAATCAGTATCCATACTTTATTGAATCAGTATCCATATACGTTTTTGATTCAGTATAAATATACGTTTTTGAATCAGTATCCATGTGTTATTGAATCAGTATCCAAATACGTTTTTGAATCAGTATCCATACATTTTTGAGTCAGTATCTATATACGTTATTGAATCAGTATCCAAATACGTTTTTGAATCAGTATCCATATACGTTATTGAATCATTATCCAAATACCTTTTTGAATCAGTGTCCATACGTTATTGAATCAGTATCCATATACGTAGTTGACTGTTACATTGATAGTGTTACTTTGACTATCAGTATCCATATAACTTATTGACATTATTCAAATGATTGACATTAATTATATAAGTTATTCACTGAGACATTGCTTAGCCATACAAGTTATTACCCTCCAAGTACATGGCATACACTGAAACATTGCTTAGCCATACAAGTTATTACCATCCAAGTACATGGCATACACTGAGACATTGCTTAGCCATACAAGTTATTGCCATCCACGTACATGGCATACACTGAGACATTGCTTAGCCATACAAGTTATTACCATCCAAGTACATGGCATACACTGAGACATTGCTTAGCCATACAAGTTATTGCCATCCACGTACATGGCATACACTGAGACATTGCTTAGCCATACGTTATTGCCATCCACGTACATGGCATACACTGAGACATTGCTTAGCCATACAAGTTATTACCATCCAAGTACATGGCATACACTGAGACATTGCTTAGCCATACAGGTTATTGCCATCCACGTACATGGCATACACTGAGACATTGCTTAGCCATACAGGTTATTGCCATCCACGTACATTTCATACACTGAGAAGACATTGCTTAGCCATACAGGTTATTGCCATCCAAGTACATGGCATACACTGAGACATTACTTAGTCATACAGGTTATTGCCATCCACGTACATGGCATACACTGAGACATTGCTTAGCCATACAGGTTATTGCCATCCAAGTACATGGCATACACTGAGACATTGCTCAGCCATACAGGTTATTGCCATCCAAGTACATGGCATACACTGAGACATTGCTTAGCCATACAGGTTATTGCCATCCACGTACATGGCATACACTGAGACATTGCTTAGCCATACAGGTTATTGCCATCCACGTACATTTCATACACTGAGAAGACATTGCTTAGCCATACAGGTTATTGCCATCCAAGTACATGGCATACACTGAGACATTGCTTAGTCATACAGGTTATTGCCATCCACGTACATGGCATACACTGAGACATTGCTTAGCCATACAGGTTATTGCCATCCAAGTACATGGCATACACTGAGACATTGCTTAGCCATACAGGTTATTGCCATCCAAGTACATGGCATACACTGAGACATTGCTTAGCCATACAGGTTATTGCCATCCAAGTACATGGCATACACTGAGACATTGCTTAGCCATACAGGTTATTGCCATCCAAGTACATGGCATACACTGAGACATTGCTTCGCCATTCATGTTATTGCCATCCAAGTACATGGCATACACTGAGACATTGCTTCGCCATACCGGTTATTGCCATACAAGAAGTTATGTATACCTTGTAGTTCTGATTCTATCCTCTTATTTTATCAATGTAAACCAATTGAAAGATTCAGTATTTAAATCTTACAAAGGTTTTTATTTGTTTACACCCAAACATATCTTTATTTATAATCAATAAAATAAAATAGGTAACATGCTTAACAACATGATGCTGCAAGTAAAAATTATGAAATAGGCAAGAAGCTCACTGATATTTCCAGAAATACTGGTTCTTCTAATGTATGATTGAAAACAGATATTGTACTCCATTGACAAGTATGAATAGAAAAATTCCATGTTGCTTCGAATCGAGTTACATCAACATTTTTTTTAAATCGAATAGTTGCTTTGAATTGAAATGTTTTGCTGCTTCACACACCCCTACATTTAATACGGGATTTTCTCGGCATGTGATTTGTTTCGATCGTCAGTGATTTTGCTGTGTCGCGAGTGATCGCGAGACGGAAAAAGGTGTAGTAACATGGAGAACGGACCCAGTTTTTGGTCGGGATTTATATAAAAATGGTAATGAAAAGTCGGGAAAAAGTCGGGAATTCCATTTGAGAAATCTGGTAGACACCCTGATCAATCTTCGAGAAGAATCACGACAAAAAAAAACTGGAAGGAAGGCGGTGAAAAAAGATAGGGCAAAAGTATATAGAGTTGTCGAAAAACAAAAAAAGACCATCCATGATCTTGAAAAAAAAATACGCAAATACAAAAAGAGATTGGAAAGGGAGAAGAAAAAAACTAAACAAACTTCATCTCCTTCCCCAAGGAAGCAAGTAGCTGCCCTTGTTACGCCACGAACCTCACCACAGATTAGAAAGCAGTTATTTTTAGGCTTTGCCTTGCAGAAACAACTTGAAAAAAGTGTTGAAAATACCGGGAGTAAAAAAAAAGGGAAAACAGTTGATAAGAAAAGCAATAGGCAACCAAGTATTGAAAAAATACAGGATTCAAAAACATTTTAAGACAATCGTACCTTACAAAGCAAACAAAATTCTATCCAGTGATGGTAGTCCCTCCAAATATTCACGAAAAAAGAAAGATTGTGTGACGGATCAGTTATCGAGCCAGTTACTGAATTTCTTTGAGGACGATAGTGTCAGTAAAATGTGTGCTGGAAAAAAAGATTTTGTGAGGCAGGGGAAGACAAAAGTTCAGAGAAGAATATTGTTAGACACCTTAAAGAATCTGCACAAGCGATTTGAGGAAGAAACAGGGTGTACAATTTCCTACAAATCATTTGCGAGATCAAGGCCATTCTGGATAACCTTTCCCAAGAATAGTGACAGAGACACCTGCGCATGTGCAAAACATGCCAATATGGAGCTGCTTATAACTTCGTTGAGCAACGTAAAATTAATCAAGGAAAGAAATATCAACGACGTAATAAATGAAGTCGTTTGCTCCCCAAAAAACAAAGCATGTATGTTCAACGAATGCATAATTTGCAAAGACAGGAAAGTAGACTTTTTAATTGAAAATGATTTCAAAGTGAAATATTTTAAGTGGATGGACGTCAAAGAAGAAAGAATAATAAAGAACCAAAAGAGAATCATCAAGAAGACGGTAAAAGTAAAAATTATCAAACAAGCTACTGCAGTTAAAGACATTTTTGAAACAGATCTCGTGGCATTCAAAAAGCATTTGTATTACGCCATCCACCAAAACTCACAGTTGAAGAGGAAACTACAAAATTTGACAGAAAACGAACTTTTGTTCAGAATCGACTTTGCAGAAAATTATGTATGCAAATATGCATCGGAGGTTCAATCGATTCATTTTGGAGCCTCCAAACGGCAACTGTCCTTACATACTGGTGTTAGATACTCTAAAAACAGTACAGATTCTTTCTGTACTGTATCAAACAACCTGGATCACCAGGCCCACGCAGTGTGGGCTCACTTGACACCAGTTTTGGAGAAAGCTGCTTTGGAGTTTCCAAACGTAGAAGCCGTCCATTTCTTTTCAGACTCCCCATCAAGCCAATATCGAAATAGAATAAACATAAATCTTTTTAAAACCAACGTCCCGCAAATATTTCCAAACGTTTCCGAAGTAACATGGAATTTTACGGAATCAGGTCACGGGAAAGGGCCAATGGATGGTATTGGGGGGAGTCTGAAAAGAGAAGCTGATGCTAAAGTTTTACACGGAAGTGATATTAAAAACGCGTCTGACTTCATAGAAGTTCATTCCAAGAGCAAGGTGGATCTTCTAGAAATCCGTTCAGAAGATATTGAAAGAATGAAGAAGACAGTTTCAGAACTTAAAATCCCAGCCGTAAAAGGAATAATGCAATCCCACCAAATTAGTTTTTCCACTGTAAAGGAAGGTAGAACTTTTGTTAATTCTATGTCATGCTTCGAGTGCAGCCTGAATCATCCCTGCAAACATTACCACTTATTCGAAGTATTTGAAGCTAAACTACCCCGCCCTGCAAAAAAGAAGCTAAGGGTTGATGACGTTTATTCCAGTTCTGATGAGGACGATCTCGACTTTCACCTTCTTTCTTCATTACCTTCGATGGATGAAATTTTTCCTTCTAGTAGTGAAGATAATCAATCCTTCACAAAAGACCAATTAATGACCGAAGATTCATCAGCAGACTTTTCAAAAATTGTTTTGGGAGTCTTTTTGTTGGTTAAACTTGAAACTGTCTCCAAGAACACTTGTAACAAGCCTTATGTAGCTATATGCCAAACACCTGTGGTTAATAACGAGTTCGAAGTTATGTTTATGAGACCTTGTGAAAAAGACAAAAACATGTTTATTCCAAATGAGGCTGATACATCAGTGATCCACATTAACCAGGTTGTGAACATTCTACCACAACCTAGGATGGTCATGAAAGGACACCACCGTATATTTTACAAATTCAAGAAGGCACCACTTTAAAAGAATTCGTTCTGATATGTAGGCCTAGATCACGTTTGAAGTTGTCAACCATCTTGAGGCTATAATTTGATTTATTGATTGCCTTTTGCTTTATTAATTTAATGTTTTGAAAACATTATCTAAATAGGTATCTTATTACTGGTACATCTTATACATTGTATGGGAATAAGGTGTTGAAAAAAATGTAGGCCATGTTTATTTACGTTTTTATTACATACATAAAACAAAATAAATTAATAGACCTATGTTTGATGATGTAAAGCTATTCGAAGCTATAACTAATTGTATTTAAAGAGTGCCTTTTGTCTTTTCCAATTTATGTTTTGACGACATATGTTTATCTTACTCAATCTTATCAAATGAAGGGAAAATGTGTGAACGTATTTACACGTTTATTAACTTTGCATACTCTCATAAAACACACTTGTTTTTCTGTACATATATATATTTTATGATTTTATTCCATATTGTATTTGTTTTCAGTAAGCACTAATGTATTTTTTCGGATAAGTTTATGTTCTTTGTTCTTATTGTAAGTCACGTAGGCCCAGGCCTAGATTTATTTTAGTGTTCTTTTTGACAGTCCTTATTTAGGTTAAATGAATTCATTTTCATAGTTTTATGTCTTTTATCTACAATTATACTGGGTTAATTTACTCTTTGCAATAAATTAAGTTTATAAACTTATCTGTTTACTTATTATTTAACATATCATTACCTCGTCAACAGCCCGGTCACGGCCGCGACAGTCCGGTCACGGCTTTAACAGCCCGGTCACGCAACTATTGTGTACAATTTAAGAAACATTATTTATTTTAAAAATCTCTTTTTACAACAGTCGGTTTTTAAAGTGTTGTTATTTTAATTATACATGACGGTTTTCAAATACAAAGTCGTATTTAATTATCTATGACGATTTTTGTTGGTCTTTGATTACAGTTTCTTCCAAATACCACCTTTTCTTCTTTGTTTTTACCAATAAAACTAACTTTTAACCTTAAAATACGATACGATCTATTATACTAGTAATGTTTCCAGGTTATCATTGATTTTTTTATTTCATAGAACTATATTAACACGTTTTTTCATAACAAACAAGAATGTGACCGGAATGTTAATTTTTATTGTACTTGGTTACTTGAAAAATAGGAAAAAAATACTAAATAAGGGTTTTAAGCTCTGCCACCTATGTGTTTGTTATTCTGATGAAGTAGTTATTATAATATGGTAAAATTAGAACAATATTTTAGTATTAATAGAAAAAAAAATCTTTTATTCAAATTATCCCATTCTGTGACAATGACCCTTATAATAATTTTCGGGCCAAGTACCTATGTAATTTTTTTAGATCTAAGGAAACGACTGCCAACATTTTTTTAGATCTAAGGAAACGACCGCCAAGATGCTCAGTCTGAAATTGACAATTTTGTTTTTACAATGTCCCCTTGACAGCAGCAGGTTTAGAATTTCTCCATGACCTAAGATGTTAACAATTTTGCTGTGACTTAAGAAGATGTTCTTGATTTCTCTGCTTCATATAATGGGCAATATTGTTTAAACCAACTGTAGCATTAGGCCTACAATAATTTTTTTTTTCAATCTGGAGCTTTCTTTTGAAAGCAACCTGATTTTGACCTGAAGGAATAAAATTTTGACCCAACTCAGAGAAAAATAAACTGGCCTACAGACTCCCAGAATCAGGAGTTGATGTTTGACACAGAAACTGATTTTAACAATTTGATGTTAAAATTATGCAATTCACTTGTACATGTAACTGATGTTTGTTGTGTACAGGTACAGACAGCTGCTCTGAGAGCGGTTGGCAACATTGTCACAGGCACAGACGAGCAGACCCAGGTGGTTCTCAACTGTGACGCACTCTCACACTTCCCCGCCCTGCTCACCCATCCCAAAGAGAAAATCTGCAAGGTTGGTAATGCTGTGTTGCATGTACAATAACTGTTAAATACTCCATTCCATGTTCACCGTGTAGTACGGAGGTTTACAAGTTATGTATTGAAAAATGAAGTTTCAGTGTAAAAAGTCTTGGGTAACAAGAGGTATTAAAATATCTAGTATTAGAAAAAGGGAACTAAGCAGACTTGTAAAGAAAACAAATAGAAATCTGATAGAAATTTTATTAATTAGGCCTATAAGGGCCTGTAAAAAGGTATAAATTAACTTTCAACAAGGTTAATTAAGTGTTTTTTTTTTTCTATGTTTTCAAAACGTTCATTTATTTCTGTTAGGCTATGTTACGACTCACTCCCACCCACGGGGTTTCCCATGTTGGTTTCATTTTGGATATTTATATATTTTGTATGTAATATTTGTAAAATGCTTGTAACAATGTTTATTTGATGCAAAATAAAATAAATTTTATTTGATTTGGTATGCAATGAATAAAAAAAAAGTATAATGCTTAAGCTATAAAAGACTTTTTTTCAATTCGGAAATTTCAAAATTTTCTTTTTCTACAATTTAAGCTATAAAAGAATCAGATAACAAGAGTAAGTCTGCTTAGTCTATCATTAAATCTGGTTGTAAAAAAAGTGACTTTAACTTTCCTGATATTAGGGTTAATGACAATCATCTCAAAAGTGGCAAGGAAATTTCTGAATTCTTTGGGAAAAGAATCGTTTAAAATATGCAGGGCTTAAGCCTCTCTTTAAGAACGGGAAGAGAGAAAATCCGAACGAATATCGACCAGTTTCCCTTCTACCATCATTTTCAAAAGTGTTTGAAAAACTAGCATCCAAACAAATCTCTAGTTTTCTTGAGATTAATAATAATATTTTGGCTTAGTCTTAGAAATGGTTTAAGCACAATTACAGCGTTATCAGATTGTATTAGCGAGGTTTCATGGGCTTTGGATGGGTCACAGAGCACAAAGGGAGTGTTTTGTGACCTTTCCAAGGCATTTGACTGTGTGAACCATGGTATCCTTTTGAAAAAGCTAAATATTTATAACCTTTCAACAAAAAATCTGTTTTATGGTTGACTTAATACTTAACAGATCGTTTTCAAAGAACTGGTAATTTTTAACTTGGTAATTAAAAATCAATATCAGAATGGGAAAAGATTACAGTTGGTGTTCCTCTAGGCTCGATTCTTGGACCTTTACTCTTTATTTTGTATATAAATGACTTGCCTAAAAACAACCTATTTATCTAACAACCTTATTTTATATGCCTGTGATACAACTGCAGTTGTCAAATCTAAAAAAAGATTCAGAATTATCGCTCAAAGCTAAACAAGCCTTATCGGAACTGGAACATTGGTTCAGCATTAACGGTCTAAAAATCAAGATAAAACCCAATTGGTAAAGTTTTGTACTCCTCAGGCAAGGGAGTTTAGAGACCAAAATTTAGATGTTCAGTTCACGATGATGCAAAATTCCTCGGTTTTGTATGTAGATTCAAAGCTAAATTGGAACAAAGCATTGAAAATTTAATTAGTAGACTTAATTCGGCATGTTATCAAATGATATGTTTAAGAAACACAATTGACTTAAAAACTCGTTTGATGTTACTATGCATACTTCTATTCAATTCTTCAATATAGAATTGAATTCTGGGGCTTAGCATCAAACATTGATTTAATTTATAAGATTCAGAACAAATATTAAGAATAATGACATTTGCGCCATGGAGAACATCTTGTAAACCAATTTTTAAAGAGTTAGGAGTTCCTGGTTTAACAATAAAAAATAAAAAAAACTCTAAATGGTAGAGGGAAATTTTGAAAAAATATATAATGAAAACGTTCAGCACATAGGTATGATACTAGGTTTCAAACTAATTTTCAATATCCGCGGCATCGTCTTTCATTAGTAGAAAAAGTCCAACATACATGGGCAAAAAACTGTTTAATAAACTGTCTCAAGAATTCACACACTTCAAAAGCAGCCTTGCTAATTTTATTTTAAGAAAAACCTATTACTACAAATGAAACCAATCAGGATGTGTAATAATGAATTTGTTTTTAACTATATTTTTTTTTATTAATCCATTTTTGTCTAAACCATTACAGTAATTTGTTTTTATAGTTTTAGTTAATTTTATTATTTTACAACCCTTTAGTCTTAAGGTATTTGTATATTGACAATGTCATCTGTTTTATAGCATTGCTATTAGGCCTACTGTATTTGTAAACGTTATGTGACAATAAAGGTTTATTTATTTAGTGACGCTAACCTTCCTAAAAACGGGACTGGATCGACAAAACACTTTTTAACTTTTTAAGGATTTTGTTGTGGATAGGTTTAACAGCAAGCTTACCTTACTGTCAAAAATACATGAATAAATACATATAATTTCTTGTGCTACTAGCCCCTTCTTCAGTTGGAGATTCCTTGAGTACTAGAAGAGTCTTATAGTAAATTCACTACTGAAGAAATACTATGGTTAAGATGTATACATACTAAATATGTCAGATCCTTTCTCAAGAATAAGAAGCTAAACCATTCCCCAGCACATAGTACAAATTTAAGCTGCAGTTTACTAAGGTCAGTTCTTTGCATGAAATGAAATGCATCTAAATCCTTGTGTACATTGTATGTAACTAGTGTCCCTGTTGCTCGAAATCGAGCAATTGCTAAGTATTACAAGCGTTATTTTAAAACGAATAACAGTCATATTTTTTTATGACTGTAAAAGATTCGACTCAAAGATTATGGAATACTCAAGATGTACATAACAGATCGATATAATCAACATTTCTTGTAAATATGTTATCATTTTTCAAAAGCTGATTTTGTTTTTTAGTGTTTATAACACACATTATTTCTATTTCTTCCCCTTGGTGGTGTTCTATGACTTTCCTATGTTTCCATAGTTTGCAAATCGTCTCTTTCAATGATTACTAAGAAATGCCGCACAGTGTTAATTCAGTTTTCTTTTTAGTATATCAGTTTATCCAGGCTCTCTCGTTTTTCCCATAGTAATAATTACGCCAACCCAAATTCAAATAGTAACTATTTCATTTCAACCGAGTAGGCCTAAGTAAATGTTTGTGGCAACTAACTGTTAAATTAGCAAACTTATTGGCTGTTTACAATTAACATATGTTCTTCTTCTCACTTTTAATTTCTGACAACAGCTGGAGTTTCATAACAATATTTGTTTCCCATGTTAATCTTTTGGAGAAATACGAAACTTTAAAGGGCCCCAGGGCCTCACCCTCTAATTATTTCCCTAAAAAGAAAGTTTCTTGCACAACTTCACGTTACGCTCTTTCCAATGACACCAAGAACATGTAAATCGGTTCAGTAGTTTCGGAGGAGTAATTGTCACAAAAAACCTGCTTGCGTATTAAATAAGTATAGATATAAGTTTTCAGAACAGATCAACTGTTCAGCTTTGATCTAAGATCTAATGTATGTTTTCAATTTCAGGAAGCTGTTTGGTTCCTATCAAATATCACGGCAGGAAACCAAGCCCAAGTCCAAGCAGTCATTGATGCCGGCCTTTTACCCAAAATCATCAAGAATTTGAGCAAGGTTTGTATGTGATTGTAATACGATTCTAAACTGAACACACTTTTTTCACTTAACACGCTTTATACGTTTTATTTAGGCCATCTGAGTATTAAGGAAGCATCTAAAGCGCCTTCTGTGTATTCTAGATTTGACTAACCTACAATCTAAGTTGTATAAACCAAAACTATAAAATTAACCACTTTAGAATTTGATAGTTGATTCGTAATAGGGAATATCGTTTTAACTTCTTAATTTCTCAAACGATCCATGATTTTTTCAAACTGCAAGTAAAAAGTTGATTTTATGTAGAATCTGTAGAATGTAGCTTATTTCTGTTCTATCAATGTGTTCTATGAATCTATGGGCCGTTTGTTTTGATTTAACCTCTAAATTTAAGAACTATGAACACACTACAAAGAAGTGGATAAATATAGTCCACCATATCTCAACCGCTTCTAGTTAAAAGAATCCAACTGTAATGATTTGTTTTAAGTGTTACGTGTGGATTGCAGGGTGAGTTCCAGACACAGAAAGAAGCTGCGTGGGCCATCAGCAACTTGACCATCAGTGGCAACCGTGACCAGGTAGCTCGGTTGGTACAGGAAGGAGTGATCCCACCCTTCTGTAATCTGCTTAGCTGCAAGGACCCACAGGTAAAAACGGAACCAAACCTTATCAACAGTTGAATTTGTAAAGACCAATTTTTTTCAGGACGGATTTTTTTTTTTTTTTTTTCAATATTTGAGACAAATAGTACTCATGGTAAGACCTGGACCAGGGACCGATTTAATTTTTCATTTTGAGGTCCCTAGAGGCCAAAAACACCATCCGTTCAAATTCAATATGTGTGTGTCCGTTAGCACGATAACTCGCTACTATTGACGTATGGTCAAAAAACACTATTTACCTTCCCCGTAGCAGCAAACCTAAGCACTCATTAAATCTAATGTTATTTAAATAGGGAATATATATGTCTTATTTATGGAAATATTTTAGTAAAAATGTAATCAGACAAGTTGAAATTCGCTTAGTCTGCAGGTTTGCTGCGGCAGGGGGTATTTTTTTTAGAGCGAAGGTATTTTTTGATATGAGACTATTTTACTGACTGCAGGCTTTTTTCTTAAGAAGAATGTTGAATCCGTCATGGGGTAGAGGTGACTAAATAAATTACTCAGGTGTGAAATAATGGTTCGTTTATTAGCGGATATTAATCTCACACATACCGACAAAACAAACTCTTATAATACTAAATATCACAGAAGAATTCCCATTGACTAGCCAATTAATATTATTAGAGGGCTAACGATTAGACCAAAAGCTTGGATGTAAATTTGCACCTATCACCACATACCTACCATTAGTTATAGTCAGAGAGACATCCCAGCGATGTTGGATGGTCAAGATCTGGAGCTTCTCTGACTCTAGACTCGGTGGTTAGCAAAACCACCTTATCCAACCTAAAAGGTAGTAGGGAGCTCAACTTGTTACTTTAAAGTTTCCCTAATTATTGAAATCCTTGTTTGGATCTGGGATTATTTTACAATCTATAAATATCAAACTGATGCTTTTACTTATGGTCGAGCTCCCTGCAAACTATTAAATTAAACTGTAGGGGTAACGTTACACATAGGTTAGCTTTTACTCTCCTGCCTCATGTGCCTGGTTTTGTTATTTAGATGTATACAAAGTTTTGTTCAGCAATTTTGTGGTTTGTCTCACAGGTTATTCAAGTGGTGTTAGATGGTATCAACAACATGCTCAAGATGGCCGGACCACAGGTCGAGGCTCTGGCCAACATGATTGAGGAGTGTGGAGGTAAGATATAGCTGTACAATGCTTCTAAATGCAGTGCATGGCGTGAACTGGCCCCATTCCGAATTACTAGAAATTTTAGTCTATTCTAATATCTAGACGGTGGTGACGTCAAAATGGCGCTAAAGGATGGTGCAATAATAAGTGAAAACAGTTTTAACTGAGTTGTTATTAAATTTTATACTATACTATACTATACTTAATAAAGAGATTATTAAGATTAAGATTTCAGGTAGTTATTCATAATTTCTAATACATTATTGTATATTTTTACAATAACAAAAATTTACACGTAATGGTTATGTAGAAATTTAAATTTCCCCTTTTTATCTTAACTACAGTACAAGAAATTAAATAAATAGAGCAAAATTTATTTTGGCCTGAATAAAATATACCACAAAAATTTAATATGCCTGTGATGGAGCCAGATAATTGGGCATTTCGGACCATTGGATGCCAGACTAACGAAGGTTCACTGTACAACTCACTGTCCACTGTTTGCGTTTGTTTTTATTTAAGAACGATTAAAAAAATTATTCAGCTCTTTCAGCATTATTAGATTTAAAACTTATGTAAACTTTAAAACTGAAGTAAGTAACATATTCTGCCAGTATTACTCAGTTGGCCAGATTTATAATATTGTAAATGTGTTATTTCAGGATTAGACAAGATTGAACTTTTACAGAATCATGAAAATGTAGACATCTACAAGCTGGCTTATGATATAATTGAGCAGTACTTCTCTGAGGTTAGTATTCTATTTAGTCAAAAGACATTTTAAAAGTTGTGCTAAAGATTTTATCAGCAATGTGTTATCTGGCGAATTAGTGCTGATTCTTATTGATTTAATCTTTGATCAATAGAAACAGTAAAACAGTTTTTTTTTTATGAAGGATTAAGTGTAGTGTTGAACTCTCTTTGCCTACATTAAAAGTCTCCCAGGGGTCAAAATATTGTGTGTATGTGGCTTCATGTTCTATGACTTACCTCTGTGTTTCTTCTGAGGTAAGCTAGCTGCAATCTCTTCATTCTACATATCAAAATCCTGGCCTAGATCCTTTACTTTAACAAATCTAATATTAACTTGGGTGCAAGTAGACTTTTCATCCTATTGTATAATCTTAAACTTGTTTGATGTCAGTGTGTCAATGGTGACTTCCTGTATTGTTAGCATGTATCCATTAACCTTGGTGGTATGTTTTCTAGTTGGAGGAAGACGTCAACCTTGCACCCCAGACAGGTGAAGGCGGTTTCCAGTTCGATCCCAACACAAGTATACCTAGTGAAGGTTTCAAGTTTTAAATAACGCAACAGTCCTGTAATGATCGACATAATCGCTTTTGAATTTTAAGCTACTTTTGTAAATGACCCTACTCGATATTAGAAAGCGGTGTATATTTCTCGGCCATATTTTTTGTTATTTGAAATTGTTGTACATGAACGATTTAAGTCACAATCCCAAGGGTGCAAAACTCATACATAATTTCTCGAGTACTGTGATTTGTCTTTGTAATAAATATCATCATATTGATTTTATCGGCATAGACACATGTGAATAACCTGTTACCTCGACCGAGGTATAACAATAAAATAGATACTGATAAATTTATTTATACTTTTATTTTATGCACGGACCCTGTTTTTATTTTGGGGATTATCATCCTTTATGAAACATAATGTAATAAAGGTATGTTTCATTTAATATAAGGAGTTTAAAATTTTTCATCCTTTAAGCCCTTGCCACAGATTATGGGAGTAAAGGTTTATGGCAGATGGTAAATTTGTACTACAGACATGGAGTTCCCTTTCCTCTTTAACTTGAAACTTATCTTAATCCCTCATCTATATCCTCCTTGAAATTGAATTGCTGTCCAAAAACCCTAATTATTAATGCTAACTTCTTTAGCATTAATAAATTATTAATGCTAATTATTAATGCTAACTTCTTTAGCATTAATAAATTAGGGTTTTTGGACAGCAATTCAATTTCAAGGAGGATATAGATGAGGGATTAAGATAAGTTTCAAGTTAAAGAGGAAAGGGAACTCCATGTCTTTAACCAACTTCCAGCCTTTGAATAAAGCATAAGAATTAACCTTTTATAGAGAGGTACCTAATAAAACTATGGGTAGGCGGTAGGCTTAATAAGAAATGAACTTTAAATCTAATGTTTATTCAGAAACATGAACACATGGGAGTATTTTCTTGCTTGAGCAGATGATGAAAAATGACTGAAGAAGAGCTCTTAAAAACCTAATATGGTACAAAAGTTTTGATTAAAGTAGAAATCATATGATAGACATCTTAATGCACTACCAGCGAAAAAAGATGCTGAAAAAAAGTTTGTAAGTTATTATTTTAAGTTATTATTACATGACTATAAATAAATAAAATAAGACTAAAAATCTTGAAAACCTGTAATACCTGGGAACTCGTGAAAATAATGTTGTTGCAGTTAGAGCAAAATAACTCGGCATTTCAGACTTTCTCTTCTTTAAATCATAGAGTGGCAAAGTATTACAAAAATATAAAAAAAACTAAGCACAGTTATTCGGAGACGGGCGTAGGTGTGGTTTTGTCTTGAGGACGAGAGCATTGACAGAACTCAGATTGCAGTAGTCGCTCTGTCTGGCCTGTGCGAAGTTTGACTGTCGTCTGCGGAGGGAAGTTGACTACTAGCCGCAGAGCTCCGTGCTTCAACACTACGCTGTGTGTCTCCACCATTGGGAACCTGCCAATGGGACAGTTGGAACATCAACACTGAAATGTCATTTTATACACGATTATCTAGAATTCCACCCAGCTTTAGTAAACAGTCTTGGCTAAAGAAATAGACAATCATGGTCAATAAGCTACACAGGTCATTGAACTATTTTACACACACCCACTTTACTCCCTATACATAGGTAAAATATATGCACCCTATAGCGCTATCTCAATGAATGGATTGGAGGGACGTAGTTAAATAAATCTTCCTATAATTTTTTTATGTATATTAATCATGTGTTGTAAAAATGAAATGTTAAGTTTTTGTTTAAAAAGGTTATCCAGCAGTCCACCACTAATTGTGGTACTTAATTGCAGTAAAAATTATGACTGCCAAAAATAATAATAATTAATCACATTTTCTTAGCTCAACGGAATAAGTAAATGTTAAAACTAATATTAGTATCAGCTAATTTGCATGTTCATTGATTGATTTTTACCTTATTGAAAAGGTGTTTCTAAAGTAAATAATTCATAAATAAAAATACTTTTTAAAAATGCCACGTTTTTAAACGCACTAAAAAGTATAAAATAATTTATTAAATGTTGAGAGAATAAATACTTGTAAGATTTAAAACAAAAAACGTGGGGCGCATGCTGATTTACAATTAACTTCACCTATTGAACTATTATGATCTATTGCATGCGCCCCACGTTTTTCATTTTAAATCTTACAAGTTACAAGTATTTATTCTCTCAACATTTAATAAATTATTTTATACTTTTTAGTGCGTTTAAAAACGTGGCATTTTTAAAAAGTATTTTTATTTATGAATTATTTTCTAGTTTTTAGTCTTTAATGAGTAAATATGTTAAATCTATTTTATATTGCCTCTAAATACATAACCAAAACCTTATTATCTATAATCAGATGTTTGATCTTTACTTTGAAATGATTGTTTTATATTTTTAGATCTCGGGAGCAGAACCTGTACCTCTTAACCTCTGCTCTTCTAACAGTCAAATTTAAGTATTTACAGCTGACTGAAATTAATTTTTATGTTTACATTCTTTTAAAATGTAAACATGGAAAAGTTGGAAGCCAAAGGGGCGTAGCCCAAGGGAAATATGAAAATTAAATTATATAATATTGCATTGTCATCCATTTGTGAGCTATGTTTCAAGTTTCAAGTCTCTAGCTCATCGGGAACTTCATTTAAAATTGATATCAAAATTTGTAGGAAAGCGAGCTAATAAAAACAAGCCCATGGGGCGTAGTCCAAGGGAAATATGAAAATTAAATGATATAATATTGCATTGTCATCCATTTATGAGCTATGTTTCAAATTTCAAGTCTCTAGCTCATCGGGAAGTATCAAAATTTGCAAGAAAGCGATTTAATAAAAACATGCCCATGGGGCGTAGCCCAAGGGAAATATGAAAATTAAATGATATAATATTGCATTGTCTTCCATTTGTGAGCTATGTTTCAAGTCTCTAGCTCGTCAGGAAGTTAGTATAAAATTGATTTCAAAATTTGTACCGGACAAGAAAGCGAGCTAATAAAAACGTTTTAAAATAGTGATTCACCTCTGACTGGTCGTTTGTCCAGTACTCGGCCGAGATAATTCTGTGGTACTTGGTGAACTCTTTGGAGTTGTATTAAGCTTGGCTAGTGACTCACTTGAAGATTTCTTTGTACTTGCCTTAGTATGCTGTAAAAAATACCAATCTGTTGTATAAATGTAACAGTTTTTAAAAATCTGACACAATAATGACTTTTGGTGAAGGGAGGTCAACTCAAGCGCCTCTTAAAATTTGTTGATAATTTAACTTTTAAACCACTACGGTAATTTCTACTAGGTGTATTCTTATGGTTATTGGAAATGAAAATTATAACTTTATAACCAAAACGCTGCACACTTGATTCTAAGTATCATGAAAATAGCTTTATTTACAAGTTTTAAACAACAATATAAAAATGTTCTAGCCACGTTTTCTTGTTAATTTAACTAGTCAGTAACTTACGGTAGAGTCTAAATCTTCCATGAAGGATGAGCTTCTTCGAGACAGCCTTTTCTTCGGTGCCTCCCATGGTACTCTATCTTCTGGGATGTGTATCTGAAAATGAAACACGTTAAGACTCAAAATTAAATTTTAGGGGCTAAAATGATTCTTTTCACACAAGCTCAATGGAAAAAAGCGAGAGTCAGCAAGGCTTTTTAAACGTGTGATGAACTATATTTTATGTCATTCTGCACAGTTATTTATCAAAATTCTTAATTGTTAATGATATAATTAGAATAGATCGCTTTCAGTTGAAAAAATCATTTAATATTAATATTACCTGAGCTGGCAGATGACTAGGGTTGCAGCCCAGGCATTTTTCTTTTCTTGTCTGAAGACTTCTTATAGCCTCCTCCAAATCCTGCCTCTGCTGTTCCTTATGATCTTTTACGTGATATATTCCTACTCGATGGAGGAAACTTGGAAAAAACCATAATTTTTAAGTATAGCTTTTCTGTACTATAACATATGGGGTGGAATTGGTAGAACATGTGCTTTAGTTCAAAACTGTTCATTTCATCCAACACATACAAACTAGAAAATGGCATTACTATCATTTTTGTTTCGTGTAAAGGCTTATTGCAGACATTTTCATTCCTGAACAATAAAATGAACAACGTGTTGTACATTCTTTCCTATCTAAAGATAGGAAGAATGTAGAATGTTGGAAATCTTATGATCAATTACAGGACTTAAGATAATATGTTTTAGTTAATCTTATTATTGTAAACTGAATGATATTTTATATCATTTTGACGTAAACCAATACATGTAAATACGCCTATTCATGGTTCAAGAAACGAGTTATTGAATTACTTATCAGTGAAGGGAAATTTCTGTGATTTTTAGTCAATAACTTGGACCAATTACCATTCTTTAAACTAGCCTTTCATTTAAATTCAATTTTTAGGATACAAAAGTTTCACTTGATTGCATTGTGTACTTATTTAACAGCAAATTACCTCTCACATTCTTTCCAAACCTAAAGTGAATTAAACTATTTGCTAACCAACAGTTGCAGGAAGTTTTATTTCAGAATGAAAATTCTATGTAAAGTAATTTTGAAAACCTTAAATCAAAATATTTACTTTGGAGGAGCCTCGACCCAGTAGTTGTCAAGACGGTTTGTCTTCATGATTCCGCTCAGGTGTTGCAAGAGAGTAAAGTTGTCATGGTGGATTCGTTCACATCTCTCCGCTTCCTTTACAAACACTTTAATTATTACTATACTTTGTTCAAAAAATTTAGGCGGTTTTAGGGAAAGAAATCTTGACCCTTACCGTTTTAAATTAATAGCTCAACAGCTGATTAAGCAACATATATTAAGTACAAAAAAGTGGTGGGGGAACATTCCCCAAAACCATCTAAATATTGTGAACAGAGTATAACTGGATGAGACATCACCGCAAACATTCATCCTAGTGATTTTGATAGGTTGTCTTTAATTTGTTTAATATATAGACACTATTTAAAAGTTTCAGAATGGATTAAAATTTTGTAGTAAGTAACATAATTTTGAATAGAAAAACATTTGAGAGATTATAGTCTAAATTCTACTTTTTTGTGAACCAGAATTTGTATATGGGAAAAAAGCTACTGGGAGTCAAATTAGCTCCCCCTTCCATAGCTATAAACTATTTCCTACTGTTTATAAACATTAAATATATATTTAAATTACCGTAATACCTTGGTGGTTCCAAGTTTGTGTGTGCAGAATAGCTTATAGACTGTTAGTTATAACATAAAAATTGTGTAACAAACTTGTCAAAGAAAAATAAATCAATACACAGATTATGTTCACAAGAATTTTGGTTTTAATGGTGATTTTCCCATAAAATAACAGAAAAATAAGATTTTCTCAAAAATGGCTAGAATGATTTTGATAAAACTTTAGTATGTTATAGCCGTTTAGATTCTGAACAAAATGGTATAACTCCCATTGCTGTAAAAATTACGGTTCAAAAGTTATTGTAACTTATGTTATTTTACCATCAAAACCCCATAAAGTAGCCTAACAGAAAATCAAATTTTTGAAAAAGTGCCGGTTTTGATTAAAATTAGTATGTTATGGTCATTATAGTTCTAAACGGTATAATGCAACCCACCATTGGTGTAAAATTTAGGGTTTAAAAGTTATTGTGACTTTTGGGATTTTTCCTATAAAATATCATAGGTAACGCCTACCCATGATAAATGTTGTTGACAAGCTACTGGGAGAAAGTATGTGTCAGATTGCTGATACCGTTTATTCCCTTAATACTAAGCCCCGCTCTCTTTCCTCCAAAAAATAACAGATATATTGTAGTATTTAACCTTGTACACTGTACAAATCCCAGGGATTGTACACTGTACAATGTACAGGGAGGGGAGAGAGTTTACCTTTTGAAGCTTTTTAAGTTTGCAGGTGACATGATGTCGCTGTGCCGGTGGCCGGACATCAATTGCAGGTAGGGCCGTCTCTACCTGCCAATCACATAATGTTGTAGTCATAGTCTTGAACCATTCGTTATAAATTCCATTAGTAAATATACAAAGAAAACATCTATTTGTGTGTAATATGAACAAGGGCACTGCAGGAAATTCTTTCTGGAGGGCAAATGGAAATTTTGTTCCAGGAATTTGTACAGAGAGTCTGACCATGCAACTAACTAGGAGGTGAAGGGAAGAAGGGGTTTGGGCACCCCCTCAAATAGTTTTTTTGGAAATCAAGTGCTAATATTTAAATTCATTGTTAAGCCCCTGAGCTGGAGTCTGTCCCCGACCCGCGGCGTGACCGTGTGTTTTGTTCGAGCAGGCCTGCAATCTGCATGTCTAAAGCTTTACGTGTTGTAAATGTATATGTTCCGTGTCGTGTCGTATTTGTGTTACGTGTTTATTTAATTGAACATTGACGAAACCATATGGTGAATAAAAACTTCACTAGTACTCAGCTGAAGATGGCAATGTGTCGAAACATGTACTGAAACATGAAATGAAATTCAATGAGCTATTGTCGTAAGTAATCTAGTCTTACACTAATATTTAAGAGATGTTGCACACAAAAACTAGTATTACACAGTAAAACAGCAATTTTTTATCTTCTCTGTCCAGCCCTCTTTGGTGACGCCAATAAACAGAACTTTTTATTGAAGTTCTTGTTTGGTAGGTTAAATTTTATTTCTCTTCTTATTGTTTTAGATTTGAATTACGATTGTATATCAAAATCTCAGATTGATTTTGGTTTCAGTTTAATGATTATAAGTTGTATAGAGTGTCTGTATACCTACTTGCCGTAATATAGGAATCCTGTTTCATATACCTAATTAGAAATTGATTTAACAAATACTCCCAATATACGTGTGCATTAACGAGTGTTATTCTTACTTACATTTAATTGAAATCACAATCCATAGTTTAAGGTAAAAGATATTTTTTTTTGTTTTCAGAAAGAAGATGTGGTATTGACTTAATAGTTCTATTGATTGGTCACCTTTTATGTAGAGAGACTAACTTACTTTGTGTCTATGGTGAATGTACCTCCTCTCCTGCCATGGTCTAATCAACAGATTTTCTCTTCTAGTCAACATCTTAATAAAGATTTTATACAACAAAGCCAAAACTTAAACTTACACTTTTTAAAAAAAGTTGTTTTAATTCATTATTCCCACCCATTTACACAATGAACCCAAACAACCAAGAGTCTAAATCTTTGATAAGTTGCCTTGACAACCATCAAACTAGAACTGAAAAGAATAGCGGAATTCAACTGCAAGTAAAACAACATAACAATTTATTTTATTTGGAATTACAATTAAATAAAATTTTGTTTCGTGATATATGTTTAGTGAGAAATTACCTACTGTAAATAAATAATTAAAATGTATATATTTTTTTATGTATGGTGTGTGTGTGTCGGTGAATACAATAACTCGAGTAATTTTTGTGCGATTTCCATAAAATTTTGTATTAATGTGTAGGTCTGGATAAACTGGTAGCTTTGCATTTTGCAAACAAGCAAGATCGAGCAATGGGAACCCAAAAATGTTTTTATTTTTCAAACTATCACCTTTAAAAAATGAAAATAGCCAGTTTTTGTTAACGCAATTTTGTATAGCTAAATAAACAAATACTGTAATTTTGGAATATTAAAGCGTTTTCATACAATTATTTAAAAATTAGGATAAAAGGAACGTTTGTTTTCCTATACAAAATTTATGTGGACAATGAAATAAGCAAGGTCGATGGAAATTTTTTTTTTGATACTGTATTTTGAAATAGCCATGCTCATTAAAAGAGAATTCGGGAGGATATGTGATCTCTTCACCCAACTCAGAAAAACTTTAATAGTCACAAATGGACAAACACAAGACCAAGTTGCCGCATTGGGACTGGAGAAAATTAAACTTTTTTTCTGTTACCACTCAGAAAAAAACTATTTTCTAACTGCCTTAAAAATTGTTCTTTGAAAATATATACCGGCTGTCCCATAATTCATTATAGTCCCCCCCCCCCCAATTAACTTTTGAATGACTGCATATATTCAAACGAGCTTTGATACACGCGTTACTAGGGTAACGTAAAGTACTTTTGGTGGTATTTTGGAATTCACCCCCCACACCCAAATAGGGTTGCTGGGGGTCCAGTTTGGCCAAAGTTTCTGTACGCACGACCAGATCTGGTTGGGTCTAGGCAAGGGGGTTGGCAGGGGTACTTTTGTGAAAACATTTGTGTCTCTCTACTCACTCACCCCTACCCCCAGCTCTGCCCATAACCAGTACTCGTATGTTTTAGTTTGGCTAGTAGCGACCCGTCCCCGCGCATAGGAGTTTTGTTTGAACTAAAACTTTAAAATTTAAAGGCAACCCTTATCAAGTAGCACATTATTTTAAAGAGCTTCAAAAAAGAAAATTGATGCCGCAAGTCCTATGAATTTTTAAAAAGCTTTGGTAAGAAATTTTAGAGTTAATTTAACTGAAACTTGACATTCCTGGTACTTTAATTTTTTTTTCATTGTCTGCAAAATTCAAATAACCTTCAGTGCACGTGACCAGGGTGATGTCTCCAACTTTTTACCATGATTTTGAATTTTCTCACCAACCTCTAAGGTGATGGTATCAACAAAATCAAAACCCCACCAGCAAGCCCTATTTGGGGGTGGTTGGTGAAATTCAATTCATGTTAAAAGGTAGGTATGTGACATCACCCTGCTCTCGTGTGGTGTACTGAAGGTTATTTTAAAATTTACAGCCATGACAAAATTATAAGTGATGGAATGTCAAGTTCCACTTAAATTAGTGTTTAAAAGTTTCTTGTCATAACTTTTTGAAAATTTGTCGTATCAAAGTCAGGTTTGTGGCATTAACTTTCTTTTTTAAAGCTCTTTAAAATTATGAGCTACTTGATAGGGGTGCCATTTAAAAATTTTAAGTTACCCCCAGCAACCCCAATTTGGGAGATGGGGTGAATTCCAGAAGGGGTAGCGGATTTTTATCCCCCTGGAATTTTACCCCCTGGGCAAACGTGACGTCACAAACCAGGGGGTAAAATTCCGGCCGCGAACTTTTGAGTTTCGCGACATCAGCTCGATGGATTAAACGCGGAATTAAACATAAATTTTCACGGTTGTGAATTTAATCAGGTCACATCAAATTATAAAAACCTAGAGTGTACGGCCCGGATTTTTACCCCCGGAATATTACCCCCCGGAATTTTACCCCCGGATTTTTACCCCCGGAATTTTACCCCCGGAATTTTACCCCCCGGATTTTTACCCCCGGAATTTTACGCCCTGGCCAGATATATTAATTAGTGAGAATGATTAATAATCTTCATTCTGTTTTAATTTAATAGTAAACATTTTATTATTAAGTAGCCTATATTAATTTATTTGTAACATTAACTAACCGAACAGGTTTTTAATTTTAATTTTGAGATTCTAGTATTAGGATTCGATCTTTGAAGCTAACAGTTGGTTAATATGACGTATAAACAATCGACTGAATGATAATTGTTTCGAACATTTCTTTACAAAATAGATAAATAAATATAAGCTACTAAATAATGAAACGTTTACAATTAATTAAAAACAGAAATAAGAAAATCAATCATTCAATTTCTAGAATCTGCCAGGGGGTAAAATTCCGGGGTGTAAAAATCCGGGGGTAAAATTCCAGGGGTAAAATTCCGGGGGGTAAAATTCCGGGGGTAAAAATCCGGGGGTAAAAATCCGGCCCGTACATCTTCAGTTGTCTAAACGCTAGTTATACGGACAGGGGGTAAAATTCCGGTTTTTATCGCTAATCTAATTAATCACGCACGGACTATTTTTATTAGACTTCCAAATCCGCGGGGGTAAAATTCCGGCCGCGAACAAACATTTGGCCACTCAGGTTACTACGTCATAGTGACGTCAGCTTTGCTCAGGGGATAAAATTCCAGGGGGATAAAATTCCGGCGACCCTTCCAGAATACCACCAAAAAGTACTTTACATCACTGATGTATCGATTATCGAAGCTCGTTGAATATAAGCAGCCGTTCAAAAGTCAACGGGGGGGGGGGGACAATTATATGGGACACCTCGGTGACGTCATGACTATAATCCGTGACAACGGCAGTTTATTGACATCCCTCCGCAGTCGCGAAGACACAACCGCATAATCACCGCACGATCACGAAACAATCAATGTCACCTCCCGTGATCTCGGTAGTCTTGCTTCATGACATTCCTTAGCGGTCGCAAAGACATCATCACCGCCATTATTATTGCCATCTTGATCTTGTTAATTTAGTTTAGTACCAAACTGTAATGGAGAAACCGTTGGGATCAGTAAATAAACCACCTCCTGCTGTGAACTGTGACCGTAGCAATCTTTCACAAAAAACATTATATAGTCTTCCATCTCGTGGCTGCGTCAATATCTTGACATTGGGTCGTTGCGACGAAAATACCCTACCTTTTTTAATTAGCCTTACCTACCTTTTTAATTAGCCTTAATGTTTCAAGTGTAGAATTTATTAAGTAAAAACGGGTTTCAGTGCTACTCATAAAAAATTTGGCAATATACTTATATACATTTTCCTCTAAAATCCCAGTGTAAAAAGTGCGCCATTGCCCCTCTCTCTATGGCCACTCCTGAAATAGGGAATAAACCTCACATGTTTAGTCTATGGTATTATCACTAACTACACAACAAAAAGCAGGGTTAAATATTTTTCTCGACTTTTGTAGAAATGGAATAAGTACCTACACATTAATGTTGTGATATAATGCGTGTAAAATGTACAAAGTTTTATTGTGTAATATCTGTAATATTTTACCATAGTTCAGTTTTCATATAATTAGGTAACATTGTCTATGGTTGCTAGCTATGGTGGCATAGACTAGACCATAGACTAACCAACACGTTTTATCTATGACTAGACTAACCTAGGAGGAATTCAATGCCCCACGACGAGACGAGTTGCCGCCACTGCGGTTGCCGACTGGCAGTTGCGCGAGGAGAGGATACAAAATACACTGTTCGGCCACTGCGTAGTGACGGGCAACTGCAGTGGCTGCGTGTGAAAGATCCCATTTAAAATAATGTTAAAGCTGTGGCGGGCAACCTAGTGGCACACACCCCTAATTTTAAAGAGTAGAACATTTTAAACTCCTCTTAAAATCCTCATAGAGACCAACCAACTAGCTTTGCCCAATACTGTACATTTGCTGTACAAGCTATTTTCGTTGTCTTTGAAATAATGAGTTTTTTTAGCTTCCTATAATCTTGTTCTGTCTGTCTGTATCTGATCTGTGTAGGTCTATGTCTCTGTTTCGTGCTTTCTTCTTTTCGTCTTCTGTCAAATAATAATGTCAAAATAATCGACTGTTCGGATTGAACGTTTTGAGTGGTGAAATGAGGTTAAATAACGTTGGTTAAAAGTGATCATTATTGCAAAACAATCATAGCCTACTGTATTCTCGGTGTAGCTTAGAGTGTTTGTAAGCTTGATTATCCTACTATATAGTATCAACTCCGTTCCTTTGTAATAAGTGAAAGGAAACACATAACAAAATGACAACTGCTGCGAGGCCTACATTTGAACCTGCCAGGGGTGGGCAAGGAAGAGGTGAAAAGGATTTGAGTGCTATCTCAAAACAATATTCAAGCAGAGATTTACCTGGACACACAAAACTCAAATTCAGGTAAGTTAAAATATAAGTATCCCTCACATTTTAGAGGAACAGGACTTAAGTTAAAATCAATGGCTTAGAGAATTTGCAGTTAAGTTAGCCTTGTCCTTTTGCTTGATCATAAATTTAATTTACTAACCATCAATCATGTTCATGTGTGAATCATTAAATATCACTAAAAGGGAAACCTTAAACGCCGAGGTAGACTAGGCTAGGATAAATTGTTTGGTCCTATCCTCCTAGCCCCTAAAGAAGATTCCATCACCACTTACCATCATTACATGTATAGCCTAGGTATGTATCTACCGTCTTGTGAGTCGACATTATAAGTGTAAACGGTTACACTTCCATATCTGTTGGCACAAACAACCGAATGATTAATATTGATTATTCGATTGTTTAATTCGATATATCGTTTGGTTAGTTAGGTTAGGTTAACCTTACCTAACTAACCAAACAATATATTGAATAATCGATACATCGATCAATATTTTCTCGGTTGTTTGTGCCAACAGATATGGAAGTGTAAACATATTATTACAAGTGTAATTAAGTTAGATGTATATTTTGTTTTTCAGGTAACTTTCTGAACGCCAATAAGTTAATTAATTACCCTAGGCTATAGGCCAGCAATTCCCAACCCGCAGTGTTCCGTTGGTGTGCCGTAAACTGTATGCAACACTTGGAATGATTACCTATCACTTGGATATGTGGATAACAATTTTACTCTTGGACTAGGCAGCTTGAGAGTTCCGACAATAACTTACTGTTTATTTTCCCAACTATATACAGAGACAGAGAGATAAACGGCACAGTGTGACTTAAAAATGTAAACAACGGGGTAGGGCCTACAGTTTCTTAACTGGGTTATGCTAATATCAATGGAAACTATCAAATTGAAAATATTGATATTTTAAACTGTATCAATTATAAAATTAAACCGTCATAACCTAACCTAACTAACCAAACTTGCTGATAGTGAAAAAATCGAATAAAGGTTTACTAATCGAATCAATAGTTTCAATCGAATATTAGCATAGCCCAGTTAAGAAACTGGACCCGAACAATATTTTTTTTTGTTTCACAATACAATGCAAATATTACTATATCTAGTTAAGTTTAAAACAATTTTTTAACAGGCGAGCAGGTCAACAATCACTCCTCCTAAACTGATTGTCATGTTTTTGGTGTCATTGGAAAGAGTGAAAATGTGAAGTTGTGCAGACAATTTGTTTAAATGGTAATAATTTGTGAGTGACATCCGAGGGCCTCTTAAATTTGATTTCCCCCCATAATATTAGCATTGGGAAAAAAATATAAGTTTTAAGCAAACGGCTGGATAGAGTTACACAGTTTATCAGTTGGCCATTTTGGCTTTGGAAAACACAATACACGTGAATGTCAGTATTAGGCTGATAAAACCACCTCTAATTTTTCTAAACTATTAAACTTACTTTTGGTTTAAAATTTTTTTTGTATATCTTTTTCTAATTAGGCATAGGTAAGTTACTCATTTGCTAGATTTTGAGCAACATATTTACTAGTATATTTAAATACTGGTATGCGCTAATCAAGTGTGCCTTAACTAAATTTGGATCAATTTAGTGTGCCACGATGTAAAAAAGATTGGGAATCACTGCTATAGGCCTTTGGTACCCAAAATTTGATAGGTCTACATAAAATCATACCAATATACTATATAATCTTACTGATATTATAAATGTGAAAGTTTGTTTGTTTGAAGTTCAATCACACATTAAAAAGTGTTATGATTGTCACAAAAAACTGCTTGCGTATTAAATAAGTAATATAGATATTTTTAACTTAATAAATAATTTGTGATAGGTATTACTTAATACTTTAATAGGCCTACTTTTTAACGAAATGGCGACCATAGAAAGTAGGTATTTTAAGCCAAGTATGAATGGGGATGAGTGTAGGATGAGTGACACGATCTTGTAGTCTTGTTAGTGACTAAGGCCGACTTATTCCTTAGACACAGCTCTTAATTAATTCCCATAGGCTACAGCTAATGGCAACTAAGGGACCTAGTATTGCGCGAATGATTGATAGTTAACTTTTTTCTATTATTTAAGTACATAATGGCTATGGAAGGTGTGTTATACTACAGCGTGCTGATAATTTAAAGAACCAAATTTTCTTAGACCGTGTCCTCTCCATTGCAAACGTGAACCATGAGTATAACTGCAATAAGAATTTTATACTTATACGTCAAACCCTTCTCTGCTAGTTTTTAGTAATAATTTTGGCTACCCCTCTCTAATTTATAATTACACACAGTAGTAAACTTTTTGTTGTTGTACAGTTGGGCTAACTTTTAAACTTTGGTAGTCTTTGATAATACGGTAATGTAGGTTTTATATATATCAGCATGACCTAAAATCTATTATTTTGTAAAGTCATCTGAGGGAGTATGTATGATTTACAGAGAACATGGGCAAGGTACAACTGATGAACTGCGTGGTCGTGACTTCAGAAGGGAATTGGAGGAACGTGAGAAAGAAAAGGAGAGGGGAGGTCGGCGCATGCCTGAACCCAGAGATTCGTAAGTAGAAAAATATGTTTTATAATGTGGATTTAAAAAAAAAGCCGGCCACTTTCATTTTAATATTCTGAAATTCAATGCATTCATGCATTGTTATATTGCAAAAGTAGCCTTCACTTTCTTGTAATCAAGCCTAGGTCGTAGAACCTATAAGATTGGATAAAGTTACACTTCTACTTTCTCACATGAGGATGGGTTCGGATTCCAGATCCCCTGAATGTCTTTAGGAGCTACTACCATAGGTTGGCTAAGATTAAGACCTGGGACCGATTTAGGTACCTAATTTTTCATTTCAATTTTCCCATAGGCCAAAAACACTAAATGTGCTTAATCTTGGTCCCATTTTGATGCAATTTGGCATGAATGTGTTGGGCTGGATGAACTTGAATGAGTTTATGAACCAGCAAGATTTGTTAAAGAGAATGGGGTGTAGGCCTAATGGTGTGGGCCTAATGGTGTGGTGGGCCTAATGTTTCAAAATACTGGGTGTTTCAGAACTCCCTACCAATATTTTAGGGCATTGTTCCCGGGTAAGAATCATAGGTATCTAAATATCATATTTAAATTGTCCGGAAGTCCTTGGTTACTCACACAGCCGCCATTTTGTTTTTTTCCACTCATCAATTTTTTCCTACATAATGGTTAAATGTAGGAAATTGGAACTTTGCACAAACATTTTTGGCAACTAGACAAAGTTATAGAAAAATTAGGACAAAAATTAAAATTCATGAAACAAAATGGCGGCCATTAAAATGTTTGTTTCTTAAATATCTTAAAAACCGTTGATTTCAACAAAATTTTACAAGAACAACTTTTTTTAAGCAATTTAATTACAAATCAATTGACTCCTTATTTATTAATATTGGACAAATTAACTGAGATATGGCAGCTTTAGTGATACATGACCGCTGGAGGTTAGTTGAAGTGCATACGGCATACATGAGGCATACGGCTTAAGTCTGCCCTAACAATACAACAATCACCGTCCTCTTTGCAAGTTATTTTTAAGCGATTTTAGATTATTTTAAACAATAATAAAATATTACATACGTAACCCCAAAACTGTATTTTTATCAATTATCTATTATGTATTAGGATGGCTTCAAAATTGCACACCTTTTTACCGTCTTAAAAATTCACACAAAACACCCAAACCTTTTTGCTGTGGTGAAAGTCAACGTACTTGTTTACAAACTAATCAGCTGATTTATTTGTAGTCTGAAGATGTTAATCATTGTTTATTCAATGTAGTCAGTTCCTCTAACCTTTTACACTGAGTGTACACTTTAAAAGTGGGTGTAAAAAGTTTTCAAAATTTTGACATTAATGACAATAAACAAAATTTGATCAAAATAATCACATGTAAATTTTTATAGCAATAAGCGGCTGAAGCTAGATCAGGTACCTGCAGCAAGTTTGGACGCTGACGATCCGTTGAACGAGGATGACTCTGATGACGGGGACAGTGACGACGACACCGCACAGTTGCTAGCTGAGCTGGCGCGCATCAAGAAGGAGCGAGCCTTGGAGACTCTGCGTAAGGAAACGGAGCGGCGACAGGAAGAGGAAAGGATCAGAATGGAGAACATATTGAGTGGGAACCCACTATTGAACTACTCTGCGCAAGCAACTAAATCTGATCTTAAGGTAAGTTTGAACAAACTTATTGATTTCAGTCAAAATTTCAAGGTCTGGATTTTTTTTTAATAAATACAAATATAGCCTATTTACAATTTACACTTTAACATTATCCTTTTCAAAATACTCTCAACGGGTTTTTCACTGTTAGAAACAATTTTTGATGTAATATTTTGAGATGGCTACCAGCTTCTCTCTTGTTATTTCTTGATATCCAAGGAAAATTGTTTCCACTATAAACTGTAGGTCCCTTAGTTGCCATTAGCTATATGGGCTATTAATTAACAGCTGTGTCTAAGGAATGTCGGCCTTAGTCACTAACAAGACTACAAGATGGCTCCACTCATCCTACACTCATCTCCATTCATACTTGGCTTAAAATATCTACTATGTATGGTCGCCATTTCATTGAACAGAACAGTAACAGTATCTTCAATGGTGTCAAATCATTGTCCTTTCATGCCTCTCTTCATACATGGATGAAAAAAGTCACACGGAGCCAGGTCAGCACAATCATCTCGTTTTTAGCCAAAAAGAGCAAAAATTGTATGGCTCTGTGTGCAGGTGCATTGTCATGGCAGAATAACAGGTTTCCTGTCTGTCACAGATCAGGGGTTTTTTATCACTGCTGCGCAATCTTCATAAAACTTCTAAATAGAAGATCTTATACATGGTCTGACCTAGGGGAACAAACTCTGAGTGGACAATTCCTATGACATCAAAAAACAACGCAGCATTGTTTTTTGGAGGGATGATAATGGCGTCTTCCATTGGCTTGAGAGTTGCTTTGTTTCTGGGGGTGTAAATTCAATTTAATTCAATTAGTTTATTCACGGCAGATACATAAACTAACGGCAGTTTTCATACGGGAGATAACAAGCAATAAATAATGTCTTCTTTGTAAGATGTTTTTAACATGGGAACAGGTTTCAGTTCCAGCACCATTTTTACCAAGTAGAAAAAAAGATTTCAAAGCTTCTTCCTTCATTCCTTGCCATCGCAAAAAATGAAACATTAGAAAAATGGTGCCAGCAAAAACTGTCACTACAGAAATAACACAACCAGCCAGCTGGCCTAGCGCCTGAAATGCATACTAGCTAAACATACTAGCATGTGGAGCTAAGCTCCACGTATGGCCATTCGGGTTATTTTGTTCTCCCATCGTATAACTGGTTAATTACAACACACTAGGCTAATAAGCATCTATGTAGATACAGTATACCCTCACAGGACCACTATCATCAGATAACCTAATAGAATCAACTGACAGTAAAAGTATGCAGCATTATCATTTCTACAGCAGTTATAAGTTTGCAGAGAGTTTATAACAAAACTTTTTTCAGTGAATTTACTGTACCGTTGAATGATAACCAGTCTCTTTTACTTTGTTAGAAAAAACAAACAGGAAGTTGAATTTAACCACACTATTATCATTACTTTATTTGTAAAATTACTTACTAGATTGTAGGCCTACAATCACTCTCTAAATTTTGTCCAAAAATGTCCGGCTCATAACAAACTTAAACCTGGAGTAAACACTACATGGACTATTCTATTTTACTATTGTGATAAGAACGGTAACAGAACTTAGGCAGAAAACCTGTCCTGTATTTTTATATGTCAATCCGAATTACAGTTCATCCAGAGGGGCCACTGTACTTGCCAAATAGGTAAGATTAACACAATAGAGATTAAGTTTAATTGGAAAAGGTTAATTGCCCGAGAAGTGTGCTTCTTTAGAGCTTAAATTAGTTGTTGTTTCAAGATTTACATTTTCTCTTCAAATCAGTTGCTTTAAAAATGTAACTGATGCACAATTTTTAGAATTTTAAGTTTTTGTTTTCTTTAACTATATCTTGCAACTTTTCAGTGGCCATCAACTATGATTATTATGATAGGTCAATGCCCAACCGACTTTCGTCGATTCTAAATCTATAATATACCTTTTAAAATATTAAATTTATAATTATACTTTTGCTGAAAATTTGTAATTCATGTTCACGTTTATTTTCAGGTGAAACGTCGGTGGGACGATGACGTTGTGTTCAAGAACTGTGCTCGATCCGAGCCGGAGAAGAGCAAGAATACATTCATCAACGACTCACTTCGGTCAGAGTTCCACAGAAAGTTCATGGAAAAATATGTAAAATAAGAGTTTCCGTGCAGTGTTTAATAGTGTCTCGGTCAGTCTTGAGATGGACGAATCACGAAATAAAATTGACTTGATAGTGTTGAAATCCGTAAATACATGACATAACTTGCAGTGTTTTAATTATTATTTTTTTTTTAAACAGAGTAAGTAATTTGATTTTGTGTTTTCATTTTGTGTAGGCCTACATAGAATTAAAAGAAGAAATAACCCATCAAAGCATAATTTTATGCATAAAAGTAATTCTACACACCAGACATCATTCACCACAGAAGTAATCAATTATTTGTCGTAAATTGACGTAAAAATAAAGTTGTTCTTTGGTAACAAATTTGCATTGTTTCTATGACCCGCCAAAAATCATAACGTCCAACTTCTTCACACTGTACTCTTACAAAGAATAATTCATCATTCATTAGGAAACATTTTAGAAAAAAGGTCTCTTTCTACACTGATTTTAAATGAGGAATTTAAATTATATTTTTTTAAAGTGAAGAGATGGACTCTAATGTGAAGGAAAATGAATATAAATCACAAAATAAACTATATAAATTTATTTACAATTTCATAAACTTATAAATATGGCAACAAAAATCAAGGGCTAGTATAAAAAATCAAGAAAGATACAGTTATATCTTTTTAGGTTTCACTTATATTTTGTCAGCCTCACAAATTATGAGGATTGGACTTATATACCTAAAAAGCTCTTTGTTTTGCGGTATGGACTGTAACAGTCATCCAAGTTTTTACCTTGTATTTTCCATGTGTATAGAGGAAATGCATATTTTGGGTCACTTTTAGAGGCAGGCTATAAGGCAAAATGGTAACTTAAGTTCATCATTAACAAGCAATAAGAACTTCACTACTAGCCAATGACTTTTCAACATGTAGAGAGATGAAGATTGTAAATGGGAGGATTTTTTGTTTAAGGTCAAATCTGGCAACAATATCTTGATAAAGTAGTGCCTTCTCTTAAGTATAACATTTTACTGAACTTGTACAACTGTTAAGCGGCACTTTTTCACTAAGGCAGTATTGTTGATGAAACTGGGGATGGGGAGCAAGTCTTATCAAGGGTTTCGGTTCAGTACAGCAACAAGTCCACAACTATACTTTCCTACAACACAAACTCTCAGACAATATTTGTCTCCAAGAGGTACTCTTCATGAAAGATCCTCTCAAATTGCATCCTTGTAAGATCAATCGTGGTGAAACGTCCGTCCACAATGAGCTCCATCATGGCTCGACCGATCGCTGGGGCCTGCTGAAGCCCTGTAACAAGCCGTTGCATTGTTGTAACAAGTGATGAAAATGAAAGTCAGCTGTTGTTAAGAACATCACCTGTTATTTGTTAACATAAACCTAAAAGGAGGTTTGCATGTAAAAGGTTGAAATTTCGTCTACAGATTTACAGAATAGGTGATTATAGTCAGTGGCGGTTCTAGGACCTTGTCAAGGGGGGGCTCGGGGGGTGTGGAGCACCCACCAATAAAGCAGGGGGGTCCGGGGGTCCTCCCGCGGGGAAAATTTTGAATTTTCTAAGCCGTTGTGTAAAGAAAAATAAAAACAACTCCCTCCTACTACTTTTATATATTTAAATATTGTATTTAAATATATTTGCTCCTTGCAATGCTCTCAAATGAATCTTTACAAATGTTGGTTGCCCCTGGGTTGGAAGAACTCCAGAAAATAAAAATATCAGACAGAGCTTTTTGGCAGTGGAAGCTTGATGTTATTGAAAAAATATGAGTGGGCCCTGCAAAATATAAATATTCCCAAAAGGTCCTTAGGGGACGCCCTTGGCACTGTTTGTAGTTCTTCCAAAAAAGTAATACCTTTAATGAGAGCAATTTACCAGTCTTAATTCTACACCGAATTTACTTGCTCACTACTACACTAGTGTTTAGTGTTGCACTTAAAAAGGTGAATCTTTTGTAGTGGCCTATTATTTACTGAATTACCTTTTGTTTACCAATTTGATACTATAGCATATAATAAAGAACTACCAGGTTATTGAGAACTAAAAGTGAGTACAATTTGATTTATTAAGCATTATTTAAGATTTACAATGATTCCAGTTTGACAGTTTCTGATTGTGTGGTGCAATATAAAAATATGACCTTGAGTGACACAATCAGACGGAATTGATCTGTCTGAGAATGTTGAACGGATTTATTCAAAGGGGAATATTTGGCGCGGTTTCACACCGATCTCGAAGGTGTCAACGGAGGAGTGGTATTTAATTTAATTTGAGACGACCAGTGCCAAACAAGTCCTGTTCGTTGGCCAACGATGTAAATATGAAGGTCGATTCTCGAAGGTCAACTGATTAAACAGTATTGCGTTTAATCGTAATAATATTTACTGGAACGTTGCTTATTGTTTTATAGCTAATTTGGCACTTTGGCGGTTCGTCTATATGCAAACTGGCACAGCCTCCGATAACACTTCCCGATTCAGCCGAACCAGCAACCTAATCCCTCCTTTGATATTAAATGATTCCCCCAAATTAAAATGCTGATTGTGACACTCTGTAACGAATTGTACTTTTAATAATGACTCTGTGCAAAATTCAAATACTATATAAAAATATTACAAAGCAACTCTGAATTACCCTATAAAAACATTTTCATATATTTATTCTTAATACTATAGAAATATCACAGTCTAATAAATAAAGCGGATTGCAACAATATGAATGGATTTAAAAATCAACAAATTGTGATCGAACCTATGAACATGTGCTTATTCTACATGAATTGACAAAACAAGACAGGAAAATTTACCAAAGTGCGACTCACTGAAAATCTCAATTTAACAAATAAATACACAAAATTACTTACAGTTTGGACGTCCACAAATATAACACAAAGGGGAAAGGATGGGAAAACGTAACTAGCCGGTATACTACAACACGCGATCAATTGAACTCGTGAATCGTTTGAGAAATTTTCAAATGGCGGACTGCGTTTGGCCGGTAACGAACTTTTGCACTTTTTGACAAAAACACTGGTTCTAATTTCCGATCGCGAGGCAATTATATCCCTTAGGGATATAGGCTGAACGACTTTAAGGAAATTTAAGATTGGCCGACCAAACGCCGCGAAATGAATTTAATTTCCACGAACGATAAACAATTTTACCGAACTAGCTACGATGAGACTTGGGTAAGGACTGAGTACTGATTTAAACAGATGGCCGCCCGGCTAAACCTTATCCCCTCTCCGTCTTTAGTGCGTGGTGCATTCTGGTCTATACTGATCTATTGTTGAAACCAGCTGACTGTTCTTCGCATTAACCTGTATTGATTTGTTGCCTTTTACAACAAAATCGGTACAAAATGCCCCCTAGCAGAAAAAAATGATCCGTGATCGGCCCAGGACAGTCAAACCTATCGTACTACCTCGGAGCATTTTTGGCCTAGCCGGTGGACCACGACGATACACATGAACACAATTACAATTTACAATCAACAATAACGACAACAATCAGGCAACAACAATTTAAATAATGGTAACAACAATACTAAACTATTACAATGATCTATTTTATGACAAGGACACCAACTGATCATTTCCTCATTAAACACACAAAGGCATCCCGCGCACAGAATAGACACTATGATTTACCACATGTGGTAATCAGCAGAGCGTGTTGTCCGAGGTGGTGAACAGCTGGGCTCGTACATTGTTGTTGGTCGGCAGCGTAGTGGCACAGGTGTATTGGCTCTAGTGGATCAGTAGCACAGTGACCCAACAATGGTCCGATAGTAGTGCTGTCAGCTGGGGAGGGTGGGGCGGGCGCTCAACAATGGTTAGACAGAGAGCGGCGATAACATTGTTGTCAGTGATGCGATAAGCAGGCGATAACCCTCTCTCGACAGATGGACAATATCTCTTCTGCCGTTTTTATAAGTGTGTTTGAAGTATTCATTCTTCTTTATTGTAGTTAACGGTTGGAATTGTTTATGAAATTGTAACACTCGTACTCTGGGCGGATTATGTAACGATTGTATAAACACATTGATTTGTTTGATTTGGTTTTGATGTTGTGGGTTTCTGTTGAGGGTGGGGGGAATGGTCGAAATTATAATGTCTCTATTGCTGGCTTTAATGAGGGTTGTAATGATTTTAAGATTTGATTTGGTTTGATTCGGGGGTACTTTCTTGAATATATCATTTATGGAGCAGATAATAAAACAGGTTTTGTGGAGATGAGGCAATATGGGTCTTAATGCTGATTTTAAGTCTGTGGTTGTCCAACCGCCTCGGGTCCCACTGGCATTGAGATCAACACTGGGGTCGTCTATAGTCCATGTTTCACACATCCTTCTGGCCTGCGAGTCGCCCAGCACACTTACACCGTTGCACATCATTGATTTTTATTCACTGTCAGGGAAATCACTCACTGTTACTCCAATTTTTCACAACAATATTTATATAATACAATATAAAGATTCTTACGTTACCACATTTAAACATTTAAACACATACAAAACAATACGATACGATTCGATCCACCTACCGCTGATAATATTTTTTCAATTGGCATACATGAACTACTCGATTTATACTGGGATCCTCGACTAATTCAATTCTGACATTTACTGAACTTAACACATTGGTTACGACGTATGGACCTTTCCATGTTTGAGTCAATTTGTGCGATACTTCGTTGGCTTTATTACTTGGTATGTACCTTTTATATAATACCAAATCGTTTTCTTGGAACGGCGATGGATTCCTATTTTTATTATATCTGGCGCTACTTTTGCGATGGGCTGATTTAATATTATCCATGATTTTTGCGATACAATCCTCTGTAACGTCAGTATCGTTTTCGTGATCGATGTCCCACTGTAATTGCAATGGATGATTAATTTCTCGTCCTAAGAAAATTCGCGCAGGCGTCGCTTTGGTTGTTTCGTGGACGGCTGAATTTAAACCCATGTTTAAATATGCGATATTTTCATCCCAGCGTTTTTGTGTTTGCGAATGGAATATCTTTAACGCTATTTTCAGATTGCGATTGACTCTTTCTGACTGATTTGAGTTTGGCCTAGCTACAGAAGTATTGATGTGTTTGATCCCTAAGCTGAACAAAAAACTTTTAAACATTTCTGACTTAAAAATGGATGCGTTGTCAGATACAATTATTTCTGGGAAACCATGTTGAGTGAAAATTTTTTCCCTTAGCGCTGCAATGATTGTTTTGGTGTTTGCCTTCTTTAATGGAATAATCCAACTAAACTTTGAAAATGCATCGACACAAACTAATGCGTACATATTTCCATTTGCGGTTCGTATTAATGGTCCAAAGGTATCGATGTGTAGTCGTTCAAAGCATCTTTCGGGAGGTTTAGAATTCATCAGGCCAATATTTAGCGCTTGAGCTGGTTTAGACAGCTGACAAAGGCTACAAGATCTGACAAATTGCTTAACCTCGTCGAAAATTTTCTCCCATGTGAATTCGCGTGTGATTCGCCCGATAGTCTTTTTTATTCCTAGGTGAGCTGATATTGAAATGTCGTGAAAATATTTCATTAACATTTTCCTCATTTGAGTCGGAACGACGATTTTAGACGGATTTCTGGGGTTTTTTTGATAACGTAGTATACCCTTTTTTATAAAATAATTCGGTACGTCGATTCCATCTTCGATGTTATTTATAATATTGAGGAGCTGTGGGTCTTCGCGTTGTTTCGAACTCAGTGACTCAAAGGTTTCAGGGAAGTGTTGTAGAAAGAAAACTTGTTCGGGGACAACATCATTTTGTGGTGTGAGAGTTTTAGTCGGCTGTTGTTTGTTGACTTTGACTCGGTCGGGGCCAACGTTGCTTTGTGGCGCTGGGGTTTTAGTCTGTTGTGGTTCATTGACTTCAAACATCCGGCTTAGAGCGTCGCTTACTATGTTTTGTGTGCCCCTACAATGCTCGATTTTCTCGCATGGAAATTGTGAAAATCGTAGTTTCCAACGCGCTAACATACCAGTAGTCTTGTCGGAGCCCATAACATATGTTACAGCCATACAATCGGTTTTAAGGATGAATGGGTTATCAGTGAGATAATCCTTGAACTTTTCCAGGCCGTACAATACAGCGGCAAATTCCTTCAAATACATGCTGTATTTTAATTGAGCACCTGAGAATGTTTTGCTGGCAAAAGCGATTGGAACATTATTGCCATTAATTTCCTGTTCCAGGACAATTCCTACGGCGTTTTCACTTGCGTCACACGACATTATAAATCTCCTGGACCAATCTGGAAGATGAAGTACGACGGGTGAGGACAATGTTTGCTTTATTTTGTCGAAACTAGATTGTTGATCGGGACCCCACCTGAATCTTACGCCTTTCTTTTTCAAGTAGTTCAATGGTCTACTGATTTCGGAGAAATTAGGTATGAACTTGGCATAAAAAGCAGCCATGCCGATAAATCGTTGCACACCCTTTAAATTGCGTGGTCGAGGAAAATTACTAATAACTTCAGCTTTAGTATCGTCCACATACAGTTTGCCATCCTTTACTATGTGTGACAGGAAACGCATGCCCCTCTTTGCCAAGGTGACCTTGCTGGGTTTGATTGTAAGTCCGGCGGCCCTTAGACGTTCCAAAACCATTTTCAAGTCATTGTAATGATCCTGTGGGTTTGCGCTATAAATGCAGAGATCGTCGACAAAGTTTATTACACATTTAAATTTTAAGTCTCCTAGCATTTCGTCGACTATGCGTCCTAACACCTGGCTACCGATTTTTATTCCTTGGGGACAAGTACGAGGCTGATATAAGGCATATCCTACATTGAAAGCGGCGTATTTCCTACTATCAGGGTGTAATAGGCATTGGTAATAGCTATTGTTCAAATCAAGTGTAGTGAAATAACGAGCATCTTTAAAATAAGGAAAAACTTTATCTACTTCTGGTTGTGGGAAACTGTCCATTTCAATAAACTTATTTAGTTCTTTATAATTGACTACCAATCTAAATTTTCCGGGTTCCTTTTTTGGTCTTAGGAAGGCGCTAGAACTAAACTCTGAAACACTTTTTTCTATTACCCCTTCATCTAATAATTGTTGCACAGTATTTCTCATTATTACCATCTTATCTGGCTGGACGTGGTAAGGTCTTTGTCGGAATGGCACAATATCCTTACTAAAACGAATTTTGTAAGGCTCAGTCTTGGCTAAGCCGATTTTGTCTGTGACAACGTCGCTAAACTGTCGAAGTAGGTTTTCGAATTTATTTCGTTCGTCGTCTGTGAGCGGTGAATCACCTAAATCGGGTTTATCACAAGTTGGGATCTCTCCTTCTCCTATCAAACAATATGATTTAACACTCTCCCTAAACTTAAACTCCGCTGTTGAATCACCTAAATTCACGGACATTCGCGCAAACTTCATAAAATCGTACCCCAATATTAACTGTAACGGAAGTTGATTGACTACCCAGAAGTTGTAGTCCCATGACAGATTATCTATCTTAAAATGAACTTTGACCTCTGTCCGCACAGTTATCTTCTGGCGGTTCGCGACTTCTACTGATTGATTAATTTTACTTGACTGTTTGATCAAATTAGCACTTCGCAACTTATTAAAAAGCGTTTTACTCATCAATGACCTACTACTGCCAGTGTCTATCAGCGATAGGCAGTCTATATTGTTGCCAAACAATACCTTAATTAGCGGCAGTTTCGCGGATACATCTGTTGCTTGCATACTTTTGTTGGGCGATAACTTTACAGTTCGACGTTGTGTGCCCTTGACAACGTCGGAATCTAGTTTAAAGAAACCCTACAGTTCCTAGCGATATGACCTTCACCTTGACAACGATAACATTTTACAATTCTTTCCCTGGGTCTGTTACGTAGATCGTTTTGCGACGTAATTGGATTGTGACGAGTTTGATTCACAACCCTAGGCGATGAATTAATCAATGGGCGTCGATTTGCATTACCAAAATATCTCTCTTCGGCACGCATTGAACTAGTGATTCTATTTGCGAATGATTTTAGCTCAAATAAGCTTTGTGGCATTTGACCGAACGAAAAATGACTTCGAACAGTTGGATTACATTTTGTCAAAGCAATCTCAATCACCTCGCCTTCTGACATTGACGATTTTAAAGCGAATGCGATAGATATGATGTGATCGACGTATTCTGAAAAAGTTTCATTCGGTTGTTGTGGTCGATCTAACTCAAACGATGCAATCTCTCGTCGCCTAATTGACGGGATAAATCTGTGTAATATCTCGTCATGTAAGACATTCCAGCGTGCGTTACTCGATACTGCTTCTAAAAACAATTGGAACATTTGACCTTTGACCTTAGGGATAATAAGTTTAATGATCTCTGTATGACAATTCGGAGAAATATCAAATATTGGTTTGATGTTTTTGAGAAATGAAATTAATTCAAGTTCATCTGTGCCGTCGACTGTATTCAATTTATTAATCAGTTCAATTACCACAATTTGATCGGTTTTAGTAAGTGATTGACTAACATTGTATGCGTGAGCGTGTACGTGTGTGTCATGGTGAGTGTATGTGAGAGGTCGAGTGTGTGGGTGTGGGTGGTGTACAGTGGCACTGACCGGGGCAACAGTGGACAGTGAACCAGTCGCTACAGGAAATGACGCGCGTTGTTGTGCAGTGACTATCTCCATCTCTCTCGCACGTTCGCCGTTTGAAGTTTGAATATCCACGTACGACGAGCTGTTGGCATGACTGTTATCTTGAGTTGCATTCGACGTACTTGATAGCATTTCAGTCAATTCGTGGTTGTTTAGGTCCATTAAACAACTATTAGAATTTTGTCTAATTGGCGATGGTTCGTCATCGTTCACGATCGGTAAACGACAAGCGGAATTTTGTCTATTTGACGATGGTTCGTCATCGTTTACGATCGGTAAACGACAATCGGGATTTTGTCTACCTAAACTAACTCCATTATTATTTGGTGGAATATGCTCATTGTTTTGGTGTATCGGCGCATTTAAATCGATTAATTCCTCTAAATTTCTCCTTGACATACGATCGCGTCGGTCATTCGCAGTTGTATTATACCCAGGCCCAAATTGTTGGTGCATTTTTCCCGCTAGGAAAATAATTCAATTTACGATAATATATCTCACTTTAACAAAACGAATTTTCCACGATGACAAAAACCAATTGACAATTTATTACAGCACAATACACAACGACAATAACAATAATAATAGAATCTCTTATAATCTAAACAATTTCAGTGAATCGCACAGACACAAACAGTACCAAGAGATCACGCGATGATATCATTTATTTGTAAAGAAAAATAAAAACAACTCCCTCCTACTACTTTTATATATTTAAATATTGTATTTAAATATATTTGCTCCTTGCAATGCTCTCAAATGAATCTTTACAAATGTTGGTTGCCCCTGGGTTGGAAGAACTCCAGAAAATAAAAATATCAGACAGAGCTTTTTGGCAGTGGAAGCTTGATGTTATTGAAAAAATATGAGTGGGCCCTGCAAAATATAAATATTCCCAAAAGGTCCTTAGGGGACGCCCTTGGCACTGTTTGTAGTTCTTCCAAAAAAGTAATACCTTTAATGAGAGCAATTTACCAGTCTTAATTCTACACCGAATTTACTTGCTCACTACTACACTAGTGTTTAGTGTTGCACTTAAAAAGGTGAATCTTTTGTAGTGGCCTATTATTTACTGAATTACCTTTTGTTTACCAATTTGATACTATAGCATATAATAAAGAACTACCAGGTTATTGAGAACTAAAAGTGAGTACAATTTGATTTATTAAGCATTATTTAAGATTTACAATGATTCCAGTTTGACAGTTTCTGATTGTGTGGTGCAATATAAAAATATGACCTTGAGTGACACAATCAGACGGAATTGATCTGTCTGAGAATGTTGAACGGATTTATTCAAAGGGGAATATTTGGCGCGGTTTCACACCGATCTCGAAGGTGTCAACGGAGGAGTGGTATTTAATTTAATTTGAGACGACCAGTGCCAAACAAGTCCTGTTCGTTGGCCAACGATGTAAATATGAAGGTCGATTCTCGAAGGTCAACTGATTAAACAGTATTGCGTTTAATCGTAATAATATTTACTGGAACTTTGCTTATTGTTTTATAGCTAATTTGGCACTTTGGCGGTTCGTCTATATGCAAACTGGCACAGCCTCCGATAACACTTCCCGATTCAGCCGAACCAGCAACCTAATCCCTCCTTTGATATTAAATGATTCCCCCAAATTAAAATGCTGATTGTGACACTCTGTAACGAATTGTACTTTTAATAATGACTCTGTGCAAAATTCAAATACTATATAAAAATATTACAAAGCAAAAACATTTTCATATATTTATTCTTAATACTATAGAAATATCACAGTCTAATAAATAAAGCGGATTGCAACAATATGAATGGATTTAAAAATCAACAAATTGTGATCGAACCTATGAACATGTGCTTATTCTACATGAATTGACAAAACAAGACAGGAAAATTTACCAAAGTGCGACTCACTGAAAATCTCAATTTAACAAATAAATACACAAAATTACTTACAGTTTGGACGTCCACAAATATAACACAAAGGGGAAAGGATGGGAAAACGTAACTAGCCGGTATACTACAACACGCGATCAATTGAACTCGTGAATCGTTTGAGAAATTTTCAAATGGCGGACTGCGTTTGGCCGGTAACGAACTTTTGCACTTTTTGACAAAAACACTGGTTCTAATTTCCGATCGCGAGGCAATTATATCCCTTAGGGATATAGGCTGAACGACTTTAAGGAAATTTAAGATTGGCCGACCAAACGCCGCGAAATGAATTTAATTTCCACGAACGATAAACAATTTTACCGAACTAGCTACGATGAGACTTGGGTAAGGACTGAGTACTGATTTAAACAGATGGCCGCCCGGCTAAACCTTATCCCCTCTCCGTCTTTAGTGCGTGGTGCATTCTGGTCTATACTGATCTATTGTTGAAACCAGCTGACTGTTCTTCGCATTAACCTGTATTGATTTGTTGCCTTTTACAACAAAATCGGTACAGTTGGTGACTTTCTAAAGCAATTTTTAACACCTGAAACCGTGCCCAATTGTCCATAAACTCCCATTTCACCTGTTGTTTGTCATGAGCAAATATACATTTAAAAAATTAAACTATGACGATTGCATTTATGAATTTCAAAACACACTGTAGACTACGGCCATATCCTCCTAAAAGCCATTGGGTGACTTTCTAAAGCAATTTTTAACGTCTAGAACTGTGTGCAAAACCTCAAATTTACCCATTTATTTGTCATGAAAAATCAGACATTTTTAAAACCAACTATGACGATTGCATTCATAAATCTCAAAACATATTGTAGGCAACGGCCATATCCTCCTAAAAGCTGTTTACTGACTTTCTAAAGCCATTATTAATGTCTATATCTGTGTCCAACTCAGGCCCGTTTTTGACCCTGTCAGCGCCCTAGGCACGTCTAATAGTAGCGCCCCTTTGCAATATATACAGGGTGGCTGAAAAGTAACTTGCACCCCCACTTAACTTTTCAACCATTTGAGATATTTGAAATCGGTTTGCGGCAACTTTCTTAGATATGAGGGGCTACAATAATTATGGTCAATTTTGAAAATTTTGCCCTTAGCCCTTAGCTTTTTTAATTTTAGCGGGGGTAAGAGGCAGCTCAAAATTTTCAAATGACAAGTATAGTCAAGTTTGGTATCATTTTACAGGTCTTGACGAAACATGAACATCAACATAAAGAAAACCAAAATCGGCTCACTAATAACAAAATGGCGCCCTAAAACGTTTCAAATCCAAATAACCATGAGGGTGGCAAACAAATTATCTTGCACCCTCCCTAACTTTTTAACTATTTGAGATATTTGAAATCGGTTCGCGGCAACTTGTTTGGAAATGAAGGGCTACAATAATCACGGTCAGTTTTGAAAATTTTGCCCTTAGGGGTAGCGGGGGTAGGGGTAGCTCAAAATTTTCAAATAGCAAGTATAGTCGAGTTTGGTATCATTTTGCAGGTCTTGATGAAACATAACAATTAACATAAAGAAAATAGAAATCGGACCATTAATAACAAAATGGCAGCGCAAAATTACTTTGAATAACCATTGTCTCAATCATTTTTAGCTGCCATTTTGTTATTAATGGTCCGATTTCTATTTTCTTTATGTTAATTGTTAATTTTGCCGCAATCGCTGGAGACGATTACCATGGATTCATGACTGCGGGATACGTACGATATCTACAGGACCGCGGGAGATATAATAACTATTTCTACACGGCCACGAGGGATGATCAGAATATTGCCGCGATCACGGAAGACGATGATAATGTCCTCACGACCGCGGGAAAATATCAGAATTTTGCCTCATTTGCGGTAGATGATAATAATCTCCTCACGACTGCGGGATACGTTCTTATATTGCTTTGATCATGGAAGACGATAATTTTATGTCCAAACGACCTGACTGCAGAAAATAGTAAGAATCTTGCTGCAAACGCGGGAGACGATTACGATGCCTACACGGCCGCGAGTGGTTATCAGAAGTTTACCGCGATATCATGCAAATACTACCACGAATTTTTGTTTAATTTCCAAATTTTTGGCGCCCCCCAAAAAAGCCAATTGCCTCGCGCCCTAGGCATGTGCCTACCGTGCCTATTCGGTAAATCGGCCCTGGTCCAACTGTCCAAAAACCTCCCATTTCACCTGTTATTTGTCTTTGTCATGAGTAAGTAGGCATTTAAAAAATCAAACTATGTTGAACTTGCATTCATGAATTTCAAAACATAGGCCTACTGTAGAATACAAAGCCATATCTCCTAAAAGCCGTTTGGTGACTTTACAAAGCCATTTCTAACGTCTAGAACTGTGCCCAATTGTCATAAAACCTTCAATTTCACCTGTTATATGTCAAGCAAGCAAGTAGGTCACGTTTTTTCAACCTTACGTTTTTCTCCATTTCATAGATCTGTCACAATATGTATAGTATCGAATTCAGTAATAGTATTGACTATATAAACTTAACACTAATGTTTATATAGTCAATGGCAATAGGCTACTGGTGCTACCGCTGATTGCTGATTGATGCCTGTGTAAAGTTAGTGGCTAGCAGACAATTTGACAACTAACTATGGAACATCAGGAAATCAGCTGTTTCACCGTCCTCGCTCGGCGCTCGCCTTTGCCCTAGCATGTCAACAGCTGGCTGCTGTAAAAATTGGATGATGCGTAGGCTAAAACCTTCCATAGCGTAATATTGTTTTATTTTTGTGCTAGTGTCCACAAAGTTTATCTATGTGCAACTTAATACTACTCCTGCCATCGCTTATTAAGTTTAATAAAAACTACATTGATGTCTGTTTTATGACATTGCGTGTTTTAAGGACGAAACGTACGTTTAAATTTATTTATTTATTTATTTTTTTTTTAAAGAGGTTGGCGGCCTCTTTTAACCTTGCATTTGCCCGTCCACATAGACTACAGATCTGTGCGTGGAACGTATCCAGCAAAGCAAGGGGTGAGCCGGTACAGTACAAAGGTGAACTGTACTTGTAATAAATAATCTATGTCTAATCTATGCCTGCCTTATTTCATATACAGTTTAACTAACATATGTTTATTGATTATATGATTTGTAAACAGTCAAAATAAATACACATCTTTGGTCAAGTCTATCATTTTTGTCTTGTCTGTCTATAATATTTTAACATTATGGAGAATGTTAAAATATTATAGACAGACAAGACAAAAATGATAGACTTGACCAAAGATGTGTATTTATTTTGACTGTTTACAAATCATATAATCAATAAACATATGTTAGTTAAACTGTATATGAAATAAGGCAGGCATAGATTAGACATAGATTATTTATTACATTCTCTCCCCCCCCCCAAGAACTGCGACCTTGGTAAGAGGGCGCCGGAATGTACCTTTGGTTGTTTTGATGTCCACAACTCGTATAACGCCATCTTTACCGGGGTAAATGGCTGATATTTTTCCAAGAGGCCATGAATTCCTTTGATTGTCTTCTTCTACTATTATAGCCAAGTCCCCTACTTGAGGCGGTTCTATTCGTTTGTGCCACTTACAACGTCTTGATAAACAGGGCAAGTATTCGTGGACCCAACGCTTCCAAAAACTATCCAAAAGTGTTCTTACGCGGGCTAGTTGTTTCTTACATAGTTTATCTTCATCAATATTTATTTTGTAGGCTTCGCGTAGAAAGTGGTTTGGTGTGATCGGCTCAGGGTCCAACGGGTCAATTGATAAGTGTGTGAGTGGACGTGAGTTAATAATAAACTCCACGTGAGTCAAAAACGTCTGCAGTTCTTCATCTTTCGGGTACTGGGATCGCATGACACTTTTCAATGCTGTTTTTACTGACCTTATCAGTCTCTCCCAACATCCCCCCATGTGTGGCGCACGGGGAGGAATGAAATTCCATTTAATCCCACTCTTTACGACTGTCCGTTGAATCTGGGCATTGTTTAAAGACTTAACAGCATTTCGAAGTTCATTGTCTGTTCTTGTAAAATTCGTACCATTGTCAGAAAACATCTCAGAAGGGCAAGGTTTCCGACTTATAAACCTTTGAATTGCCATAACGCAACTCTCCGTACTTAACGAATGAGCCACTTCGAGATGAATTGCTCGTGTAGAAAGGCATGTAAATATTACACCGTATCACTTTTCATGTCTTCGGCCAACAGTTACTTCAATTGGGCCAAAATAGTCAACACCAGTGTAAAAGAAAGGATACTGTGCCTTGACTACTCGTGACATTGGCAGGGGTGCCATTTGAGGTGGACTTGGTTTGGCGTTGTCAATCCTACAACGCATACAGCTTCTTTGCACTTTCTTCACTGTTGTGCGAAGATTAAGTATCCAAAACCGTTCTCTTGTCATGTTCATTACGGTTTCTATTCCTTGGTGGAAGCATTTTTCATGGAAGTTCTTCACAATTAGTCTTGCTACTTGACATTTTCCATCTAAAATAATTGGATATCTTCGTTCAGTACTGATCTCAGGAGAATTTCGTATTCTTGTAGACATCCTGATGAGGTCTTTCTCGTCAACGAAAGGATCCAATGTGAATATTTTACTTGACTTCGGTAGTGACTTGCTATTTCTTAATAAGGTCTTTTCTTCTTTAAAAGTTTTGTCTTGGGAATTCAACACTAAGATGTGTTCAGCCTTAAGAATTTCATCTGGTTGAAGTTCCAGTATCAATCTGGGGTTAGAGTTCTTCTTCAGTCTGGCTTTGTCATTTCGTTTGATCCTGGATTGCAATATACCAATGTATCTCAGAACCCATGCAGTTACTCGTGTTACCTTATTCCAGGAAGAAAATCTCTCAATATTGATAACATATTCTTTGTCTTCGTTGAGTAACCCAACGAACTTTTGTTTCACCTCTTCGCTGTTTTTTGTTTGCAAGGTTGTTGGTTGCTGTGGCCAATGACTTGAGTCGTATTTTAGAAACTCGGGGCCATAAGTCCAAAATTCATGATTACTTGTAGTGAATTTCTGGTTGCTTCTCGTAGCGACATCAGCAGGGTTATTTTTTGATGGTACCCACTTCCATTCATCAGCTTGTGAAACTTCAAGTATTTCCACAAGTCGGTTAGAAACAAATTGTTTAAAGCTTCTCGGATCAGATTTTATCCAATGTAACACCGTAACAGAATCTGACCAAAATATTTTTCGGACGAAGTTGATGTCTAGGTCGTGTATAATTGTTTTAACAAGCCTACATCCAAGGACAGCAGCTTGTAGTTCCAGTCTTGGTATGGTCGTTGGTTTTAGAGGAGCCACCTTTGCTCTCGACATAACCAACATAGTGTTGTATCCAGTATTCTCGTTAGTATTCTTATGTCTTAGATATCCAACAGCGGAGTACGCTTCTTCACTTGCATCGACAAAGACATGAAGCTCAACCTCATTTATCATAAGGGTTTTGAAATAGCATCTCGGAATGGTAAAATATTGTAGTTGTTTAACTTCTTCCAACCATTCTTGCCATTTCTTAGTAAGTCCTGTTGTTAGTACTTCATCCCATGTTGTTTTTGTTCTCCAAATCTCTTGCACTAATATTCGACCTTTGATTGTAGTAGGGGTGACTAGTCCCAAAGGATCAAAGATAGACATCGCAGCCTTCAAAACCTCACGTTTAGTTGGATAACTTGATTCCATTTTTTGAAACTTTTCTACATTGCGATGAAATACAAAATTGTCGCTTTCTGAATCCCACCACATTCCGAGAACTCGTTCAGTGGGAAGATTGCTATCATGCTTCAATTGCTTAGTTGAATGTGATTTAAGTTCTTCAGGAATTCCAGACAAAACATCTTTGGAATTTGATAGCCAATTGCAAATTTGAAATCCACCTGATTTGTGAATTTCCATTATTTCTTTCACTCGAGTCTTTGCTTCCTCCTCAGAATTGACAGAGTCTAATAAATCATCCATGTATTCCTTAGTGAGAATTGATTTAGAAGCTTCAGGATAGATGGATGAGAAACTTTTGGCATTTTCGTTCACTACATATAAAGCAGTGCTTGGAGAACAGGTCGACCCAAATGTCATCACCTCCATTACATACGAATCTGGAGGATCGTTCGTGTTTTTCCTCCACAAAAATCTCTGTGAATCTACATCTTCTTTCCTTATGCGTACCTGATGGAACATTTCCTTAATATCACCAGCGACAGCAAATTTTCCCAGACGAAATTTTACAAGAACAGCTGGTAATGGATTCAAAAGGTCAGGTCCACTAAGAAGAGCGTCATTAAATGATACACCGTTCGACTTTGCAGCTGCGTCAAAGACCAATCTTAATTTGTTGGGCTTATTGGGGTTTACAACTCCGAAATGAGGTAGATAATAAGTATGATCATTTAAAATACTTGCCTCATCTTCACTTAGTTTTCGAATATACCCTTTTTCCTTGTAGTCGGCAATCTTCCTTGTGTATTCGTCTTTAAAGGAAGGATCCTTTGCCATCTTCCCTTCAATGTGTTTTAGTCTTTTCAGAGCTTTATCGTAACTCGAGGGATATTTAAAATCATCTGATTTCCACAACAAGCCAGATTCATAACGTTCTCCGATTTTCCTCGTTGTTTTTTCCAAGATTGACATTGCACGTTCGTCTTCTACCGATTTTATTGATTTGTTTTCTACTGGAGATGCACCGTAGTTGTCAATTTCAAAGGAACTTTTCACCAAATCATGTAATCTGTCGTGATCAAAGGACAATAAGGTGAAATCGTCAACACGTCCAGCAAATTCTGGACACTTGCCATGCATTGACCACCCTAGGTAGCTCCATGAAAGTACGGGAGCATTTGGTGGACCTTCGATAACTTTTCTGGTCAATAACAAGTCACAGTTATCTTGACCTATCAAAATGGTAGGTTTGGCATGAGATGTTGGTAAAGGTTGATCGATTGACTTTAAATGAGGCCATCTCTCACGAAGCTTTACTGAGTCAATCGACTGTTGGGGTAAATCTAGAGATGATTGAGTTCTTACATTATTTAATGTGAAAACTTCATCTTCATAGAGCCCTTTTATTTTAAGTTCAACACGTCTGGACGTTGGGTCAAAATGTTTAGTTGCATTTGACCAACAAGTGGTAAGGGGTTCAATGCTACCACTGATGCCTAATTTATCGGCAGTAGTCGAATCTAGCAGAGATATGGTTGAACCATCATCTAAAAGTGCATATGTGTCGATCTGACAGCTTGGACCATAAAACGTTACTGGACACGTTCTTAGTAAAACACGGTTATTTACCGAGTGATTGCTTATAATTTCTTCTTTCGATTTACCTTCCTGCCTGAAAGTGTTCTGTACTCGATCCCAGCTGATTTCTTGGGCATTTTTAGATGCACTGTCAGTATGCAGAAGGCGATGGTGGTATAGTTTGCACCCATTGATTCCACAAGGTTTCTTTAACTTACAAAATTTGATGTGGTGACGACGGAAGCAAAAGAAACACAGTTTTTTCTCAATTATCATCTTCCACCGCTGCGAGACTTCTGCTTTTCTGAAAAGCTTACATTTATCGGTTTCATGACTCTCCGAACAAAACATGCAAACCTTTTCATTGGGCGAATTAGTAAAAACTGGTTTAGGGTCATTTCTCTTCCGCGTTGTCTCCTCGGGTGGACGAAAATAAATACTCATAATGGAACACTGGTTTTCAAGCCAGTTACAGAATACTTTCAGGTCAGTAGGTTTTTCTAAATGCATGCTATTTACATGTTCAGCCCACCTGTACTTCAGAGTATAGGGGAGCTTACTTAAAAGTTCATTCAACAAGAGAGAATTTATTAAGTACATTTCCAAATCCAACGACTCTGCGGTAGAGGTCAGGTTTAAAAGAGTTGTTGAAAACTCAATAAGGCTGACAGCGTCATCCTCCTTGACTGGTTGGAGCATGCACGCCTTCTTCAACATTGACTCGACTATAAACTCTGAACGTCCAAAACGCATTTGTAAAGTTTTCATTACTGTACTCAAATTTTTACCTGATATAAATAGAGGTTTTACCATTTTAAAGGCATCTCCCTCCAGACAATTTCTTATTCTGTCAAGGTTTTCATCGTCATTAAAAAGGTGTTTAGTCTTATTGTAACAGGAATAGAACATGGGCCACTCGTCTGGTTTCCCGCTGAAGGATGGAAGACGCTGTCGGCAAGAGACAGGTTGGTTGGGGTTAGATAAATTGATAGCTTTTGAAAAGGAGTCTGCTAGTTTATCAATAGCCGTGGACACGATGGCTGATGATGTCAAAGGAACTGACGGTTCCTCATTCAGCCACCTATTGACTTTGACATTAGAGTCCTCCTCAACAGTAGCAATATTGAAGCTTACCTTGTCAGGGTCTTCATTATCTTCCAATTCCAAATGACGACTGCCCAAGACTGAGGCGGACTGACTACTTCCCAAGACCGAAGCAGACTCAAGTTCGGTCCTTACTCTCAGCAGACGCTTCTGTCGTTCTAGTTCTCTTGCTTCAGCTTGACGTTGTCGTTCCATTGCCCTCTCCTCTCTTTGCCTTTGTTGTTCCTGCATTTGGCGCTCCATCTCTTGTCTCTGTCGCTCCATCTCTTGTCTCTGTCGCTCCATCTCCTTTTCTTCAAATTCTTTCAGCCGTTGCAACTCTCTTTCTTCGTGTATTTTCTCAAGCCTGTTTATTTCTTCTATTTCTTCTAGTTGCAGTTGAACTAACCGGCGCTTGCTGGAAGTTGAAGATTTGGTTTTTGACTTAGAAGGTGGTTTTAGAGATTGACTATCTCCTTCTATGGGTTCATCATTCTTGTCATTTGCATTTTCTGGGGAATATCTATTTGGAGGGTGTTTCTCTCTCCCTGACTTTCGGATTGACATATTTTTTGACATGATTTATAAGTCGGGTTTTGGCACCAATGTTAAAATATTATAGACAGACAAGACAAAAATGATAGACTTGACCATAGATGTGTATTTATTTTGACTGTTTACAAATCATATAATCAATAAACATATGTTAGTTAAACTGTATATGAAATAAGGCAGGCATAGATTAGACATAGATTATTTATTACAGTACTGATAAAAGTTTGTGGCAGTGACCAGGATCCGAACCCACGACACTTCTGCCTTGGGCCCAAAGTCCGTGACGCTACCAACTGAGCCACCGACTCATCAATCAATCAATTTATTTTTCCAGGGTCCAAGGGGGGGGGCTTTAGCCCCTGTAGCCCCCCCCCCCCTGGAACCGCCACTGATTATAGTTTTCAATAGAAGGATTTTCAACTACTTTGGCAACCAGTCAATATTTTTAGTCTTAACTTTTTAAACAGTTGTATGGACATTTTTTTGGTAGGCTAACATATAATTAGTTTTTAAGGGTTTAAACCCAGACAAAAGCTAACTGGATATTAATTATGGAGAACGAGAACCTAATCTAAACTAAAGACTTTCATTTCCTATTTAATTCAACCAAAGTTTCAGTAAAGTACAAGTGGTTTTCATCGTTACTGAAGCCATAAATTACACTTAAAAGTCAAAACACTGCTAAAACTTGGCATAATCTGCTTGTGGCAATTTACAAATTGCACTCAGTAGCTACTTTTGGTACCAAAACTAGGATTTTCAATTTGTGGATGACAATAATCAGGTGATATACACCATCTTCAGTATTTATTGGTTATCTGGAGACAATATTACCATCATGTACAACTCCACTCTCCGTCCTTGGCTAGTCCGACACCTCACCTTATCTGACTGACTAACATAGTGACAAAGATTAAAAAGGTTTAGGTTACCTGTGTCTCTCCAAGATAAGGAGAGAGAAGGGGAGGGGGTTGCAACTTCAGACACAGATCAGTCATGACTCATCATCAACCGGTTATGCACCTTGTGTTCGGACGACGTGACCAAGTTTTTTTTGTATTATATAAACATCGTTTTCGTATGTGTTTTCTGTTATGTCTCCCAGAAGACTTAGTAATTCATGGATGAGAAAACGGATTTTTACGTTCTTAACCTGAAGATGTGCTCTTAGCAGCACGAAACAGCTGTAGTTATTAAAAGGTTTAATTGACACAACAGGTAATCTAAATCTTGCAATATCTTGATCCAAAGGCTAACCCATCATGAAATAGTGACTAAACTATTAACCAACCATGACCACTGAATCCTGTAGCTATGAACACGTTGTTGTAGGACGGATGGGGTCCAACAAAGGCATTTTCATCAAATGTGTTGAAGTCATAAAATCCAGCCCATGCTGACTTCACCTGGAAGTAAAATATATTTATGACACTTATTAACTTAACTCATAATTTCAAATTGAAAACTCAGTTGACAGTGGTTATACATTACCTAAACTGAAAGTTACCATGACACCATCACATAATTCATTCTTGACGCATTCTGGCATTGTTGTTTACCACTCTTGCTATTGTTAAACTTTTTTCCCAGCCACCTACCTTCTTTCACCTTCTTTTTACTACTTTCTTGAAATTAACAATTAAGGTTGCACCCCGGCAACCCCTCGGCCTAGGAGGGGGCCTCGCATTTTATAAATAAATTTATTTCACCGATAATCTGTTACGCCGTGATCACGGGTTGAACTATTTCGCCGTTAACGTTAAAGTTGTCACTAATTATCCGCAATTGCGGAAGATGTCCAGGATTTTATCGCAACTGCGGGAGTTGAAAGTTCATGACCCCGCAAACTCGGAAGATCTTCATGATTTCGTCATGATAGAAGGAGACAAAGACAATGTCTCCACGTTTGCGCAAGATGTTAACTAATTCTCCGCGGCCCCATGAATCGTTCATGATTTCACCATGAACAGAGGAGACGAATATGACGTCCCTGCGCTCGCTTTATTAACTATTTATCCACGGCCATAGGAGACATTAATGATTTCTATGCGATCGCAGAAGACAAAGATGATGTCTTCACTATTGCGGCAGACGATTTTACTGTGTGCAAAGAAGACGTTTACAGTTTTCCTGCGATTACAGATATTTTATAAACCGATTATAGTATATCAATTAATATATTTTAAATAATTATTTCCAAAACTACCCAATTTTGATCATTTGACTAAAGGTAAACATTTTTGACACAACCCGGAAGAAATTAAAAATGTCTGGCCCTGACCTAAGACCCCAAAATTATTATTTAAAAAAATTGATATACTTATTTATTAGCTAGGTCGTTTTGCTGATTGGATTTTTGGAAACACAAGGTCAAATCATCGATCGAGTTAAAGCCATACCATGTGTATTACCAAACCCTCAAGTTCCAACCTTTGAAGAATCAGAATATAGAGAGGCCTCTCTGGTGAGTGATGTTGGGGGCCTCATTGATTATAAATACGGCCTTGCCGATGAACAAAATTTAAATTTAAATATTGAATTTAACAAAGTAATTACCTTAATATTTTCGAAAGCAGGAACTCTTTGGGCGAGATAAGGCCAGACTTCTTCTTCAAAAAAGTTGTAGTCAACGTCAAGATTATCACAGCTGGGTTCTTTGCCAGCGTCGGGGGATCGGCCACAGATGTAGTTGTTACCTAAACCTTCCCTCCTGCAAAGTGGAATCAAATTAAGTACCTACGCCCCAGAAAACCTGATGGCTAAGCAAATTTCTATTTGCCCTATTCAATTTTCACTCGAATATTTCCTTAAAAGTGTCAGATTTATTCCTTTTTTAAATACATTTATGTTTAATTAGTGCTTCGGTTTGCTTCTATAGGTACGGTAATAAATAATTTATTAAAAAATGTAAAAATTGCCAAATATTATCAAAGTATATCCACAAACAAGCAAACTACAACCGTTTACTTATGATAGGAATTTTAAATTTGAAGTGTTAAAATTTTTTTCTGTAACCCTTTAGCGTACAGCAACGCTTCAGTACACTAAATTATTGTTTCCTTAAACTCAAAATAGATTGGTAAGAAATTGAAACGTTTTATGTTTTGAAGGTCAAGAATGGGAAAACGACATTATTACCCCATAAAACCCTGTTCCCATTGTCCGGTCTTGCTGTTTTGCAAACTCTTTCAAAGAAATGTAGCTTAACATTTTTGTACCAATTTTATCAAAATTAAGTGATTTTTATTTTTACTCAAGTTATTGTGCTAACGGACTTGTTTGAAAACCAAAACCAACATATAATAGGAAATATTATATCTGACATAATGGTAAAGTGGTGAGTCGGTGGCTCAGTTGGTAGCGTCATGGACTTCGGGCCCAAGGCAGTGATGTCGTGGGTTCGGATCCTGGTCAATGCTACTAAAATTTATCAGTACAGTTCACCTTTGTACTGTACTGGCTCACCCCGTTCTTTGCTGGATACGTTCCACGCACAGATCTGTGGTCTATGTGGACGGGCAAATGCAAGGTTAAAAGAGATCACCAACCTCTTTAAAAAAAACTATCTATTATGGCCTATCTATAATAGTTTTGTTTGCACAAAAAACTTCATAGCTTTTTACAAATTCAGTAAAAACAATAAACAAACAAAGGTCACGCGGATTAGATTTATTCTTTCCTCAATGAGAGATTGATTTCTAAAATTTACTCGTATACTCTACACCATTAATGAGGGGGTTTTAACCATCATCCCGTTCCTCTTTTCTCCCTTCCCCAACAGTTTTGACGATCAACTAACATAACATTATCAAAATTTTTAAATAAAATTTATTTGTAACTTTCTGTGAGCTAAAAGTGGAACACTGTTCCCACTAAAAAATAAAGATCTAGCCCACTGAAAAATATAAATGAGTAAATCCAATTTGTTACAATGAAAACGATTAATTAATCACAACAAACAAATGCTGTCAAGGCCAGTTGACTAGTCTTCAACTTTTATCTATCGAGTCAAAGCCAAATGGGCGTCTCATTACTCAGTTATGTAACCTCTCCAATCAGTAAAACTACAAACCAACCAGTAGTTAACAAATATGAATGAACTACACAATGGAAGAATTAGGTACCTACAAAAAAATGGTGATTATATTCACGTTCAAAATGGAAATAGAGTTGAGAATTTGAAATTAAAAATACTTATTAAGTAATTTATTTGTGATGTTACGAGTTTTACCTGAAATACATTCCACTTGGATCGATCAAAAAAGGAGCTTGCAGCCCAGGACCGTCGGGACAGTGGAAGCAATATACATATCGCTTTCTGAAAAGTTTTGAATGTTAGAAAACATCAAAAACAAAAACCTAACTATGTCATACATAGTTCATAGTAGTTAAGTAGGTATGTAATATTATGGAAGTGATTTTGATCACTTTGTCGATAAAATCAATATACATACTAATACTAAATTAGATTTTGTTTCCTAACCCTTATTAATCTACCCACTAAGAAAATTGCAGATTACAGCAAGAAAACTGTACAAATAAAGTAGAAACCAAATAACCAAACTAGCAAAACTAAAAAACTTAATAAAAAAGTTTAACTTAGATAAACCTTAAAATTACAATTCACATTATCACTTAGTGAGAGTGTATAGATTATGTAGTATGTGCTAATTGCATATAATTTTAAGCTGAATTCTATTCATCAATATTATGGTTATATAGTATGTCTGTAAAACTAGCGTCTGTTCAGTGTATCTCTATGGCCTACCTAAAATTCTTTAAGGTAAGCTAGCTGCTACCCTCCTTATTCTACAATTCAAAATTACCTTACAAGAAGTACAGTACAGGTAGGCAATAACACACAGAAGCATAAAACACAATATTTTCTCTCCTGGAGGAAGAATATTGTGTGTTTTATATGCTTCTGTTTGTTGTATGGCCTACCTGTACTTCTAAGGTAAGCTAGTTCAAATCTTCTTTATTTTACAATTAAAAGCTGTGGCCTAGAGACATTGTTCAAAAAATTTAACTAATCTGATAGCTGATCAAACTTATTTAACACTATGGAACCTGGAATCTACAGGTTATCTTGTTAGGTATTAAATCATCTCATATATTAAAAGAAAATAAGTCAACAGCAAAATAGAGATAGCGTTAAAAGAATAAGAGAATTGAGTAACTTAACAGCGACACAAACCTCGGTTCAACGGGGATAGGCAGTTCTAAGTACCCTGAACCTTCCCCCATCCTAGCCAGTTTGCCGACTTGTCCTGAATGATATCCCGAAGCAATAATCAGCTGGGAAAATTCAATCTGCTTCTTCTCCCCACTGGGCAGCTTAACCTTTAAAAATGCAGTAAAAATGTTTTAGGTTGAGTTGTAAGTTCTATATTTTGTGTATAAATTTGGTATCTACAATCATACTATAGATGTCCTTAGCATAAAACACGTTACACACTGTAAAAAGGGTAAAATACTTTGGAAAATTACCGTATCCTTCACTCTATTTTACATTACCATATGCACACAGGTGTAGCATCGTACAAGTCTATTCCTGTCTCTTTACGATTTGAATACCCACAGTACAGTGTTTGAATACCCACAGTCTTAAATGATTGCTGTTTACAAGAGTACAAGTAAATACATCAATAAAATGACGGTTAGAAACTTTAAGTCAGCATATTGTGTTGTAGTTATCATTTTATCTATTGTGATAGTGGCAAAACCTCTTATCTCCCGGAATCGTGTTCTTACTAGGCCTACCTTAAAAGAGAATCAACGTAGCGCAATTAATGGAAGCTCAACTACAGGCTGTTGAAGATTATTCTATATTTTCCGGTTTTGTAATCTGAGGGACAGTTCATAGACTTTTTCCCAGGATAAAATTTCACAATACGATTTTCGGTTTCTTTGTTAGTTGGACACCCGGGTTTGTATTTCAGAACCCATAGCTTTGTTTTTAACTTTAACCTAAGTACAGTGTTCTCTTTTAACACCAGTAGATGGTGCAGATTGGCTACTCTAAGCTACGTATCCAAAAAGGGATGGATAAATATAATTGAAGAGCGAATTCAAGGATGTTAACAATGGACCGCTCTTGGCTAGATGGTATTCATTCTTAGAAACCTTAACATTATTGGAAAACGTTTGTAAATAAACAAATCCTGTCTGAAGTACTGTATTGAAAATTAACCTTACTAAGAAAATAGCGGAACCATGCCAAGGAAAAAATATTTGCCATATAAAGTTCACCATATAAATTTATCTCCCACACTCCACTGGAAAACATTTTAAGCCGAGTGTACTGGATTACTATCCAAACTCACAGTTCATAACCATCCATAGCCCCTTTTCACCCTGCCTAAAAATTGTATTTATAAAAATAGTAGACAAAGAAAAGTGTAAATGTGAGTTTTTAGCGAATTTCCCATAGGCCTATAGGGAATAAGCTATTACACCTAAGCTAGAGGGAGCTAGGGGGTCTAGGGGGACCCATCGATGTATAATAACTCTACTGGATAGCGCGCTGTGTGGTGGAAAAACGGTCCGTGCCCACCAGTCAAATTGGTGGGATACCGAGGTGGACGTACTATGTACCTCTGTCTTTTACACAAACTTACTTTCACTCAACCTGCCCTGCTTCACTTATTTGCCAACGTAAAAATTTCAAATTTTTATTTTTATTTTCTGGAAAAGACAGTGCTTTTTACTGTATAGTTTGTGTTAACCTAAACATATTTTTTATAATTTATTTAGGCAAATAAAAACTGATGATCGTTTTTTAACACAACTAAAAACACGAAAAATGTAGTAAGCGAGGAACTTTTTTATTTTTTGGTCAGGAAAAAAATTCCTGCGGCAAAGTTTTAGATTAAAGTATGCATTTTATTTTTTATTTGAAGCTTTTTTCGATACGGAGTTTGCTTCTATCATTTTTAAGCGATTAAAAGTTGGCATGAAATCGCTTGGCGCGACATTGGCGCTAGGAGTTTGGCCGGCTAGGCATCAGTTTACGGGATTTAGATACTGAGTTTCTGGCATTTAATTATCATTCATTTAATTATCATTATACTCATTAAATATGTCATTACATTATGAAGGATGGGTAACTAAATTTACAAGCGTATATTTATGAATTTTATTGCTTACCGTAGTCTATAGTTTTTAAAAAAATCTTTGAATCAAAGAATACATTTTTGATTCACAGTATAGTAGTATTTATTATTAATGTGAGAAAATATTTTGTAATTATTTTACTTTATTGAGAATAATCAATGAATTGGAGATATTAGCATAAAATATTATACACTCCTTTTATTTACATATAATATATTTTACAAACACGTATGAAAAAGAAACATACTGTAATACAGTGGAGTCCCGATAATCCGAACATCGGTAATCCAAAAGTCCGCTTAATCCGAAACAAAAAAATATATTTTTTATAAAAATTTTTTTTTAATTTTAAATTTTTTTTGAAATTTTTTTGAAATTTATTTTGAATTTTTTTTGAAATTTATTTTGAATTTTTTTTGAAATTTATTTTGAATTTTTTTTGAAATTTATTTTGAATTTTTTTTTAAATTTATTTTGAATTTTTTAGCGAATTTCCCTATAGGGAAGTAGCTATTACCGTAGGTGGCACGGTAAGACCTAGACCCGGGACCGATTTATTTTTTTGATGTCCCCAGAGGCCAAAAACACCATTCGTTCAAATTTTTATATATGTATATATATAGACTTATATATATATATATATACGACCGTGAACGCGATAACTTGAGTAATTTTTGTCCGATTTTGATGAAATTTGGTTTAAAGGTGTAAAGCGGGATAAACTTGAATGAGTTTGCGAACCAGCACGATCGGACCATGTGAACGGGGCTTTACGGGGGGTTTTATGGGGTAAAAATTGGTTTTTCTCACTTTTGACCCTCAAAACACAAAATTTCCCGATTTCTCTTTAGACCTTTTTAAAGAGCTTAAAAAAACAAATAATTTAGTATATAAAAGTATTTTTGTTCGATTATTAGTAACGGAGAAAATTAAAAAAATTGTAAATTTAAAATTCCCATGTTATTCTTATGGAGAATATTGTCAAATGTTGTAGTTTGCTTGTTTATGGATATATTTTGATCAAACTTGGCAAATTTATTTATTTTGTACTAAGCTATCAATATTTTACTCAAAAACACACTTTATTAGTTTCCTTGTAGCAGCAAACCTAGGTACTCGTTAAACCTAATGTTATAAAATATATTTAACTGAAAATCAATTCAGACAAATGGAAATTCGCTTAGTCGGCAGGTTTGCTGCGGCGGGGGTATTTTATTTAACTTTTAACACAGTTAGCTGTACCTCGTCAAAGAATTCTGTAGCGGCCGGGCGAGATAGACTTTTTTGTAGAGTATTTTAGTAAATATTTCACCATTTTTGTTATTAACATTTTTCATTTTCGTCCGCCAAATCACAAATGGATTTTATTAAGTGATAATGCTGCACCCACTAGGTCTAGCCTTAAGTGATGTGAAAAAAAATCCCGGGCTCGTGCCTGCGTCCTAAGACAAAAAAAATTTCAAAAAAAAAAAAAATTAATTTTTTTCAAAATGTTCAAAAAAAAAAACTTTTAATCCGAAATATTCGGTAATCCGAAATGGGCCCGGTCCCAACCATTTCGGACTAACGGGACTCTACTGTATAACCAAAATGTATATTCTTACATGTTGCTAAGTCTCTGAATAATAATTGGGGCTCATAACAGCAAATGATGACATGCTTGAATGTGATAGAATAATTATTGTGATATTTTGTTCTGACCAATGTTCAAATAAATAAATCTAACTCTTTCATAACATCACTAAATTTCTTCTGAGATTTACTTGTGATGCATAGTCTGTATAAAGTGTGAGCAAGTAATTAGATTAATTATATCTCTTTACAAACCTCCTTAAGTTCGTTATAATAAATTTTACTGTAATATGTCCACAAAACTAACATAGCAATACACGGCGAGAGCGGGCGCGACGCTCGGCACTAGGGTGACTCATGCCTTTTATCCCCACTCCTCGCGGACAGAGCGAGGAAGCGGCGGACCGTTTTTCGAGCCCTACTTCAACCTCAGCGTGCAATCCAGGGAGTTATTATACATCGATGGGGGGACCTAGACCTAGACCTGGGACCGATTTACTTTTTGTTATGAGGTCCCCTGAGGCTAAAAACACCCTCCGTTACAGTTCATATATATATATCTGTTAGCGCGATAACTCAAGCAAATATGATCCAATTTTGATTAAATTTTGTACAAACGTTTAAACCTACATTTATTTGAACGAGTTTGTAAACCAGCATCATCAGACTATGAAAAAAGGGGTTTTCCCATTTTTTACCCTAAAAACACAAAATCTAACAATTTCTTTCCAAACCATTTTTTAGAGCTTAAAAAAATATATTTTGTATATTGAAGCGTAGTTGTATGCCTAAAGGTTACCGAGATAATTCAAAAAATGTTAAACTTCTCATGTTATTCTTATGGAGAATAAAACTGATGTAGTTTGTAGTTTGTCGACATGTTCCTTAGATAGGACTGTTAATTAATAGCCCATACAGCCAATGGCAACTAAGGGACCTAAAGTTTATTGTGGAATACGAAACACAGTTTTGCCTTGTAATTTACAAACTGGTTAATTATCAAGAAAGTACTTATAATTATGTGTTGTAGAGATATTTACACAATATACAAATAAAACTCACAGTTGCCTTGTTGAGTCCAACATATTCACCAACAGGGGCCGTGTCAACAAAGACAAAAGGCTCTTGTTTGAAATCAAAACTCTCCAATTCAGCGTTTAAATAATCAGCTCCCAAAAACAAGGCTTTCTTCTTAAATGCCATGAGTAAACTCCAAGGATCGAACCTGAAAAATAACATTGGCGTTAAACACATGACTGTGGTAGTAGGTACACCCCAGGGCCTGAAATTTGTTTTGACATAAAAATTGTGGAAGTGGAATTTATTAACAATTCGGAAGGCTTTCTGAATCTATTGTGACTGGATTGTAGTTAATAAAATAAATACCCCCGCCGCACCAAACCTGCCGACTAAGCGAATTTCCATTTGTCTGAATAGATTTTCAAATAAATGTATTTTAATAACATTAGGTATAACGAGTACCTAGGTTTGCTGCTACAAGGAAACTAATAAAGTGTGTTTTTTAGTAAAATACTGATAGCTTAGTAAAAAATTGATATATAAAAAAAATTATTTATTTGCCGAGTTTGATCAACATATATATCCGTAAACAAGCATACGTTTTACAATATTCTCTATAATAATAACATGGGTATTTTAAATATACAAATTTTTGAATTTTCTCCTTTACCAATAACTGTAAAAAAACATATTAATAGGTACACTAAATTATTTGTTTCTTAAGCTCTTTAAAAAGGTCTAGAGAGAAATTGGGAAATTTGGGTTTTGAGGGTCAAAAACGAGAAAAACCTATTTCTACCACATAAACCCCCCCCCCCCCCCCTGTTCCCATGGTCTGATCATGCTAGTTCGCGACACCTTTAAACCAAATTTCATCAAAATCGGTGAAAAATGTTCATGGACACACACATATATCAAAATGAAAAAGTAAATCGGTCCCGGGCCTAGGTCTCACCGTGCCACCTACGGTAATAGCTTTGCCTATAGGGAAATTCGCTAAAAGTAGCTATAGTTAAATATTAAAAATATTTAGTACAAGTTCATTTAAGTGAATTTGCGTAGTCAGCAGGTCTACTGTGACGAGAGTTAGTGAAATGTTACAGATACTGATTATCCACTGAGCAAAGATATCGATACCAAATGAGACAATGCAAAATAGTTACAGAAAATAATGCACGTCTGAATAAATTAATTACACAACATCTAAACTCAAATACCAAATTGTCTTTAAGTACACAACCAAGCAAAGCTGATCGTACTTACCATCCTTCATTTTCCAAACCATGGCAGCCTAAAGCCACGTCTTCAGTGTTCATCCAAGGAAATCTTTTTTGCAGCACTTTTTGACTCAAAAGCTCCACCTTGGCACCCAAAGATCTGTACAATCAAATAGTGTCAAATTCTGTCACTGTAGTAATACAAACTGTAGCAAGCATTGAAACATGTAACAGTTTATCTCAAGAAGGGAAAGTAACCTTAGATAGGCCTACCTTTAATAGCATTTATCATGCAAACTTATTAACACGTTTTAGCTCGCTTTCTTGTCTGTACAAATTTTAAACTAACTTCACGATGAGCTAGAGAAACTTGAAACATAGCTCACAAATGGATGACAATACCAGTGGCGTAGCCAGGGGGGGGGGGTCCTGGGGGCCGGGGACCCCCCCCCCTCCGGTCTTAAATATAATATTTTTTTGTTAAATTAAATGTAAAATTATATAATTATATTGTAGGTCTATTGACATTGGGGTTGATTATTTTCAACGCCAAGAGAGCTAAAAAAAAGACCATTTTTGGGCCTATATTTTAAACAAATTCTCCCCCACCTCCCTTTTACCTGACCCCCTGGTCGGTCGACCCCCCCTATTTTGTAATCCTGGCTACGTCACTGACAATACAATATTAAATCGTTTAATTTTTATATTTCCCTTGTGCCCTATAGGCTTCTAAAATTTAAATGTTTACATTTTGGAAGAATAAATAATATATCAATTGGAGTCAGCTGTAAATACTTAAATTTGACAGTTTGTTCAAATAGCAGAGGTTAAGAGGTACCCCAGACAGCACACTTTATCCTAGAGACATCCCATAGTAGTCCCATATGTCCTGAGAATGTCTCGGGATATGTATGCTAGCCTCAGGATATCCCGCAAAATCCCGGGACGAGTACAAAATCCAGAGGATATCCTAAAATATACCGTAATGTCCCTAATGTTCGTAATGTCGCTAAAAGTAGAAAAAAAATAGTGTGTAAAAAATCTTTTTAAAAACGTGGTCTTTTAAAAGATTAGGCCTATATATATATTTTGATAAACATTTTTTTTTTTACTAAGGTGAACGAAACAGTCAAAAAGTTCAACTCATAGGGTGAGTTCAACACATGTTATTTAATTTACCTAACCCGCCATGTTAAACTTCCCTATCCCAAGCGTGATGTATATAACTTTGTTACTTCTCGAGTGATGTAAAGTTGAAAAAAAACTCACTCGGTGATGTAATGAAACCCATTTAAATAACATTGAGTGCTTAACTTAAAAAATATACCTCTATGGAGCCAACGACGTTCAACGCTAGAAATCAGCTGTGCGCTTGAATTTTATTGTTATGTTTTGAAGAATTTTCCTAACCTAGCTTTTGTTTGTAAATGAACGTTACTGTTAGAAGATTAATGAAATGGATAATGAAAAATATTGTTCGTAACTTCCTGTATATTGTCGGGTCAGGTAAAATCTTGTACCTTACACGTTATGCAAGAGCGTGTTTACATCACTTCGGTAAATTATGCAACTCGCTTCCGCTCGTTGCACAACATTCACCTGCGTGATGTAAAAAAGCTCTTACTACTCTTGTAAGGTAAATAGCTATTAATTACGGACGCGTTGCAGAAAGTCAACAGTCCCGGAAGGTCAAATAATTTATACCTGTGCCGCTAGGTCAAAAACTACAATGTTTGCAGTGTCTGTAGATCAAAAATCCCAGTAAGTCAAATAGTACAGTCCGAGCTAAAAACGTGGTCTGTGTTAAAGCAATTGACTTATTGGGAATTTGACCTAATGCAACAGCAGTTTTAATATAACGAAATAAGATAAAATATAAGTTCAGTTTCGCTGAGTCAACAGTGCCGGAAGGTCAAAAGTATAATCTGTTAAAAACAACGATAGTCCTCTCGACGCATGACTTCAATAATTTCGCGTTTTGGTGTACTTAAAGTTGTGCTAAAATTTTGAAAATTGGCACAGAGCTTCTTGGTTAGTCCTACTCGATGACTATTTTGTTGGATTTTTAAACTATTTACCGATCTAATTAATAAAAATTGATATGTATGGTGAAATAGTTTTAAATCGTGATTTCTAACATGAAAAAGTTAGCATGAGAGATTTTTTTTTTGTTTTTAGGTTAGAGAGGTTTTGTCTGTGGCAAAGTTGTAGCCAAAAGTGTGATGCGTAAAATATATTTTTTGGAATTTTTTACAATCAGTGGTTCAATAGATAACTTGGGTTGAAGAGGACGGCAAATTTAGCATTTCGCAACGCATGGAAAGAACTACATCGTACGATGCGACTGCTGAGTGGACTTATAATTTACAGTTTTAAGAACAAGAAAAAGATGAATATACAGATCACCAGTACATTCATATCTATAAATATAAAAGGCAAAGCCCTCACTGACTCACTGACTGACTCACTCACTCATCACTAATTCTCTTACTTCCCATTTACCTAGGGGGCTGAAATTTGGTACACTGATTCTTTAGGCATTAAATAGGAAAACTAAGCTGTTTTTATTCTGATCGGACTCTCGGGCTCCGCCCCAGTGGCTGTGGAGTTTCCCATGTTAACCTTATGAGTACTCATATTTAAATGGAATTAATGAATCTTAACAGATGTTCCAATTAAACAAGTTGGTTCTGTTCTATGATGTTCAATAGCATTTAAGTTACAAGGATTACCAACAGGATGTAGCACTATTATTTCTTTTACATTTATGACAACAGCTAATTTGCAACCAAAAGGTGAGTGAGCGTAGCGAACGAACTTCAACCTGGAGGCAAGTTAGCGTAGCGAACGAGCTAACCTGAAGGCAAGTGAGCGCAGCGAACGAGCTCCAACCTAAAAGTGAGTGAGCGTAGCGAACGAACTTCAACCAGGACGTGATTGAGCCATGCGAACAAGCTCACTTATAAAGTTAAACGGGGCAAAGCCCCCGGGTACAGCTAGTTATTTATAAAACATCTTTCTGTATTACCAGCTTACATTTTTCACTTATAAGAATACATCATAAACAGGGTGTTAAAAATAAGCGGGGAGATATTTTACCTAGTAATTCCTTGGGTCAAAATAAACAGAAAATCAAGGTTAACATTTTTTCCGAAATCGTTTCGTTAACCAGATCTCCACCATTTTGTATTTTTTACATAAAAATATTTATCTTTGCACTTTTCCAACCGATGTTTATGAAACTTGGTATGTATGTTAAGGTAGGAGAGACCCATGTTATAAAAAAAGATTCATCTCGATTCACCCTAAAATTTCAAAATTTAACACTTAACTACAATATAATATACTTTACTACACCACAATATTTACGTATCGCCATAAATCTTTAATAAAATAAAACGTTCACTTTTTAAAATCCAAAGTAAATCAATATAATCTTTCTTTTTTGAAAAATATAGTAAAAAAAAATAAGGCGATGTTAAAATAACGACAGGCGAGTTTCGATCTGGGTGTTTCAGGTTTGAACCTAGGAGGATTTAACATTAATTAACATTAATGATTAATCCTCCTAGGTTTGAACTAATTGAGAGGAATACATGAAACCGAAGGGGAAAGGTAGCAACAAGTGCACTAGTACTTACTAGTGTCCAATTACAATTTGATGGATTTAACCAAAACCTTTTCTATTTCACTTATTTTCAGCTGTTAAATTTCTAACGATACGTTTTAGCTACATCATTAACATTATTATCATCATCATCGTTTGAGTTTGGGTTTGCGGCAATGTATTTTTAGAATAAAACCTTTAATTTGATACCTACCAAACTTGACCTCTGCTGCTATTAATTGACTGTATGGACTATTAATTAACAGCTGTATCTAAGGATTGCGTCGGCCTTAGTCACTAACAGGGCAACACTCATCACACACTCATCTCCATTCATACTTGGCTTAAAATGCATACATTTGTATGGTTGCCATTTCAAAAACAGGTAAAATAGTATTAAAATTATATAAGAATTTTGTCTTAGTCTTTGTGGTCCATCCCCCTTATGGGATAAAAAAGTGATAATAGCTTAAGACAGTAGATATTTATGGCTATTATTGATATACCAAGTCTCACTGCTACTTTATCTATATTGTTAAAAAAATATAGCCAATCCAGGACTTTTCAACCATACTGTATAACGCCAACACGAAATTTTATCCGTTGAACTCCTCCGCATTTCTTAGGCGATTTTGACCATTCATGTCTCATTAGAAAGAGCGTGTCACGTACATTTGCAAACTAACCTTACCTTTTTAAATCCCTTGGGCTCAGCCCCAGCGGCTCATGTTATGAACCCATGTTATGCCTATGAAGAACATATTGATTTATTTATATTAGGATCAGCCCAACTAATTGCTGTTATGCAATTCAAGGAAATAATGTATGGTACATAATTAACATGTTACTGATTTGTTTGAAATACTATATTTACTATTTCAATTTGGGTTTGCTGGATAATTTAATCCATTTTACCAAACAATAAAAATTAATGGACAAAGTACTATATTTCATGAGCAATCATTGAAAGGACCGATTGAAGTCCTCATCAACCAAAACAATGCCTACTAAAGCAAATAAAATTGAGACGAACATGTAATGCACGAAATCAGGTGGTTCTAAGGTATGTGAAAAAATGTATCGCTATTCAAAAACAGACGGAAAACTTGTAAACATATTCGTGACAACGGGTGTAACCATGTAACATGGCTACATTATCAATGACAAACGTGGACATCCTTATACGAGTGTGAGTTAGTCCGAAAACAGAGTTAGTCCGAAAACAACTCTAAAAAACAATAAGCAATAAATTGCAAGAACCGTTGCTTATATCATTGGGTATACACGTATCCACTGACGTGTATACTCAATGCTTATATCGAACTGTTATATGTACATCGTGAGTTCCATTAGTTGTTCCATTACTTGTGTGTCCATTAGTATAATATTTTAGTTGACTCTATTGAAGTCGGCGGAAATTGTGACTGTTATTACCCTTGAAATAATGTTTGTGTAGTACTTTGCAATCCTACCAATGCTTATGGAATCATACGATTACAATTTTCTGGTTAGAATATGTCGCATAGAGTGGTGACTACTGTATCTTTTTGGTTTGCTTGTAAAACAGGATCAACAGAGATTTTCCATCGACTTAAACAATACGATACTCCCAAATTGTTCATTGCAATAACAAAATATCACACAGTTTGATGAATATTTGTGTGTAAACCACATACAGTACACCTGTATTCTATCTATTTTACCTTTTATTTTTCCAAGACTTTATAGAAAATCACGCATTACGTGATCAGTCAGTGAAGAAAGGCTGTATCCCATGTGTTTTATAGGTAAAGAAAACAAGGGCGGTCCTAGACATATATTTTGGGGGGATCACCGGGGGCCTGGGGGGTATGGAATACCCCCTTATAAGGAGGGGGTCCTGGGGTTCCCCCCGGGAAAAATATATAAATAAATAAATATAGGCTATACAGGGTGATCAACTTGAGGAGGCCACCATTGGGATATCAGAAACGGTAAGAATTAAAGAAAACTTAAAGAATGGAAACATACCTTTATTTTTTGTGGCAGTTAAAAATATGATTTTAGTTTTTTGAAATTCAGCCACCATTTTCCAAAATGGCGGCCAAATTTGAAATTTCTTATCGAACACCCTATATTTTATCATGTTTTCGGATAGAATATGCAATTTAAAAACTTTTTTATCCTTGAAATTTTTCGATAAACCCACTCGTTTAGGAGTTACAGCCTATGGAAAAATGACTTCCGGTGTACATATTTCATCATGTAGCTCCTAAAAAAGTAAGTTTATAGCAAAAATGCGAAGAGTAAAAAGTCTTACAATTGCATCCACATTCCAAAAAGACCATAAAATTCATTAAAATATGAATTATATTTTTAAAATGGCGGCAAACTTGAAAAGTGGAAAACTTTTTATTTTATAGTCTTTAAAGGAATGTAGATGCAATTCTAAGACTAATTTACTTCTTGCAATTTGCTCTAAACTTACTCGTTTAGGAGCTACATGATGTAAAATGTACACCGGAAGTAATTTTTCCATAGGCTGTACTCCTAAACGAGTGGGTTTATCGAAAAAGTGTCAAGGTTAAAAAAGTTTTTAAATTGCATATTCTATCCGAAAACATGATAAAAACTAAAATCTTATTTTTAACTTCCACAAAAAATAAAGGAATGTCCCCCATTTAATGTTTTCTCTAATTCTTACAGTTTCCGATTTCCCAATGGTGGCCTCCTTGAGTTGATCACCCTGTATATATGTATTTGAACGGATGGTGTTTTTGGCCTCTAGGGACCTCAACACGAAAAATTAAATCGGTTCCAGGTCCAGGTGTTACCATAAGTACAACGGTAATAGCTTATTCCCTATATGGGAAATTCGCCAAAAACCTAATCTTCTATAAGTATAAAAGAGGATGTTTGTATATACATTTGTTTGGCAGGGATAAACTCGGACACCGCTCGACAGATTGTAATGAAACTTTCAGGCATTATTAAGCATTATTCAAGGAAGGTTTGTGTGAAGTTTGGTGCTGATCCGTCAAAAGGGCTCCGCCCCAGTGGCTCTGGAGTTTCCCATGTTAACCTTATGAGAAATGGAATTAATGAATCTTAACAGCTGTTTCAATTAAACAAGTTGGTTCTGTTCTACGATGTTCAATAGCATTAAAGTTACATGGATTACCAACAGGGTGCAGCACTATTATTTCTTTTACATTTATGACAACAGCTGCTAATTTGCAACCAAAAGGTGAGTGAGCGTAGCGAACGAGCTCCAACCTAAAGGTGAGTGAGCGTAGCGAACGAACGTCAACCAGGACGTGATTGAGCCATGCGAACGAGATCATCTTGAAAATTAAACGTAACGGTACTTAAATTATAAATAGTCAAAGGCAAGACAACGACTGCCGGGTTCAGCTAGTAGTTATATAGAACAATATTACATTCAACCAGCTGTTAGTTAAAACAAATTATATGGGACTAAAACAAATCGATGATTACAAAGATTCCTTTAAAAAATAATTTGAACATCCTACTATTTTACTATGCATATTTAATTAATCTGCCATCCTCATACCTAAGAATTGAATGTATCAATGGTCAGCATTACACATAGTATAAATAAGTCAACTATGTCTTAAAATTGGTTTCCAAATGCTGAATTTGTGTCACAAATGCTGAATGTTTACAGCTGTTATGTTAAGCAAATTATATTGTACTAAAAGCTGGCTTAGAAGGTTAGCATCGGCTGCTAACTTAATTTCTAAAAAAACTGGGACCCTTAATTATAATTATGACTATGACATTCCCCAGTTCTCAAAATTATCTTTTTTTTAACACTAAAATAATGAAAATCCGTCGACTGGTTGATTCAGAATGTGAAAAAACCCCATTTACGTTTTAATAATATATATGATAGTTTGGACAGGTTTCAACCCTTTGAGGTGTAATACATTTACACAGTTTATGTTTAGACTACATTATAACTCATAAAATAGTTCTAAAATTAAATGGATCTCCTTTTACAAACGTATATAATAACCAGAAATTTTCAGATCGTCCTTGCGTGTATTTCATGCCACAAATTTTGACGAAAGGCTATACCTATTTACAGTGTTGACCAAACAGTTGGCAAGAAGCATTAATAGATAAGCTATGTACCAAATAGGATAATTTTAGCTCTATTCTAATTATGACAAAACACGAAGTAACTAAAAGCGAGTTTTGTTGGTGTAGTAAGCGTTGCAGGAGGTCTAGTTTACACTGAATCGACGTTCACTTTTATTGCTTTTGATCTTCCGGCACTGTTGACTCAGCGAAACTGAACTTGTATTTTACCGTATTTCGTTATATTAAAACTGCTGTTGCATTAGGTCAAATTCCCAATAAGTCAATTGCTTTAACATAGACCACGTTTTTAGCTCGGACTGTATTATTTGACTTACTGGGACTTTTGATCTACAGACACTGCAAACATTGTAGTTTTTGACCTAGCGGCACAGGTATAAATTATTTGATCTTCCGGGACTGTTGACTTCCAGCAACATTCCCATTAATTACTGGCTTGTGCATGCATTTATCATGTAAAGCAAGAGGGTAGCCGAAACAAAAATAAACTGTACCATAACATCACTCTAATGCAATGCTGCGACGAGACATGAGTCGCAACCCCACTGTCCTGACAAACCAAAGCAGCTGTTGCACTAGTTTATAATGCTGTGCAATGTTTATGTTTACATGTTTGTTATTACCATGGCAATAGGCTGGCCACTGAGACGGTACCAAACACCAATGCAAGGTGCCTTGGAGGCTACGCTTGTACACATTTATGTTTGACAGGCTTGGAGGCTAATGTTCCTTCTTAATTAATTTTAAATTTCAATGACACAACATTGTACTGAACGATTTATTTGTTGAAACTAAAAAAATAATCTTATAATTAAATTACTTGAACGTTATAGGGTACTCAGGGCTAAATTTCAGCCGGAGCAACTTCTCAGGACACTGGAGCGAAGCTCCTGTTATCTGGATCGATAATTTATTTTGGACTCGGTCTTAATTAGCTGTAAATAGCATTTTTATTTTTCAATTTTTGACTTATGTTTTCAATTCTTTGTAAAAATCGTGTCAAATACCGAATCTTTACTTCAGGGCAGGGCAATGTATTCAAAGTTTATTATACAACAGGGAACGGTGTTCCTACTTGTAAGCCAGTCTGCCGACAGTGCCGTCCGCCGAGTGCCGACCAGGTGCCGAGCCGACTGCCACTGACTGAGTCTCTGTTTGTTCAGATCGATGATCTCAGTCCACTGACTGCGTGCTGCGTGATTGGATTGGATTGGATTGGAACAGTGGAGTGGATGTGTAATATAGGCCTATGTAAAATTTAACTCTCAGAAGAAACAAACAAAATAACAAAAACTGCATGCGAAATACAACGACAGTTTTCATTATAAAAACTGCATGGAATGGCATTTTTCAACCCAGTTAGCGGGATTATCGTTTTGGTCGTGTGGATACACTGCGCATACTTAAGTGCTTCTGCTTAGTTGCTGGCAAACTTCTTTAATTTTTACACCTGTTATATTACTATTTTGTATATAATATAATGCTGTATATGTGCATTCTTAACCATGCTCAAATGTGTTTAAAATGCACCAATTCAAGAGCAATTTTTACAAAAATCCCCCGGACCCCCCTCTTTCCCTGGGGGGATTCCATACCCCCCAGACCCCCCGGTAAGTCATGGCTCCGGTACTTCTCAAATTAGAAATTAAGCCCTGAGGGTACTTACTTTTGAATTTTTGAATTTTCTTCAAGTATGTGGGCACCTTTTTGCGTTGCAAGAAATAAATAGCCTTGCGGTGTAAACTGTACATCAGGTGCGTCCTGGCCTTCAATTCCAAGATATTCTTTGATGTTGCGAAGAAAGTCTGCTCCAAACATAGACATTTCGATGTTCTCAGGCAATGAAAACTGCTGCCGCACACCCCCACATGACAATACAGTCGAACAGTGTGCATACTGTAAAAAATTATTTAGATAAACAAAGATTTTATATGAAACTTCTAAGATTAAGACATTTTAAACAGCTGTTATATGGTGGTTTATAGTTATTTGTGCAACTAGTGAGCAATTGCACTTTGCACTCGAGTTGCACATTATATTTTTCCTACAGTTACCATAAAACAAATAAATTGGTAAAGAAACGTAACATATTTTTACACAGAAGTGAACTTTTAATGTGACATTTAATGTGAAGTGACAAATAAATACAACAGTACAACAGCTGACCAGCGGATTTACAGCCAGTACTGCCAACGTATTTTGTGTGCATACGACCTTGTCTGCATGTTACTCGCTCACTATTTCGTGCCTTCACGTTGCAAATCCGGAGTGAGACAAAGTAATTAGAGTGAGACAATGTTGACATTGTCACTGATGAATTGGCCACTTTGCTTTCTCAAATCAGTGAGATAACATGTACATTGTTAGGTAACTGAAGGAAGAATAATTTGAAGTCAACTGCAGCTATTGTACGCTGTAATGCTAAAAATCTATTTAAATAAAATTATAGTTTTGTCTTTACCTACGTTGCGTAGAATCATGAAGTTTTTGGTTAGTTTTACGTTTTATACCCTAAGAAAGCCAAAACGAGTCTTATCTCAATTTCTGCACCGTCTGTTCGTTTGTTTGTCATTGTGTCTGTGACGCCAAAGTTCCAATTTATGCGACCTACTCCAAGAAAACTAGAGTACCAATCAAGATTAAAAATGTTTTATTGTGTTCACTGGATTGGCGTGAGTGTCTTTAGACATTAATAAAGTATGGCTTCACTACTTTGGAAATAAAATTCCAACGTTCAAAAACCCAATTTTGTGTGCTTTTTGCCTCCCTTTCTCCCAATGTTTACGCAATACATCAGTTACAAAATGTACTACCTATTGTCTAAAATTATGTTTTCTTCCTTATTTATTTTTTTATCTTTTTTCTGACAAGTTTATAGGTCATAAAAGTTGCTGTAGCTCACAATATAAGTTAGTAGGCCCTAAAAGTCATTCTATTAGTTTTACTTGGTAAAATAGTTCATGTAGGCCTAGTCAAACTAAATCTAGTAATTTTGATTCAGGTCAATCTGTCAGCAGCTCATATTAAACTACTACGATTTTGGTTAGGAAACTGGTGACAACTTTAACATGAGGATGGAATGTCTGGTGTTATCAATACAGTAGTCAAAGCTTCTGCTAAATTTGAAGTATACAGACCAAATTCTCAGCTTGGTAAATTATGAATTCAACATTAACATTACAAAATAAAATCGTCACAGGTACCCGTGACACATTAAAACAAAGTAAATGTAGGCTACATATGTAACTTATATTAATTTAATCATACCTCATTATCACTAGCATTAAAATTTATTACCGATGGATCTTTCTCTAACACGATGACGCTCAGACCATTAAGTGCTCGCTTTTTCAGCCAATAAGCAATTGAAGAGCCTATAACACCTCCCCCAACAATTAAAACATCACAGTGATTTGGAATCAAATTTCTTCTTCCTAAATCTTCTTCTCTGAGATTACCGTCAACCAAATCTAATGTATACTTTAAGTCACCTTTCAACACCCTAAAAGCCCTCTTTATTGGGTTGTCTTCATCATCAGGTGGTTTAGAACTATAGAAATTCACTACAAGTCTATTTTCAAGATGTGAATTAATAGTTGTTCTATTTTTAAGTTTATATTTTGAGATAGCCCTATTTCTGAGAAGTAAACTATAACATCTACCAATTTTGGAAAGCTCTATCGCAAGATGCGACATTCTTAAATGAAACTAAAATATAAAGTCACAACTTAAGGAATCAAAACTTATTAGTTTTTAAACATTTATAATAAATTACACTGATGTATTAACAGTGAGGTTAGGACTCTGAAAATAATAGCCACTGCTTTACAAAATTTAAGGGGAGAAGGTCATCACATTTTGATAAGATAATATTAGCACTTAATGGTCTGACGCCGATCTTAGGATACTTGTACAATAATTAATTGGAATGAATTTTGTGAGAGAGATAGTCCACAAAGCACGTAGTGTAAGATAACATCAACATGGACAATGGACATCAAGACAGACGACGCAAGGCAAGACGCAGGCATCACGCATCGTCTGCTAGTCAGATTGGCCACACAACCAACACCAAAATATATTGCAAATGTATGTATTGATTGTGTAATACATGCAAACCTATTATTTAATCATGTCTGAACATATTACCGATCTTGAGATATGTTTATGTCCTGTGAATGGTTAAAAACTGGACCCAGCTGTTCTAGCTATAAATAAATTAATTACCCTGGCTTTTATTATTAATTTTGTTTGTTTACTTACAATCTGTTCTAGAATATGTGAAACAATAAGTAAATACCATGCAATATTTATTTATAAAAATAGACACGTCTGCCTTAAAAAAAAGGTTGCCAATGACACAGAAAAAATATACACTTAAAATATTTAAGGATTATAACAGCTCATAACAGCTGCTTTAAGACTGATTAATTTTGATGTTTGCAATATAACCTCTTAATGTATCATGGATAATAATTTTCAATAAGGCTATGTACAAATGCTGATATTAGTTACAGTAGTAGCAAAGCTACACAGATCATCTAACACCATTCTACACTCGTCCTTCCTTCACTAACATTTGGGTTAAAATTCGCACCTAGGTGGCGACCTTGTTAGATCCATGGTCACCCTCGGTGGAAGAAAACCCCCATGGGTGGCGTCCCCATCTCAATGATTGATTGATAATATTTTATTGATATTATCATCAATCAAAAAGCTTTAAATTTTGTTCTCTTCACGTCAATAATTTTATTTGGACTCACACTTTTTCTGGTCTAATTTGAAGTATGTACAATCATGGTACAATGTAACATTTTATTATTTACTATGAAGCTGCATAGATAAAACACCTGAGTGTGCCCTTGTTTACATGTAAAACTTTCTATTTTCTTGTTTGTCTTTCGTCTCCACTCCAACTCCATCCAATCCATCTCCATCAATCTTCAGCCCCCTGCAGACGGGGACAGTAGTGGCGTCCAGTACTGGCGTCCACAAGTGGCGGCCACTGTACTGTCAAGACAGTAGCCCTACACACGGGGACAGTACTGGCTGCCACAGAAACTGTTTTAGTGGCGGCCAGTGTGACACCACAGTATCAAAATGGATGAATTTGACTTGGAATACGAAAATGCAGTAGATGAAGTTGTTGAAGAAGTTGTCGATGAAGTAATTAATGTTTTGAGTGAAGAATTGGAAGATATAGTAAATACACCCGCCACTGCAAAACTGCAGACTAAGCAAATTTTCTATTATCCTGATTTGATTTACACTAAAATGCCTCCTTAAAAATATCACATTTATTCCCTATTTAAATAGAATTAGTTTAACGAGTACTTAGGTTTGCTGCAACAGGGAGGGTAAAAAAGTGTTTTTGTTGTAAAATGTTAATAGTTTAGTAAGAAATGAATGTATTTTCCAAATTCAATCAAAATATGTTCATAAACAAGCAAACTACAACAGTTGAATTATTCTCCATAAAAATAACATGGGAAATTTAAATTTACATTTTTTTGGAATTTTCTCCGTAACCATTAGGCACACAATAACGCTTCAATATGCTTAATTATTTGTTTTTTAAGCTATACAAAATGGTGAGAAAAGAAATTGTGAAATTTTTGTTTTTAGGGTCAAAAATGGGAAACCCCTATTTTTACCCCATAAAACACCCCCCATAAACCCCCGTTCCCATAGTCCGATTTTTAGCCAATGGTGATTCCTATCAATCACTCGCAATATTTTTTCGAGTACCAGCAAACACAATTTCATGTTTCATGTCTGATAGTAAAGCCCCCCACACACTACCAGACCAGACCTCCAGACCAGACCGTCTGGTCTGGCGTCTGGCACTTGTCTTATCGTGTGTGGGGCTGTGGTTGAACCCTCAGACCACAGACGGTCTGAGGTTCCCCCACCACTATTTTTGTCTGGTCTGTGAGTGTGTAGCGCTGTCTGTCAGACGGCCGACCATCTTGACAGTCTTCATCCATTTGTTGGAGTTCTCACCACGGTCTCTCAATTACGAATGTTAGACCGTCTGGTCTGGGAGTGTGTAGAGCCGTCCAAGACGGTCTGGTTGCAGCCAGACGGTCTGGTCTGGAGGTCTGGTCTGGTAGTGTGTGGGGGGCTTTAGTTAAATGAATGTGTCCAGCGTCTATAAGTTATAGGTTAAAATAATAGGCCTAGATTGTACATTTCGTTACGGAAATCACGGACCGACAACAGTTTCCTCAGTGCTCTAATTGCGACTAGAACATTTAAGGTTAGGAAAAATGGCTGTCAGTAGGTCACGTGACCACACTACTGTCCTCTGAGCGGCCAGTAAACTCAAACTATTTTGTCTTTACTGGCGGCCAGTAGCTACTGGCCGTTGAAGCGTCCAGTACCTCATCACACGTAGACAGTAGGCGGACAATTACTGGCAGCCATTAATGGCTAGGTCTACTGGACGCCACTACTGTCCCCGTCTGCAGGGGGCTTTCCGCTCCGCTAGTCAGTCAGTCTAGTCACACTCACACTCGGTGGGACACACGGGAGGGACTAAGGCTAACATATCTTGTAGTGTCAGCGTTCGCCGCTAGAACTGCTAAGTTGAAAAAAATTATTTTTTTTTATTTTTAGTTATAAAATTAACTTTTTAATCATAAAATACTGTTTTAAAATTATAAAATTAATTTTTATTTTTTAAAGTTAAACTGTCATAACATAACCTAACCAACCAGACTTGCTAATAATATAAAAACTATATAAGATAAAAATCTAATTAATGATTACTTATAATTTTAAATTAATTGTAAAATTAATTTTAAAATTTAGTATTATAAAATTAAACTGTCATAACCTAACCTAACCAACCAAACTTGCTGACATGAAAAAATTGTTGACAAAAAGTTAATGCTGCCAGCGGGATTCGAACCCGGGACCTCCAGAACACCAAATCCGCATCGCTACTAACTATGCCACAAACGCTGCTGAAATCATAACGTTTCCTTATGGTAATCGTGTCGCCTCAAGAGAAGACATTAGCCACTAGAGATATGACGTCACTACACCTTTAGCCTTAGTCCCTCCCGTGTGCCCATTCCATTCCACACTCACACACAGTCAGTCAGTCAGTCAGTCAGTTCAGTGTTTGTGTTGTGTTGTTTTGTTTACAGAGACAGAACCCAATAACCTAAACAGTAAAAATCTTTTGTTTATTATCCAATCCACGGGAAAACGAGTATACTATTTAGCATCATATCACTTGTTAATTTGCTTTCTTTGCTTGAAGTTCCTTAGTATTTTAGTAATTTAATTTGCCAAAGTGGAATCATCACCTTGGCTTTCTGTCGTTGAACCCAAGATGAAACCTATCACAGCAATCGTTGCAGATGAAATGTTTCCGGAAGGTGCTGGGTTTGGAATGGACTTAGAAGATGTAAGTTTTTAAAGTTTGCAAACTTAAAGATACAAATAAAGTTTAACCCAGTTAAGAAACTGTACCCATATCCACACTGCAGCAAACTGGTACATTTCTATATCTGTTGGCACAAACAACCGAATGAAAATATCGATCGTTTGGTTAGTTAGGTAATGTTAACCTAACCTAACTAACCAAATGATATATCAAATTAAACAATTGAATAATCAATATTACTCATTCGGTTGTTTGTGCCAACAGATATGGAAGTGTAGGCCTACCCCAGCAAACCTGCCGACTGAGTAAAAAGATTCATATAGAATTTCCATTAACACGTTGGGTGCTGATGACGGGAATTCCCGCAATTGCTTAACATTGAAATAAATGCAACTTTTATGTTCAAACATGTCGACAGCACGAATAGTGTTAAGTGAATTTCCATTTGACTGAATTGATTTTCAATTTAAACTATTCAAATAACATTAAGTTTAACGAGTACCTAGGTTTGCTGCTACAAGGAAAAGCTTATAAACTTAGTAACCTATAGGCTAAAATAAATAAATTTGCCAAGTTTGATCGAAATGTATTCATAAACAAGCTAACCTTACTAATACTTAGGCCTACAACATTTTACAATATTATCATGGGAATTTTAAATTTACAATTGTCTGAATTTTCTCCGTCAAGTTACCAATAACTTAAGTTACCCGTAAAAACACTTTTATATGCTAAATATTTGTTTGTTTTTTTTAGCTCTTTAGGTCTGAAGAAAAATTGGAAAACTTCCAATTTTTGGTTCCAATTTGTGTTCCAAGGGTCAAACATGAGAAAAACAAATTTTTTCCCCATAAAACTTTCTGTAAAACCCTGTTCCCATGGTCTAATCATGCTGGTTCGCAAACTCATTCAAGTTACCTCCAAGCCAAATTTCATTAAAATCGGACAAAAATTACTCAAAGTAACTTATCACGTTCATGGATATACATATTATATATTATCTTTCCTATCTATAAAAGAGAAAGTTTGTATATAGGGCCTATATATATTTAAACGTTATGGACTCCAAAACCGCTCAACAGATTGTAATGAAACTTTCAGGCATTATTAAGCATTATTCAAGGATGGTTTGTGTGAAGTTTGGTGCAGATCCGTCAAAAGGGCTCCGCCCCAGGGGCTCTGGAGTTTCCCATGTTAACCTTATGAGTACTTATATTTAAATGGAATTAAAGAATCTTAACAGCTGGTTCAACTAAACAATTTGATTATGTGATGTTTAATAGCATTACAAAGTTAATAGGTTTACTAAAAGGTTGCAGCACTATTATTTTTTTAAATTTATGACAACAGCTAATTTGCAACCAAAAGGTGAGTGAGCGTAGCGAACGAACTTATTCCTGGAGGCGAGTTAGCGTAGCAAACGAGCTAAACCTGAAGCAAGTGAGCGCAGCCAACGAGCTAAACCTGAAGCAAGTGAGCGCAGCCAACGAGCTAAACCTGAAGCAAGTGAGCGCAGCCAACGAGCTAAACCTGAAGCAAGTGAGCGCAGCGAAGGAGCTAAACGTGAAGCAAGTGAGCGCAGCGAACGAGCTCCAACCAGAAGGCAAATAAGCGTAGCAAACAAACTTCAACCAGGACGTGATTGAGCGATGCGAACGAGCTCATCTTGAAAATGAACGAGCATTGGACATAAAACCACATTAGGACAGGACGACGTCTGTTCCTGGAGGCGAGTTAGCGCAGTGAACGAGCTAAACCTGAAGCAAGTGAGCGCAGCCAACGAGCTAAACCTGAAGCAAGTGAGCGCAGCGAACGAGCTCCAACCAGAAGGCAAATAAGCGTAGCAAACAAACTTCAACCAGGACGTAAATGAGCGATGCGAACGAGCTCATCTTGAAAATGAACGAGCATTTGACATAAAACCACATTAGGACAGGACGACGTCTGTCGGGCCAGCTTATAGCCTATATCATGTATTCTGAGTGACCTTTTTGATGTATCTTGTTAAATTTAAAAATAACTTAGGCCTAGCTATTTGAACTTAGCTATAATGCTATGCTAAAATAGTTAACTTAAATGACCTAATTCAGGACTGGTACGGGTGGCGTCGTCCTGTAATTCAGCTACTAGGAGGTCACAAATTGTGGATATTTATAGGCATGCACTGTGGATGCGATACTCCCTGGTGTGGATTATCGTCCGCACAAGTGAGTAGGCCTAGTACGACTATCCGTAGTACTATCCTGATAATTAGACCAATTAATTCATATATTCCAAGGCAAAAATGTTGTTCAAATTCCACAATAAACTGTAGGTCCCTTATATGCCATTAGCTGTATGGGCTATCAATTAACAGCTATGTCTAAGGTATGTGTCGGCCTTAGTCACTAACAAGACTACAAGATCACACCACTCATCCTTCACTCATCTCCATTCATACTTGGCTTAAAATACCTACTGTATGGTCGCCATTTAATAAGGAAGTTTTTTTTTATTAAAATTAGTTTTTAGCAAATTTTCTAAATTTCATTGTCAGTCTGAGATAGACCTATTGATTTTCTAATCTGTTTGCACCAATGGCTCTGACTTTGGTTAGTGCCCTGATGCCATTGCTTTATCCCTACACTTCCTTCCTGCACTGTCCCGGCTTGCCCCTTGCTTTGCTCTACAAACGTCCCCAAGCACAGGCCTCTGAAGGCTATGTTGGTGGCCAAATATGGTGAGTCGGTGGCTTAGTTGGTAGCGTCACGGACTAAGGACCAAGGCAGTGATGTCGTGGGTTCGGATGCTGGTCACTGCCACTAAAATATATCAGTAGAGTTCACCTTCGTACTGTACCGGCTCACCCCTTGCTTTGCTGGATACGTTCCACGCACAGATCTGTAGTCTATGTGGACGGGCAAATGCAAGGTTAAAAGAGGCCGCCAACCTATTAAAAATATATATATATATATATATATATTAAGGTGAAGAGGGATTTGTATCTTTCTGTCATGTTTTTACATACAATCTTTACCTTGTTTTAGGCTGGGGGGCCCACCAGTTTGTTGGTTGATTTAGCTGCTAATGAGAAAACTGTCCATGCAGACTTCTATAACGGTAAGCAGTCTGTTGTTATTTTAACCTTGAAATCTTAGAGTAAAACATCACTAACTCGACAATTTGTGAACTTAGAGGCAGGCCCACTTTTATAAACGGGCAGACTGGGCATATGCCCAGGGGCGCCGGTGGTTGGGGGGCGCCCTGAACCACCGCCCGCACTAAGAAAAATAGGGTTTCATCAGCCGGGATTTCAAAAATAAGATGGGTGATTTCAACTTCTAGTTAAGTGATTTTTCCTTATTGCAAAAGTAAATAAATACAACAAAATTGAAAATACTCGACCTTCAGGTTATACCTCGTGTAATCAGGGAAAGGCAGCCAGCAGTGTGAACCGGGCGCACTTACTATACTATCAGAGGCAGGGAGGCCCATGGGAGGCCTGCATGGTGGAAGGAAAATACATAGGTGTGCTATTCCCATCATATGCTGACGTCACTCAGATTGCAAACACCATTTTACCATTTAGAAAAATTGTAAAACAATAACAATCAAATCAAAACAAATATATACTTGTATGACAATAGGCCTACATCAGCTGATTTTGTTTGCAATTTGGGTGACGTCAGAAAATTACGGGAATAGCATGTAGGCCAGCTGTAGTCTAGAGGCCTACGGTTGACGTGCCCCTCCTCTCCCTCACAGTCCCACCCCCATCCCCACAAGTCACAACTACCAACTACCGTGTGGCTCCAGTCATTGGCCAGTCAGTCCAGTGCAGTCCAGTACTACAGTAGTCCAGTTCAGTACTGTACTCCTCCCTCAGTAGTCAGTAGGTTGTGTTCGTGTTGTGCCTGCTGCACAGTACTCAAATCAGTCACAACACAACCTAAACTGTGACAGTCACTAGTCAGTGTTGACACTCACACTGCAGTTAGTGAACCAGTAATAAATAAAGAGAGTAGTGTTGATACAAGTAAGTAGGCCTATAAACAGTGAAAAATGCATAAAAAACCTAGTGCAGCCGAGAGCCGCATTCGGTTGGCTCAAAGAAAACAAACTCAGGAAGCAGTTTTAAAGAAAATGACATGTATTAACCAGTATTTCCATTGATACGGAATTGAAAACTCCCTCCCGAAACAAAACTGGTAAAAAAAACACGCTAATGTATAAATATATATATATATGCATAGGCCTATAGTAGAACCATGGAAAAAACATACTCCTTAGTGGAATCTCGTTCAATACATGTGTAATACAATGAACTGCACACTGTAGGCCTACTGTACTGAACAGTAATCAAATCACTGCGTAGTGCATTAAGCTATTGGCGCAGGGCAAGAGGCATTCATTGCACTCACCCCAACGCCCAATCCACCTGCAGTGAATTTCGGCGAACTGATGAGTCAACCCCCCTTCGCTCATATATATATATATATAAGGGGGCGCTATGCTTTTGGGTTTGCCCAGGGCGCCACTGACCCTTAGCGCGGCCCTGCTTAGAGGTTGTCAAGTTTGGGGGTTGTCGAGTTATCCAGAACATTTACATTTTTCATGGGTTTTAATAGATGAAATAGGCTAACAGATAAATTTTTTTACATATTAATTCATTACTTGCATGAGTATTTTTACATATTGAGTAAACAATCTTCAGCCGTGTTTGAAAACTTGAATGTACTACAGTAGAGTCCCACAAACTCGGCGTAATGTGGACTGGAAGGGTGCCGAGTTTGTGAAATACCGCGTTATCGAAAACTAGAGCTAAAAATAAGAGCAATACAACTTTTAAGCTTTTTAACCGCCTATTTCAATTAGATTTATATTACAAGTCAGTATTAAGTCATCAGATATAGTGCAACAAATCCTTAGTACGAGTTGCAAATGATTATACTTGATCTGGCTTGTGTCCATGTTTAACTCGGACTCAAAAAATCGTTAATTTTCTGAGCCAGGTGATGGCCGAGTTATCCAGACTGCCGGGTTATCCAGTGCCGAGTTTGCCGGACTCTACTGTAATACTTCCATTTTATTTCTGACATCAGCACTTGTTCCACTTGTAGAGGCTATCTTCTTTTATCTACACACACAGCATTTTTCAATCAATAATCTTTCTTAGTATCTGCAATTCGAATGTGGAATTTTCTTCCTGACTATATAAAATCTATAGAGAACTGTGCAAGGTTTGGGCAGAGATAAAATCGATTATTTTGAGCAGCAGACATGAGTGAGTTTATGGGGATGGTGTGGCGGGTTGTTGGCGGCTTGTGTGAATGGACTTTTAAGGGTTAGTAAATTTAATTTCATCATGTTATAATATGGTACTTTAGATTATTAATTTTATTTATGTAGTGGATACTTTATTTATGTTTTAGAGGTTAAGTGCTAGAGAGGACTTGCTAGTCCTAACTTCACCTCTTAAATAAAGACATTTTTCATTTCATTTCACTAGTAAGACAAAGCCAGCTAGATGTGCTGTTGACAGTCGAGTTACACAGACTGTCGAATCACCGGGTGTCGAGTGAGTGAGGTTTTACTGTAATTAAGTTTTTTTTAGTTATTATTAACAACTTCATTGTAAATTAACTTAAATTGTACATGTATCTCCTGTTATCTCTTACATGATACATCAACAACTTAGTTACAAAAATATATTTCTTAAAATAATTAACAGTTTGTTTTATACACTTCTATCTCTATCCTGGTATGATCCGTGTTGTCCTCTGCTCCATCACACGAGGTTGGCAAAGCGGGCCAACTACCTGTGTAACGTCGGACAAATCCTGTTGTGTAGCTTTTTTATTTCTCTAATTAATTTGAACTTTGATCTTGGATTTTGTTTACCAGGGTTTTGATTTAACAGAGGCGGTTAAAAGAGTATTTTTACTGTATCAATTATTTATTTTGAGGTATTTTGGCCCTTTCTTACACTTAATCTGGCATAAGAAATAAAGTACAATTAAATTTATTTTATCTGTTGCGTCGTCCCCTGTAAAGTCACCGTGAGCGTAAAAAATGTGTCTGGACCGGTAAACTGGCAGCAAATACTTGGCAGAAATAACGCTAGTGACAACATTTGCTGTTATGCAGATGTGAAGCTGCAGATCTGCTACGTCTTGTTAACTGAGGTGAGCGAATTCGCCAGTTTCAGTTTTTTTGTTGTGGTCAGCATCAAGTGTGTGATTGTGTTTGGCGCGGATAAGTTTATTTTAGAGGTTGAAAGCTGTCCAGCAAATATCTACATAAAACATTTGCCGTAGACAACCGGCTACATAGTAAATTGTGTGTTCCCAACACCTCTCCTCCTTCTGGTGCCATCACGATATGTTTTGTACTAATAGTGGAAACCGATACAACCGAAAGACTGAACTGATCTGCAGATTGTCTATCTGGAGCGCTTATTCGGCAGCCTTCCGGAATCCTTGGTACCTGTCATGGCATTTTTGCTACTCGTATAACGGTGCTGTGTGTGTCACCGTTTCATATATACCCAGTGTGCAAGCAAAATGTACTGGCCAAAATCCCTTTCAGTCTGGCTACAACCAATGTCAGATTGAAGAGCGCTGCAGAAGTGAATACGACTAAAACGGTAAAAGTACTCCTACCCTACCACCACTTCCACCACTTCCTATCCTAGTGTCGGCATTCCTTTCAGACTTCTAGGAATTACAGTATTCTTTTTTTTTAACAAAGGGCCAGGCTTACAAGTAACCATGGGATTGCATCGCAGCTGGAACAGCTTTTTGTGCATCCTCATTCACAGACACTCATTCTCCATCAAATCCCAGGTCCTTTGTGAACCATGAGATCCTTTTGAGTATGGAGCATGTTCTTTCCTTTGATCTCCAGTCGATAGGCCAAGGGATCTCATGCGCAGACCTTGTAGGGCTGGGCACATAATTATCACGTGGAAGGCTGTCTCCTCCTCCTCTCCACATTTCCTACATAAGAAGCTTTCAACTTTAATTCCCATTTTGTGTAGATTACTGCGGAATACCCGATGGCCGCTTCCGTAGCGCCCACACCCCACCTTCCGCGCTTGGGGGTCTACCTTTCAGCCCAAGGGCATCTGCCGCTATCGCATCAGTAGGTGTCTGCAGCATTCTCTTTGACTGTATGTTGCCTTCTGGTCTTTCCCAGCTCCTTCGATCTTCAATGCCCATCCACTGGCAAACAGCTCTCCGTGCTGTGTTGTAAGCAATACCACACGTCGGCTCGGGATCCATAAGTGGCCTTTCAGCTCCGTTGTTTGCCCACTTGTCAGCTCCCTCATTGCCATCAATACCTTTGTGTCTTGGAACCCAACTAAGGATAACCTTGTTGTTCTCTCCCAGAGCTTTCATGGCCTGATGACAGTCCCATACTGCCTTAGAGGTAAAGTCAAAACTGTCAAGTGCCATTAGTGCTCCTTTGCTGTCCGAGTTCATGTATATGGCGTAGCCTGTCAGACCACGCTTCAAACACACTCTTGCAAACTCGGACAGGGCAACAACTTCTGCCTGAAATACAGATGCAGTTTTGCCAAAACTGCGCCTTGGGTCTGACTCCATATATTCCCGCCCCAGTGCCTGTTGGCTTTTTTGAGCCATCCGTACACCAAGTCATCCCCCTTTTCATGTTTTCAGGTTCATACTTGTCCCAGGCAGCCCTGTCAACAATGTTGACATTGTATGGCTTTTCTAGATCTTTGATCTTCACCATCCTGTCTGGAAACATTTCCAAGGTGTTCATCTGCACCTTGTCCACAATTCTTGTATGCTCACTGGAGGCATTATACTTCCAGTATCCACTGCAATCCATTCTGTAGGCTGCCATCATGCCTCTCCTTTCACAATAATGTAGAGAGGTGGCAGGTTTAGAACTTAGTTTAGGTTTAGGCTTCAATGGAGTCGGCTTTGGGCGTTCTGCCCTTTCCCTGCATCCTGGTTCCCAGGGGAACTGGCTTTGCAAGGAGCAGGGTTCGGGTGCTTGGAAGCCCACGCCAGCCTCCTCTCACTTCTGGATAGCACCTTTTCGCATTTGGCTAAAGCATCCGCTATCCGCCGTCTTCGCAAGTCTCCCCTGGAAAGTAGTTTTTTTTCCTTTCTGGTCTCCGTGAGCTTGTCTTCATTGTCAGATTTTAGTTGACCTTCCTCCTCCATCGGGGTCAGATCGTCTACGTTCAGACTAGCAATAGGAGTGTTTTCGACCTGTCGTTCACACTCTCCTTGCTACAATATCTATAATACAATATATATATTGTTACATGTTAATTGGTCATATTGGTAACAATGTTTGGTTGGTTTTTTTGGTTAATTAAGTTAATTTCCTGGACTTCCATTTTGTCCCCATGAGTACAGGGTAGCTAAAGGTTCACCTCCCCAGTGACCTGATTAGAAAGGTAAGGGGTTCATACAACTGGGTTCCCCTGGTACCTAGAAGTACAGACACTGAGTATTAGGCCCCCAGTGCCGCGAGACTCTCAGCACAGGTCGCATCACAGCTTAGCCCAGGGCCCGCAGTGCTCAGACTTAGCTCCTGCTATAACTGAACGTCTGGGTGAGCGTCTTGTTCTCAGAGAAGCAAGCTTTGTCCCAGACCAGTTACAATCACCCAGTACTGGTGGTGCTGCTGCCCCCCACCAGGGAGTCATTTGGGACTCCAGCCTAGATCCACTGAGATAAGCACGACAGGGGCCACGACATGTACGATGCAGTCATCGGACTACACAGGCCTGCACTTCATTTTGTACTGGCCTTCCCGGGCGGTCTTGAGCACCATTTCTGATGCCCCTGGGAGTAAAGTAGTTGCTCAGTTCTATCTAAGCAGCCATGGCTGTCTGAGGAACTACTGCACCCCCTTAGCCCCCTACAGTATTCTTGATAAGTATTTAAAGAAAAGGAGTTAAATTATTAAGTTTGGACCAAATCGTAATTATGAAATAGTTTAACCTTAGTTAGGTGTTTTCGGGGAGAATCCAGGGGCTTTAGGATGTAGTTTTGGATTTTAAGACATCAAACTTGTTGAACAATGTAACAAAATCATATGGCACTAAATTGTTTAGTTGTTCTCTGCTGTCAATCCAAGTAATTTATTCCTTCATAACATTACCTCAATCAAAATTTCAATATTCCATAGTTAGTTCATTATTAAGTTGATTAAGTTGTTAATTAATTTTTATTATCTTATTAAGTTCTTTATTAGGTTAATTCATATCAACGCAGCACTTAGATTTTCAGGTAGTGGTTTAGTTATAAGGTTTTCATGTTATAAATATTAGTAAATCACAGCTAATGATAGCTGGCTTAGGGTGTTTACGGCAACGGGCACAATCAGATCAGCCTCAGGGTAAAACCTTCCCTTTAAAATAGAGACAGTTGCAGCACTGCCTAATTCCTCAATTAGCCTATCTAATTAATTAATTTAATATACATATATATATTTCATGTTTCAACCCTCATCTATCCACACAACTTTTCCATTCCCATACACCCCACACCCGTTACAAATCAGTAGCAAACAATCGTCACATAACAGCTCCATCACCGAGCGTATGTGTTGATGACGCGGCGTTATTTGTGATCAGCAAGAGCGTTTTATCTGCCGCGACAAAGCTGCTTGTGTAACATGGGTCTTATATACAAAATTTAGTGTTTAAACACGTTCGCTGCGGGCCACTCACCGGTGAGTGCTCTAGTTCCTTCTGCCACGCTACACGCTCACCGGTGAGAGCTCTAGTTCCTTCTGCCACGTTACACGCTCACCGGTGAGTGCCGGCATCGCCTACATTCCCTGTCTGGGACAGGTTAAGAGCTGGATCTGCTTAAAATGAAACCGTTAATAACCTAAAACTACTGCGTTAAAGTATTTAGTTTACTAGACTGTTATCACTTAGTATTTGTTTTGAACTCTGATAAAATAGGTAATGGTCTTAACTTACAGCACAGTAGTAACAACCTACTAATTAGACAACCTTGAGGAGTTTCTTTTTCTGAACAGTGTTCAAAGGACAGGGAACAAAATGTTATAGATAGATTCATTGTGAGTTTCCCATCTGATTCAGGACTATACTACCTTTGACTATAAATAGTCAATGATACTACCTTTTACGTCTGTAAACCAGAAACACGAATCCTTAAAAAAATGTTAATGTGTAACGTTTTCTATTTATTTGATACAAGTTATATTTGTTTATGTTTCAGATTTTGATGACCTGTTTGATGATGAAGACCTAAACTGAGGAGAGACTCATAAAATAACGTGTTTTCTGTAATGTACATTTGTAATTACTAAATACTATTTACAAACAAATATTTTGCTTAAACCCTCATTCGTCCTTACATTCTATAATATTACTGATATAATTATGCTGCAAGAATCAATACAATAGCAAATAATAACTGCTCTAAAATTTAATATTTTAATATCATCACCTACCTCCAATTTATTTAGATAATTACATCATCAAGCATGAACTTGGTTCAGTTTTGATTATTTCTTACAAAATTAAAAATATTTTCTGTGAGTGCATGGAATTTTCAGCTATAAGAATGACCAACCTTGCAAATGCAGTGATATTTAATTAACTCTGTCGAACTTTATTTTATTAATTAGGCTATACTATTAACATTTAACTATAAATCAATTTATAACCTTCCCTGTAGCAGCAAACCTAGGTACTCGTTAAACTAATGATAGTTAAATACGGAATAATTATGACATTTTAAAAGAGAAATTTTAGTAAAAATCCAATAAGGCAAATGGAAGTTTGCCTAGTTTGCAGGTTTGCTGCAGCAGGGATATATTAATTGTTAGGCCCCGGGTACGATACGAGCGGTGAGCGGCGAGCGGCATGAGCGGCGCCGCTCTGACATCGGGTCTCATTTGGTTGCGTGTAAATTTGTTGAGGGTGGCCACGATACGTCTGAGCGGCGAGCGGCGGCGAACGGCACCGCTCAGCGCCGCTCATGGTTCCAAGTCAAAACCGATTTTCGCGAAAACGCCGCTCGCCGCTCAGGTGAGTCATGCTTCTGTTCGGCCTAAAATGACAGGGAAACAGCAGCAAACATGCGATACGAGTCGATACGTGAGGTGCAGTCCAGGTAATGTTTGTGGAATGATCAGCAAGGAAGTTTTAAAACACTTCAGTCACCAGAAAAGTATGGGAAAAAATTATGGTCAAGGTTCTTCTAAAAACTAAGTTGTTCTTTAAAGGCAAACAATTGCCAGATAGCAACCAAAATTGCAATACGTCTTGCAGGTAAGCATAGTTTACCATTTTTTACTAAACTAACTCATAAAACTTGAGAAATTTCATGAGCGTTATAAAAGTGCCGCTTCTATCGTAGCCACCACCGCCGCTTACGTGCCGCTCAGGTTGCCGCTCGCCGCTTGCCGCTCACCGCTCGCCGCTCGTATCGTACCCGAGGCCTTAGGTTAGTTTAGAGTAGTAGTAGTAGGGCCGAAATTGAGTTCGGCCGCTAGGTGTCGGTAAATGGAATTTTAAAAATTCCATTTTTATATTTACAATTTGGCCTTGTTTAAAACAATTTGTAGACACATTTTTTAATTGTAAAACGAGCTCTCAATTGTTTTAAGTTCTTGACTTTTTCTTGCACTTAAAAAATTATCTCGAGTCGGCAACACCCTTTCAGCCCGTCCGAATGCTATTTTTCACCACACTATACAAAATTGAGAAAATACCTACATACAGTATGCACACTAACAGTCAACACAATTGTAACTTTAAGGTTATATGGAGACATATTTAGAGGAATCATTGAAAATAGTAATAAATAGTTGCTAAGCAGCGGTGACAGTGACAAAAAAACAAGTTTAATGCAATTCATATCGATACTGTAACATCCCTTGTATGCTTACACTAATAGTTTAAGTAAATAAGCAAACACCTGATTTTTGGCCCTAGGGCTGCAAAAACCTGCTCTGTCCCCAAATGACGATGACAGCTGGCATGGACAACAATACGTAGCTTTCAGCCTCCAATTTACGTTTCTAAAACGGCTAAAGCAATCGTAGTGTGGTGAAAATATTGTTCGTAATTCGTCCAAAATGTGTTTACCAGACGCGTATCGTAAAACCCACACTCGTATTCGTTTCGTATGAGAACAACCACACTCGTCCGGTAAACGCCTTTTTTCCGGACTAGTTAGTAACTAGCGTAATATAGCCTACTATACTATTATCAAAGTTTTTATTTTTATTTTTTTGTTTGGGAGATGTGGTGATCTTAACTTGTCTACAAAGCAAGCACAATACACATCCAACTACGGGAACATACTCTGATGAGTTGGTAGCGTCACGGACTTCTGGCCCAAGGCAGTGTTGACGTGGGTTTGGATCCTGGTCATTGCCGCAAACATTTTATCAGTAAAGTTCGTCAATTCACCTTTGTTCTATACCGGCTCGCTCACCCCTTGCTTTGCTGAATACGTTCCAAGCACAGATCTCTAGTTTATTTGGACAGGCAAAGGCAAGGTTAAAAGAGGTATATCTAAAAGAGAAATAGGTTAAAAAGTTTATATATCTACATCATGTCATAGAACCAGGTACATAACTTCCCGGGGAGAACTAAGTTTTGAAACTCACATTTTTATCAAAATAAAGCTACAGTTTGTAATAAAGGTATATTATTTTGATATCATAGTAAGTTATACTATGGTAAAACAGAATGATAAAAATATTCTTAAAGTGCCTCATTTTAGGTGCTAACCCATTGATAACAACCAAAAAGGGTGGCTCTTCGACGTATTTCGCGGCGAGACAGTTGTACTGCTGGCCCTAAAGTAGCACGTCGAATTGAAACTACGAGTGCTAGTGTCTAGAGTGTTGTAGACTACAACCATTGACTGCAAATCCTTAAGGAGGAGTCAAGTCAACACGAGCTTCCAGCCATTGTCACTACGAGTGACACCACATAGAAGTACTGAACTAGTTCTGCTGATCTCCTCTAGGTGATTTTGCTGGCTACGCTTTTTAGTATTGAATAGGAAGTCTCAGCTTTGACTATTAATACAACTAGACATTCCATCCTCATGTTAAATTTGTAGCCAGATTTTTTTTCAAAATCATCATATTTGATGTGAGCCACCGACAGATTTTGCTGATCTAAACAAATACACAAAATTAAGTAATATCAAATACAAAAAGTCAAACTTTGGGAATGACTTATGGTGAGCATAAGCAACTGTTATCAACCTGCAACCTGCATCAACCTGGTCAGCAATAAAAAAAGTTACAAAATTATTTTAGACCCTAGCGCATTCTATTAGGAGTTGTCTGCAGATTCAAAACAATATGGTTGTGATTGTTTTATGGCGCCAATTATCTAAGTTTTAACAGTGTATTTTAAAATTGTGCCTGAACTACAGTTTTAAATTATAGGTAAAGTATCTTTATGCAAGTGAAGTTATAAATGTTCAAAAGGCATTTAAAATCGTACAACTAAGGACTTATACTCACATTTCTCCAAGCCAAAAGCATATGTTTTAAACACTTTTTTAATACTTTTTCGATGAAATGGCGACCATACAAAGTAGGTATTTTAAGCCAAGTATGAATGGAGATGAGTGTAGGATGAGTTGCGTGATCTTTTAGTCTTGTTAGTGACTAAGGCCGACATATCCCTTAGACACAGCTGTTAATTATACCTGCTTAAATATAGTATGCCCATACTACTAATGGCAACTAAGGGACCTACAGTTTATAGTGGAATCCGAACCACATTTTCGCCTTGGTATATACAACTTGGTCTAATTATCAGGATAGTACTGCGGATAGTCGCAGTACTCACTCGTGCGGACGTTAATCCACACCAGAGAGTATCGCATCCACAGTGCATGCCTATAAATATCCACAATTCGTGACCTCCTAGTAGCTGGATTACAGGACGACGCCACCCGTCCCAGTCACTAACCAAATATATTGTTGAAGAGGACACTAGAAGCACAATCATTTAACTTTTATTATTATTTATTTATCAGTTATCAATTATTTTACCACTCAACCTCTTAAAAAAAATGAATAACAATAATTATTACAAAGTAAGGACTTAACCACATCAAGATAGTCAAGAAGCAACTTAGACACTACTTGACTCTTGCAGTAATTTCCTGTATGGATCCCCACCCCACCCCCTGTCAACCTGATACATCTGACCGTCTTATCACTAGGACCTGACCTTAGGAGCAACAAACCCAGATATTACACCTGTTGAGATAACATTTGTGAGGAATAATCCTTATATATAATACGTGAAGGTAATTTCTACAAAACACTACTCCTCCGTTAATAATGGACAGATTTTTACAAACGACGTGTCAAAATAAAGTACTTTTTGTGTAGACGCCCCCTTTCACCAATTCCTGTAATAAGAAATCCTCGGGCTTTGCCCCACAGGCCATCAAAGTTGGAGTTTCTCCCATAAGATAAACATGGGGGAATCTAAATATTTAATTGGAAACTTTGTCCCCACTAATTTGAGAGAACGGCTGGGCATAGAAACTCTGTAGAGGTGTCCAAAGAAGGGTCTTGGTCTGTAGTTATCAAAAGAAAAAACTAAGCAAAATCCCTTAGAACTCTGCCCCAGAAGCCTTTAAAGATCCCTCCACAGAGTTGTTTACATTTTGGCCATGTAAATAATACTTACTTTTTAATGAAACAGCTGTTCATTTTTAAATTGTATTTCAAACAACACACATTTATTGGGAGTTACTGAATTCTATCAAATAAGTATTTGCTATGTTATTTTCTGATTTTAAAATTAATTTTCTTCTTTATCATGGCATGTTTTGCAATATAACGTTCCATTATGAAATCAGTGGAAAATCCTTTTATCACAGCAATTCTTAAAATATTTCTTATTGAACTATCTTATATCTATTGTACGGGTTGGTGTCTGCCTTTTTCACCACTTTTGCCTACATTTTATCATATTATTCTACACATATCAAATATTTATGTAGAAATATCTGCTCTAATCGTATCTAATAAAATCCATCAAACATAGAAACCTTACCTAAAATGGTACCCATCTTGACAAATTATTTGCACCTGCCTATATTACGGACTTTGGCGCACTGGTTTGGTAACATTATTGAAAATAACACGACATTTTGGCTGTAAAATATGGTACAAAGAGAAAATACTATTTAAGCAGCTACTGTCATGACAGAAAGGTCATATTCCTTTTAAACTAGATCACGTAATCCTTTATAAGACACGTTGATTAACAATATGTAAATGTCAATATATACGTAACAGCCAATTTACAGTATTTTTGCTTTTTGGAAATGTCCCATCGCTACTGTAGGCGTGAGTTAAGAAGTCCTCTGAGCCAGAGTGATATGCAGCAATGTTTGTATGTTGCCGCGCGGTATTTGCAGATGCTCTTTTGGTTTTAAAGCAGTGGATGTGTGCCCTGACTGCCGCGTGGAACATGAGTAACCTGCTTGGCGCGCCTAGACTTCGAGTAGCAAGCGCCTGCATTTTTACAATAGGCCAGGGCTCAGAGGACTTCTTAACTCTTGCCTACAGTATGTCATTTGCATTATTTGTTGCCAATGAAGCCGCAAGACCATATGAACTACGAGGCCCCTAACAGTTCAAGAATAAAAGCCAACTTCACTTCAAGTATTACACTACACCTAACATTCCGTAGAGAGATTATATTGACAGCTTTTGGAATTCCAGCTTTAACTGTAACCCCACAATAAATTTCTCAAAACTATGCTAGAGGGTTCACTCATAGGCACAGAAGTACGATATGAACTGACGCGACGTGACGAAGGAAAAATCAAACTTACACTGTAACGAATATACCTCCCTTTGAAGTTAGAATATGTCTTTCCAACAAATATTTTCTTTTGAAATAAAATCATATTACACTGATGAAATCACGGAAGTGTTTAACTACAAAAGATCCACCAATACAATTTTAATAATATTTAAAGGTTCCTCCAAAGGAAGAGATACCATATAACATTCATAATAACTCCTATGATGTACGGTATGGGGAATATTTTATTCATTGAATGATCAACCAAATTTGGCAACTAACGCAATTAATATCATTATTGTTTTTACACTTATCACTCTTTAAACAATGCCAAATGCTCAAAATATGTATATTTCACCCAATTTATTGCAGTTGGATGAATTAACATAAGCCTTGAAAGTAACCGTCGATTTCGACGGGTTTCACCTAGTATAATATAAGATTTGATCTGTTAACACATAAAGAGATTCATTATCATCATCATTCATTCATTATCATTGTCATCTTCATTATATATTTTCATTAATAATCTTCTTATACTTGTCATACCAATGCATGTTTTGTTTACAACTCATATTTTTGGTTGTAAATAAAATACATGATCTTGAATACAAAGATGGAATTTAAACTTGAGGAGAAAAATGGAAAGGATAATCTTATTTTTAACAATTATTATTAATATACACAAAATTATGTAGCAAAAAATACTGATACTGTATAACATGGCGCTGCCTTGGTAGAAACTGTTGACTCAGCTAAGTCAGCAATTATTGCATCTAACATTAAACACTCTGGGTCTCACCCTGTCACTGTGTGATCACTATTATCTCCAAAAGCCTCATCTACCCAGGAGACCCCTGCCCGTATAGTATCTAATGAAAAATATTTCTTTGAGACATCCACTCCTCAGTTATTCATTACACCATGTGAGTCCTGGATATTACTGATAAATTACAAGAATTAGCACCCCCCACAGTTTTGGAATTACAAGAAAAAACATGCATTTAGTTCAACATAATCTATTTACTTATTTAATACGCAAGCACGACTTTTGTGACAATTACTCCTCCGAAACTACTGAACCGATTGACATGTTTTTGGTGTCATTGGAAAGAGCGTAACGTGAAGTTGTGCAGGAAACCTTATTTTTAAGGAAATAATTAGAGAGTGAGGCCCTGGGGCCCTTTAAAGTTTCGTATTTCTCCATAAGGATAACAAGGGAGATAATTTTTATTTACAGAAACATATGTTTGTTACTTGAAAATAGTCAAAGTCTACTACATAATAATTGCTGTGTATTATGACTGTTAATGTATACTACATTTCAATCAAGGATTGTGTGCCTTAAACTTTACTCATAATGGATCTCACTACTTTATTTCATGCTGGGAATAGTAACATTTAGTTGAGAATAATTTACCATATTTAGAAAACTTTACTATAATAATTGATGTTTTTAAAATCACAAATCTTTGACATTATTAATTCATTAGAAACGAAACAGCTGATCGAGAAATCAAACAAATCATCTACTTCATGTGAATAATGTTTTTTACACAAACATAGTTTTTTTTTTAACCAATAACTTGATTCTTTTTTACTGTTGGTGTATTTTGAGTTTGCAGTTATGAAAACACCAAGCCAAGTACCTTTTATCTAATTTTCTTTATAAACTAACAGTATGAATGAATTACTACATAAACTTTACAAGTTAGGTAATTAATTGTCAGTATGCCAAGGGGAAGAGTGGGTCTTCGAAAACAGTCGAAGGCAGAGGCACCCATCTAGAAAATCCAACTGAGTTTTTAAATATAGAGGTCAGTGGATTGCCAAGACACAGATTATACTAATAAAAGGAGACAGTGGTTTTATTGATATTAATACATCAAAAAGGGCCTCATTAATGGCACAAGGCTTTTCATGTGATCAGAACGGTTAACAACAATGTAAAGTAGAATGTAAAGTCCTAAAATGGAACAAGTGAGTAAGGACATATTTTGATTTCGAGGAAAAAAATGATTCTAAAAAAATTTTGCCCGTCTGAAACAAAGTTACCTTTTAAAATGGAAAGATGCTAATATCTGTTATCTTTGGCATTTGCAGCACAAGCACTTTAATTAAAGAGCAGCAATGTTCTTAGCCAGACCAATTTCAGTCATGAGCAACTATATACTGTATATGTTGTTTTAAGTAAGGCTACATCTTTTAATAGTAGGATAAGCATATTCATTACGGAAAATTCTGACCAGGGTAATATTCCTGAAGGTAATTTTAAGACTAAAATCGTAGTATTTATGAAAGTGCTTTTGTGAAAAAAATATTGTTTTTTAGTGTTTATTTTTAAAAGTGTTTTCTTCAAGTAGTATTTTATGACCCTCAAAATATGCTACATAGGTATATGCTAAATTCACTGCCTATTGGTTTGATATGATGAAATGTTTTGTTAAATGTGTTTTTACAAATCTTAAAAAAATAGCTACCCTGTAACATACTTGAACTTGAACACTTATTAATTTACTAAATATAATACGCATACAGTTAGAAAATGGCTGGATTGCTTCCCTTCTAATGCTTTATTATTACTGTATTTAATTTTCGACGAGTCAATATATAACACGATGAATTTGTTTTCTAAATTCATATGTTTTTGCGGGGCATTGAGCCGCACAGGTTCACTAGTAAAACTTTAAAATAGCAATTTAAATGTGTAATTGACCACTCAATTGAGTCGGATACTCATCTGATGAAATACACAGATGAGATTTTTCCTGTCCCAGAATATCTACCGAAAAAAAGAGAAAAAATAGTACCAGATATGATGGCAGATTTTTCTGTACAGTGTGGACCTATCTTTTTCAAATGGTGCAGGTAAATAATTCAAGATCTAACTAGTGTACATGTTGCTCGAATTCGAGCAATTGCAAAGTATTACAGAAGTTATTGCAAAACGAATAACAGTCATATTTACAATGAGTTTAAAAGAGTCAACTCGAATATTACGGTGATACTCACGATGTATATAACAGTAATCAACATTTCCTGTAAATATTTTATCATTTCATAACCTGGTATTGCTTTTTAATGTTTTCTACAAACATTTCCTGACTTATAGCCGCATAAGGTTGTCCATGTTTATCTTCGTTATTGATAAATCTATGCATGGTACCACCAGCAGTAAGTTTACAAATTTCAGACATTCTTTAATAAAGATGAAAACTTTTTTCATCACCTTAGTGACTTCTTGTTGTTTGTCACAACTTTATTTGTTTAAATGGCGTATTTTTTTTAGTTGCAATAATGTTAACTATATTTACCTGAGAAAATGCAGAGTTAAAGACCTGATGTTGTTTAGTTGGTTTTTGTTTCCCTTAGCTATATATGAATAATAATTAAATGCCTTCAATAAAAATGTTAGTAAGGGTTTCTTGGATATTTTCATAGGCTATTATTCTAAAATCACTTGACTATTATGGAAACATAGATAATGTCATTGACGTACCAGATTTTATTTGGCCTTAGAGGGCTTTTCTGCAATGATTACAAAGTTAAGTTGGTGTGTCCTACTAAAAATTGTAGCACTTCGGCTAACATCCTCGTTCATCGTTTGTAGGTAGGAATCTGAATCTTGTAGGTGTTCTTCATTATATAGGCTAATAACGATAATAAATTCTTTAAAAAATATTATCTCTATTTCTTCTGCTCGGTGGCATTCTATGTTTATGTTTCATTTTATGTCATTTTTTTATGTCATTTTATGTTTCCATAATTTGTAAATAGGTTCTTTCAATGATTTAATTTTTCAAGATTTCATTTTTGTAGGACACATTTCTTTGAATTGCAGCTTAAATGTTAACAACAATTTAATATCCAGCTGATCATAATGTAAACAAATATGTTCTTCATAAGGATAACATGGGAACTTTAAAAGCCACTTGGGCAGAGCCCAAGGAACTTTTTCAAAAATGTAAGGTCAGTTTGCAAATCTACGCAACACGCTCTTTCCAATGAGATGTCAAAGGATAAAATCGGTTTAGAAATGGCGGAGGAGTTCAACCGACAAATTTTGTGTTGGTGTATTAATTATATAGATATGTTGAAAATCGAAATTGGCGTGCCTCAAGGATCAGTCTTTGGGCCTCTACTTTTTATTATTTTTATTAATGATTTGCCTTGTTTTATTCCCTGTAAAATTGTAAAACCACTCTTTACGCTGATGATAATACATTCATCACAAGTGGTCAAAGCTCACTGAACAAAGCACTTGAAGACCGGGATGATGTGTTAAAGTTGGCTGAAGCGAGTGGTTTCAAGGAAATATATTAAAGATTAATAACTCAAAAACAGAAGAAATTCATTTTAACCTTAAAAATAATTCTAATGACAATAAATCGGTAAAACTATGCTAGGAATCCATATTGATCATAAAGCTGAATTGGAGTGAGCATACAAACTTTTTATGTAGTAAATTGGCTAGAACTATATTTTAGTTTAATAATTAAAAGGACAATGTGAGTGAACAAATTATTCTAAATTGTTATTATAATTTTTTCCATTTTCACCTACAATATTGTGTTCTCTTATGAGGAAACTCTTTAGGAGTCAAAACCGTTTTTAAATGGCAAAGGAAAGCAGTTAGGAGCATTAGAGGAACAAAGCCTAGGGACGATTGCAGAGCACATTTAAATACCTTATAATATATTCTAACCCTCCTATCTTTATAATTTTTTTGCTCATACGTAAAATAGATAGACCAGTATAGTATCCGATCCGACATACATGCACATTACACAAGAAATAGCCATCATCTCGACTTACACTACACACAATATATGCTTCAAATATCTTAGTATACATTTTTTTTATAAATTACCCCCTTCTGCACTAACAATTCCTATAAAAAAATCAAAACTATCATTGATTTATTGTTAAAGTTGAAATGTTTTTACTCTGTAGATAAGTTCTTGTCCTTTGATGTTTTAGATACAAGTTTAAATAATTAAGATCAAAGTTCCTGTTATGTAAAATGAAATGGTGGCTATGTTAAGTTATTTAACGATGAGTTGCCATTTTATATGATAACTACTGTTTTATTAGGTAGGCCCTACCTAGTGTATTATTTTTTTAAATGTCGATTGCTTTTGTAGCTGAAAGACAATAAAGAGATTTTGATTTTGTGACTTGCACACACAACTACGTTCTTTATTTTTAATAAAAGACAAGCTGCTATACCCGCGCTTTGCAACGGGAAGAAAATGTGACCTAGAGAGCTATTAAAGTAATTCTGATGTGTGCTTTAATACGGCAAGTCTATGATTTAGTTTGAAAATATAAACTGATTTAAAAGTGTAAACCTACTTACCTTCAAACTCCTACTTTTTATGTAAATAGATTGAAAGGTATATGACAACATACCTTAGTGTAGCAACAGCATCAATTTCTTAATATTGATGCCTCACGAATGACATGTTTTACCATAATTCTTCAACTTTAGTCAAGCCTCTTTACATGTAGCTTACTATATAAATTACAAAATGAAACTTTGAGCAACACTTTGCAAAACGTATACAGTACAACCTTTCTTTAAAACCAAACATAACCCTCCTAAATCTACATAAAGCATTACACTTTTTCGAGTAAATAAACAAACATCAGTCATTGTACTGACCAGCAGCTGTTCCATTATTCAACTTTGGAAGCATGCCAGGCGTAGCCCTTTGGAAATCAGCCTGTGGGGCAGAGCCCTTAGGAAATTCATCCATATCAATACTTTTCGGCAAATCTACACACTCTAAGCTTCATTTTGATGTGACATATGCCTATATTTTTATTTGGTAAATGGCCTTATCCGTTTACATAAAATTTGATTGTATCACTTTAATAATATAATATATATGCCACAGCTGATCCATATAGATGGGATGTCTACTTCAGTATCCAATAGTCAATGGTCTCAGTCAACGGCAATACGTAGCTTTCAGCCTCCAATTAACATTTGTAAAACGGCTAAAACATCGTAATGTGATGAAATATTTTACGTAATTTGTCCAATATTTCATAACAAGAGTAGAAAGTCAATAATTACATATTTGAGACAATGTTTGAAGTGCGAGATTTATCGAGCACGTTAAAAGGTCGAGAATATGCATAGACTCACTTTCACTCGTGTTTTAAACGTTAGTATCTGGTACACTACAAAGACTATTTTATTCTTAATTTAAATAGACATTGGATATTTTTCTTAATTACAGTTAGGAACATTACAAAAACGCATAGCATATTTTAAGTTATGCCATAGACAAAATTGTTATGCCTTCAATTTAAAGTTAATATTTACTTCGGTTGCACAGTTTTGGTTTTTAAAAATTAAAACAAGATAATAAACATTACTTTAGCATAGTAAACAAAACAATTTTCGAAGATGAAAAACATGTAACGAAAACAGCCATCTCCTTCACGAGGTCGAGAACGGTTAATTTTCACAGTTGTGTAGCAAAAACTATTTTGTATATACCAGACTCGGGCTCGTATCGTAATCATCGTAATACCGCACCCGACTACGGACGGGAACGAGAACGACCACTCGTCCAGTAAACATCAATTTTCTGGATTAGTAACGTAATACAGAATAGGCTTCTATACTACTATCATTCTACTATATATTTTTTAAATTTTGTTTGGGAAATGTGGTGGGTTTAGTATGTTTTATCTATGCTAGTAGTATGAGCCCACCACAAATTAAACTTTAACCTTTGACTATAAATACAACAACTTTTAACAATGAACAATATCTCCATGATGCCATGAGACCATGTACAACTTCCCGGCGAGAACTAAATTTTAAAACTCACATTGTTATCGCAATAAAGTTTTAGTTTGTAACAAAGGTATAATATTTTGATATTACTGTATACTATGGTAAAACAGAATGATAAAAATATTCTTAAAACGTTATATTTCCCATTGCAAGCAGAAACAGCCAACGAGTGTAGCTTGTCACCGTTTTACCGCTTTCTGCCGGTACGGTTGTACTGCTAACCCACTGGCCCTCAAGTAGTACGCCGAATCTACCCTACGAGCGCTAGTGTCTTGTTAGTCTGACCTTTAACCATTCTTTAACCGAATGGCCCTCCAAGTAGTACGACGAATCTAGCCTACGAGCGCTAGTGTCTTAGCGTTGTTGACTACACCCCTACACCACACCTCGGCTGGTCAAGAGACTTGTTCAGTGCAGTGGAGTGGCAGTTGGCAGTGGCTTGGCGCTCGAAACGTTGGACACGAGGATATTTACAGTGCCTCCCCTGGTCACCGTGCTGGCGTGCTAGTAGCAACAGTTCCTTTGCTCCATAGTCCATAACAACCTGCCACGTGGGATTGTTGTATATCGTTGGCCACGTGGCGCACCCTCCACTAGTTCCAGCCTTCTACCACTTGGCGCGCAGGCAAGGTCAGGGTGCGGTCTCGGTCTTCGGGTGCGGCCCATTCTTTACGTTTGTGTTTGTCCTCGTTCCCCTTTTTATTACAATGGTTCACAATCAGTAAGTTTTTTTACATATTTTTATATATTTAGTATGATGGAATTTAATAGGCTACATTAGTAATTTAGCTCTTGGTCTACCTATATCGTAGTTTTAACTTTGTTCTTGAGTCTAGTTTCACCAAGATATTTAATGCTAGTGTACTTAGTAAAGCTGTCCCTTAATAGTAGTGATCTTTCAGTTTTACGTTGTGGTTAGAGTGTTAGTTCGTTTAATTTTGTTGGCGGGAAAGTGGTCCGAAAGCCCATCTAACCTCACATTACGCCCATGTCACTGGCGCCGGCCATGATGGAATTAGTACAAGCGAATTATGCCAATATTTTGTGTCCATAGTCAATGTTAATTTACTATTTAGTAGGCTACCTCAAACCAACTAAAAAGTATCTCTCTTGGAACCGAGTTACGTTTTATTGCCTAATTAAAAAGGTTCCCGGCATCTAGTGTCATGATAGCCATGCTTGAATCTAACCCTCATAGTCTATAACCAACTTTATTTAGTACCGGTAGGCCTACCTATTTCGTGCTATTTTGAACTCTCCCATTAAATAATTAAGGTACTTAAAAGATACGGTTGTTAACCATGTGATAGCACTTAAAATATAGATTTAACTTAGGGGTCAAAAACCTCTCAGCCCGGCCATGCCGTAACTTCAATCTGTAGTTAAGCTATGAGATAAGTTTCCTATTCTACTATACCTATTTAGGCATACCTATTTTCGTATTCGTGATATTTTATCGATAAAAACCCTTTTTTGATAACCAAGTTACGGCATTTATAAGATAGGGGTCAATGACCTTTAAGTCAGGCCATGTCTTATGTGTAGTTATGAGATAGGCCTATAAAATCGTACTATTTTGGATCCCAACCAAATCTATCATGCCTTTTTTTATACAATTTTTGTGATTTTTAAAGGATTTAGATTTTTGAACCTGCAATTTTATCGGTACCTAAATAAAATAATGTAAAATTTAAATCGGCCTAACTATGTAACGTTTTTAAATCGGTTCGAAAGGTATATCGCATCGATCGATGGTATATCGTTGCTACAGTAATTAAATGAGAAATGTTTTTTCAAGAAACTCCTGAAAAAATGTGAGTGAATTATACATTTATCAAATGAATAGGAATGTAGCAGTTATAAAACGACACCTCATTAATGAAAATTGATGAAGGATTAAGGGAATCATAGCGTACCGACAATAAGTAAACAGCACTTAAGAAATTAAGAGTTATAGATTTTTTATTTAAATATCCAATTGAATATGATTTGTTTAAGTTTTTATTGATTTTTCCCTAATAAATTGACATAAATAAATTCAACCAAAACAAAACTTGAAGCTTATTAATATAATTATTGCCTACGGTTCAAAAATGTCATAGTTTCTTCAATTTTTAGTCGTTTAAATTTAGAATATAACTAAGGGAAGATTTTAAATAACGACTTTCAAACAACTGTGTGGATGTTTTTGTTACCTATTGTTTCTATTTATGTGAATGTTCTAATGGTAACATTAAATTCAATGCGATATTAATGTCGAACCCAGTCATAATAAATTATTATCTATCATCCAATGAGCCGTTAATATATCATATCGCAGGTTCTCTGAGGAACTGTACGCCAAAAGACGCTACTCGGTGAAGGGAATGCAAGGAACGGCTGGGGGGGGGGGGTAGTTTAGTCAGTGGTCTTTGTTGGACGCAGACACCGCGGCGCGCGGCGCGACCGTGGGACTGGGGCTGAGCAGTGAGCGATTCCCGCTAAATTCCTTGTTTACCGCCAATATAATGTGTGGAATACATAATCCATAGACAAATCTTTCTTTATTTCTGTGCCAATTTATTATTCGGTAGTAGATTTTAAAATACAGTAGTTACTTTATCTATAATGTAGTAATAACATAATTTGTTGAATCTTTGTGTGCAGCATATCGGCCCCTAAATATTTATTATCATGGGCATATTGGGTATCAATTTAAAGCTCTTACCCTCTACATGTGCCTTTTGCGGGTTTGGGTGATATCCCGCGAAGCCCTTCGTCCTATAGGCTTTTAAAATTTCATAGTTTGTGCTAAATTCTGTTGTCAATCATCTGAACTTTTTCAAGTTTACAATTGTTTACATCAAAACAGATGGCCATGATACAATTTTGTTTACATCCATACGAAAATTGGGTTATTTTGTAGTTGGTGATGTTTTAGTGAATTCAAGTAGGCTATAAAAATTTTATACTTATACTACATTTAATGTAGTACTGTAGGCCTAATGTTATTTGTATAAAATGTAAAGATGAAAATCATTTACGTTAGATTTTGTGTTGTTATAGGATTTTGTGTGTTCATGGTTTGTTTTATTGATGTTTTAGGTCCAACTAAAATGTTGTAATGATTTTTGTTCAAAATGTAAAGAAGAAAATGACGTTAGATTTTGTGTCTTCATAGCATTTGTTGAATTGCACACGAAATGAAAATAATAGGGCTCTGAATGCAAATCAATAGGGATATGGTGGGAAATAATCGTTTTCACTCTTATCAACTATATATTAAATATATCACGAATTTTGAAGTGCTAGTCTAGATAGGCTACATTTTGTTTGAGTATGTCACCACGTTTGCTGCAATGTACTGGGTATTCTATATATCGTTTATGTTTGCATTTACTTACTCTAAATTTAAAATCATGTAACATTAAGAGTCTAGAGTCTTCATCACCCACGGGTCAGTTGCGTTTTGGAGGTATGACCTTGGGGGAAGGTTGTTGGTCAGGCGGGTTACGCGGGGTCATTATGCGTGCCTCTCTGAAACCCTCGCAATCGCCCTACTGGACACAACTCCGCACCTAATAGGCACATCATGGTCATTTGGCTGGACGCTGTACATGTAGCCGCACATATCGAACTTATGACGATCTCACTGACAATACTGGCATCCCTATCATTGCTCTTCCTAGATTATTTCTTGTCTCTGAGAATCAACCAGACCAGATCGATTCAGCCTTCTAATTTATGACCAAAATATCTGTAGCCTTTATTTATATTACTGACATGTATGAAATGCTTAGTATTTATATAATGAAAATTAATTATTATTTGCTATTATTACAGTAGGCTATAGGGTTTTTTTACGACGACAAATTTGACGAATAATAAAAACATTATTCCCAATTGCAATCTTAGTTGACCACAATTACTTTAAAGAGAATCCAATTCGTAAGAATACATACACAAAACACACGTGCCAGTCGAAAACTTAAAAAAATCTGCTGTGGTGCGTGAGGCTGGGGTGTGTCGGTGTCAAGCCGGTCAAGGTCAAAGACAAGAAAGAAGTAAGCGACGGTCGGACATTTTGTGAACGGCTAGTAGTATATATTTTTTACACATGTAGGCCTACCACAACAGCCGCGCTTTTTTATGCCAAAACATGGTTTATTATTTGCTGTTTCGGCCGACACTTTTGACCGAATACTCTTGATTATTTTTTTTTATAATTTATTAAAACAGTTACCTCACCAATCTATAACCTTAAATGGTTAAAAACTAGTTTCATATTGTTTTTATGACGTCGTAAACATTTCAATGTTTACTCTTTCGGTCCTAAAAATACCTAATTAGGATAAAAATATTCTGAGGTCTTTAAAGTTATGCGTTGATTATGATTACAAGAAAACATTTTTTCAAAGTCAGCCTCAACAAACAGTTTGTGAAACAGCGAAATAAAAAGACACTGAACCTTAGTAGGGGGGTGATAAAGACTCATTGTCAAGCATATCATTTTAAAAAATATTCTGTATTACTTTATGAATACGATATTTATTAAAGGCAAAGGTAGGCATCTGGCTGTAATTGATTAATTGCGAATTGTTTATCAATTTGTATATTGAAATAAAGTCAAATGATGTAGGCCTATGAGAAACTCACTTTAAATTAGCCTACAAAATGTTGTCAGAATAATTTTGAGGTGTTGTCTTAGTTATGCTCTAGCGATCAGTATAATATGGTGTTAATAGTTATTTAATCAGAAAATTATATTAAAATCAGAAAATTAGATCTTATTAAATATTTATCATTAAATCAATTATAATTTAATCTTAAATTTTATGTTCCACTTTTTACTTTTTCCCCCTAAACAAATGAATGGAGAAAGTATTGTTTACTTCAACATTTTTTGAGTTTAAGATTTGAGTGAATGGTTTTACTCCCATTGCTGTACCAATGTTATGGTTCAAAAGTAATTGAAACTTACGTTATTTTCCCATAAAATAACGGAAAATCTTCTTTTAAAGTTGGTTTTGATTTAAAATTAGTATGTTATTTTAATAATGGTCCATATATAATTCTAAAAAATAATGCCAACCTCCATTGCTGTTCAAAGTTACGACTCAAAAGCTATTGTAATTCTAGTGGTTTTCTCTATAAAATATCATAGTTACTCCCACCGTTACCCATGATAAAGGTTGTTGAGAAGCTAATATGTCAGACTGCTGTTATCTTTTATTTTATATCTATTTTACAGAAAGAGGTTCTTTCCTCTTAGACTTACAGTTTTAGAAGTAAGAGAGGGTAGCCTATTGTAAGTTAGTTTGAATAATTTGAGTGTACTGGTTTGGTTTAAGTAGACTAGGTCACTGGCTTGATCTTGAGAAACGTTAGTGATTGTTCGAAACTGGACCCAGCTGCTCCTGATCATTGGGAATTAAAAATAAACTAGGTGGCGTTCGCAGAGGCATCCACAAAATTGAGCGGAGTCATCAAGGGTTTATATTATATTGTTTTGGTCATACTAGTAAAACCAGTCGTTTTTAATGCATCCGTTGCGGGTCTAAAGTAGCATTTTTACTCTTTAGGAAGTAAAAATAGTTTTTATCCTCTATGGAGTAAAAATCTGCTGTTGTCAACTCAGTTGTAAATTACTATTATAAACGATTGCATGTATCGAAATATGTATCGATTTGTGCTTCGTAATTATTTTAACCTACAGTCTCTTCCCATAGTGTTTTAGCATTGCAGATACATTAATCCATTCCCACACTCAACACGCTCACCTTTACTACTTCCTTCACCATCCCCTACGTCGTGGACCTATTTCTCTCTCCTTCCACAGCATTTTAGGATTGCAGATACATTAATGTAATTGCCAAAGACAGTTCCCACACTCTGCACTGCAAGCCTTACTACTTCCTTCACCATTTCCTACGTCATAGACTTGTTTCCTTCCCTTCTCATAGCATTTTTGGATTAAAGATACATCAATCTAACTGCCATATACGGTTTTCACACTATGCTCATACTTTACTACTTTCTAAGCCATTTCCTACATCGTGGACCTGTTTTCATCACTTTCCATAGCAATTTAGTATTTTAGATACATTAATCTAATTGCCACAAACATTCACCACACTCCGCACTGCTAACCTTTACTACTTCTTTCACAATATTCTATGTCGTGGGGATGCTTCCATCCCTTCTCATAGCATTTCAGCCTTGCAAATACATTAATCTAACCGCTACAAACGGTTTCCAGTTCCCACACTCCACACTGCTCACCTTACTACTTCCATCACTTCTTATTACGTCGCGGACCTGTTTCCCTCTCTTCCCATAGAATTTTAAGATTGTAGATACCTTAATCTAATCGTCATAAACAGATCCCACTCTCCGGACAGCTCACCTTGACTACTTCCTTCACCACTTCATACGTCTCGGACCTTTTCTCTCCCTTCCCATAACATTTTGGGATTGCAGATCCCATAATCTAATCGTCATAAACAGTTCCCACACTCCAGACTGCTCGCATTCACTACTACCTTCATTACTTCCTACGTCGCGGATCGGTTTTCCTCCCTTCCCATAGCATTTTATGATTGCAGATACCTTAATTTAATCGTCATAAACAGTTCCCACACTCCGGACAGCTCGCCTTTACTACTTCCTTTACCACTTCTTACGTCACGGACCTATTTACCTCCCTTCCCATAGCATTTAAGGATTGCAGATACCTTGATCTAATCACCATAAACAGTTCCCACACTCCGGACAGCTTGCCTTGACTACTTCGTTCACCACTTCGTACGTCGTGGAACTGTTTTTCTCCCTTCCCACAGCATTTTATGTTTGCAGATACCTTAATCTAATTATCATAAACAGTTCCCACACTCCGAACAGCTCGCCTTGACTACTTCCTTCATCACTTCCTACGTCGCGGACTCGTTTTCCTCCCTTCCCATAGCATTTTATGATTGCAGATACCTTTTTCTAATCGTCATAAACAGTTCCCACACTCCGGACTGCTCACCTTTACCACTTCCTTCACCACTTCCTACGTTGCGGACCTGTATCCCTCCCTTCCCATAGCATCATAGGATTGCAAATACCTTAATCTAATCGTCATAAACAGTTACCACATTCCAGACTGCTCGTATTTACTACTTCCTTTACCACTTCCTACGTCACGGACCTGTTTACCTCCCTTCCCATAGCATATTACGATTGCATATACCTTGATCTAATCGTCATAAACAGTTCCCACACTCCGGACAGCTTGCCTTGACTACTGCCTTCATCACTTCCAACATCGTGGACCTGTTTTCCTCCCTTCCCACAGCATTTTATGATTGCAGATTCCTTAATCTAATCGTCATAAACAGTTCCCAAACTCCGGACTGCTCGCCTTTACTACTTTCTTTGTCACTTCTTACGCCACGGACCTGTTTCCCTCCCTTTCCATAGCATTTTTCGATTGCAGATACCTTAATCTAATCGTCATAAACAGTTCCCACACTCCGGACAACTCGCCTTTACTATTTCCTTCATCACTTCCTACGTCGCGGACCCGTTATCCTCCGTTCCCATAGCATTTTATGATTGCAGATACCTTAATCTAATAGTCATAAACAGTTCCCACACTCCGGACTGCTCGTCTTTACCACTTCCTTCACCACTTCCTACATCACGGACCTGTTTTAATCCCTTCCCATAGCATCATAGGATTGCAAATACCTTAATATAATGGTCATAAGCAGATCCCACACTCCGGACAGCTCGCCTTGACTACTTCCTTCATCACTTCCTACGTCGCGGACCCGTTTTCCTTCCTTCCCTTATAGTTTTTGGAATGCAGATACCTAAATCTAATAATAATAAACAGTTTCCACACTCCAGACTGCTCACCTTTAGTACTTCCTTTAGCACTTCCTACGTCACGGACCTCAAGCTAGTGTCGTCATTTGATTATATTTATGATTCATACCGTTTCTTTTCTAATATCTGTGGAATAATGCTAGCAGCTATTTCTTTATCTACTGCATTCAAAAGTCAACAGCTGATCATATGTCTTTGTTTATGTGTCAAATACCTTCCATAAGGATTACATTGAAACTTTGAGAGCCAGTGGGGCGGATTCCTGAGAGTTATTTTTAACGCCATATAGATGTTGGCACTCACCGATATGGTCTTTATCACCATCCAAATTTTGAAAACGATTGATTCAGCCGTCTAGGAGGAGTTTGCGTATTACGAAATGCGTAAAAGTCGACGTATAAGAGCTTCGCTCGCTCCGCTCAATAATCCTAATGATACAGTTAATTCATGATAATACAGAGCTAATGAAACAGCTGATCTTAGTCAGTAACAAAGCTACACAGGTCATCACACTCCATTCTACACTCATCCTTCACACATATTTGGGTTAAAATACGCACCTAGGTGACATCCCCATCTTAATTGATTGATTGATTGATTGATTTATTGATACCCTTTCCTGTGTTTCAGACCAGCACTACCTAGGGGAACAGAATCTAACAACAGAAGACATGTCAGGCAGGCACAACCTGTGAGGAGGGAAGTTATTGACGATAACAACAACAGGCAACTTTGTTTGAGGTTAGTACATCGATCTGCTTAAGACCTATAGTACAAGTAAACTTCTACTAAAAGACTACCGGTAGTAGAAAACATAACAATTGGTCCATTCACGAAACTTGCAGGAAACGTAGTACTAACCATTAGGTTTTGGAATCTGAAGAGTCCCTAGTGATTGTGGGGGTAGAAGTACCATTTTATGGGGGTATAGTGATTTTGAGAACAGTTTTATTTATGGGATCCAAGCAAGTGGGGTGTCGTTTTCTATGTTTCTTGGAATGCAGAATCGAAAAAGCATAATAAAATCAATGCAACCGACAGTTTATGAGAAAAAGAAAAATTTATTAGTGAAAAACTAAATATGACAAATTAATTAAGGCAAAATAATCCAGTTAATATCAATTATTACAAAATTAATCATGAGTCTGTTTCATATGTTAAAGTCGTGAGGAAAATTAACCAAGAAACTAGTAGTTAAGTTAAGCCACAGAAAACATATTACTATAACCCAGCTGAGTGCATGGCAACGCTGGTGGCGCTGCGTACGATTGACAGGCAAAGCTCTCTCAAAACACTTAATGCTTTTTACTATGCGGTTGGCATTCTGGATTATAGTAGTATGTTTTCTGTGGTTACGCCTCTTTAACACTTTAATTCTTTTAACACTTTAATCATCAAAATCGGTCCAAAAATGAGGGAGGAGTTCTGTTTACAAAAATCGGCTTAGCGTATTATATATATAGATTTGGTTGTAATAAATAAATTCATAACAGACAAATTATTGTTACTTAAATTTATTACGTACATGAGTATTTTCACATATTGAGTAAACAATTTTCAGAGACATTTTGAATATTAAATGTTGAATTTTAATTAAAACTGAATGTTGTGGAAAAATTGCTTATTTTTGCCTGCGCCTTGTCAGCTGTTACAGACTGTCTAGTTACTGGGTGTGGAGTTAGTGAGGTTCTACTATACAGTGTACATCCATTCAAAAATTAAATCTGAACAAATACAAATACAAATACAAATATATTTATTCTGAAAATTACAACAGCTTGGCCTCACCAAGTTTATAAAACTTGTCGGTGAGGTCCAATTGATACAATAAGGCTAACAAACAAATAATTTACATTTTTTTTTTCTTTTTTTGAACAAAGATTTCTTAATGTCCTATATTTCTACTGCGGTTTGTGGCAGGCACTTTAACTTAAAACAAAGTCTATCTCTAACAAAAACCTAATATTTAAAAAAGAGTCTGAAGGAATATTTAGTAGACCTGGCTATATATTCTTTAGATGAATTAAAAAAATTTATATCTTACTTAAAACTTTAGTTTTTCTTTATTTGACACTATTCAAGTACAAATAATATGTATATTTATGGATAAAGGTTCCTGACTACGACTATGACTAACATAAACGCACTCACTAACTCGCATCTCAGATTGAACCTAAGGAAGGGTGGGTGTAAACATTGTTTTGGGGGAATCCAGGAATGTGGCGTCAAGTAGGAAGAGGACTCGACTGGCAACACCAATTAAATAGCTTTTTTTCAAAGTCTTAACAAGCAGAGCTTAATTCAAGAAAAGTTAAAATATTGGTGTGTCACCCTTGTAAAAATAACTCTTTATGAAATAAAAAAATTGCTGGGTTAAATAGAACCCAACCGATCTTAGTTGGCAACAACCTGTCATCTCATTTATTCAACTCATCCTTCACTCATATTCAATTTAAAATACCACCTTAGTATGTCAAGCTGCATAATTGTTGTGTTAAAATTTTTAGTTACCGGTATGTTATTTTTTACAAGGTCCATTTACAATGTTTATTTGCTAACCTTACACCAAACTTCCCCATTTTTGCCAATAGAACTATAAATTTCCATGATTGGTTGAGTCATGACTTAGATTAACCTTATTTTTAGGAGGCCTTCTGCACCACACAGCCAGAGACAGCTACGAAATGTTCATCAGCAATCTCCTCCGCATCAGTTCTATCCATGGAATCCATGGTCACAGGGACCAATCCGGCCTCAGAGGTACTTGTATTCAACATGTATTTTTGCCTCAAACTCATACCGTACTCAGCAAGATGGAGAAGTAATTTTTTGTCAGCTTGATCAATCAAATCAAAATGATAACACCTTTGACTACCGATATAATTTCAGTATCCAATAATAAAATCAAATTATAATATTATCAATGTAGTATTACTTTGATAATGGTATCAGCAAACTGACACATACTTTCTCTCATTTGCTTGTCAACAACCCTTATCATGTAAGCGATATTTTATAGGGAAAATTTGTTGCAGTAACTTGTGAACCGTAATTCTTACAACATTGTGGTTTTACCATTTTGTAAAGAGTTAAATGGATCATAGCATAGGTACTAAATTTCAATCGAAATAGTTCAAACCTTTTTTGTAAAAATCTGATTTTGCTTTTATTTTATTGGAAAATCACCATTAAAAATCTAAATTTCAAAATACCGGTAATGAAAATAATTGCCTGGAATACTAAAAAGTAGTACTCACATACCAAATTTCACAGAAATCGGACCATTGTAGTCTGTAGCTCTGTGCACATCCAAACAAACAGACACACACTAACACAGACATCACTTTTAATTTTAAACGGTGTAGCGGGCCTATGCCTTTAACTGATATAATGTTCTTGACTGACACCAAACACTTGTTTTGCTTTTTCAGAACATTGTTTTGCTGGTCCATGTGTGATGTTGATGTCAATATTTATTGAACTATTGTGTGTCTGTGTTATGGTTGTAAAGCTTATACAATATTAGATTTTCATATTCATAAGATGTAGGAAAACATTTTGTAATAATAAGTAAGTTTAGTTGTGAGACGGTGCAATTTCGTCCTGGAACAAAATTGTTCTGTCAGCCTCGGATACAGGGCCGTATTTAGAATCTTTGAGGCCACTGGCAGCTCTTACCAGAGAGGCCCCTTATCTCTATATTCTGATTCTTCGAAGGTTAGAACTTAAGGGTTTAGAAATACACTTGGTATTTGTTAATGATAGATAGTATGATTGATAGATTTTAAAAAATAAAAGAGATAAAAAACAATAGATGGTTTATTAACATGGTTGAGAACAAAACTCATAAAATGTAAACAATTAATGTAAATAGAGTATTAACAATATAATAAAACATATGATTTGTTCACAAAAGGCAGGCAGAATATAGTACCTATTCAGAGAGAACTTCTAACAGTATTGCTTCAACGTGATGAATTGACCTTTTGTTTCCAACGATCTGATAAACAAAAAAACCTAGGAGGCTAGCTAATAAATATGTCTATTAATTTCTTGTGCGAGCGCTGAGACTTTGTCTTAGTCTTCTCCAAAGGCGGCGAAACCATGAAGGATTCATGTGGCCCCTGTGAAATGGTGAAAATCTTGCGTGATCGCGAAAACATCGTCTTCATCTCTTCCGATCACAGTGAAAACATAACATTCTAGCAGACAGACACACTAAACAAATCATTCTGGCAAAAGGTTACCTATTTAATTTTCAAAGAAGAAATTCAGTGTCATCCACTAGATTGTAATCAGTAAACTTGTTCTTGCCTAGGTTGCTAGGATACCATGACTAGAATAATAAACAAAAATGATTAAAATTATAGAAAACATATGGTTATTGTCTTTGACAGTGTAGTGGCACCACAACGTCTCCTGGCCACAGAGAAATAGTTACCATCTTCTTTCGTGGGTGCTGAGACGTCATCTTCGTATTTTCCGAACATGACGGAATCATGTACGACTCATGTGGACACGGAGAAATGGCGAACATATTACGCGGACATGTAGACATCATCATTGTCTTCCGCGGTCACGGAAACGTGATTGTCGTCTTACGCGATAGTGGCAAAATCGTGAACATCTCCCAAGGCCGTGTAGACATATCATCATCAACTTGTCTCCCGCAGTCGCGACCAAGAAACAAAATTTGAGGACCCAAGTGAGTCCCCCTCCTAGGCCGAGTGCCTCGGCAATCAACGGCGGAAATACGACCATGCTCGGATAGCTAATCTGATTGAGTAAGTCCATCAGGGTTAGTAGTAATAAATAATAATAGTATATAGTTTAAATATATGGGCTCAAATGTGGTCAATATAGCATCAGCTTTCTGTAAATGACACATTCATCACTGCCCGATTTAAACTTTAATTTTAAACAAATTAGCAAATTTAGAATAATAATTACCATTGTTTCACTCAAAGAATTAACACCAATTGTGTTAATTCTTTGAGTGAAACAATGGTTGTAACTAACTGAAATTATTAACTTCAAAAATAAAACTATAATCTTTACTTAATGGGTATACCGTGTTTCACTTTAGAATTAAAACCAACGATGCTTTAAAAAATCCGAATTGATTATATACTGCTGGTCCACGGGCTATTAATAATCGCTATATAATAATTATCGCTAGTATAATCGCTGGTTCAATTACCGGGCTATTTCGCCCTCGCCATATGGTTTCCCAATGAATACGGATACAAGAGCTAACACCTTGACCTAACACCTAGTGGTGGACGCTTCCAGAGTTATTTTACCGCTTGTTCAATTACCGGGCTATTCCTCCCTCGCCCTAGGCTTTCGCGATGGTTACTCTACTCCACTACCAAGACAGATGTAGCTAGCTATTCGCCCAGCGTTCGACTAACTGTTTCCTGTCCTGCGCCGTATTTATAGGGGTTGCGACGCTAGCGCAGTGCTTAGCTGCTCAGAGAACTAATCACCTCACGCGGGCCATTTGAAATCATCTGAACCCTCATTATCTGATCGTAATATTTTTACCATTACATAGTTCAAAGAGAAGTAAGATTCAGGGGGGAAACACTTATGGGACAACCGAGTGCTTTCAGCTCTAGTGTGTTATGCCGGAAATAATTAACTCGCGATGAACAAGGAAGAGCCTGAACATCGAGCACTCTGCAGAAACTCCTATCTGCCTCAACCGTGGGAGTAGTAGCACAATGAGGGCGAGGGGGCAGTGTTGGACTTTGCCATAGTCCCATAGACACCACTTAAGTGTACCATTGAATGTTTCCTCTGTACTTTACTTCTCTGTGGTATGGTTACGTTAATTTTTAATCAAAAGGTTGATTTAAAATTGTGTTTTTCAGCCCCGGTTTAGTATTTATGCTGTACAACATGGGCCTAATCGCACCTGGCAACCAGATCATTATGTTTGACAGAGACATCAATGGGTATTTGGCTGTGTTATACAATCCCTGGTTCATCATGCCGGGCTATGTGGACCCCCAGGGTAGAATTTTCTTTTTCCACCCTCCGCACACAATGTAAAGGTTAGTAATACCCTCTACTTCCTGTTTAATATGCCCGTAATTTACTCCCGAATGTAAGTTTAGTTGCTCTTTAATTAGTTTGATGAGTGAATTCTCGGACGTTAAGAAAGGGAATGTTAACTGCAACGAAGTACTCGGTTACGGCAATGTGCAGGTTTTCTCTGAATTTACAAATGTCATTGAGTTCGTCAAGAAAAAACATCATGAAAATTCCCTGATAGAGTTTGCTAACGAACTGATTAATGATAGAGTGCAAGTAATATTTTTAATGGAGCACAATACCTGGTACTACTATAATACTTCTATTATTATATAGTAGTAGACTGGGAAAGTGGCATCGTCCTGTAATCCAGATACTAGGAGGTCATGAATTTTGGATATTTATAAGCATTCTCTGTGGATGCGATGCTCCTTGGTGTGGATTAATGTCCGCACTAGTGAGTAAGTGAGTACTACGACTATCCGCAGTACTATCCTGATAATTAGACCAGTTCGTTAATTACACGGCAAAAATGTGCTTTGGATTCCACTATAAACTGTAGGTCCCATAGTTACCTTTAGCTGTATGGGCTATTTATTAACAGCTGCGTCAAAGGGACATGTCGGCCTTAGTCACTAACAAGACTACAAGATCGCGACACTCATCCTATACACTCATATTTGGGCGTCCCCATCTTAAGTAGGTCTAATTGATATTGATACTACACTTTGAGTCCTTGGGAATCTGTGGCTGCTGGGGCAGGGCCTCTCGCTCTCAGCAACGTGGTCCAGGGATCTACAAGCGGAGTCAACTCAGCAGGGGGACAGAAGCGACGTTCTTGTGGCGGGACGATGGTACAGAGATCACACAAATACCTACACTTATATCCAAATTGTCAAAATAATCTTGCACTTCTAAAACCAGATTGAATGTAAAAAAAAATAGTGAAACCACGATTTCATTGAAAAAAGTCTTAAGTCTGGTCTGTGCATGATCTCTATCACGTGTTAAAACTAAAATAAAACTAATTACAGTCTATAAAGTTTATAATCAGAACAAAAAAAATACTTCTATATTCTATTAATGTGTTTAAATGAAAAAAAAAATGTTTTTTTGCGGTAATTGTGGTTTGATAGCTTATGACCGTAATGCACGTGAGTTGCCGAACCAACAGTATGCGGAACTAACTCAAGTAGCCGGTGATGATTCGAAACGTCTTCTCTCCTCTCCACTAATATTCAAACCGACCAATGAGAGGACAGGGATAAGAATATAGGGAAGGAAAGGGTCTGAACTGTGTCGAGGATAAAATGTTTTAAAATCTTGTTAAATTAATGTCATTTTTGTGTTTACGTACCTAGGTGGCGTCCCATCCCAATCTTAATTGATAGAAATAACCATTTTAGGATCATTAAAATATAGATTCTAGTAACTTTTCATTTCTCATCTAGTTAATTACAGTATCCTTTAACCCACAAATTTATGTCATGTATCCACATGATTTTTTATGAGATTTCAAGTCTCCTAGGTACCATAGCACTTAATACATCAGAAAACATAGTTGAAAGAATATTGATCCAAATCCAGTCATTTACTATCCATGCCCAAAGTTGTAATCCACTAAATGACAGTTTTAATAATGTTAGGATGTTACTTGGTTAAGATTTTGATCCTAAAAAAATGTAAAATTAAATCATTTCAATAATAATATTAAAGCAATACAATATTACTTTCTTATTCTGTGATTTTGATTTCTATTAAAAAATTTACATGGTTTATCCTCGTATGTTTGTAAGATAAAATTTCCTTACAAAGGGACATTGACACTTGTTTGTTTAGTTTCTGTAATTTCAATGTTATTTGTTCCAGTCAAAATAATTTTAATGCTGTACTTTTAAAACTGAAATGGTGACCATATGAGGGTTGGTATTTAAGTGTAGGATGAGTAGCGCAATCTTGTAGTCTTGTTACTAGCTAAGGCAAGACATGTTCCTTAATTAATAGAACATACAGCTATTGGCAACTAAGGGACCTAAAGCTTATAGTGGAATCCAAACCACATTTTTCCTTGTAATTAAAGCGATCCAAAGTTAAGTATGAAAAGGATAAAACCTGTACATTTATGATTCAACAAGAATAAAAATCTCTAAGCTTTTACGCATGACACTTGTCAGGCCAGGGGAGGATATTAAAACTTCACTACCCTAACGTCAACTCTTAAACCTTTAAGTAAAACTGAAAGTTTAAGGGTAAAGTATAAGGTTTAGAGATCAAACCCTATGAAAAACTACTGATTGAAAAATAACTAGTAATGTTATCTATATTTTGCAATGTAGAGAGAAGAAATGGTTAAAAGTTTAGATGATTGACAAATTGATGATCTAATCGTGTGTTATAAATGTTGAATCTATTGTTAAACTTATTGGGACCCCGCACAGTTGTCATACAAAGTAGCAAGTTGTTTACTTGAATTACCTAGTTTGCAAAGCAGCTGATTTCCTAACATTCTACCGTGTTCTACTTTAGCCACTACTATGTTATACAAAATTACCATAAGTAAATTAAATAAGTCTACACACTCTAAGCTTCCTTTTGATGTGCCATATGCCTATATTTTTTTATTTGGTGATTGTATCACTTAAACAATATAGATAATAATAGATAGATGACAATAAAAGACTTAAGTTATGTTAAACTATTAAATTATCAGAACAGTATTTATGTTAATATGCATTTCAATAATTCTATTAAGTCTTACAGTTGTAAAACTGTGTCATGAATAAACAATATTTTGGTTAAAAATACCCCCGCAGCAGCAAACCTGCCTACTAAGTGAATTTTTATTTGCCTGCATTGACTTTCAATTAAATCTATTTAAGTAACATTAGGTTTAACAAGTACCTAGTTTTGCTGCTACAAGGAGGCTGATAAAGTTTGTTTTTTAGTAAAATATTAATAGCTTAGAAAAAAATGAATAAATTTGCCAACTTTCATCAAAATATATCCATAACCAAGCAATCTACAACATTTTACATTATTATCCATAAGATTAACATCAACATGGGAATTTTAAAGTTAGTTATTTTTTTATTTTCTCTTTAACCTATAATAGGCCTAGTACAAAAACTCTGTTGTATACTAAATTATTTTTTAAACTCTTTATCAAAAGTCTAAAGAGAAATTGGAAAACTTTGTGTTTAGAGGGTCAAAAATGAGAAAACCCAATTGGCTCAGAGAGGCGTAATTCTGTGGCTGATCAGCTGATTGTGAACTGTGACGGCGCCAGCTGTGATTCAGCTACAGCTGTGTATTGTTGGTTGCGTTGTTGCATTGGACTGTAGTGACTGTAGTCGGGCCCTGTTTCATAAAGATACTAGTCTAGTAATTACTAGTCTAGTAAATACTAGTCCCGTATTTACCCGTCCTACTAATTTGTGTTCCATAAACGTTTTTATACCGCTAGTAAATACTAGTGTATTTTACTAGTCACGTGACCAAAACTACTAGTCACGTGACCAACTTTACAAGGTAAACTTTCAAAACAAATTTCTAACCTCAATCACGGGTTTTCAAACCCTTTATAAAGGGTTTTAATTTTGTTTTCATTTGATACAAAAAGTAAATAGTTGTAGAAACGCAGTCTTTTCTTTTAATTAATAAATATATAGACACATAGGTAAAACAATCACACATTATTTATCAAACCGCTATTATTTATGTTCATCAATGAGCCCGCCGGCGCGGCGTCGCGTCGCTGCAATCAACACGGTGATTGTAGTAGCCGGTTGTAGGCCTAGTTGCGGCGCTCAACAGTTGGGTGGAAGTTGATCTGTGTCTGCCGCATTCGCTGTGATTTGTATAGTTTTTGTTTTATTCTGACATATAAAATTAAGCTTCCTATGAGTAAAGAAAAAAAGGCTCAACATTTGAATGTAATTAAATCGTCTTAGGACATTTTATTAGAAACGTTTTCAAGTACCCTAACCTATGTTTTCAAATATTCGAATGCATAAGAATATTTGGGTTAAAAACCATTCTGTGATATTCTAATTTTGAGTCTACAAACCGTGAATAATAAACCTAAACGTTTATTGATGTAACAAATAATTGCAACGCCGTTACAAGCAATGGAGAAGTAGGTTTTCAAGTATAGTAAAACCTAGCAGCGCTATTGCACTAGCACAATTGCGTCCATAGTGCTATTGCAGGGCGTAGCTCAGAGGTAGAGTTTTCGCTTCTCATGTGGTGGGTCCCTGGCTCAAATCCGCACCACTCACTATACTTTAGTTCCATTAATAAACACACATATTCTGACACTAGTTGTAACATACACATATTCTGTGTACATGTGTACACATATTCTGTAGTTTAGTTGTAACTTTTACATGTTTTACATTTAAATAACAGCTCTAATCAAAATCTAATTTTTTTATTACTTTGAATAACAAATCAGAATACCAAAATGGATTAAAAGTAATGTTTTTATGATAAGCAGTTCAGTCCAACGCCCAAAAATCAAATATAGGCCTACAAAATTGTTAGTACATTACAGGGTTTTAGCTATTTAGGGAAACAAATAATAAGCACCTAAAAAAAATACAATGCAACTCCTCTTTAAAATTTTCTTACTATTATTTCCTATTAAAATGTATTTAAATAAAACCGAGAGCCTTGGGAGTAAAATAATCTGATTAATGTTGCAATGTTGGATACATTTTTGTACATCTTTGTATGCAATACGGTATGCTGTTTTACTTTGGTTTCTCTCAAAGCTTAAAAATTTTTTCTCTGTGATAGCTAAATAGTTGATATAACCATGAAATTTAACTTAAGTAAAATTAGACTAAAATTTCACATAAATTGATAACTTATAATTATCATTAATTGTAATAGGGCGATTTTCCATACATTATAAAATGCAATTTCACTCTTTTTGTACTACGCCACATTTATTGATTGTAATTTATATCTAATAATAATAATCATTTTAGCACTCATAGATCTATTTTTATCTTAAATTGCAAACATGAGCCAATTCGCACTTGCAAAAAGAACTTAATAATTCATAGTTTTAAATTATGTGAGTAATGAAATAACTCTCTTTCCAAAAATACTAGTCTACTTCAAATAATACGGGAGTAGAGAGGTTGTTAGAAAATGGCAAGTATTTACCAGTGTAATTTACAAGAGTAAAACTTTATGAAACACATTGCTGTCTACACAAGTAAAAACCACTAGTAATACTAGTCCCTACACTAGTAACTAGTATTTTACACTAGTAGGTTTTTGAAACGTAGACTTGTAAAATACACTAGTATTACTAGTCCATGGACTAGTAAATACTAGACTAGTAGTTTTATGAAACAGGGCCGCGAGTCTATCCCATCTGTGCTACGATATAGGCGAATAGCAGACGTGTTTTATTCTTCTATACTGTGTTTTGTATTTCAATTATCATCATCACTTTAACTTTGGGACACGCATAGACTAACCAACAAAAGTATACTTCTCATCTCATTGTAAATTTTGAAGCTCGTTTTCCGTGTCTAATTCATGTCCGGTGACACTGATCGCTAGTGTTGACGAAATTGTATTTATATTATTTTAGAGTTAATCTAATGATTTGTGCTTACTGTTGGTTATATAACTTGGGTACGAGTTATTGTTTATGATAAGATCGTTTTATTTGAACGAGGTTTTAAATGGCTGAAATAACAAGAAACAAATTGTAAACAAAACACAACCTCTACAATACACGTACAGATTCTGTTACTTACAGAACTAACAATATAACTGGCTACAGCTGATACATAAGGGTGAGAAATCTACTAAGGTAGTACGTTTATCCATGGTACACGATAATCATAGTATTTTACAGGCACTTCCAAATTACCAAAATATTTAATAAAGTTTGTTCAGAAGGACTTTTAAGTACACATGTCGATTTTTAGAGAGGCTAAATGGTACATCTCACACACCCCTATTGTAAATTTTTTTTCTTAACTATGAAACTTTGATTTTTATATTAAATTACTGTATTCGTAGTAAATACGATTTTCCTAGATTTATAAAAACTATAATTAACTTTTTCAAAGAAAATTTGCCAGTGTAAAAGGACGAAAATTCTCAAACAACCTGATAATCTAACAATTAGATTGGTATTCAACCCAAGTGAGCTAGATCTAGATTATGTATAGCTTACAATAAACCTGTGAAATTGAATATTTTTTTAATAAATCAAAATTTTTACATCAAGACTTGAGGAACGGGTGAAAACAGCTCAACTTTGAAAATCTTTGCAAACTTTTGAGAAACCAAATTGCATCTCAAAAGCTTTACCTACTAAACGGTGAATCAAAACCAATCCTACCTTAGCCAATTTATGGCGAATATACGTTTAAATAATAATAAATTGAGGAAATAAAATAGCTAAAATTAAATGTAAATTCAATGGAGACGTGTTAATTTTTTATCAAAACAAATCCTTTATTAGACGAAATAAATCTGTTTCTTCTTTATTTGGGAAAAAATGAACAAGGTGGGAGTAACCATGGTTTTTATGAGGAAAATCACAAAAAATGCAATAACTTTAAAACAGTGATTTTTATATACGAAATTAGACATTCTGAAACACCACACTATAGGCCTGTTTTTACCCTGTACAGAAAACGTGTGTTACCCATACACTCTTCACCCCTGACAGAATACTACTAAATGTTACCTTTAACTTTCTATACTTTCGCCGCCAGTTTCTCCCGCCATATTGCCCCCCCCCCCCACAGGTGTCAGCTACCCGACGCCAGTGTCAAGTTACCAGGGGAGGGTGTTAGGGGTGTTCCGTTACCATGACTACCATGGTTGCTATGTAACCCTACACCCAGCTTCAGATATATTGATCACATTACATTATGGCTGTATTTTATTTCACACCTCGCCCCTTTTGGCTTGCAAGGTGGCGAATCTAAGATATAACTGTGGAGGTAGAGTTGTGTTTTGCAAGGATATTTTTAAAATATACCATTTTAATTATTTTTGGCCTACGAACACAGTTTATTTATCTATTGAAACTTAATCACATTCTATCGTAGATTTTTTAAAGAGGCTGAAAAAATGTTTTGCTTATATACAATCAATACAACTTCCTTAAATTCAGTACTTTTATAGGGAAGGAGGATGTTTTGAATAGTATGAATGGTGTAATATGGGATTGACGAGAAAAAAATTGTATGACTTATTTAAAATATAGCAGTGGTCTATGTTTTGTCATTTGAGTGGTATATTTCATAATAACCTCCCGACTTTTCACTAAATATTTCGTGAATTTATTTTCCCGCCTTATTCTTTTATTTTTTGCAAACTAAATAAATAGGGTAATTAAAATTATGAAATTTGACCTAAATGTTTATTGTATTGTATTTTATTATTAGGATCATTGTATGGGATCAGAAGTAGTATCTATAGTATTTATTTAATTCTTTTAAACCGTATTCTAAAACCAACATACAAATATAATTATACGATGAAAATTTTAAATCATCAGTGTTTGTTAGAAAAACCATGCTTAGTTTTCCGTAAAAAATGCGGTTTTTATAGTTAGATAGGGTTTTGGAAAAGTCACTAGAATACAATTACTGGACATAGTATGGCCTATTCAAATTTCTATTTAGTTTAACAGCTATTCAACTGCCACTAAAATTACGAACCCTGTATCCAGTTTTTCTTTTAGTCTGATCAGCTGTTTGTTATTAAAATTGCCACTAAAATTACCATCCCTGTATCCAGTTTTTCTTTTATTCTGATCAGCTATTTGCTAATTAACTGCCACTAAAATTACCAACCCTGTATCCAGATTGTCTTTTACTCTGATCAGCTGTTTGCTATTGAACTGCCACTAAAATTACCAATCCTGTATCCAGATTTTCTTTCAGTCTAATCAGCTGTTTGCTATTCGACTGCCACTAAAATTACCAACCCTGTATCCAGATTTTCTTGTAGTCTGGTCAGGTGTTTTATTAAATTACTGATAAAATTGCTTTAACATATTTTGGCAAGTTTCATGTTGGATATTTTACACAATTAGGAAAGAACACTCAGTAAACGTAAAACGTAACTAACCTTTTATTTGCAATCACATGATGATGTCATAAAACAACTTGCAGTACCAATTCTAGGAAATTTTAGTAAAACAGATCATTATGTTAGCCCATATTGTAGAAAACTTTACATAGCCTATAGGCCTATTCCTATTGTTTATAATTTTTCGTTGTCAAACTAGATTATTAATTATTTATTGATCTAGTATACTGTATACGTCATATTTTAGGCTTATTCTGAAAGTTATTGATGATCGAACTTGCATCGTGATTGTTTTTGTATAATCTTAAACACTTATAACTAATAATATGTAATCACAGTTTCACTAAAAAATTATTCTTATTTAACTCTCTAAAGCTAAATCATAAAATTTACTCAACTAAAATATCCTACTTCTCATTTGAGATCCTTTATTTCAGACGAGTATTTCTTACATTGGCTATGATTTGAGTATTCTTCAGATACAAATTTAAATTTAAAATCTACTCAAAGATTTAGTGGACGGGCAAAAAGTTCCAATGATATAAAATTTAAAAGTATACAAGTAATATACAATCTTGACAATTGCATGAATGCATTTTTATATTTAAAAATATGAATTGACTAATCGTGGAGGGACTATGATTTAACAATCAAAATTCTATTCTATACACTAATTAAAACTATGGACTTAAAGTTATTTCTTTGGTACATTTAATATTTACAGTTATATGGTACAGTCTTAGAAGCTAAATGATCATTTACTTGTGATATTGGAAATTCTACTAATAATTCCAGTTTATTGATAGGTAAAAGCAAATATGATTTATTTTAACAAATAATTTAATGAACAATTTTAAGTATTTGTACGTGCTTTAAATGTATAGCTTTGTGTTTGACCAAACAACTTTAGGGTTTAAATTTGTCGTCATACACTCATCACTGCAAAAATCAATTCAATTCCTCACAATAGTTCTATGTTTTGTTGAAAATATTTAATTTTGGTACCAGTTTGCGATCAAATAGCTTTCACAAGGTTTCTACTATTACAAATATTTACAAATGTACAAATATTGGTTAGACTTAGATGATGCTTTTGTTAATCTCATAAGGTAACTGGTCATCTAATTTGTTATACAAAATATGTACATTATAATAATTACATGGTTTTTGGGAATACATCTTATTTACTCAACTAAACGTTGAACTTGAATATCGTCAACTGTCTTACGTATCACACTAATCTAATAAACCTGAAATGATTTTGTCATTACCAACAAAATTTTTCCACAAATAGAATTGTTGAAGAGTATGTTTAATCTATCGTTGAATGTATTGAATCAGAACAGTTTGTAAAATTTAGATTTAAACATTTGGTATGAGAACTATATGTTTAAACCGAAGGTAAAATTACAAATTAATACGGTAGGCTATTTAAGTAAAAAAATATCAATCAACATTACAAGTTTCAATCTTAGAAAAAATTCTAAAAATTAAGTAGTGTGGAATAAGTTATTTTGTATTTTTTTCTTCCCAATATGTTCCTGATCAGGGGAGCGAGCTAGTCTAGTGGTAGAGGGTGCGAATTTGGTTTTCGATATCCCGGGTTCAAATCCCGCCAATCTTTAATTGATTTTATTAAAATGATAATGACGTCTTTTAATGTAAAAAACAATCCCGGGCTAAAATGTTCCCTATTAGTCACGTCTTTATTCATAAATTACTACATAACATGGTTTTAACCTCAGAAGTCTATTATGTCAATGTTCACACTCGAAGAGGCCCCCACAGTTCAGGTTTACACTCATAGATGCTCGCAAAGTTCAGTTTTACAATCACAGATGCTCCCAAAGTTGAGGTTTACACTCAAAGATGCTCCCAAAGTTCAGGTTCACACTCACAGATGCTCCCAAAGTTGAGGTTTACACTCAGAGATGCTCCCAAAGTTCAGGTTCACACTCAGAGATGCTCCCACAAGCCGAGGTTCACACTCGTAGACTCTCCTACTCACGTGTGCTGGCTTGAGGTAAGAAACTGCTCGTATCCATGGTACGACGCCTGGGCTACCATGTGATGGAAGCTAGGGTGCACGCCCCCCTCGCTCTTGACCCCGTCCTTGTACATGAGGTCTAGGAGACCGCCGGACGACGGGCTTAGTAGGCACGTGGCGTCGCTAGAGATCACCAACTCGCTGGAACAAATGGATTTGATTAAAATTTGGATGTATTTATCATCAATTAATATTGATTAGTCGTTGGTAGTGAAATTTCTATTAAAGAGACCTTATTTCGTGTTTAAGGGGAATTCACGACATTTTCTCTCTGATTGATATTTTGGCATTAAATATTCCCCATATAACTGTATAGTGTTATATATTCAATGTCTTTGGTAATTTACATGGTTGCAAGATTACATAAAAAAATGTAGTTAATAGGGTATCCAATATATGGGTTTTCTGGTACGCAGTTTGCAACAAACTGTTAAAATACTTCAATATTATTATGTTTTTCTTGAAACTAAATATCACCGCCATCCCTTTTCCCAACACCGGCAGCAGTTAGAAACGGCGCGCTTCTGCTAATTACTTTTTTGCCCCGCTTAGTCCAAGTGTGTACGTGTGCCGACCCAAACTGACCATTTCCGCTCCCTAAAAGCAATCAATTTCAGTAATTCCGTTTCAGTGGGAATGATTATGCTGTTTACAATAAAATTAAATAATCAATTATGCGTATTTTAAGTTGAATGATACGAAAATTAAATTTACTGCTTGCGAATGTAAAGGAAACCATCGAAAAATTAGTAGCCTATGTAATCACGCCATCATCTCAAAGTTTGTCTTAAGAATTTAAATTATTTTTTTTGTGCTCAGCGAACACGTGGTCTGTGATGTGGTTGCGCGAATATTAGAACAGAAACGGTATGGGTCTCCAACATAAATAAATGACGTCACTAACCCGAATGTCAATCTAATAGCCGTCACAGCTGGTTTAAATTTTGTTATTGTTCCATTTTTAGAAAATGACATTTTTACTTTCGGGTCAGTTAAATAATTTGTTTATGTTTATGATCCACACAGTTTCTGTTCCAATGTTCTTGGGTCCGAAAAGGTCAGTAATATTGTGATGTTTGGAAACTAGGTCCAGCTCTTCTTGATCATTTTATGAATTTGCCTGGCTGAAGAAACCGCTGATCGTAGTCAGTAACAAAGTTATATAGTACACCCCACTCCATTCAACATTCAAATTCAGCAAACGCACCCAGGTGTGTGTCAGTGTCTAAGTAAAGAGTGATGAGTAATATTAAAACGCAGATAAATCGCTTGTTGTTATGCAAAATACCATGGCCTCCTCTAATGGTTGCGGCGAGATAAAAGTGGCAACGCCGCACTCCCGGCCTACCAAAGCAGCTGTTGCACTAACTCATTATGGGACGTATGCGCAATGTTTATGTTTACACATTTGTTGTAACCGTTACTCTGTGCCGTTACTATGGCAACAAATACAGTATCGCTAGGCATTTAGTGGGTAATTTAACGTTCGGAAACGGGAAAGCTAGCTTGCTATGAACTAAAATGTTTATATTTTTAGTTCCTTAGATGTGAAAGGTCTAAATAGAGCAATGTTCTTCAAAATTAATCGGGGTTTTCTTGTATTTGATTGATATTTTAGTTCACTACAGTCCACAAAGCCTACGTATCAAAGTGTGTTTACTAAGTGAACTTTTCAATCTAAATTAATAAAGTGTAACTTTAATTTCCTTTCAATCGCGTAGGCAAACTATGCAAATCGCAGAGGCAACCCCAACCCTCGTTTGGACGTTTTACAATGGTTTTACTCAAAGTTAAAAGTTTTCCACTATAGTGTCTGCCGTGTTGAGTGTTGCGTGCTGATACACGACACGGCAGCACGAGTGTAGACTGTACTCAGCGTGTTCCCACGACGTTGCTGACGTAGCTGTGGCTGCAGCACAACAACACATCTGCACAGCTATTGTTGCAGAAGCAGTGCTGCAAGACAGGTGGTTCAAAGCCCAAATAGTTCCACCACGGATATTAGAACGGACACAGTGTAGATCATAAACATAAACAAATTACGTTAGTGGCCCGAATCTTATGCTGATGACGTTAACATCTGGTTTGGACGTTATTTGAAAATTACATTTAAAACCAAAAAGATTTCCGAACCTACTTAATCATGCATCAAATTGTACAGTATTGTGTTTGTATTTTAACAAATTATATGTAATTCAATTAATCTTTTGTTTTGTTTACAAATATTATGTTAATTCAATCATGAATTATCGTCTCAAACCTTTTGTTCGTTCGTTCATCACATGTTCCAGTCTAGTGAGCCGAAACCCTACTGGACTGAGGCTGTTTTAGGGATTTGTCCTCTTCGGCCAGGGAAAGGATTGCAGCTGACGCAGTAGCAGAGACGAATGAGCAGTAAATGAGCAGTAAATAACGAATGAGTTTGATAACGAAGCTCAATTCTGCAATAGCCGCTGGTTGGGTTGGTTTGGGCGGTTTAAAAACAGTAAACACCTTTTGGAAACTTTGAAACTCTGACCTGAAGTGTCGTGCATGAATTGAAAATAATCCGTTGCGCCTTGGATCGACTGCTTCCTGTCGCTGATTACGAATAATATACATGGATCGCCGACCGATATCATCGATGATGAATACCGTTGTTTAACAATAAAGAGTTCTGCTGGAACATTTCGAGAATGGAATGAACGGATATTTTTCACACACCCAGTTGAAATCAGGATTATCGCGGGGTTTTTGGAAACTATAACTCACTGGGAATATATCCCTGCAGATTGACCCACGTGTGTGTGTGTGTGTGACGTGCACGTGTTCTCGACCCACGTGCGGAATGGTCAACATGTGTCCGAGACGGTCAGGAGGACTTGAGGCTAGGAATGCATAGAATTTTATAGAGTTTTAAGCCGAGTCGACTTCAGTGGTCCTGGAGTATACAGTAGTAATATTATCAAATTAAATAAACTGTTTATGTGGTACACAGCGCGGCGTTACACCGAAATGTGCGATTCCGAAAATGTGTTTCGGAGATGTGCCTATCGTAGTTATGCTGCGTGGCTGGATATCGTGTTAAATGTTAATGTATTGAACAAATCTTCAGTTAAAAACGTTCATAACGCTGGCAAATCACATGGCGGACTTCGTAAGATGATTAGAATGTAAAAAATACAATCATTTTGTAACTATTCAAATTTGTTTGCAAACTCTACACTTTAATGTCGCTACACCATCATAAAAGTAAAACCATTTACGAAATGTCTAAGATTTTAAGACATTGGCTGTTTTGTTTACGTGTGATACCGTTTATTACTATCGTTAGTGAAATGAGTTGGCGATCCTAAAACCTAGATGTTTTTTTACATGGAAATTGCAATTATTGTATACAACCTTCAATCAGTGTTTCACTGATTCTTCAAGAGATTAGACAGTCTTAGTTATTGAAACATTTTGTTCTATTATAAGCTAAGGGATTGTTGTGACTATGTCAAACTATGCTAACTAAAAAATGGATCTTCACATTATGCTCAAAGAGGATTTATTTCGTCGTATCCATTTCATTTTGTTTATCAGTGACCGCGGAATATGTTTACGATTTATCCTTAACCACAGAGGATATAGCACGTGAATAGTGTCTAAGGCCCTATATTAATCTATGACACTTCTCTAAGGAGCTATTGATTTTTGAAACATTCGTTTGTTTAGTTCCCGTAAGTTGGACGCTTATCTACTCCAAGCTACTTCACTAAAGCCTATTGTTGGCGAGATGCCCACTGCCCATTGCCCAAGTGTATCAGTCCAGAAGGGTTGTTAGTATAGTAATCTGCGGCGAGGGTTTTGTGCCCGTGTCAAGCTGTTTGCCCAGTCTACAATAATGTTTTTCCGTCTAACAATGCCCCTAAGCTCCTCTTCGCGCTACAAAACCCGATGAGAGGAATCCGTGTCCGCAACCTGTCATGTCATTTCACCGACTGCCCGTTTACACGCAGACGCTGGGCGCTGATGTATTCGTCAACAGGTTACGTTTAAAACTTTTACCTGTACCAATAGAAAGTCAATCTGTGAAAAAACTAAGTGTAATGATTGACGGTGTGTTAATATTAATATTGTTATTTTGCTTGGGGATAAGTTTTTCACAAGAGATTTTAGTTTTAGCGAATTTTCCATATAGTAATGCTATTAAGGTAGGTGATACCTGGCCCGGGACCAATTTACTGTTTCGTTTTGCTGTCCGTAGCGGTAAAAAACACCAACATTCATATACTTGTTTGTTCTCCGTTAGCACGATAACTGGAGTAAAAAGTGATCTGATTTTGATGGAATTTCGTACAAACTTGAAAACCTAAGAATATTTTTCCGATTTCGCGTACAGCCCTGATCGTATTACGAGAGCAGAGTTTTATGAGGGGTTATGATGGGGTAATAAGTCGGGTTTGCATTTTTTAAATCCTGAAAGCACAAAATTTTGGAGTTTCTTTCTAGACTATTTTGCATAGCTAAAAACCAAATATTTAAGTACCTATATTGTAGCATTACTGTACGGTTAATGGTTAATAAGAAAAAAAAATTAAAAAAGACCCCTGCGATATATGAAATTATATAAAACACGAACTATAAAATAGCACTTTTATTTTGACAGCAACGCATTAATCCGTTGACATTTGCATAAAATTGTGTCATTATGTTCATTCGTCGCAAACACCTCAAGAACATTGTATGAGTAGTCCATATAAGACCCGTTGTTTTCGTGAAAATTGATTATTTATCTGATCTATCTGCTAATGGAATTCATCAATGTTATTGTATATTTCCAGCTGGTCACAAATAAAGGGTAGGAGTAATAATAAGGAATTTGCTTTGATCTAAATCAAGTATAGTATATTGGTTTATCGATATAACATTTTAATATTTCAGTCAACCCAAAAGGGGTAGCCTAAACTTGCATTCATAATTATTGTGTACTGTAATGATGTGTAACAATATATTATTTAATAATTTTGCAATAATCTTAAAAAGAATATTAGTATATTGCATATAAGGATTGAAAGCCAATGGGGCGATCGATGCGTTGATGATTGATAGTCTTCGTACGAATTCACTATAGTCTCGTCTACAGAATAATAGCTTTTATTTGATGCCTATTGCACATTGCTAATTACAATTAAAATTGCTGATAAATCATAAAGTATTCTATACGGGTTTAATTAAATTCCCTTATCTATGGTTTTACGTTGTGGTTTTCTGGTGTGTTTTTGCTATCGATGCTATATTGCTTGACATCTGACAGTTTAAAACAAAATAGCTTAAGTAGTTTAATCAATAAAATGCCAATATATACCATAGGCCTATATTTAATTAATATTAGTATGACGTACAAAACATTTCAAATCCTATTTCCCTACAAACAATAACTTTTAATCGGTTGAACAATAACTTTTTGTGTACCTATAATACATTGTTGATAAATTGACGCATTACAGGTCTATTTTGTTTTTTGTATCGAAAGTTTTATTTTGCATATCACTCCCATTTTAAACCATTTTACCCACGACCGTTTATAAAGTAGCCGGTTCAGTTGAATTCATAGAATGGAAAAGTTTCACATAACAGCATTGTTTACTTTCATAACAGCATAGTTTTAATCATAACAACACAGGACCAATGAGATTCAAGGATTGAAAGAGAAGAAGTAAAAATGGAATGATTCGAACTTCAACTAATCAGCTGTTCAGGCTAATTTAATTGTTGAGTGGTGCAATTAGTGGTTTGTACAATGTTTCGTTGCATCACTGTCAGTGACAATGAGAGGTTATAAACGAAAACATAACCACTAGTTATGAGTTGTGATTTTAGTAATTAAAACACTGACGTAGGGTTTAACGGAGGGTTTTATGGGGTAAAAATTGGTTTTTCTCATTTTTTTACCCTTAGAACACAAAATCTTTCAATTTTTCTCCAGACCTTTTTAAAGAGTTTAAAAAACAAATAATTTAGTATATCAAAGTGTTTTTGTACGGTGGTTGGTTACGGAAAAAAATCAAAAAGTTGTTAATTTAAAAGTTTCAATTTATTCTTATGGAGAGTATTAAAATATGTTGTAGTTGGCTTGTTTAGGATATATTTTGATCAAACTTGGCGGATGTATTTATTTCATACTAAGGTTTCCCTGTAGCAGCTAACCTAGGTACTTGTTAAACATAAACGTTAATTTAATAGAATAATTGAAAATCAATCCAGACAAATGGAAATTTGCTTAGTCGTCAGGTTTGCTGCAGCGGGGGTATTTATTAAAGCTAAGGCTCGTACCTTACATTTTCTACTCGTGCCGTTAACACTATCTTTACGCAATCGTTGCGTAAACTCCTATTAAAGCATTCCTAACAATAATCGTATTGAAATTATGCATAGGCTTATTGAAATATCGTTTTAAATTTCTTTACGTCTCATTGCTAGTAAACTTATATAAATAAGAATAAGTTTTGCTAGTTTTAGAGACTGATGAAGTGATCTTAGTCGCAGAGTATTGTATTTTCCGCAATAAATAAACTTATAGCGATTTAAATTTATAACGATGTTGCTTCAGTGTTTTGCAATTAAAAACCACACTAGTTAACTTACGTTTTATATTTGAAAATGTCCACAGTTTGCAAATGACTTCTCTTGATAAATGATAGTTTTGTATAGGTAATAATTTGTTTTCAAGATAACATTGAATATCACTAATTAAGTGTAAAGACTGATCAATATGTTGAATTGATACGAAATTCAATATTTTGTGTCTATTGTAACCTATGATCTGGAATAGACAGTATTATTAGATTACAAACAAGCCAGATTAAATTATAGTTTCTGATTTTTATTTTCATAGCTGAGATATAGGAAACATTAATTAACTTAAATATGTACACGGATGTCGGATCTACGGTGTTTGAAGAATAATATCAATACTCTATAGCCTGTATGGTGGAATGTGTTTCCTGACCCGCAGGTCTACTTACTGGCCCTACCGTTGGCAAGTCCCCAGGTCTGGAGACAGGTTCCATCGTACAGACTATAACAAGTTATTATTTACATCCCCCAGGGTAAGTGTACTTACTTGCGTTGCTGCGGCGTCCTGTCCCTCTGTCTCCTGTTCTTGAACCAGTTGCTGACCTGCGTCATAGTGAGCCCAGTCGTCGTCGCCAAACACTTCTTCTCGTCCGGAGTAGGATATCGGTTCCTCTCATAACACTCCTTGAGTGCGTTGCGGCTCTTCTCCTTGAAACAATACACCGTCTCCTCACCGTCCCAGATGGTCTTCGGTAGCGGGTATTTCTTCCTCAGTCTGTACTTGTCCACAGCTCCTAGACTCCGTCCTCGGATGTTCTCCGCCTCCTTGTAGTGCGCCTTGAACCACATCTGCTGCAGCTGCGGGTGATGCCTCGGGTCGAAGTTGTGGCTCTCCAGGATAGCGTAGAGTTCGTGGTAGACTCCCCGGTGGTAGGCGACGATCGCTCGCGCTCTCAGCACCGACTCCTCCCCTCGCATGAGTTGATTTGGCGGTAACAACCAAAGGAACCTCGCGAGTTTCTCTACATCACCTGATTGTATGAGGGCTTCGCACAGACAGCTGATTTGCTCCGCGGAGAACCCCGGGAGTGGTCGCTTGGGCCCCAGGTACTCGGTCATGTCCTGCAGGACAGCTGGGGAGCTGATGGATCCTTCGCTGAGGTCCGAGGAGTAACTGCCTGGGGACAGGGTGGTGTTTTGCGGAGACGACATTACCTCTGGGTATTCCTTCCCATAACCTATCACTACCGCCCGACTACCGAGGGTGACGTCATCGTGAAAAACTAAGAAAATATACTACAAATTACGCGTCTGTCAGTGAGACTCGTTTAAATCACCTCCGAGCTCGCCCGAGCAGAAGATGCGATTTCATAACCTCAACAACAGGTGGGACACGACTGTGACAGTGGCGGGAGACGTCTGTGTGTCTAGTGAAGGGGCGGAGCTAACACCTGATTGGTCCTCCCCTCCACCCTTCCCCCCACCACCAGTGTCATCCCTGTATTCTCACGCCTCTATCAAAGCGTTATTGTCCCCTTTGTACCATCAGAATTACGATTGTTGCTGGCCCAATTGGGACGTGAAAACGCCGGCATGTCAGTCATGGGGACTTTTTTTGAAATTTTTTGTCATTCTTAACGCCTTGGGATGAATGGATTTTCATGAGGAGATTTTAGATAGTTTTCGCACCATGTTGAAGCTAGGTCTGAATGTAGACACGTGTGTCTTTTGTTCAAATTAATAATGCACCAAGATGTTTACAAGAAATTAAACAAAACGTATACCTAAATTCATCTAGAGGACAAAAATAAATTAAATAAATCGGCCCCCACTTATGTTCAAGGTGAATAAATAACATTATATTATAACAATCTTTTTGAAAACATTATTTGGTTTACAAACACATCATTATTTACATAAACATAAATTTCGTCTATGGTCGTTTTCTATTGAATATTTTTTGGAAAAAGCAAATTAAACATTTTATACTACGTGTTTGTTGTTATTTTTAGTAATTGGAGAGGCATTGATAGTATTTGCAAGTAAAAGCTCAAGTATTAACTCAAGAGCTGCCACAAGAGAAAATGCTTTAATATTTCACAATAATTTTTCCACACGTCCTGTTTTTCTTCTGAATTTAAAGGTGAAAATACGATTTTGTGCCTAGCCTACTAGTATCGGCAATAATTATACAGACACGTATTAATGTCACCGATTAAAAGACTAAAAGACATTTTAGTATGAGGAAAGAGTTATTCCGTGAAGCGCGTCTATATAATGGCAATGTAACTGTCATGTACAGTATTTTTAATCTTTTACGGATTAAATAGATTTGTTACTTATGCATGTATATTTAAAATAAATTAATAACTACAGTATGGATTTCTAAGTTGTCGAATGCAAACGATCTCTTACTTGTTAGGATTGTACGACAATCGAAACGCATTTTGATTATCCACCACATGCATTGTGTTATGTTTCACACTTATCCCTGGCGAGAAATAAAATAAACATTTTTTGTATTTTCTAGAGTAAAAAAAATAATTTACATTGCCGTGATTAAATACTGTTTTACCGCTGCATTTAAGTTATTAATTGAATACAGTTGCATCTTATTAGAATAGACAATATTTCGTTACATAACGATTAGTCGTGAATCAAATTTAGTTCTGAAATGATATGTTCCTCTCATTACATTTTACTCTCATATTTTACTCTCAACTACGAAACCTGATTTTTAGTCTAGAACTATTTTGGTTCGGGACTAAGTTATTGATAGTTTTGAACTATTTTGGCCAAAACTCCCAAATCCGGCCCAAGTTGGCGCCAAAGTATACCATAAGTACATACCATAATAAAACTATAAACTAATAATACCCTAACAATTATTAGTCTTAATTTCACCTATGAACCTTTACAATGTAATTGAGTGGTTATCAAGCCATTTAAAGTGAGATTATGAAGGATTCCAAATTTTAATGGACTCATCATGATAGGTAATTTACCCAACTAGACGGAAACAGCTGAAAAATGTTTAGAATAGAAACATGTTCCATTGAAAACTATTTATTTTACTTTTAAATACCTTATCCGCTATCGTGTTAAAAAAACAAACAACGCCATCACAACCAACCCAATTGAACATTACACACTGATCATCAGTTTTCACATCAATCGTGTTCATTTCCCAAATGTTTTTACTCGGGCCACTTATAGCCTCTATTATTGCATGTGTCGCAACGATCGATTGAGAAACAGCCGATTCCTGTAACGAAGATCCGATGTAAGGGATCATTGTTTCAACCCACTTCCCGCGGTGTCGGTTTTGGTATTTCACGTCAGTCTAGGCCAGTGTTACACCAACAATGACACATTTGTCCTTAAATTGGCGTGTTTACGTAGCTCGTGGGAATGGTATTTTTGTCAAATCGCATAATCTACATACTTAATACAGGGTTTTCTTTGTAACACCCCTATTTGACCCGTCCTACCAAATCGATTTATACGATTGTGGTGTAATTAGCTTATTATCTAGCGCACCTGTGAATGATAGTCTGATTAAGTAATATCCCTAAAAAGGCAACATCCCATAGTAATTCGTCTCCCTCACGTTTAATTTATTTCTAGAGTCCATTTTCAAAAATCCAGTTATGCTGACCAACTTTCTTTATAACGGGTTTAAATGTGAAATGTAATTTAACAACTGATATTAAAGTTGAATGTTTAATCACAGTAAGATTGTAAAAAAGAGATGAAACAGTTGTACCTTCATAAATAATTATGTTCTGATTGGGGTGGGTGAATCTATCTTTATGGTATAGATTAACTATTAAAAATTTAATTTATCGTAAATGAGAAGTTTTATTCATGTAATAACTGTCTTGAACAAGCATGGCCTTTCAAAGGTAAAAGGGTATTATTGATTCGTTTTGCCTCGAAAAAAAAAGCGTCGAGCCCCATTAAAATGTGTTGTTTTCGCACAGCCCCCTTGTAACTCAATTATTTAACCGAAGTGAAACAAATTTACATGCATTGGTTTTGTAGTCTTTTGATCTGTATGAATCTATCATGCACCTGTTCTTCGATTTGATTTCGGCAACTATTCTCGTAGAATATACCATATTTATCATCTTTATAGATTAACTGAAGCAATTTTTCGCAAAGCAGCGCAACTGTTTTTAATACAAGCGTTGCGGGGCTTAAGTATGTATTTTCATTCCAAGGGCAGATAAGAATCGGCTGCGTCAAAGATATCAGCCGTACTTATTGAAAATGAAATTCGTCCGCTGACTTTGCCGGTGAAAATATTTCTCGAAAATATGACCGCAATGTTATTACAATGTTTGTGCTTACGATCGCGTCACATTATAAATTTCACTACAATAAAATGCCGTATTATTGAAATTCTACAAATTGAAATGTAAAAATATACAAATGTAATTTTTCAATTTGGATGTAATATTGTGTTGGCGGAGTAACTGATGCATACGTAACTGCACTTACAAGAACTGTTCGTGTTTTATCAAAACATGATTGACACATGTTTAGCTATTTTATAACAACGTATAACATTTTTGAGGATTATTAACAGTGGTCGCCACCTTATTTCCACGGATAGTAGAACAGTAACGGTATGGGTCATATGGAAACAAATTATGTCACTGGCCTGAACGATATACTAAAAACATAAACATATATGGTTTGGACGTTTTTGACTGTTCCATTTCAATAACAATACAAACCTGTTTACTTCATGGCCAGTGACGTAATTTGTTCTAATTCGTTCATCTTAATTAGTTTCATCTTTCGACTTGCTATATGATTTTGGTTTTAATCGATAAAAGTCTGCGTTTTACATTTAACAAATTACGCAATCATAGAACTCTTGACCCACTTTTCGGGATCCTTCCTTTGGACAGTATCCTTAACTTGTATCCTTAACACAGTATCCTTAACTCTTCAGGTAAGGTTTTAAATTTCATTGCAATATTTTATAGTTTAAACCTCATTGTTATCTAAAACTATCTAATCTTATGTTTGTTTATACTCTGTATTAAGATATTGTGACAACATCATGTTGCATTACCTTAACTTTGGATGCCATCTGGATTCATTGTAATATTTAAATGGCGAAATCCATTGGGATAGATTAATTGATTAATTAAGCAATGCTGGTACCCTATAGTGTCAAAATATAAGCGGTATGACGGCTGAATAAAGTTCCCTTGACGAAACGTTTAAAATGAGGTAGTTACACTACTTTCAGTAACAATTGAAGTATATGATACTCGGAACATATTTCAACAAAGTAGCGGATGTAGCATCGTATTTATCATTTCGGGTATGATACGCATGCAAACTTACACCAACACACTGAACTGAAAATAAATCTGAAAACTGACAAAAGTGTCACGAAATTAGATTTACGACAAAAACACTGAGGACGGTTCATTAAAAAGGGGTTGCCGCTGAATCAGGCTTGGGCCAAACGGGAGCCTAGCGCGAGTTAATTATGTCAAAAACCTAATTGGTGAAAAAGTCATACATTCCGAAGTGGATAAGGTCGTGTTTTTGTGTCCTCGGGCTCGGAGCCCACATCTGGGGTATTTGTCACCGCTCTTTAGATCTGCCACGCCGACGTCATTGTCCGTCATTCGTCAATGAGTGTACAGAGTGTCCCCGAACTCTCTACCGACCTTGATGATTCTTGGGCCAAAGGAAATATAATATATTCAAATTCCAAAACTCGTCAGTTATCTATCCAAGCTGCCATTTGAGAACGGGGTTTCGTAGTAAAATGCAATTCGGTACATTGATAAAATTACACAAACATATATTTTGAGAAAAAACAATGTTTTCATAAGGTTCAGTTTAATTGTCGTCCACCATAAATGTTAATAAACATAAATACCCCCACTGCAGCAAATGTGCAGACTAAGCGAATTTCAATTAGACTTGTACTTAAATATTTCCATAAACAAGACATATTTATCCTCCATTTAAATAGCATTAGATAAATAGCATATCAGGTGCCTGGTGCCTGGTGGGTCATGTGCGGAGTTCAGCGTAGGCGATGAGGGACGCTTTTGGAGATAGGACCTTGTGCGTGATTCAGATGCACCCGATTTAACGAGTGCTTACAAAAGCCAATAGTTGTCCATACAATCGCCATTTTGTTTCTTATTCACAATCTTGTTCTTGTTTGGGAACAGTTTTATCGTATAGTGCAATTTGGTACATAACGTCCATAACCCAATTCAAGAAGTATCATACGTCCATATCTCATGATGCTCGATAATCCAGTTCGTACCAAGCATACATCACATTGTGTGACAATAATAAAGTATTTTTATTTTTTTTTTGCCACGATACTGTATATCAAAACAAATACTTGTTGACAAGTACAGATCGAACAATGCAAAAAGTGCAAAACAGCATCCGATCATCCGGTCCCACCGATCTGGCGGGTTGGCGCATTCCTGCTGCAACAATGGCGGCAAATCTAATTGACTACACGGAGTTCCGAGAAGTCTGGAGGTAAAGTTACAAAACGACAAACGGAAGCGGCAAGAAGATACCTTGGGAGATATATGGCGGCTGCGGCACCTCGGTGTACTCACGATTTATGGACCAGGAAACGCAAACAGACAAGAGTCAAGTTTACACGTCTGTTGTGTGTATCCGCTTAGTTTGTTGCGGTGTTTAAGTTTAAGTAGAAATGATTAATTGTTTAACTGCTGTTCTGTTAAAAAATTCAAGTTACTGTGCAAAGTTTAAATGATTTAAGCGAAATAAAACAGTATTTATAAACGATTGATTTTCCCACGTTGCTGTAATTAACTTAGTGTAAAGCGCAAATTCTAAATGATATCGTTAACAGAGAAAATAGCGCATTCAACAATGTAAGAAACACGAAACACCCATAAAATCAGGTTTCAGATTTTTCAATATAATGTAAATGTTATCACCAGAACAAACATGCTAGTTAGAAATAGCTTATTCCCTATAATATGGGAAATTCGCTTAAAACATGCTAGTTAGAAAAAGCTGGTTAGGTATATAAAACAAACAAATTAAAATGTCAAAGTAAACTTTTCAAAATATTGTTTTAATCTAAAATAAAGTATTATTCGTATTCATATTTTAAAAGAATTTATATTTTTATAATTTTCTACCTAGATTGGTTCTGTATACGTTTAGAAACTCACCGAATTTGTTTCTGGGGATTATCATAAGTATGTCGTATTCAATACAACTACAGCACAGTGCAGTGTAAAATCGGGGAAATAACTACAATACAAAATAAGTTCATCAAGAGTTCAAAGCTTGAACTAAGAATTGTTTAAAATTGTTAAACTATAGCTGTTAAATAAACATAAAGTTGCAGAGGATTTGATTAATAACACACGAGACAACTTGTAACGTAATTTCACAGATCACAGAATTTAAATTCTTTTCTCGCTGCGTTACTCTGGGGGGATTTACTCATTATGGGAACGAAAATAATCGTACTTGTCAATTAATTTTATATCAAATGCTATGTTCATCACACATACTAATTTTAGTTTCATGCCATTGATAAAACACGTCAGAAATCTATAATCTATTGTCGCTTGTCACACTCTGTTTGCAAATTTCCCACAGCAAATAAGCTATCATATGGTATATAGTAGGTCATATTGTAAGACCTGGACCCGGGACCGATTTACTTTTTCATTTTTATGTTACCAGAGGCCAAAAACACATTCCCAGCAGCAGCTAAGTACTCATTGAACTTGATGATTTTTAAGTATTACTAGTTGCTCTGCCCGTGCTTCGCAACGGGGTGAGAATGCTGAAAAGGATGATTTTGTTTTACTTTAAGATACCATAATATACTATAAGGAACAGTTACAACACACTTACCAGGAAACATATAGGCAAAGGCTCAATCGTACTTATTGATTATTTAAATTAATATCTCTTCATGTATTACAGTACTATAATTTTATATAGTGTATATCATTTAAAATATATGCAAAAGTATAATTCATTGACCACATGGCACCAAGAAACAAATCTCCTTGTAAAGAAATTAAATTAAATAGCAGAACAGCATTTCTGACAACAGCTGGAGTTTCATAACAATGTTTGTTTACCATGTTAATCTTATGGAGAAATATGAAACTTTAAAGGGCCCCAGGAGGGCCTCACTCTCTAATTATTTCACTATAAAAAAAGTTTCCTGCACAACTTCACGTTACGCTCTTTCCAATGACACCAAAAACATGTCAATCGGTTCAGTAGTTTCGGAGGAGTAATTGTCACAAAAAATCTGCTTGCGTATTAAATAAGTAAAAGATTAAACAAATCTGAGAATTTTAGAGAAATATTTTAGTTAAACTCCAACCAGGTAAATGGAAATTCGCTAAGTCTGCAGGTTTACTGCGGCAGGGTTATTTTCTGTGCATAATTACTCGAATCCTGCTGAGTTAGTATCGCAAGGCCATTTGCAATTGTTTAAACTTCTGGGAATCGTAAATACTGTTACTACTGGTTGAGGGACCTCTAAATAGGTTCATGGTTGTATTTTTATCTAAATACAATTGCTTCTTACTAATCTATGCTGACAATGGAGTAAACCAGACACGTTTAACTTCTTTAATATCTCGTATTTAACTAGGCTGTCCGTAAATACTTTTCAGGTGCGATTACACAAACATACATATAACCTTATTAAAATGCATTCGTGTTGTTTTTAGTGGTGGAGGGTTCCAATGCAGAGAAAATAAGCTTCGACTGAAAACCCAAATCCTTTTCCCTTTAGGGAAAGCTATTACCGTAGGTCTTGTGTAAGACCTAGAGCCGGGACCGATTTACCTTTTTGATTTTATGTCTCCAGAGGCCGAGGCCAAAAACCCCAATCCGTTTTAAATTCGCATGTATATTGTGTCCGTTAGCACGCCAACTTATGTAAAAATCACCCGATTTTGATTAAATTTGGGACAAACGTGTAAACCTAAGCTTATTCTAACGAGTTATCGAACCTGTATGGTCGTACTATGGAAAAGTGGTTTTATAGGGTTGAAATTGGGTATTCCCAATTTCACCCTCGAAGCATAACATTTTGCGATTTCTTTAACAACTATTTTGTAGAGCTTGAAAAACCCAATAATTTTGTATCTCGAAGGGTGTTTTGCCCTTGATGGTTACAAAGGAAATTCCAAAAACACTAATCCTAATGTTATTGAAATGGGAAATAAATCTTCCATTTCAAGGGAATATTTTAGTGGAAATTCGGTCAGACAAATGGAAGTTCGATAAGCCTGTCATGTGTTTGCTGCGGCGGGTGTATTTTGTTGTCTATATACTGGAGTTTTTTGAATTTGTTTATTCTATACTATAAATATGTGGATTAATACAGTGGGTCCTTAACGGCATTATCACGTAGATTTCTCTTTATTGGTAATAGATGGACTAATATAGTGGGTCCTCTGGATCGAAGTCTTGAGTTCTATATAACAACTTGACGAAACGAGCATAATATAATATCCACAAACTTACACGGAGAATGTTATTACTTTAAAAGTTTATTATATTTTGTTTATAATTATGTATAGTTTTTACCCTAGTAGAAAGGACACTGTCAATCAACTTAAACAAACAACAAACCCGTGATAGCTGTATTTACCAGTCTTAATTGCCGCGGATGACAGTGATATCACGCCGCGATGGATGGCGCCATACGTCATCGATGGAGCTGAAATTTTTAACGACCAGGGAGTGATCGTCTCGCAGCGAGTAAATCAAAAATCAAAACGCTGCGCCGCGGGTGAAGGGGCGAGGCGGTGCTTTTGTTCACGGCTGGAGCTCGTTTTGGAGCATCTTCATTGACGAATGTGACGTTCCCGTTGTATCCAGTGTCAAAATATTTTTGGCCCTGCAACCCTTCTTGAGGAATGGGAATTTTGGTGGAGGAAGTTGTGTGCCCTTTGCCTCTGTTTGTCGCCTGACGTATATTTACCTCCTACAGTCACCTGACAAAGTGGCCTTCCTTGCACTGATTATAGCTAGAAAGTTGCTGATCGCTGCATATACTTACTTTTTCCGCACTATTTTTACTTTTGCCGCACAGTTTTGTTTTTGTCGCACACCAGTATTCAAACCAAACAACACAAAACAACGTGAATTTATTAGGCACGTAATACATGAACGCTTGAAAATAAGTTGGCAACACTTAAAGATATTACGATTATGATCAGCTGGTGCAGCGTTTCCCATTTCTTTCAATGTTTGGATTTAACCTAACCTAAAAACGTGTTGTATAGTGTTTGAAAGACTAATATTTATACGCGCTATAGTAACTGTAGGAAAAATATAATGTGTAACGCGAGTGCAAACTGCCTTTGCTGCACTCGAGAAACTTTCCACACTCACCTACGGCTCGAGCGTTTAAACATTCCTCTCGAGCTTCGCCCACTAGCTACACAAATAACTATTGAATGTATGATACAAAATACTCTCTCGGTTGGTACACCAGCATACCTCTTCAGACAAATTCATTATCGTCTGGTGTATACCATCCGAACATCAGCACATGGTTGGTGTTGGTATCCATGAACCACGCCAGACAATATAGCCTCTCGGCTAGTAACACAGTGTACCTCTGCCGATATACTCTGTAGGTTGGCACCCCAGTACTTATGCAGACATAATATCTCGGTTGTACAGCAGTACTTATGCAGACACAATCTCTCGATTGGTACCCTGGTACCTCTGCAGACTAATTCCTTGTCAATTGGTACCCCGGTTCTTCAGGCATGCTCTCTCGCTTGGTATACCAATACTTCTGCAGACGCACTCTTTCGGTTTGTACCCTTGAACCTCTGCACATACTCTTCCGGTTGGTACCCCGGTGCATCTGCAGACAAACTCTCTATTATATTATTAGGCTAAGAAGTTTTACCTCTGCAGACACACTCTTTCGGTTGGAACCCGGTACCTCTGCAGACATACTCTTTCGGTTGGTCCCTTTGCACCTCTGCAGACATACTATTTCGGTTGGTACCCCAGTTCCTATTCAGAAAAATACTCTCTCGATTGACTCTGTAGGTTGGTACTTCAGTTCCTCTTAAGAAAAAATACGCTCTCTATTGGCACCTCAGGACCTCTGAAGGGATACTCTCTCGGTTGGTACCTCAGTACCTCTGCAGACATACTCTCTCGGTTAGGTTGGTACCCCGGTACTTCCTCAGAAAAAATCTAGGTGCCCATATACATTTTCAGACAAAATACTCTCTCGATCGGTACTTCTATAGTACCGCGCTTACTTTAGTAGTAGGCGCTTTACCTCATCGGACGAAAATCCCTTTCTGTTACCTCCGTACTTATACACCAATTTTCAAAATTCTTCCTCTGTCCGATAGTCTGATAGTCCCGGACCCCTCCCAGTTGGCACCCCTGAGGTGTCGTATGGTGGCGGCGCGCCTGCTGAGCTTTGCTGAGTACTGCTGATGTGGTGACGACCTCCGGGCTGACGACCTCTTGCTGAGTCAGTACGCACTGTACGTTCCCACGCCACGCATACTTGCGTACGCACACACACACGCACACTCTCACACACTACTGCACAGTGCACAACCCCGGTTGTCAAGGTCCTTGACAATAAGATCAGAAACGAACGAAATCTCAGTATGAAATTCATAAAGGTTGATTTTGTCTTCTGATCATGTAGATGCTAAGTTAGTTGTGAGAAAGACCATTTAAAAATGACTCTCATTGGAACTCAATGATAAAGTCTAGTAGGCTATAACTTTTTTGTAGCCGAGTCAGCCAATTTCGAAAGTTTGGTACAAGTATGTGTAAATTGGGCACTGAGGTTTTCGAAGGACCAAAAACGCGTCTATGCTTGGGAGTTAGCTAAGGTAAATAAGTTTAGTCAAACCTCTGCTCGTTGGTTAACTTTAAGTGCATTATGTAGGAATAGAATTCAAAAAAATCTTTTGGAAATCGTAAATTGACCAATGCAGAAAGTATAGTGGAAAGTTCAAATAAACCAACAGCGCAGGTATGGTGTCCACGTTAAATTCCCACTGTAGGTTTCCGCAAGCAGTGCAGATATTGGGGAAGGTGTATGACCTGTGTGGCCCGTGCAGTCTTATGTAACGGGTGATTGTCCGAGGCATCAACACTAGGAACGTCGACCTGTCTATGTACAACCGTACAATAGAGGGCCACTCAGCCACTCAGGGCATTGCCCACTGAGTTTTGGAGATTTTACAAACCAAAGATGAAGACCTCTGGAACCGCCTGGCAAAGTTTTCTTCTGTAGGTTTTTTCAGTAGTCTTATAGGTACGGATCTATCTCGTTAAATGGACTGTTTACCTCGATGAAATTACGTTTGGTTGGCACGCCATCTTCTGTCTGAGTCTGGATTCTTCTAACTTGGTACTCTGTTCCCCGCTTTAGTACCTCTTCGGTTAATGTCTCCAGTACTCGGGTAATCAAGGATCGATTGGAGTTAGAAAGTTTCTACCGATAAAAAAAAACCCCTCTTTCTTATGTGGATAGGTTCCTGGATGAATATTCTGTTAGCACTTTTGTACTTCGGTATAGTATTCGGATAATCAAGGATCCATTCCGGTTTGCAGATTTGAGATTATTATACTTCGATGAAAAAATAATCCTTAGTTCCCTTTATTTCATGTTATATTATTCTGTCGGATGGTACTTTTAAACCACGGTGAACTTTCATACCTAAGGATACATTTAATATCGGTCAGAAGATACCTTTACCCTAATGAAAATATGTTTATTGGTTGGTTCAACTGTACATTTGTAAAATAGTCTTTTGGATTGTAATCGGAGTGTTTACCTGCAAAAGGTTGTCCATGCTAACTGTTTATATTTGTTATTGCCTATTGACTATATGACACTGACTAAAAAAATCACATAAAGTTCATGTAAGGAAATATTTGAGTGGAAATACGATCAGGGAAATGGAAATTCGTTTGGTCTGCAGGTTTGCCGCAGCAGGAGGTATTTCATGGAATATTTTCGAGAAATTGTTTATATTATAATAGAAATATAGATTTAACAAGATATAACCTCCACTATGCTGTATACAGTATATAGCGAGTGTCATAGACCGCCATGTTCTGCTCCCACGGACAGGTCATTTTACACTCTGAGAACTCGTCTAGTACTCTCCTTGAGGTCATTGGTAGCCTTGCAACGGCTCGATTGCACGCAATTTCAGTTTTTATTAGAGAATATACGATTTAATAAATAGATAAATAAGAAAAGTTAAAAGAAAACAACAAATCAACAACAAACCCCCTACTGATCTTGTTTATTTCAAATTAAAATTCAACCCTAACAAAACATACAGTTATTATTCTCTCGTTACAACTGTTGCCAAATAATTAATATCAAATACAGACTGTTAGAAATATGACCAGAGATACTTTAATACTTGTACCTAATTTATTATAAATTAAATATTATGTAATAGACATGTGTCTCAACAGTTTGCAAAGTATAACAAAAAATCAATCTTTACCCGTTAAAGTTTAATAAGTTCGTCCTGATATAACTAGGATGATTCAAAATAAGAAACTTTAGATTGATAGCCTGTGTATACCATTTAACTTTGTTATCTATTTACTAAGGAGTTAGGTACCAAGTTCTTAATATATACTTGAAGACATTCATTCCTAAAATAACAAAGACTGATAGTAGTAAAAGCCTTAAACAAAATTTGATTTATATTTTACATCACAATTACAATACGTACACGATTTAATTATTCGGGAGGGGAGCCCCCCATTAATGTCTACAAGAAATTGTTACAAACCTCCAGAAAAAATACAGTGGAACGTCGATAAGAAGACCCTCGATAACAAGTCACTCTTGTTAACAAATGTATTCTTCAAATCCCCTTGAATTTATTTTACCTCTAATCACATGTTATTGCAAACCTCAATAAGAAGTCAACCTTGATAACCAGACTAATTTTATAATCCCCATGAGAGTCTTGTCATCAAGTCTTGTTATCTACTGTATATTTAGAAGCATTAGATGTGAGGAATACGGATGTATCACGTATTTAAGGTAGAAAGGCTAGTCAAAGTTGTAACATCCTTCTTCAAACCCCATGTACAAAAAACAATTTTGATACAAAATTACCAACATAAGGCTCAAACAGACAGTCTAAAGGGTCGCTGAACCCCATGGGGATAAATACACCATTAACTCCATAAAGAGAAGTAACTAAACTATAGGTGGGGTGGAGTTAGGGGAGGCGCGCTTAATAATGTTTTCCCAAGGGTCGACCTGATTGGGATGAAATCTGTGATTGATAACATGTGTGTAGTCTCTGCGGACGACGGGGATGGTCAGTTTAATTAACGCAGCAAATGGTGATTAAATATATGAATAGGCAACGTACGTTGTACATTGGCGTCGGTAATGCTATTAGTATAGGATTCGGGCCAACAACGTCATTTTATTTATGTTTATGATCCATACCGGGTATTTTTCTAGTAATCGTGGTGGTAACGTATCATCGGCCGGCTTGTTGCCATGGTAACAGCAATAACACACGTGTAAATGTAAACGTTGCTGGACGTTGCTCAGACGCTCCATCCGCAATTTTGGTAGGCCGGGAATGCGGTGTTGCCACTTTTGTCTCGACACGACCTTTTATCAGAGGAGGTCATGATAATGTGGTAGTCGATGTTCGGTAATATTATTTACCTATACTATACATTCAATTTGAGACGTAATAGTCAATTGAGTTCAATATTTATTATAATTGTTGGACCTTAGGCTGGTATTTAATAATAATTTTTTGGTGGAGCTTTTAAAATTGAAAACATGAATTATTGATATTATTTTCAACAAAAACTGCATTGCCGAACCTTACAATGGCTTTCATTTATTACGTGACTCACAAAATTGATTATAAATGGTTCCTGCTATGACTGAAACCTTTTAAAATGTTAATTATTGATGGTGTAGTTGTTGTTACATTAAAAGAATCTTTGAGAATAATTGTTTTTTGTATACCAATCTCGCCGTCGAAGAGCGGGCATTAATTGCGCCAACTGACCTGAGTAAGGTAGTCGGGTATTCCTGAATGTGCTAACTACTCCAGGGAGCCACCCGTTACGTTCTTTAAGAAAGCCAAGTGGCGGCCGTCTTTGACTGTGTAATTGAGTAGGTTAGGTTGTGTTAGGTTATATTAGGTTGGGTTAGGTTGGAATGAGACGTAAACAAGGACATTACTTCTGACGGCAACTCATCCCTATCTGGCTTGGGCTTGGCGCAACGAAGGAACATGTTTTGGGACCCGTTTAGGGCTTGGCGCAATTTAGGAACTCTTTTGCGCAATTAATGCACGACCTGGCCGTCAATGACTGGCGAATGTTCTAGTTGCACTGTTTCATTGTGTAGCTTTTTGATCAAAGCTTCCTAAACATCAATCACAACCGAGAAAACTCACTCGTGGAAATATCCAGGTGTGAAGAATACCATTGGTTATACGTTTCACAAAATTTCAACTTTTTGAAGACACCTCTCTCCTACAAAACCGTCCAGTCACGACCCCCGAGTACTCTTTTGGCATCTTGAAAACTATAGTGTACTGTATGTTCTTTTGCGAATGTGTTCGGTGTTCCGGAACACCTTCAGTTGCCAGGCGAAGGTCGTGCAGTGCGACACAGAAGGGTTGTCTAAGGTCCGTGATACCTGTAAGAGCCGAGGGTGTTCAGCATCCGCTTCCAGGGCTCCGCCCCATCGGCTACACCTTCATGTCACCTGCTTCCTCCCAGTGGGAATGTTACCTGCAAGTTGTAGGTGTGGCAAAAAATGAGGCTGCGTGGGCTGCGTAGATTGAAAATTGAATAGCATAAACAAAATGTTGAGTCGTATTTTTCACTACTAGACCCGTAAATAACCAATTTAGGGCAAGACAGTGGTTTAAAACTACTGACATAGTAGGGTGTAGAGTCGTATAGTGGGAAAAAGTGACTTGCTGTGAACATTCTGCATCTTGTTGTCCTAAACGAATAAGTTTGGAGAGGATGTGCTAGGACATTCTAAAAAGATAATAAAATGCAGTGTTCAGACAATATTGGAGAATGGTGGTCATTTAAAAAAAAAGTGGGATTAATATTGTTCAATTTCATAAGAAAGTAGTGGAAGTTCTCTATTTAATGTTTTATCTAATTCTAATAGTTTCTGAGATACCATTGGTGCCTGGTGGCACCGTAGAGCACATAATCTTGTGTGCTCTATGGGTGGCACAGTTAAGTTGTTCACCCTGTATAACATTATTTATTTTATTCATAATTTATTTACCGACTGACTACAGTATTTCCAAACCCATCCCGCCACTTTACTTCTATTGTGAACACTTCCACTCTCCACAAGTAACACAGTGTTACAGTAGTGTAAACACAGTCCTGCCTTTTCCTTCCATTAGCAGCTCATTACCGAACTGAAGCTCTCCTGTATCACAGCGAGTAATCAACAAGTAGGGTTGATGTTGATTTTGATTAGCAGCGTGTGTGTTGCGGTAGGTAATTGGCTACCCGCAGAGAGGCTAACCCCCCCCTCAAACACCCCCTCCCTTGTTATCAGGGTGCTGTAGTCCACTCAGGCTCATTACTGTATTGGTTGTTTTTTTTCCACAGAAAGCTCTTGCCAAAAATGAAATAAACTCTTACGATGTAACGACAGTTCCCCTTGCTTGAGAATAAATAACCTAATTCACACGGAGAAATGGGTTAAAATTGCTACCTAGTTCGGATGTGTAGAATAAGGGTACCCATCGGTTATTTAGTCTATTTTAACCCGGGATCAATGACCCGCCAGCTCGCTTTCCATGGAAATTTGATAGTGATACCAGGGCCGTATTTAGAATCCATGAGGCCCCCGGCGGCCCTCACCAGAGAGGCCCCACTCTATATTCTGATTCTTCTCAACAATCTGATTGAAAGAGTCCTAGGAGACTAGCTAATAAAAGGGTCCATTGATTTCTTGCATTAACGCTGACATGTCATCTCAGTCCCTTCCGATCACGTAGGAATCATGAACGTCTCGACATGTGGTCGCGGGGAAATGGTGAAAATCTTGCGTGAGCGCTGAGGCGTTATCTCTGTCTCCTCTGATCGCGGCGGATTCATGAACGACTCATGTGGTCTCAGAGAAATCATGAACATCTCTCGTGGTCGTGAAGACATCATCATCGTCTCCCGCGGTCACGAAAACGTGATCGTCATCTTGTGCGATAGCGGCAAAATCATGAACATCTCCCGCAGCCTTGTAGACACAATCATCGTCTCCCGCGATTTCGAAAACGTTATCGTCGTATTGCGTGATAGCGGCAAAATCATGAACATCTCCCGCAGCCGTGTAAACGTCATCATCGTCTCCCGCGTTCTCGAAAACGTGATCGTCGTCTTTTGTGATCGCAGTAAAATCATGAAAATCTCCTGCAGCCATCTAGACATCATCATCGTCCCCTGTGGTCACAAAAACGTGATCATCGTCTTTCACGATAGCGGCAAAATAATGAACGTCTCCCGCGGCCGTGTAAAAGTCATTAACGTCTCCCGCGGTTCCAAAAACGTGATCGTCGTCTTGCGTGATAGCAGCAAAATCAAGTTCATTTCCCGTGGCCATGTGGACATCACCATTGTCTCCCGCGGTCACAAAAACGTGATCATCGTCTTTCACGGTAGCGGCAAAATCATGAACATCTCCCGCGGTTTCAAAAACGTGATCGTCGTCTTGCGTGATAGCGGCAAAATCAAGTTCATTTCCCGTGGCCGTGCAAACGTCATCGTATTTCATGATCGCGGCAAAATCAAGTTCATTTACCGTGGCCGTGTAAACGCCATCATCGTCTCCCGCGGTCGGGATACAATCTTGGACTTCTTCCGCAATGACGGGCGAATAGAGACAACTCCTACGCTAATGGGGAAATAGCGAGGATCTTTTGCGGTCTCTCAAATTTCATCAACAGCTCCCACTATCGCTGCGAAAAAGATGATTAGTGAAATAAATTCATCAAGAAAATAATATTTGAGGCCCCAATTGAGGCCCCCTTCTAGGCCGAGGCCCCCGGCAACAGCCGTGTCCGCCGTTAGGGAAATACGGCCCTGAGTGATACAGTATCCAACATTACTTCAGTAATTAAAAATAGTAATCAAAATCCTTAACCAGTAAACCAAAAATCTATTTGATTTAAATAAATCGTACTTACGTTTAACCTTTTAACATGGAAATGCTTTGTGTTTTTATCAATGTCTGCTTTTGCGTCAATTTCATGTCTACAAGTATTTTGGTTATGTCTATTTTTAACTAAATAAAAGCTAAAATAACTTAAAATATGTCCCCTTCATCGCTAGAAGGAAACAAAACGTGTCTTGTTTCAATCCCTATAAAACTATGTGCTGTAAACTTCCACTCAAATTTTAATTAACTCTGTTTGATTTTCGATAAGTCTAGGTTGTGTCCAAGTTTCCTCTAGGAGCACCATACATTTTTCTGGTAAAATTATTTGTGTTTCAAGCAAAAATATAATTCATACATATTTGTATTTTTCAGAAGCTTCAAAGGATTGTGGTGCAGAAGAACCAGAGAGGCGCTCTACATGATCTACTTCTCGACCAAAGATATTTTTATATACTATTGTTTATAAGTTTATTATTCAATAAACGACCATGATTTTGTAATCTTTTTATATATATTTTCTTTGCCTATAGAACACGTCCAAACAATAAAATATCAGGGTCGAAAGAGTGGTACACTTAAAATTATAAACCCTGATATACTAGTAGGTTATATGAAGGTGTTAGTTTTTTTATGGAAAACGATAGACAATTTTTCCAATCGAAAATGAAAAAAACATATAATCAATTTAAAACTAGCATTGTTTTACTAAAATTAATGTTACATATTTAGTACTAGCAGAATACCCGTCCTTCGTACGGGGTTGGCGTATACGTATAAAATGCTTATTGCAGTCATACTCGTGCTTTGCGTTTGCAATGGGAAAGGACAAGTACGTTATAAGAAAATTTTGTTTACTATAAATGACTGTATACTATAGTATAGCACATGTACCATAGCCATAATGTTCTACCATTGCACCTAAACAATAGAAAAAAGTTAAGTCCTCAGCTTTTTGTTGCTGCTTGCTTCAAATTAGCTGTTGTCATAAATGCAAAAAGAATTAATAGTGCTGCACCCTGTAGGTAAACCTATAACCTTGTGTAGTTGAAACAGCTGGAAAAATTCTTCAATTCCTTTTAAATATGTAGGTTAAGGGGGGAGTTCATGAAAAAAGTAAAAATCTTTAAATTTAAGCTTTAAGTATTTATACTATGTATGATTGTTACACATAACCATGGAAACAAAAAACAATTGTGGTAAAAAAATTTCCACCCCCGAGGGAGGGGGGGGGGTCGGTTTTACCATTTACAAGGGTTCGCTAGATCCTGTACGGATTATAAACCATATATGCAATTTGAATTTTTTTCTTTCCAAGTGTTCCTAAGGGTGTGCTCTATGATCTGTAGGATGGGTTTGACTTTATCATAATAAGTAATAGTAAAAAAAAAGGTAAAAATAAAAGCTGAATTTTACAAAAAAAATTATAAAAAATGTTTTTTTTTAATATGTTCTGTTTATTTTTTTTTAATCCATCCTACAGATCATAGAAGGGAATAAACTCAACAAAATAAAAAAAAAAATTATCATTCTATCTGCCATAGGAGCTAAGCTATGTAATTTCTAAGGTGTAAAAATACAACTTTCGGAAATCACCAAATAACTAAAACAGCGCGCTCTTCAGTACAGTAACTAACAATTTACCTTTAGAACTGACCGGGCCCATATGTTACACCTTCATTCTCCTTCCTCTTCTCTTCCTCTTGCATGTTCTTTATCTTTAAATAATGCTTTAATAAAGATCTCTAATGAATTTATGAGAAAAAAAGGCATCTATAGCCAATTTTGCTTGAAATGCAGAAAAATTCAATTTGTTTTGCGAACTTCAAATTTTTTTTTTCAAAGTTAAAAAAGTCTCAGGGCTTTATATTTATTATTTTTATGTTCAAAATTTAATATAGAGACAAAAAATTAAAAAAAGAAAATTTTTACGAAAAATATATTTTTTGCCGCTTTTGGCGTGAACTCCCCCCTTAAAATGGGAAATTCTAGAGCCGCTGGGGCGGAGCCCGAAAGTATTTTTGAGATTAGAATATGTCTATATGTTAATCGGGAATGTGAGCTATCATCATACCAAATTTCAACCCAATCCGATCAGTAGTTAATGCGTGATTGAACTTCAAACAAACAAACATACAAACAAAAAAACAAACACACAAACTTTCACATTTATAATATTAGTATGATTAGTATGATAATGTTTTATACAGGACAACGTCATCCAGTGTAAATATATTTAACTACCGTACTGAGGACATACTTATCAACATTAGGCCCGTTTAAATCTTACGAAAGTCTATATACAACAAGGGCCCTGTATAGCATCCCTTTTTCAGCTGTCCTACCAACCGATTTTCACCATTGAGGTGTCATTTTAAATGTTTTAATCCAGCGCACCTGCGAACGGTAACGAAAATAGTAATTCACTTAAAGGCTTCGCCCCCCTTGTGTTTCAATTATTATTAATTATTACAGTTCGCTTTCAAAGATCCAGTGTTGTCGACCAACTTTCTTTATCCTATACTCTAATACGAGCAATGTTTGCTTGTATGTATGTATGCTTGCTTGCACAAAGATCTCGAAAACGGCTCCGACGATTTTCTTCAAATTTTGTAAATAGTTTATTTCTGGCCTAAAAACGAGTTTACTGAAGTTAGACTTGCCAACAAAAATCTAATTACGTAGAAAAATGGAACTGAAAGTCACATTTTTTTAACATTAGGCTTATGGGTTGCTAAGTAACCATGTTGGTTGAATTAAATAACAAGGAAAAGGTAAACAAAAGACTTGAAGTTGTAGCATGTGTTCATAATAAGCCAACTACCCACAGTATACTAGCAAATTACAAATACAGTACAAAAGGGAAAAACATCAGTTGTTACTATTAAGCAAAGATTATACTGAAGATTACTCGATGCATTGTTTGTAGCTAGCAGTGTGGAGTGTAGAAAGCGTCTGCGGCATTTGGATAGTAGGAACAGCTGAAGCCAATTTTATTGTTAGTTCTGTCCGATTTTCTGTAGATGTCGTGTTTTGTTTACAATTTGTCTCCATTATTTTAGGGTTTGTTTCTCATTATTTGTGTCTCACTGTTTGGTTATAGCGCATACTTCAGTAACTCTAGAACGGTAAAAAGTGTATTATATACATTTAGACTATATCACTATTCTTATTGTGGCCAACTCAACTTAGTTTAAAATCTAGAGTCGACTCAATCCGATTGGATTGTATTATGTCATTATGCATTATGGCAAAACTAATACTGAAATAAAAATTATGCATTTTGCACATGTGGTTAAAAGTCACATGTTTCTGATTAAAGTATCAACAATAGAATTTTGTTTGTAAACATCTTGCCTCAAGAAATTCGTTACTAGATGGAAATGTACTCAACAAAAAATCTGAAATCATGAAAAGAGGACGACCACCAAATAAAAGTTTGAAAAAGTTGGGGAATTTCTGTAAAAGTCACAAAAAAGCTGATGAAGACCAGGTAAGTTAAAAAATATACCTTTATTAATTTAATTACATACATTAAATGTGTGTGGTATGTCATTACTAGCTTACACCACGAATACAGAAATTGGAAGTTACTTATTTTATATTTCTCTATAGCTCATTGTGTGAGGTACGTTAAAAAGTTAGATGACAATTTTCATGATAACATTCTTATTTATTTAATTACAAAGCTAATGGACACCCGTTTTGCCTAAACGTTATAGAGTCCCAACTAGAAGAAGATGTGAGTTTTGTACACTTTTGTAAACATCACTAACATTGAAATAGTTACAATGCAGAAATGGGTCTCTCACAAGACAAAGAAAACGTCTTGTGTGCGTGTGGTGTTGTTCAGGATCCCAGCCATCTACTGATGTCCACGACTAGACCAGTCTTGCACATTAGGTAGATGATCTTTTACAAGCGAATGACAAAGCCATATTGGTATAGCTAATTTCTGGAAAATCAAAGTCTGATTTCCGGACACGGAATGTAAGTAAGTAGCATGTGGAGGTAGAGGTAGGCTATGTGGTTAGTTACCATTTTTTACGACCTTTTGAAAGGAGCTTAAATTTACTTTCTTTGATAAAACTTTTTTTTAATTTCAGGCTGCAAAAGAACCTGAACCTGTTCCTGAAACTGAAGGACCTGAGGGGTCTGTTGTATGTGTCTCAGAAGTTCAATCTGAACAAAATGTGAGTTTTTATTATCATCTGAACCGTATTATTAATGTAAAATTATTCAAAACAATTAATTTATTTTGTTTATAAATATTATTTTGTGATAAATTAATAATACTTAGGTACAAAGAAAATTACCTTTTCAACAAGCATAAAAGTCAAATAAGTATTTAAATTTCAGGTCACAAACGGAGTGCGCGTGTTAAATGATCAATCAGATGAAAATGTGAGTATGAGTAACTATACCTGAACCGCATTGCTAACGGTACTAGTAAATAATTTTAAAAAGTTGATTCGTTCTTTTTGTGGTTAATTCAAACAAAAAAAAGACCGCAATAGAAAAGATAACGTTTGCCCAAAGTAACCATTAATGGTGGTGAATAGGAGAAGAGGATACTTATATAGTTTCATGAATCTATACTGTTGCTAGTAAACAAATAGACCTACTGTTATTGTTTGTTGAAATTGTTATACATTTATTATTATATTCCATAACGATAAGTTATTCTGATTCTGGTATTGGAGTATGCCGAGTAAGATATAACGCACCAAGTGTAGATAGGAATATATTCTAAAATTGGCCAGGTGATACTTAAATTTTTACTCTCAGTAGACTAGGATTACAAATGTTGCAGTATTACAAATTAACACAACCTTAATACAGATTTTTTATTTGTACAGCTGGTGACTTTCAATAAACCCATTAGATGTGCGAAGATAAGGGCTCTGGAGATAATTTCAGATGTAAGTGCTCAAATATGTCAGTCTATGGTGGAAGAAAGGGTAAATTATTTTGAGCAAATAAGAATATCAGAAGACAGCCAGGTTCGTGCCATTCGCCTTGAGGAACAGCGACAAAGAGACGCCAACCGCAGGGCTGCCGAGGAGGAGGACAAACGAGCACGACGCCTCGAAGAACAGCGGCAAAGAGATGTCAACCGCAGGGCTGCCGAGGAGGAGGACAAGCAAGCACGACGCCTGAAAGAACTGCGGCAAGCAGCCGCTATCCGCAGAGCCGCCGAAGACGAAGACGAGCGTGTTCGACGTCTGAAAGAACTGCGGCAAGCAGCCGCTATCCGCAGAGCCGCCGAGGACGAAGACGAGCGTGTTCGACGTCTGGAAGAACTGCGGCAAGCAGCCGCTATACGCAGAGCCTCCGAGAACGAAGACGAGCGTGTTCGACGTCTTGAAGAACAGAGGCAAATAGATGCCAACCGCAGGGATGCTGAAGTGGCTGACGAGCGTGCTCAACGCCTTCTAGAACAGCGTCGTCGTACAGCTGAAATTCGACAGAATTCTCAGCGTAGTCGACTTCCAACCTATAAAGCCGCTGCCTCAAGTCTCGTAGAGTACAGCAATTTGGGAATGTATGACATTGCATGTGTTCATTGTGGTGCTGTTCATTTTTTGAAAGAGAGAGTGCAGAACAGAATTCACCCTAATTCGTTTGGTGACTGTTGCCTTCATGGTCGCTTATTTGTTTCTCATTATTTGTGTCTCACTGTTTGGTTATAGCGCATACTTCAGTAACTCTAGAACGGTAAAAAGTGTATTATATACATTTAGACTATATCACTATTCTTATTGTGGCCAACTCAACTTAGTTTAAAATCTAGAGTCGACTCAATCCGATTGGATTGTATTATGTCATTATGCATTATGGCAAAACTAATACTGAAATAAAAATTATGCATTTTGCACATGTGGTTAAAAGTCACATGTTTCTGATTAAAGTATCAACAATAGAATTTTGTTTGTAAACATCTTGCCTCAAGAAATTCGTTACTAGATGGAAATGTACTCAACAAAAAATCTGAAATCATGAAAAGAGGACGACCACCAAATAAAAGTTTGAAAAAGTTGGGGAATTTCTGTAAAAGTCACAAAAAAGCTGATGAAGACCAGGTAAGTTAAAAAATATACCTTTATTAATTTAATTACATACATTAAATGTGTGTGGTATGTCATTACTAGCTTACACCACGAATACAGAAATTGGAAGTTACTTATTTTATATTTCTCTATAGCTCATTGTGTGAGGTACGTTAAAAAGTTAGATGACAATTTTCATGATAACATTCTTATTTATTTAATTACAAAGCTAATGGACACCCGTTTTGCCTAAACGTTATAGAGTCCCAACTAGAAGAAGATGTGAGTTTTGTACACTTTTGTAAACATCACTAACATTGAAATAGTTACAATGCAGAAATGGGTCTCTCACAAGACAAAGAAAACGTCTTGTGTGCGTGTGGTGTTGTTCAGGATCCCAGCCATCTACTGATGTCCACGACTAGACCAGTCTTGCACATTAGGTAGATGATCTTTTACAAGCGAATGACAAAGCCATATTGGTATAGCTAATTTCTGGAAAATCAAAGTCTGATTTCCGGACACGGAATGTAAGTAAGTAGCATGTGGAGGTAGAGGTAGGCTATGTGGTTAGTTACCATTTTTTACGACCTTTTGAAAGGAGCTTAAATTTACTTTCTTTGATAAAACTTTTTTTTAATTTCAGGCTGCAAAAGAACCTGAACCTGTTCCTGAAACTGAAGGACCTGAGGGGTCTGTTGTATGTGTCTCAGAAGTTCAATCTGAACAAAATGTGAGTTTTTATTATCATCTGAACCGTATTATTAATGTAAAATTATTCAAAACAATTAATTTATTTTGTTTATAAATATTATTTTGTGATAAATTAATAATACTTAGGTACAAAGAAAATTACCTTTTCAACAAGCATAAAAGTCAAATAAGTATTTAAATTTCAGGTCACAAACGGAGTGCGCGTGTTAAATGATCAATCAGATGAAAATGTGAGTATGAGTAACTATACCTGAACCGCATTGCTAACGGTACTAGTAAATAATTTTAAAAAGTTGATTCGTTCTTTTTGTGGTTAATTCAAACAAAAAAAAGACCGCAATAGAAAAGATAACGTTTGCCCAAAGTAACCATTAATGGTGGTGAATAGGAGAAGAGGATACTTATATAGTTTCATGAATCTATACTGTTGCTAGTAAACAAATAGACCTACTGTTATTGTTTGTTGAAATTGTTATACATTTATTATTATATTCCATAACGATAAGTTATTCTGATTCTGGTATTGGAGTATGCCGAGTAAGATATAACGCACCAAGTGTAGATAGGAATATATTCTAAAATTGGCCAGGTGATACTTAAATTTTTACTCTCAGTAGACTAGGATTACAAATGTTGCAGTATTACAAATTAACACAACCTTAATACAGATTTTTTATTTGTACAGCTGGTGACTTTCAATAAACCCATTAGATGTGCGAAGATAAGGGCTCTGGAGATAATTTCAGATGTAAGTGCTCAAATATGTCAGTCTATGGTGGAAGAAAGGGTAAATTATTTTGAGCAAATAAGAATATCAGAAGACAGCCAGGTTCGTGCCATTCGCCTTGAGGAACAGCGACAAAGAGACGCCAACCGCAGGGCTGCCGAGGAGGAGGACAAACGAGCACGACGCCTCGAAGAACAGCGGCAAAGAGATGTCAACCGCAGGGCTGCCGAGGAGGAGGACAAGCAAGCACGACGCCTGAAAGAACTGCGGCAAGCAGCCGCTATCCGCAGAGCCGCCGAAGACGAAGACGAGCGTGTTCGACGTCTGAAAGAACTGCGGCAAGCAGCCGCTATCCGCAGAGCCGCCGAGGACGAAGACGAGCGTGTTCGACGTCTGGAAGAACTGCGGCAAGCAGCCGCTATACGCAGAGCCTCCGAGAACGAAGACGAGCGTGTTCGACGTCTTGAAGAACAGAGGCAAATAGATGCCAACCGCAGGGATGCTGAAGTGGCTGACGAGCGTGCTCAACGCCTTCTAGAACAGCGTCGTCGTACAGCTGAAATTCGACAGAATTCTCAGCGTAGTCGACTTCCAACCTATAAAGCCGCTGCCTCAAGTCTCGTAGAGTACAGCAATTTGGGAATGTATGACATTGCATGTGTTCATTGTGGTGCTGTTCATTTTTTGAAAGAGAGAGTGCAGAACAGAATTCACCCTAATTCGTTTGGTGACTGTTGCCTTCATGGTCGCATTGAACAAGCTGCGCCAGAGTTTCCCAATGAATTGGCATTGCTGTACACAAAACAACACAGACTAGCCAAACAGTTCCACGATAAAATTCGAAATATTTCTGCCTGTTTTGCTTTTTCTTCATTCAATGTTGCTGATGACAGGACTTTCAATAGTAAAGGTATTTATACATTTACTGCTGGTGGACAAGTGTATCACAAGTTAAATTTGGCGGCTCAGCCAGTCAGCAACAGTGAGGGTGATTTGGAAAGACCTAGATATGGCCAAATGTACTTCATTGACCCGGAAACAGCCGTTGCAGAACGTATGAATGAACCAATGAATCAAGGTATCAATCAAGAACTAATACAGATTTTAGAGGAGGTCATGAGAAGTCAAAACCCATTTTCACAGGCTTTTATGATGATGAGAGAGATAGTTGAGGAAAACAATCAACGTGCTGCAGCTCTTGGTGTCCAACCACCCCATGTCCACCTCCTGTTTGCTGAACGTGCAGGTAAAATAATACTGTTTTCTCTAATCACAATTATTTTGTATGTTATTTGTAGTTGCTAAAAAAATATAAAATCAGAAATACAAAATAAACAGTAACTAAACATAAAACTTATGCAAACTTATCAAGTAAGATGTCTCGTGTTACTCCTCCATAAATGTGATAACTCTGAAGGGAAATTTAATTAAAGGGCGCCACAACTAAACGTTTTGTTGCAATCTCAGTACTAAACTCTGAAAAATTCCACATAAGCATAAGCAAACAAGCCGTAGCCATTTTTATTTCCTTTCTCTTCTCTTCTCCGTAGCTATTCTATATTACATGTAAGAATGACTACAACAGACTGTTAAAATAATAAAAACAAAACTTGGTAATCTCTGCTCTTTCAGATGGCACCAGTTTAATTTGTCTACGATCATTAATAAAGTAGCTTTGAACAATTAAGAGTGCGGCATTAATTTTGGGACATACCAAACTTTGTTATTAAGCGTAACGCAATTTATAAACTTGACATTTTTCTGAATGAGGTTTTTATAATTAATAATTTCATCAAAACAACTTTATTGAAAAGAGGATTTTAGTACATTTGTATTTTTGAAGAGTCGTCAAATACTATTATTCATTTACTGGATTAAACGAACACTCTACAATTAATTCAGTCTTTTTTTATTTTTATAAATGAATAATCTTTAAACTTTAGCAAGACTATACGGGTATGTTTCAAAAGTAAAGTTATGTATGAGAAAAATATGGAATGTACCTACATTTTGTGTCATTTTTCTCTTAGAACTAAATAATGATTAAAGTTAAGATTTTTTGTTTTTCATATCATTAATTTATAATGTTTACTTTTAGGTGATGATCCCAGGCGATTCAACTCACCAACTTATAATGAAGTTGCTGCTGTAATTACATTAAATGCAGACCAAAGCATCCCGGAAAATGAGATGGTTATTAAGGAGCGAGGAAAACAGTTAATAACGCTCAAGAACATTGACAGCCGAGTAGAACCATTCACCTACCCTCTCCTCTACCCAAAAGGAACTTTTGGGTTTACTGTAGGGCTTCCTCTTAAAACGCCTTATGCAAGCCGTGCACACATGACGAGGATGGAGTTGGCTCAATACAGGTTAGCCTTTCGTCCAGAACAAGCCAAGGCTCTTCCTCCTGAACCATTGCTAGAGGGATTAGATCTAAGGTCGATTGGATTTAATGCTCTCCACTTTGGTGGTAGACTGTTTCAACAGTACGTCGTGGACACATACATCCGTGTTGAACGTGATCGTATTCAGTGGATCAAATATAACCAAAAGAAACTTCAAGCTGATCGGTATGCAGGAGTAACACATTTTCTAAATGAATTGGCTGAAAAGAAAAATGCTACAGTTGCTGAAAAACTGATTTTACCATCATCTTTTCCCGGATCAACGAGATATTTCACTGAACACTTTGAAGACGCTATGGCAATTGTCCGAAGGTTTGGCTCTCCAGACTTTTTTATCACAATAACGTGCAGTCCAACATGGCCAGAACTAAAAGAAGCTGCATGTATTGAGCTCTCTGATGGTTCTAAACTACAACAGTTCGCCCAAGAAAGACCTGACATTGTGGCTAGGGTAGCCAAATTGAAATTTGACAGCATAGTTGAAGATATCAGTAAGAAACAGATTTTTGGGAAGTCTTCTGCTTTTGTTTACACTATAGAATTTCAAAAACGAGGATTACCCCACCTACATCTTCTTGTCATCATGGCAAATGAAGACAAACTCCGGTCTCCAGAGGAAGTAGACACTTTCATTTCGGCAGAAATTCCTAATGATGACCCAGTTCTAAGGGAGTTGGTCCTCAAATGGATGATTCACAATCCATGTGGCGAACTTAATCAGTCTGCATCATGTATGGAGAATAAGGGTGGATCAGCTAAATGCCGCTTTGGATTCCCCAAAGCTCATCAAGAGTTTACGTCAATTGTTGACAACAAAAAACCGAATTATAAGAGACGGTATGACCCACAACTGGATCCAAATAACCCAGAATTTTCTCACGTCCATGCGGTGTACCGCAAAAACAGTGATGGACAAAAAGTTACACGGGACAATAGACATGTTGCTCCATACAATGGCTATTTACTGAAGAAATACATGTGTCACATAAATATCGAGTATGTTGGTAGTGTTAGAGCCGTTAAGTACCTCTATAAATACATTTATAAAGGGCATGACTGCGCAAATGTAAAAATTGTTGAAAATGTGGCCCGAATAATGTATAATGAAGCAGAAACATTTGTTGAGGCACGTTATATTTCGCCCCCTGAAGCATGTTGGAGGCTGGCTGGAAATGAAATCCAAAGGAAAAGCCATTCGGTGCAACGTTTGGACATCCATCTAGAAGGTCAGTACCGTGTGGGAAACATGGAACAGACACAAGAAGATGTAGCGGACACTGGCCTGAAAGGGTCCACCTTAGAGGCGTACTTTAAACACAACTCTAAACTTCACATAGAAGAAGAGAATGGGAATGAAGTAACCTACTACTTCTACTGGCAGATGCCAGAAAAGTACAAATGGTTAGGCAAAACAAGTGAATGGGTGGTACGACAGCGAAGCTCAAAAACTATTGGAAGGATCCACACCGTGAACTTGGTGGCCCAACCTGAACTTTATCACTTGAGAATGCTCCTCTTTCATACCAAAGATGCCAAAAGTTTTGAAGACCTTAAATTTGTAAATGGGACTGCCTATTCCACTTATAAACAAGCATGCCTGGCAAAAGGCCTTACATATGATGACCAGCAATGGATTGATGGGCTGCGGGAATCCGCTTTGTCAAAGATGCCGAGTGTCATGAGGACACTCTTTTGTCAAATCTTGATTCTCGGATCACCAGAAAACCCTAAACGTCTCTGGGATATGTTTAAGGACGAGTTGGCAGAAGATTTTCTTAGAGAAGCAGAGATTTCTGGAACCCCTCTAGAAGATGCTTACAACAGAGCATATAGAATCATAGCTTACAAGCTAAATACTGAAGCTACAGAAGGTAATAATCAACTTATAAATATTACTTATTACAAAACTTAAATTAAGTTTATTTTGGGTGTATACCCCTTCAAAATTTGTAATATATTTATTTATATTTTATTTTAAATGATAATATCTTTCTCTTAAACTGACAGCGAGTAGGTTAGCCATGCCAATGGTCGATGAATGTTGTCTATTGGTCTACCAAAGTTAAATATCAATCTTTAGTGAATTCCTTCAACATATCATACATAATACCATATCAATATTCAATTATTTTAATGTCTTTAAAAGTCATTTCAAAATAATTAACAAAGATGGTCTAATACAGTCCTTACTATTATTTATTAATCACAAATTTATAAAAAACAGATGATTTCAGAATCAAACCTTTGCAGATATTTTTATAACAGTCTTTAAAAACTAACCTAAAATATGTTAATTTAATATAAAAAAAAGGGTTGGAAATTAGTGTGTGTTTTAAATAAGAGAGCACAAACCCCATTTAATCATATTATTCACTCATGAATAATACATTCATGACACACATTATTCTAACCATTGTTGTAAACAGTACTTTAATTTGGGAGATATCGACCTTGAAACATACATAATTGCGGATCTTCCAGCAAAATAAATCGTCTTAATAACAAACATTTTGAGCCTTTGGGTGGTGATTGATCACCTATAATTACTCCCAATTATTTACCCAAATTCTTTCAGCTTTATTAACTTATCGTTATTTGTGATGTGTTCCAAAAACTTTAATGACACTTTTTAGAAATTTTTAACACTTAAACGTGCTTATTTTAGGACGCAACTTCCGTTTTTGGGTAGAGAACTATGGAATGGATGATATTAACGACTTCGAGATGAATGAGGAGGTTTTTAACGTAGGGCAATCTCATGAAATTGGCCATCGCCTCTACAACAACCTCAATGATAAACAGAAGGAATTTGTTGATGCTGTCATCCAAACACTTGATGATGAGAGTTCAGGTACAGTACACTGTTTATAAACTGAGAAATTCAGGTGCGAGAATACCTAGGATACCACTAATAGCATTGAACATATGTTTTAGCAATTCCATTTAACCAATGTTAAATAATGTTTATTTTCGGGCCAAAAACGTCATTTGTTGATGTTTATGATCCATACCGGGTATTTTTCTAGTAATCGTGTAGGATACCAATAACCTTGAATAATAGGGAGGTTACTTCAATATTTAGAACAGTATGTTTTGAAACTATTTAAATAATGGTCAAGCCTTTTTTTATTTACAAGTAAATGACATAGTTAGTTATCAAAATACAGTTTCAGTTTTGAAATAAAACATATGGTTTACACATATTATTTGTTGCAAAAAAAAGAACAAAAAAAACAGAATCCTACTGCATCAGCTTTTAGAAACCCGCAGACTTGGATAATATAAGCTAGGATAATAATGAAGTTAACTGTAAATTGTACATTTTTGTTTTTAATCAATGTCATCTGATTTAATTCATTTTTTAGCTTCAATTTTGTATACTATCTTTCTTTATACTATTCAAACAATGTCACCAGTTTTAAAATCCTGACTGTAACAAAACATAATGTTGTGATAGTACACATGAAATGATTTGTTTTCAGGACCAAAATGTTTCTTCCTTGATGGACCTGGAGGTACAGGGAAAACATTTGTCTACAATACCTTGTACCACCTCTGCCGAAGTCGAAACATCATTGTTAAATGCATGGCATTTACAGGCATTGCATCCATACTTCTGCCAGAAGGACGCACAACCCACAAGACATTTGGTCTTAAAGTTCCTTTGACTAATGATTCAAAATCATCAATCAAACGTGGATCTTCAAAATTCAAGGAATTGGAAGCAGTCAACATGTTCATGATGGATGAAGCACCAATGCTTCCTAAATACGGTCTTGACTGCATGGACGAGCTCCTTCGTGATCTAGGTGACAGGAACTCCCCATTTGGCGGGAAAATAATGATTTTAGGAGGAGATTTTCGACAGTGTCTACCGGTCCAGCCAAGGGCAAATCGTACCGAACTTCTAGACCTTTCCATCAAGAAAAGTGTTCTCTGGAGGTACTTCAGGGTTTTCTCTCTGGAACAAAATATGAGAGTTGATGCGGAAGAGGAGTGCTTTGCTAGGTACCTACTGAAACTTGGAAATGGAGAGCTTGATACCAACGCTGATAGTGAAATTGAACTCCCTAATGACATCATCACTAATACTAATGACATTGTTAACGAGATCTATGGAGAATGTCTCTCCGACGGAAACTTTGAGGACATGAAGGATCGAGCAATTCTTGCACCCCTAAACAAGGACGTCGACACAATTAACAACACCGTTATCAATTTAATTCCTGGAACCGAGACCATTTATAAAAGTTACGATTCAATTAAAGATGAACCAGAAGGTGCCTTAAAGTTCCCCCCAGAATTCCTAAACTCTATCGAGATTTCAGACCTACCACCACACCAGCTCAGACTAAAAAGTAATACCATTATCATGCTCCTTCGTAACCTTGACGTCTCAGAGGGTCTGTGCAATGGCACTAGACTGATAGTTACAGCACTCTGTCCTAACATAATAAAAGCCAAGATCATCACTGGTGAACACTCTGGCCGAGACGTGCACATACCGAGAATCACCCTTGATTCATGCAAGTCTCAGCTAGGGTGTTCACTACAAAGACACCAATTCCCTATTCGGCCAGCCTTTGCGATGACAATACATAAATCGCAAGGGCAAACATTTAAATATGTCGGCGTCGTGCTACAAACGCCTGTATTCATGCATGGCATGCTATACGTTGCATTTTCAAGGGTAAAGCGTAGAAGTGCATTGAAAGTGGTGGTACCGCCAGAAACAGGTGGTCGCACACGCAACGTAGTGTGGACCGAAGTTTTTAATTGATGTGGTTCGTGCATTTGAGAAAAGACTTTTGTTATATTATGAAATTCTATTTTTCTTTAACTATTTTTTATTTGTTTTGTTGTAAACATTTTCTTTGATAGTTAGTTTTATTGAAGGTATGCATTGTACTGTATCAGATGCAGGCAATTTCTTACTTGCTCTGCTCTTTAGGGATACTTTAAATGTATTGAAATATTTTGGAATATTTCATTTTTATATGATAATCTTATATTCTTATGTGAGCAATGTTTGCTTGCAGATCAAAAACAGCAAGGTCAAAGGTCGGGGTACCGCAGGGTTCGGTTATGGGCCACATTTGTTTTTAATTTTAATTAATGACATTAGTTTCAATTTAAATTGTAAGTCAACAATTTATGCTGATGACACCTCTTTACTTGTTAGCCATAGAGATTTAGATTGTATGGAAAATGTTGCCAATTCTGTTTTTAAAGATGCTGAAGAATGGTTTACAGTAAATGGATTGTTTTTAAATTCTAAAAAACACAGAGAATATTGGTGACCTTGAAAAAGAATCATGAATACCATCAATTTGTTCACTATAATGAAAATTTTGTAACATTACTTGGTATAAAAGTAGACTGTAAGCGGTCATAGTCTGACCATATTAATTTTGTAAATAATAAATTGCCCAGAGTTGTACATTTGTTAATAAATCTAAAAAGACATGTTTCCAGTAAATACTTGAAAATGGCATATTTTGCTTTTTATGAAAGTGTTATCTGGTGGATAATCTGGAGTAACGGAGTTGGAATTAAAAAAAATTTAATCAAACAAAAAAAAGCTGTTAGAGTTTTGCCGGACTCAGAAAGGTTAGCCCGCTCCAGGCCACTTTTTGTCTCATCGGGGACCCTGACTATTGTACACTAACTTGTATATTTTAGAGGTATTGATGTTTGTCAAAATTAATTTAAATATGTTTTCTGTCAGAGAAAAAATACATGATCATGTAATCAGATTTAGGAATAAATTAGATCAACAAAGGTTTAGGTTAAGTAAATCAATGAATTATCATGTTAATTTAGGTGTAACATTTTTCAACAAGTTACCATTGACTTTTCAGAGTTTGCTTAAAAAAGCACTAAATAGATTGTATAATTGGTTACAATTGAACCCATTTTGTACATTGGATGAATTTTTAAATATTAAAATAGAGTCTTCAAGCCTAGCCCAATTTTAGATTTTAAACATTACATGGTTTTTTGTGATGTTAGCTCAATTTAATGTTGCTTGTTTATCAATGTGAATCATATACAACTGTTTATTGAAAAATTTTGTAATTTTGTTGAATGTCTAATAAATGTCTTATTATTTGTCTTATTTGCTTGTATGTATAATTTCACAAAGTACTTGAAAACGGCTTTGACAACAGCCTTTAAATGTTGGAAATAATTTATTTCTAGCCTAAAAACGTAATTGACGACCACCAACATCTAAGGCAAATTCGCATTTCACTATACAACTCAATATAACAATATACAAATTTAACATTTGCCACATGGGCTGCTAAGTAGTTATGTTGGTTGAACAAAATAATAAGTAAAAAGAAAAACAAAAGACTTGTAACATATTGTGTTTATAATAAGCCAACCACAATATACTACAATTTACAGTACAAAGGGGGAAACATCATGTCACTATTGAGCAAAGATTACACTAATTTATCTATATAGGGGATATTTTCCCTTATATATTGATTAATTTTCAGTATAATCTTTGCTCAATAGTAATAATTGAAGTTCCTCTATATGGGGTTTTTTCCATTGACTGTAAAATAAAATAATTTGTTGTGGATTGTCAGGTTAAATTTTCCATCATAATAAATGGAAATTCCACTTGAAGTTAAATAATTAAGTCCGAAATTAGTTGTAAATAAGACTTGATATTGTGAAATCCGTGGATAAGTTTAAGTCATATTGTGATTAACCTGATAATAATAAAACACAGCTGGCCTAAAGATATTGCTTTAGCAACACTTAAGTTGCCTTTATATTGCTTTTACAATCGAAATCAACTATACCGAGCCATGGCTCGGTCCCCCGGTACTAAAGGTTTAAATATGAATTGTAATCCAACAGCTGGTCCTTCAGCTGCATTTTAAACACAGATTGTAAACCAGAGACAGACTAAACAGTTTATGAAACTGGATATTAAATATTCTACTTGTTTTTAATTGTAGCCTGATTGGGATAGGTAAATCACTTTTCAGTTTGTATGGTGTGTATACGGAAAAATGAAAGGGTATTGCATTATTTTTACCAATGAATTAAGTTGTGATCCGTATTAAAATGCGCAATTTGCTCATAAGTCCCCTCGTAATACAAAAATATGTAACTAAAAATATTTTAAAAATCACTTGTTGACAAAGGACACGTCACTTAAGACTACGGCGCTCATGTGTTTGACGGCTTATGATTTGTTGATATAACGCCAACAAAGTATCAGCTGTTTGATGAAGACGAGTTGTCAAGACTTATTGACAAATTGGCAGCGGAGACGACAGCTCAGGTGTCTTGACAGATATCTTCCTCTCTGTCTTGTCAAGTGCGTCTTCAGCGAGTGATGACTCGTAAGTAATCTGTTGTTCTGGAATTGTCAAGTTTTCTCATATACTGTACTTAAATGAGTTGACGTTACATATAGATGAATAACCTGTAATATTCTGTTTTCAATGTACAGCTGATCCTGGCTAGTGAAACAGCTGATCTTAGTCAGTAACAAAGTCATACCATAGATGAAGTAATATAACATTGGGTGAGGTGAATAAAAGGTAGTACATACTACGTAGTTCGTACTACATAGTTCTAGCACTTGCTCAAATCGAGGTGAATAAGAATTAGCTAAAACTAGGTAGTAAGTACTAGGGGTTCCCTATGTGATGTAGTAAGTACTACCTGCCTAGTACGTACTACCCCCTAGTACTTACTAGATTGATTCACTAATAAACAAGTCAAAACCGGCGCGCGGCGATAATCGGCTGTTTGTCATTCTAACAAATCATTGGTAAAAATTTGAATGAATGGTGTTTTTGGCCTCCGGGGGCCTCTAGGTCTTACCATGCCACCTACTGTAATAGCTACTTCCTTATAGGGAAATTTGCTAAAAGAGAAAATTGCAAAACGCAACAATCCTATCTAGATAAAAAATTATTATTTGAATTACGCTATGCAATTGATATTACTTTATAAACAATCAATTCCCAATTTTACATAATTCCTAATATGTAATCAATATCCTATCTACTGTAATTAAAAAATATTGTTTATTTAAATCAATTTGTTATTACATATTTAAATCTTATTTACGACCAATAAGAAGATACCTATTTAATTTGTACTAAAAAAATACCCCCGCCACAGCAAACCTGCAGACTAAGCGAATTTCAACTTGTCTGATTACATTTTTACTAAAATATTTCCATAAATAAGACATATTTATTCCTGATTTAAATAACATTAGATTTAACAAGTGCTTAGGTTTGCTGCTACGGGGAAGGTAAAAAGTTTTTTGACCATATGTTAACAGTATAGGATGAAATAAATAAATTTGCGAAATTTTTTCAATATATATCCATAAACAAGTACACTACAACAGTTTTCATTTTCTCCATAAGAATAACATGAGAATTTTAAATTACACTTTTTTTTATTTTCTCCGTTACCGTCAGACATATAACAGCGCTTCAATATACTAAATTATTTCTTTTTTTAAGCTCTACAAAATGGTTGAGAAAGAAATTGCAAAATTTTTTGTTTTTAGGGTAAAAAATGGGAAAACCCCCACTTACCTGGATCACCAAAATAACGCAGTAAAATTTCCTTTTTCTGTCGAGATGACAGTGCCTCTTCTCTCAACTTCCCCATTGCCAGGCAAAAACTCGTTGGTCAAAAATTCTCAAATCGCAGTAATTGCTTATAGTTACCAATATTTCTTAGTTCAAAGGTATGTTTTCCTGTTAAGAACTTGTAAAAACATCGCCATATTTGCAAACGACCAAACTGAAGCATGCCCTTGAGCGTACTACATAAAAATGAAGTAACTACTACGCCGACTGGTTTTTATTCACCGAAAGAGCCTAGTAGATACTACTTTCCCTAAGTGATGTAGTATGTACTAGGGGTAGTACGAACTAGCATTTTATTCACCTGCAAGTCGTAGTTTGTACTAGAGGCTAGTATCAACTAGCATGTTTATTCACCGAAAACCGAGTAAATACTTCGAAAAGAAGTACGTACTACCAAATACTACCTTTTATTCACCTCACCCATTACTTCATCTTGGTCACTCCAATCTCACACCATTCTACACCATCGATCTCTATTATTACTACATAGAGATCGATGTTCTACAGTCATGCTTCACTCAGATTTGGGTTACAATACGCACCTAGGTGGCGTCAATCCTCATCTCAATTGATTGATAACATTTTCAATGTCGTTTTTCGTATCCCAAAAAATGTTTCATAGTTCCGCCCGTTGCGCCAAGTCCAAGCCAGGTAGGGGTGAGTTGCCGGCAGAATGAATGTCCTTGTTTAGATGTTATCCTAACTTAATTATCCTAACCAAACCTAATCTAATATAACCTAACCTACTCAATTATACAGTCAAATAGGGCTGCCACTTGGCGTAGTTAAGGAACTTTTCGGGTGGCTCCCTGGAGTAGTTGGCGCAATTCAGGAATACCTGACTACCTGATGAGGGTCAGTTGTCGCAATTAATGCTCGCCACAAATCCTAAATTTACGAGGGGACACAGTTGGACAACACACTCAAAAACCTAATAGCAAAGCTGACGAAGTGTTTACCATTACCAAACGGTCTGTCTAATGCTCGCGCTTTGAAAGTCCCATCCGTCTCTTAGTGCGACTGAAACGGATCCTTGGAATTAATTAATTTCAATCAATCGCATTGATCTGCGTGACCAAAGGACGATATTCACTGATCGGACGTGACATGAACAGCTTGACCCAAAAGAGCAAAGGGAGTTAATAAACGTCCCAGTGTAACCTCACCCCCGTCAGGTAATTAAGTAAGGGGAACACAATAGTGCAATCACACGCTATTATTGTGATACCTGCTGCCGTTTGCTAATACCTCTAATTAAATTAATGGCTGAGGGTGGGACCATTTGGGGGTTACTTTGTCTGGCCTTCGTTCTAGTTAAAACTAAAAAAATCTTTTTAAAAACTTGAAGGGATTTCTATTAGCCTTGTAGATTAAATATCCTCTCAAGACAACAATAATCTCATTAATATCACGACTGGGACGGGTGGCGTCGTCCTGTAATCCAGCTACTAGGAGGTCACGAATTGTGGATATTTATAGGGATGCACTGTGGATGCGATGCTCACTGGTGTGGATTAACGTCCGCACTAGTGAGTACTACGACTATCCGCAGTACTATCCTGATAATTAGACCAATTCGTAAATTACAAGGAAAAATGTGGTTCGGATTCCACTATAAACTGTAGGTCCCTTAGTTGCCATTAGCTGTATGGGCTATTAATTAACAGCTGTGTCTAAGGAACATGTCGGCCTTAGTCACTAACAAGACTACAAGATCGCGCCACTCATCCTACACTCATCCTTCACTCATATTTGGGTTAAAATACGCACATAGTGGCGTCCCCATCTTAAATAATTGATATAATTGAATTGATTGATATAAATAAACGGGATAAGCATACTGACACATACTTTTATCCTATTATCTTGTTAAAAACAATAATGTGTGAGTGATTAGAGTAACTCCGCTATTCTATGAGGGAAATAGCATTTATTTTTTTAACTTATAAACCGGTCCGTAGTTTTTACATCGGGGGAATTTAAATTTTGTTTGGAGTTGAAAAGACCGTAACACCAAATTTATCAATTGGTTTGAGTAGTTTTTGTTAAATTCAGATTTTTCTGTTTTATGGGTTTTCATAAGAAATTGAAATAAAGACTTAACATTTAAAAAGAGGGAAAATACGTGGAGATAACATGAATTAGTAACCACATACCAAATTTCATCAAAATCTCTATACAAATCGCACAAAAGACTTTTGCATTCAACAGATAATTTATTATTTCGATCAATAATCCAATCTAGTTTGTTTGTTTTTAATTTTAAACTAAGCCTTTCTTCCTAATGTGTGAATGCCTAAGTAATCTGTCCAAATGCACATCAAGGTATTTTACTGTTTTTTTGTTATCTAATGTTACTGGGGGGAATCGGATACAGCGTGTAAACTAGCATCTACAACAAATATGTCGTCATTCAATACTCATGTTTATACTACCAACGTAATATTAGTAAATACAGCCACATACGTTTAGTTCGATTATGGTGTAAGTAACTATTGTATAACATAATTACTAGACTAGGCGGATTACCGGTGGGGAAGATTCAAACGGAGATTTCCGAGAAGGATACATAGAGATGGTATCTATCTAGAGGTAGTTATAAGGGGTGTGAAAGATTCAACCCCTGACACACATGTTACCCCAGCACCATTCACAACTATTCCTTTACCTGCAAGGGGTTTAAAACAGGGGACATTTGTGTATTGATTAAATACTACCATTGACTATTAAATAGTCAAAGATACTACACAGCAAAGCAATGATTATAACATGTAATTTGAAGAAAGTGGTAAACGAAAAAAAATTTTAAACTAATAATTATCGCAGCTAATACTAACACGGGGTATACAGTTTTGGGTTTTATCATAGATTAAAGATATGTTAGTCCTAAGACGCTAGGCACGACCCCTGAATTGTTTTTCACATTACTTCATGCTAGACCTAGGGGCTGCGGCTTAGACAAAATCCATTTGTGATTTGGCGGGATCTGAACCCGGGACCATAGGAGCTGAAGTCCCACGCTCTACCACTAGACCAGCTCGTTCCCCAGACATGTGTTCTCTTCAATCTGTGGTTCAAATCGATGATCAAAATAAGGGGGTTTTCAACACGTGTTACGTGTCTGGTATGAAGGGTCGAAGGAAATAAACGGTATCAGCAAACTACATACTTTCTCCCATTAGCTTACCAACAGCTCTTTTAATAAATGGGTAAGATGCGGGCGTAACTACGCTATTTTAAAAGAAAATCGCAAAAATTGCAATAACATCTGAACCATAAATTTTAATAGTAATGATAGATGTACTATTTTGTTTAGAGTCAAAAGGACCATAACATACTAAATTTTTATCAAAATGTATTGGGCCGTTAATGTGAAAGTCTGAGGTTTCAATTTTTGATAAGTTTTATGAAAATCACCATACAAATAAACATTTTCAAAAATGAAAAAAACACCAATGCCAAAAAACAATGCTAAAATGTTTATCAGCAAATCTGAAGTAGAGGAAGCTGAAATGTGTTCTGTGTCTTTTTATCTGTAAACAACAGGGGCTCTATACTTGTAATTTGGGTTGAGTAAAAAACACCCTGTATATATGTTTATGTTTATTACCACCATTCAATATATATTCGAGCATTACATCACTTCCAGTTATACATTACGGTACGTCCAGCCAGAGTGCACGCCGATTCAGATTCAGATTCCGATTCCGATTTTCGGCGGCAGGGAAATTCATTCTTGCATTCAAATGGAAGTGGCCATAAGTGCTGCAGGTTTCCGAGCCCGTGCGCAGGCACCTGCTTACCGGAATTTCTGGTTTCAAATTCAGATTCAGATTTTGCTCGTATGCATACTATTTAATTATTTTTTTTTTAGTTTTTATAGTAAAATATTTATTTTTTCATCCTTACTTTTAGGGTTACCACTAAGCGCTCTTCAGGAAAATTGTTTTGTTTTATACAATATGATGTCCAATTTTAATAATAAGTTTGGATGGTTTCGGGCTCCATTCAACGCAATATAGAAAGAAGCTCTATCATTTCTAACTATGGGGAAAAAGATAAATAATATCATGAACACCATTTATCAATGGCTGTAACTTCACAACAGTTTCAGACGTTATAATTTTACACGTTAATTCCCCATCCGACAATTCCATAACGATGACTGACTTGCTTCTTTGCTAACCGAGTCAAAACCGGCGGCGTATTTCCTGCTTCCACTGTGACCACCAACAAAATATCTGACTCAGATTAACCACACGCCGAAAATCTGAAACTGATTCGGAATCTGAATCGGCGTGCACTCTGGACGTACCGTAAGCTTGGTCAATTGCTGATTAGGGTTAGGGTCATACAACACAATTAATTAAGGAAGAATAATTGCCAGTAATTTGGGATCCAAACGAATTAATACTAAACGCTATATGACTCTTATTATAGTAACGAGTCCTGGTTCATAATTATCAACTGAAATATAAACTTTGATATTGATCCTCATAATACTTAAATATAATTATCAATTAACTGTAATTAAACACCTGTACTTTGATTATATTGACACAGCAGTAGGTAAATCGATCCAAGCATTTTATTTGTCTACAGCTTACAAATACGCTACAATCACATTTTGAATCCAACAATACATGGTGTATATTAAGTCCCGCACGAGCTTAATATTTTCTAAACGACAACATATAAATTAATAAGATTTGGTATATAAACACAACACCTAAAAATCTGTTTCAACGAATTAAAGGCCTTTATTAGCAGAGTAAAATGCCGCAAATTTGAACGGAAAGGACAACCGAGTCAAAAATGACAGCAGTTCAAAGATTCATTGTATTTGCAATGCTATCTCCTCAGGGCGACAGTCGCTAGGAAACTGAAGATAATCGTAAACGAACGCATAGGTCGATATGCACATCAAATTAAAGGTCTTTTTAGTAGATTACAATGCCGCAAATTCAAGCCCAATAGAACAACTGAGTAAAAATTGGCAGCCGTTCAAAGATTCAAAATGGCAGATTCAAGACATCTTTGAACGGCCACTATTTGTGATGTTCATATTAACCTATGCTCTAATTTAAGATTTTCTTCTGACTCCTTGCGGGACGTAACCATGATTGGACAGAAAACTTACAGTTGCTTCAAAAAGTGGATTTTCAGGTTCCATTTTGATTTACCAAATCTCATTGATTTATCTGTTATCGTTTGGCAAATATTAAGCCCTTGCGGGACTTTATATACACTCTGTATATACTATGTGTGTTTCCTAAGGGGAAGAGGACGCAAAAGAAAATAATGTGGTTCTTTCGGTTCTTTAGGTCTGCTGTTCAAAATTGTTACCTTTCAAACAATTTATTTTCGAAACCAAACCACTTAGTTTAATACAATTTGTATCTTTAAATTAAGGCAAGGATTTACAATTTCCTACACAACCCAATACAGTGCATAAATGCTGCTGATGTGTGTTTAATAATGAATTACTATAAAGATTAATTTGTTTAGCCCCCTTTAATTAGCCCTACTTACTAACATTTTTACTAACTTCCTTAAATTTTTAATAATTCATTGTAACCTTCTCACTAAATATTTCACAAATTTACACAGTGGTAATAAAACACCATCGAAGCAAATTTCTATCAGCTGGTTTAAATACTAACCAGTTGTTATAATTTAAACTGTTAAGTCTTGTCAACTTTGAGAGCATCTAAGGCGGAGCCCTTAGGAAATCGGTCTGTGGATCAGAGCCCTTAGAGAATTCGAATATACCAACAATTTTTTGTAAATATACACACTCTAAGCTTCATTTTCCTGTAAAATATGACTATAATTTTATTTAGTTCATGGCCTTAAACGTTGACAGCAAATTTGATCTTATCACTTTAATAAAACCACAGGTTATTAGAAGTATAAATACCCCCGCCGCAGCAAACCTGCAGACTAAGCGAATTTCCATTTGACTGATTGGATTTACACTGAAATGTCTACTTAAAAATATAACATTTATTCCCTATTTAAATAGAATTAGTTTAACAAGTACTTAGGTTTGCTGCATCAGGGAGGGTAAAACTTTTTTTTTTGTAAAATGTGAATAGGTAGTGAGAAATAAAAACATTTTCCAAATTTGATCAAAATATGTTCACAAACAAGCAAACTACAACAGTTTACTTATTCACCATAAGAATAACATGGGAATTTTAAATTTACAATTTTTTGGAATTTTCTCCGTAACTATTAGGCGCATAATAACGCTTCAATATACTAAATTATTTGTTTTTTTAAGCTCTACAAAATGGTTTAGAAAGAAATTGCTAAATTTTATGTTTTTTGGGTCAAAAATAGGAAAAACCTATTTTTACCCCATAAAACCCCCCATAAACCCCCGTTCCCATGGTCCAATCATGCTGGATCGCGAACTCGTTCGAATAAACGTATGTTTACACGTTTGTACCAAATTTCATCCAAATCGGATCATTTTTGCTTGAGTTATCGTGCTGACGGACATATATATATATATATATATATATATATAAATATATAAATATATAAATATATATATATATATATATATATATGAATTTGAACGGATGGTGTTTTTGGCCTCTAGGGACCTCAAAACGAAAAAAAAAATCGGTCCCGCGTCCAGGTCTTACCATGAGTACTACGGTAATAGCTTATTCCCTATATGGGAAATTCGCTAAAAACTAGGCTAAATTTCTTTATGGATTTATTTGATTTAATTTGTCAAATTAATTTATTTTATGACCTTTTCTCAGCTCGTGTGCATCGCAGGGAAAATCTACACATATTGTTTAGAATGATATTTTCCTGTATATGTGCAGAACCCCTCTATGAATTAAAATAGTCTCAACATTGAAAACGAAAAAATAATTTTAAATTAAAAAAAATAACATGGGCCTTATGGGTTGCCATGCTGGTGACGAAGTATAAACAGAAAACCAAAACTAATGGAAGAAATTCCAATCACATGTTTTATTTACAGCGTGGGGTGAAAATAGTCTGTACACATTACATATTTTTAGTCGCGTTTTCGACCACTGGACGACCTCTAGTACATATAAATACAAAGGTTTTATTTACGCATACAAACAAAAAAACTGGTGCAAACTAATGTACTCTCATGCTCGATCTATTCCAAATGCCACTCGTACAGTGTAGTGGGTAAGTTAATTTTCCCGCGACTGAACATATGTTATTTTTGTGCACCGGGCCACGATGATGGGCGGGGGGGGGGGGGTATAATCCCCCCTTGGTGTCAAGTTACCTTTGTCACGTAAGAGACTCAGGGTTGACACGTTGCACAATGGGGTGATAACATCAACAACGCGTCAACAGCTAACGTGCGAGTGTGCGAATGTTGTTACAGTGGCTAGGGGTTGGATTTAAATCACGCGGTGTTAGCTTTGTATTTGATACACGAACTAATAAATATATAGTAGCGTCGATTTTGGATACTACAACCACTAACAATAGAGTAATTATACGTAGTAAGTTTTGTATGCCTACACACAATTGTATGATGTACCTTCACTCACATCCTAGGACGCTAGGACTCTAGGTTTTAGTTCGGAACTGTTATACACATAGTTAGTTTCGTGATGTTTCAGTCCAGGGAGCCGAAACCCCGCCAGACCGAAGCTGTTCTATGACCATGTCCTCTTCAGCCTGTATTACTTCAGGGTAGTCCACTGTAGAGTGTTGCAGCATCACATAGATAAAATCTATTGGTGATTGGCGGGATTTGAACCTGGGACCTTATTACAGAAGCCCCGAGCTCTACCGGAAGACCAGCTAGCTCTCCCAATAGGTCTAACAAGACCGCATTGTCTGTACTGCATTGTCTGTGTTACAGGTATAATTAATTGCCATACTGTAAAGTTATTGTAGCAAATATGTGACCAAAACCTCCGATTATTTGTATACAAGCTAGTCAGTATTGGCGATAGTTTGCGACACCAGGCTCGATCGCCGGCTCCATTTGATCCTGTAGTCCGCTACCTAGTCCTGCTTACCTAGTCAACTATATGTCTATATGTGTCGCTCGTGTGAGCCGTGTCTAACGGCAGTCTCCGAGGCCCCGGGTTCAAATCCTGCTAATCAACAATGGATTTTATCTATTAGTTATGTTGCGACCCCTCTACAGTCCTAGCCTGAACAATGTGTAAAACAAAACTGTTCCTATCTTAGTCACTAACAAGACTATAAGATCGCCCCACTCATCCTACACTCATCTCCATTCATTCATGGCTTAAAATACCTATATTGTATGGTCGCCATTTCAATGAAAATTATTAAAGCCTAGAGTCCTAGATGGCCAAAAATATTATCTTCATTTAACGGATAAGTAGTTTTAGATTATGAAATTGGAACTTAAATCAGTCCAATACAGAGTGTCCTGGAACTCTCTACCGGACCGGCCTATAAGGTGTCATTCTTGGACCAAAGAGTGTTTGACTATCTACTAGATAGTGGGAATCACTATCTCACCCCGAAATGGGACTTTCGTGACGAGTATTGAACGACACTTTTTATCACGATGAAAAAAAAAAATACTTCATCAAACTTTAAAAAAATCTGATATTTTGACATCTATTCATTTTTTTTCAGTTGCAATTTTGTTGATGTCAAGCAAAGTATTGTTTGTGTAGCGACAAGGTAATGTTTATGTAGCGAAAGTAATGTTTATGTAGCGAAAGTAATGTTTATGTCAGGAAAAGTCAGCTGATCACTATTTGTTTTGGGGTATCTCCATTGCTGTTCAATTTAGCCATAGAAACAGCTCTTCAGGAGATAAGAAAAACAGAAGTAGGGATTAAGATAGGAACAAACATAAACTTGCTAGCTTTTGCAGATGACATAGTATTAATTACACATAATATAGAAGAAATGAAAGATGTAACAAAAATGCTTATTGAACATACAAGAAAAATGGGGCTATACATAAATGAAGAGAAAACCAAGTTTATGACATGTGGAAGAAAACAAGATGATGACCAACCAAGATACCAAAATAACAACTACATTGAAATTGAAAAGTATAAATTTAAAAAAGTAACAAATTTCAAGTATTTGGGAGTCATCCTCACCAGTGATAATGATGAAGAGCTAGAAATTCAAAATAGATTAAACCTAGCACAAAAAAGTTTTTCGGCCTGTCACAAGTTACTGACTTCAAAAATAATATCCCACACCACCAAACTCAGGATTTATAAGACAATCATCAGACCAGTTCTCCTGTATGGTTCAGAAAATTGGATCTTAAGCAAGAAATCAGAAAGGAAAGCTATCGTATTTGAGAACAAGATTTTGAGGAAAGTGTACGGACCGATTTTTGAGGATGGACAATGGAGATCGAGACATAATTAGGAACTTAGAGAATTATTTAAGGATCCGGATATTGTCGCTGAGGTACGGAGCAGAAGACTGAGATGGGCAGGGCATATTCTAAGAAAAGATGACATCTCCCTATCAAAGAACATCTTGAGGAATAACCCAGAAGGTAGAAGACCCCTTGGAAGACCGAAACTTAGATGGTTCGACCAAGTGGAGAAAGACCTGAGGAAGCTAGGGAGAAGGAAGGAAGATGCAAGAAGCAGAGACCTATGGAGGCAGTGTGTTGGGGAGGCCAAGTACCATCTAGGGTACCAGTGGCCACAGCAGTAAGTAAGTAAGTAAGTATGGAAATTGACGATTTTCGAAGATCTCAGCTTTATGGAAATGGGCTATTTTCGAATACAGAATGATGAATAGCGATCTATTCTATGCGTAGATTTTCCTTACGATGCACACGGGCTGAGAAAAAAGGTTTTCAAGAAACATGCTTTACTATTAATAGATAACTTGTATTCATAAATTTAATCGGCAACGTTGTCAGCAGTGGGACGTGCTCCAGGATTGCCACTCCAGCAAACACAGATATTCAACAATCAACACGACAGTGGAGGTTAGGTTAGGGTCTTGATTCAATAATGTGGAGGGTGCTAATCCCGGGCGCTTACACGGGTTTGCGCCATTTCATAAGCGATTGAGTTGTAACTTGAAACTCCCTCTTGACAACCCCCCCCCCCATCAAAGGGCAACTACCTGTCCAAACCCTCTGTCTCATCACTCAACGTGTCTTCTGTGTTTTTTTAAACGAATTCTTTATTTATAAATTAAATGGTAAAAGGTATAAAATGGTTTCATAAATTAAATGGTTTTTGGCACTGTTTAGTGTTAACTGTTACTATTCCTTGGAACCGGTGGTAGCGAGAACCATTCGTGGTAGCAACCACGAATACTAGCAACACATTACTATTTACAACTTATATCGTTGTTGTTGCATCTTTTTTATTAGTCATATTAAAATCAATTGATGTCTTACTGTATAAGTTTTGCGTTTTCTATCTCGATTCCAAAATGTTATTTCATATGCTATAACAATTTTTAGTTTTTAGTACTTCATTTCTTATAGTATGCTGCCATTTTGACATTATTTCGATTTCGAGTCATCTTGGGACTATGGACATATAAATTGTTATTTCAGACGGCATTATCACTGCACAGTGCACGATATGATAACATTTAATGACACTAACTAAGATTGCAAATACTTAATTTACCTGTATATAACTTTGGTTAAAGCATAGTAAATGTCCTAGTTAAATTCCGTCTCTTCTGTGTGTGTAGATATAAAGTCAATGCTAGTATTGATGTTACCCAATAGCAGACATTGTTTGAACGCAGTACAGTAAAAATTAATTTTCACCCTTATTTATGAACCGGTTTTCTTAAAATCATTATCATTGGAATTGTAACTTAAAATTTCGGTAGAGTTCGGGGATATACTTCGGGAAGGGGTTGGAAACAGTAGGCAAAGTTTAGTGGTTTGGTTACATCAAATTCTTTGCCGAGGTCAACCAAAATTCAATTCCAGCATGACTTAAATTGTGAGATATAAAATTAACTTTTTATACATTCACTTGCTAATTAAATGTTCTGTGTTACCGTGTTACCTAGTACAGTAACAGCTATTCTCGGTGAACTTCAAAATGCCAACATTTTTACAATACTTTAATACCTGCCTTGGTTTTCCAACAAGAGAATTTGACATTTCATTGCAGTTCATTTAGTGATACTGAGAAACTAAAGTTTGGAAATTCGTAGCTTCAATTTGACATCATACTATAGATTTATCCTGTGTTATTTGGTAGCACACAAGCTTATTTGACACATCACACCCCTTCTTTTGGATTTTATGTATAGAATTTGTTCCGATTGAACGAATACTGGACAGAGGGTAAAAGGTTTAGACAAAACATTGTAAAAACACGAAGTAGAAAAGACAGATAATTTAATTTTTTCTTATTGCTCTAATAAGAAAAGTACCTGTTTAAGTGTTAATACCAAAATGAAATAGGTAGTTTGATTTAGAAATTAAGGCTCTTCAATTCTTATTTTGCCTCAATCGACACTTGGAGTTGGATTTATTATTCAGTATTTGAACAAACTAAATGGATATGAGTAAGTAGGGAAATCATAACAATCGTTGAAGGAAAATAAATAAACATTTCAATAACACTAATCAATTATTTAATATATTAGCACTTTTATAATCTTTTTAAACTCAGTTGACATAAACGAATAAATAACATGGAAGACGATTGAATAATACAAATCACTTAACGATCTTTATAGCACACCCAATAATGCTAAGAATTGACTAGGTACGAAGCTACGATGTCACTGTCACGCTTACATCAATATCCTAGTCTCTAAGATTCATATTTACACATTCTTTCAAAACTAGCTTCTATAAACAAAAGACAGCATGATGCAACATTTTAGGTACAGTAGAACCTCAATAGGCTGAATGTTAACATTACATAGTTTAGTCAGGGTACTTAAATTCCAATTAAAGAAATGTTTCCTAAACATACTAAAACATGTTACATTAATTGTTTAAAGTATTTATGCGTTTTATAAAAAACGTTGGATGATCAGTTTTATGGCGATTTATTATGCCAATGAGAACTATTATATGGGAGCAAGCTGATCTAGTGGTTGAGCGTGCGACTTCTGTTCCAAAGATTCTAGGTTCAAACCCTGCCAAACACCAATGGATTCTATCTAAGTGATAATGCATCCAAACCTCTAAATATAGCCTGAAGTAAATGTTTGAATCAGTTCCAAGCTAAAAAATAAAAAAGACGGTTTTGTTTAAACTTGCAATAGATCAAGGAACAGTGCATTTTGAACAAGGAAATATGAAATATTTCAGCCATATCTATGGATTTGATAAATATTGAGGTTTTACTGTATAAACTTTACAGAAAAATAAAGTGAACGGGAAAAACTTAGGTAATTTATATACATTTTCTTGGGAGTATCATAAACATCAGAACCAATTATAAGTTACATTGTATCAAAAAAATACTTAATCTAATGAACTTGATCTGATATTTGTTTATATCTTTGTTAAAACTTAAAACATTCGTGTTAAAAAATTCAAATTGAGTTGATTATTACTTTCATGCACTTGATTAAGAATTTCCCAATTAATTGTATTTATTTATCCTAAAACTAATTGTATAAGTATTTAAAAATAATATCTATAATTGCTTGGAAACTACAGAAACAAAATTATCAGTATATAGCACTAGTAAATAAATTTGTTCAATTTATTTTAAATTAAATACTTTACCCGGCAGTAAAGATTTGTACGATGCATAAATTTAATTTTTGAGCTCTATAAATGCTCGACTAGCTACCAAAGCATTAGCCCCTTACAGACTGATACTAACACTAACAATAAAATAATCATAAAGCAAGATATATACTTAATATTATTTAAAATTCTCTTTTATACAGAACAAACAACAATAAACAGGTCATACAAATTATCTCCTTTGTTTTTATTTTCATATTTATACATCAGAGAATGTTTTAAAGTAAACTTCAACCTTTGAAATTTGGAGTAATTGTCTATCTTTCCTTGCCTGCGTAAAACAATAATAAGTTGGAGTAGTTTTTTTTTTAGATTTACTATTTAAATAGAGTAAAAAGTGAGAGGGGTCAAAATAAATACAGAAAATGTATGAAATCAGTAACATTAATCTGAATACATTATTAATCGGTTTGTTTGATTAAGTACACCTATTGACATTATAATAATGGAGAAAGTGGTACTGTAAATAGTAAAACAGCAATTAATGCAATAGTGCTTAGACAACAATAACAATTAATTATACTTAAATTATATGTACATTTCTTTTGTAGGACTTAAGCAAAGTTGCAATTTTGAAGCATTAGCAGAATAAAATGATTTATGGAATTATTCTTTATTAGGATAATTAAATTGGATGTTACTTCAAAAGATAAAAAAAAGTAAGGCTGATCCTTAAGGTTTAGTTTGCAAGATATGCTTGTTATGAATTTTGTGAGAATTATAGTGTCAAAATAGAAGCTAGTGCCTCCTTAGTAGTACTTGGGCCGATTGCTAAATTTGTTTAAGTCCTAGCTTTTTCTTAAAACTAATTATACAACATGATGTGTCACTTCAAAACAACAATTCTTGTTTAAAAACTTTCACATGCTGTGAAAGTTTTGTCGAACATTAAAAATATAAAAATTATTCGTAAATATACTCAGCTAACATTAACAACTCAAATACTGTAAATTTGTCTGCCATAATTAGAGATTTTATATTGTAATACTATTATTTCATAACCACAACAATTAATTATTATTAATAGGCTAACTAAAAAACTGATTAGGCAATAAACTTATAAGTTTTTGTTTGCTAAATTATAATATTTAAAATAATTATGTGAGTTTAAATTCTATTTAGATATTATCACTAGAAATATACTTTTGAAAGGAAATACTCTAAAGTACAGCACACACTTTGTTATTTTTCAAGTACAGTAAATCATTAAATTGAGAAACAATTAACTTGTTTTCATTCAATAACAAAATGTGGACTACATCAGGATCCTTCTAGTAAATGGGAGTAGTAGTGTCCTTCAGTGATAGGTACCTATAAATATTGGCTACAGCTGGTCCATATAAAACAGCAGTCCATAAAAAACGTTTCAAGACTTTGGGAAATGAATCCTCATACCAAAAGGAAGAAAAAAGTGTATGTGTATGTCCGAAAATGCATATTTACCCAGTTATCCGCCATTTTGTTTTTTATACAAACATATTTTTATCTGTGAAGTTTTTCATTCAATGATTATGAAATTTGATAACCATGTTAACATACACAAGACCTATTATGGAAAAATAATAAAGTTGTTCCAATTGTAAATTTCAAAATGGCGGCCGTTTGAACTTTTATAACTTAAATAAATCAAAAACGGCTAATACTATGAAAAAACTTCAAGAATACTTTTTTTAGCATTTGCTATTCCCTATCAGACGAAACCAAGATCAAAAATATCGAACGACAAATAACTCAAATAGGACGTTTTTTAGCTGTAAGACCAGGTAAAATTAAGGGTTCCCCGACTAATTTTGCCTTATTTTAACACAAAAACCGTTATATTTCAGCATTGACAGTTATCTTTTGTCCGATTTTTTTGATCTTGCTATCGTATGATAGGGAATAACAAATGCTAAAAAAAAAGTATTCTTGGCATTTTTTCATAGAATTAGCAGTTTTTGAGTTAAAAAAATTCAAACGGCCGCCATTTTGAAATTTACAACCGGAACAACTTTATATATTTTTTTATAATAGGTCTTTTGTATGTTAACATGGTTACCAAATTTCATAATCATCGAATGAAAAACTTCACAGAAAAAAAATGTTGTATAAAAACTAAGTGGCAGATAACTGGGTATGATTTTTCGGACATACCTTCACATAAACTCTTTTCTTCCTTTTAGTATGAGGATTCATTTCCCAAAGTCCTGAAACGTTTTTTATGGACACCCTGTATATGGGATGTCTACTTCAGTATCCAATAGTCAATGGTAATACAGTGGAACCTCAATAACAAGTCCAAGTGTCATTTTCAAATCCTCTAGAATCACATGTTATTTCAAACCTTGATAACAAGTCTTATTTAATAATCCCCATGAAAGTCTTGTTATCGAGGTTCCACTGTACTATTTTTTCAAATGAGGATTGAGTTAGTATAAAAATATTACACTGTCCTTTAGAAAAACATAAAACAACTCAACACAGACTGGTAGCCTACTACAATAATAAAAAAAAAATAATAATTATAGGATAAGAGTTAATAAGTAGTCAACAGTAGTAAGTTACAGATTGAAAATCTGACTAGAGAGGGTTGTAATATATAATTAAAAAAAAAAAAACACCCTATAGTAATTTTTTTTGTAAACCATGTGAATAAAGGCACAATTTCACAAAAACTGTTATTTTATTTATCAATGGCTGCAAACAAATAATTTGTTTAGTTGGTAACAATATAATCACTATCCACCCAGGGTAGTCTAGGAGTGATTCAACAATAGCTTTATTCTTATATATAAGGATAAGAATACAGTACCTCGATAGTACAAATTTTTCCCCTACCTCTTGAAATTCATCTTATAGAGGTTTGACTGTATTTATAAATGAAATTAATATTTTGCTTGTGCTTGAAAATAATGTTGCGAATTTGGTTGAAACAATCATTAATAAAAACAATAAATAAATAAGTAAAACATTAACTACCAGTGCAGTATAATAGGTTAAATAAGTTGTTATACCAATGAATGAAAATTTACAAAATTGAAGAACAATCTTTTGTTAACTCCACCTAGCAATAGAAAAGTAATAGACTTAAAATCGCAACCATGAAACATCCATGTTTTCCATCCATTAAAAATACTGTACACAATTTTAGTTCAAAATCTTATTTTGATAAAACTTGTAAATATTGAAAACAAATATCTAGTGGTGTTTGACTATCGCTAAAACAATGAATTAGTTACCAATAGGAGAAAGTGAGATGGCTTAGAGTAATGATGAAAGCAGCACCGAGTTGATTACTCCATGGTGTCATATTGGACTTTCTTGATCTTGAAGTAGCGGAAGACGCTGTAGCCGGTAATGGTAGCGAGGCAGGCGGCGGCTAAGATGCTGCCAACGATAAGAGGTGCCGTCTCACTGCGGTACGTGCTTTGTCCTGGTGCCGGGCAATGGTATTCTGGAAAAGCGGCACATGCTAATTTATCTCTGGATTAGGTTGAAAACAATGTTCTGAATTTGAAAATAAATTGAATACTAAACTGATAAGCAGGCGATTAAATCTGTAAATTATGAAAAAATGATGACTTAACTCCAGTCAATACCTTAAAATTTATTTTAAAAGGTTGTTGTTGCTTTTCACATTGCATTTTGTCCACATAGGACGGTTCCCCTCGCATACATTTAAAATGGCAATAAGAAACTACTTTTCCTGTTACCACAGAAATTGAGACACTAATAATGGGTGAGCTTTGAAATTCCTTTGTCTTAGAATACCGCCCCGCCTGCTAGCTCAGCCACTCGGTGACACGCTATTGTAGTTCTTAGTCATGACCAAAGTGCTGTGCTGACACCGACCAAGTCTTGATTTGGAATGAAGTAAAAGTCACTCAGAGCAAGGTCTAGAATGTAGAGGGTAGTTAACGGAGAATCTCTCATTTGAATGAATAAAGGAGATCTTTTTTGTTTAAGGTCGGGCATTGTAATACAAAAAAAAAAAAATTTGGGACATCTACTTTATAGTTTGGCCATTTTGAAGCTGAATGCACAATTTTGGAACACCTCACACTCTTGGCGATAAAATTCTATCAGTTTTGAACAAAATGTCCAACAAAAACCATAATATAGATATCACTCGAAACAAATAGGTTTTTAATTGCAGCACATTTTAAAACTTTAATATTGTGACAATGGGCAGCCCAATGATACATGTGCTGTGACGGCTAGACTGTCATTGAGTAGACAAAGGCGTCTATACTAGAAAGTGTGCAATTAGCGTAAGGCGGAAAGGTTTCTGAACAGTTTTCGTACGTACTATAATAGTACCACCCAGTCACAGGATATATTTTGTAAAACCCACTTTATTGCAGATTTAACCCTCAGATTAACTAGGTTTTACCATGATTTTGCGCACAAACCTGGACCAAAGTTGCTGTTTTTAAATATAAAGGGTTGTACTTCCAGCTCTCGTAGCAGCACTGTGGCCTTAATGTCGCTACGGGGATTGGTCAGCTTGACCTCTAGTTCTCTCAGACAGGTGTAGGCCTGACCCACCGGAGTCACGTACAACAACGCGCTGTGACTCTTGGGGGTGGACAGTGTCAGCTTCTGATCTGCAAAGGTGAAACAAACAACATTAGCTTTTCATTAAATTAAAGTGATTTATTTTTAGAATATAACTAGCTGTACCCCCGGGCTTTGCCCCGTTTAACTTCATAAGTATTCGCATGGCTCAATCACGTCCTGGTTGAAGTTTGTTCGCTACGCTCACTCACTTTTAGGTTGGAGCTCGTTCGCTGCGCTCACTTGCCTTCAGATTAGCTCGTTCGCTACGCTAACTTGCCAATGCTATTGAAAATCATAGAACAGAACCAACATGTTTAATTGAAACAGCTGTTAAGATTCTTTAATTCCTTTTAAATATGAAAATTCATAAGGTTAACATGGGAAACTCCAGAGCCACTGGGGCGGAGCCCGAAAGCCCGATCAGAATAAAAACTACTTAGTTTTCTTATTTAATGCCCAAAGAATCGGTATACCGATTTTCAGCCTCCTAGGTTAATGGGAAGTGGGAGAATTAGTGATGAGTGAGTGAGTCAGTCAGTGAGTCAGTGAGGGCTTTGCCTTTTATATATTTAGATGAGGGAAATAAAGCAAATTCATTAAACAATATTGCTTGTAGATGATAGACTTCCACTGTTACAGTAGATCATCAAATCTAGGTCTTCGGGTGGTGACTACGTTGTTAAAAGAGTGAAACTAGAGGCTGACATTTTGGATGTGTAACTGCTATATCCATCTTCGGGGCGAACTTATTCAACTTATCTTTTAATGATGTGGTCATCACCCGAAGACCTAGATGTGATGTGATTGCTTGTATTATAATACTTAATGGATTAGGACGAAAATTGTTGGTGGTCAAAGTCAAAAGACATGGTTGGAACATCAAATCAAAAGTTTTACCTGGATTTTTAATGTGTTCCAGTCGAGAGCTTCCAGCGTCAAACCACAATTCTATTTTGTCGACAAACCATCTCTCTCCTCCAGGGGTCTGAAACATATCCAAATCTGTTAGTAATATTTAAATTAGAAAACAACAACTATTTAATACGGTAGTAAAAAACATTTCAATCTTTTCAGTTCTATAGTCTCAGAAAAGAAGAGGCAACAAATCGAGCACAGCATGACTCCGTAAAAGAAGCTAGTCTTGTATTTACATTCTTGTAAATACAATCAATCGTTTGTATGTATTATCTATATATTTAATACGCTAGGCATCTCCTAACAGACAGTGGAGAAAGAGGAAGCGAGAGTCCTTGAGTTCTCCTGGGGAAGGTTCAGGCGTATCACCGATGCGTAGAACCGGATCCGATAGTAACCCTGGGTCGTCTCAAAATCCTCCTTCTAAGAGAAATAAAAACTCTAATCAATCAGCAGATGGACTCGTTGCAGGAAAGGCCAGCTACAGAGATCAGCTTGTGGGTCACAAGTTGGCAGTAGCTCCAGCGGCCTATCCCGATGCGAGATTCTCTGTTGAGGAATGTGATTTGTTGCAGGACAAACTGATGGAGTTGGTGTTTGGTGATGACGGCGCCAACATTCCTCATCAGTTTGAAAAAATTTACCATGAGAAGGGTGCTCTTGTCGTAACTTGTGGTAATTCTGAAACAACTGACTGGCTAAAGAGGGTGGCACCGAAGCTGGCGCTGGGAAGTGAGGGGAGTATGGAGGTCATTGTAGCAGACTATAAGGATCTGTTGCGCACGACCAAAGTGCTCCTACGCACTGACAGGCGCTTGGCCAAGGTCGAAGCCTCTAAAGTGTTTGTTCAGATTGAGCGACAAAATCCTGGTGTCACGACAAAGGACTGGCGCGTCATTGGTGGGAAGAGGAAGGATGATCATCAGATTCTTGTTCTTGCTATTGATGAAATGAATGCGCAGGTTCTGAAAGATCGTGGCTGGATTATCTATCTGGGTCTGGGGAAAATACAGCTCAGAGTTATCTCTGGTGCTCCCTCTGATGACTCAGGTCCTTCAAGCGAACCTACAACACAGTAAGGCTGCCACGGCTGTGTTCTGTCTGAGCACGGTTAAGCAGTCCTTAGATTATGCCTTGATTCAAGAACCCTGGATCAATAATTTTAGAATTGCGGGGATGGGAACTATAAAGGGTAGCATCTTCTCTGCATCTGTACCACACCCTAGAACTTGCATTTGGGTTAAAGAGGGGCTAAAATGTAATCCAGTTCTAGAGCTTTGTTCGAGGGACGTAACAGTAATTAAGACTGTATGTACTAAATCCAACATAAATCTGCTGCTGGCCTCTGTTTACATGCCACAGGGCGACGATGGACTGCTCCCATCGGCCGAGGTCAGAAGATTGGTCGACCTCGCACACGAGTCTGGATCTGAACTCGTGATAGGCTGCGACTCCAATGCCCATAATACGGCCTGGGGATGCAGGGACACTAACAACCGAGGTAGGTCACTTCTAGAATACATAGCTTCTTGCGGCCTACTTGTTGCAAATGTAGGCTCAGAACCAACTTTTTTAAGCAGGATAGGCCAATCAGTAATTGATCTTACCCTGTGTTCGGCGGGTATGGCTGACAGGATTATTGACTGGTCAGTGTCCCTTGAGCCATCCCTGTCTGATCATAGGCACATTGTCTTCGGGTTGGGGAATTTCTGCGGCGAGGTTCGCTTATTCAGGAGCCCAGTTAAAACCGACTGGGCATCCTTCAGAGCTGATCTTCGGGGCAGAATTGCCTCGAACCTGAACACATCTCCTATTAACACAGTTGATGCGCTTGACGAGGCGGCAGATCGTCTAACTAGGTGCATAGTTACATCCTTTGAGGATAATTGTCCTTTGAGCAAGGGAAAGAGCAACAGGGCTAGTTGGTGGGGTCCTGAACTTGCCTCTCTTAGGAAGAGAGTAAGGGCCCAATTTAGGCGAGCAAAGATAACCAATAATTGGGATACATACCATACAACTCTCACAGAATATAACCATGCAGTACGTAAGGCCAAAAGGCTCTCATGGAAAAATTTTTGTGGAAATTTAGAGAGTATCAAGGATACTTCTAGAATACATAAGGTACTTGTTAGAGACAGGCATGTTACTTTGGGTGCCGTTGAGGGACCGGATGGTGTAATGGCTTTTGAACCTACCGAAATACTAAAGGTTATGGTAAAAACTCATTTCCCTGGTTGTATTGTTTCTGAAGTGCAGCAGGAGGAGGTGAGTCCAGAGCGGCCTAACCTGGGCCGTCGTGCCACTCATTCTATGTGGAGCACTGCTTGCCGCATAGTCACCTTCAGCAAGGTAAGATGGGCTGTTGGCTTATTACGACCCTTCAAATCGCCGGGTCCTGATGAGGTAAGACCTGTTTGTTTGCAGGAGGGTCTTGATACAATTATACACCCACTCTGTAAACTTTTCAGAGCCAGCTTAGCGTTAGGACACATTCCCTTAGGGTGGTGTAATTCGCGTATCGCATTTATTCCTAAACCAGGAAGGGATAGTTACACTGACCCTAAGTCATTCAGACCCATTTCTCTATCTTCTTTCTTTCTTAAGATCCTAGAGAAGTTGGTCTCAAGATATATGATGGATACAGCTCTTAGGACACATCCTTTACATATTAATCAGCATGCGTATGTCTCAGGAAGATCATGCGAGATTGCGTTGCACCAACTTGTAAGCAAGTTTGAGAAAGCTCTAGAGAGCAGTGAAGTGGCCCTGGGTGCCTTTCTCGATATTCAAGGTGCTTTTGACAATACTGGTACTCCAGCGATTCTTAATGCGGTGAGAGCAAGAGGTTTTCACGGTATAATATGTAGATGGATTGAATCCTTGCTTCTCAGTAGGAAGGTTAGGCTCTCACTCCACAATGATACGATCGAGGCAAGAACTACTCGAGGATGTCCTCAGGGGGGGTTCTTTCTCCTCTACTTTGGAATTTGGTAGCAGACGACCTTATAAGGACCCTCAACGAAAGTGGGGTTTTCGCCTTAGGTTATGCTGATGATGTTGCAATCCTTGTGGTTGGAAAGTTCCACGGAACCATAACTGACCTTATGAATAGAGCTTTAAGGGTAGTGGACCGTTGGTGCCAGGATGTTGGGCTCTCTATAAATCCCAGGAAAGTTGTAATGGTACCCTTCACAAGAAGGAGGAAACTGGACGGGATCGGCCCACTAAGACTGCAGGGTACTGTAATAGAGCTGCAGAATCAGGTGAAGTATCTTGGTGTAATTTTGGACAGATCACTTCACTGGGGACCACACCTTCAAAAAGTCATTGAGCGTGGCAAATGGTCCCTTATGGCATGCAGGCGGATGGTAAGTGGCACATGGGGGTTACAGCCTAAACTTATGCACTGGCTGTATGTATCTGTTGTTCGACCCGCCCTTACATATGGTTCGCTTGTGTGGTGGCCAAAGATGGAATCAACTATAGCTGTCAAAGCTTTAGCAGGAGTTCAGAGGCTTGCTCTTATTATGATAACTGGGGCAGTAAGTAGCTGTCCTGGAGCGGCACTTGACTGTCTGCTTGACATGCTACCTATTGACATTTATATTAAGGTGGTAGCAAGTAAAACAGCCCAACGCCTTAGATGCGAAAACTTATGGATAGCCTCAGGGAACAATAAAGGGCACTCTAAAATTGTTCAGGTGGTACATAATGATGAATTGGACTTACCTTCAGATCACATGTCCAAAAAATACTCCTTTGGAAAGCCTTTCAAAGTACTAATACCAGATAGGAAGGATTGGTCTGGCGGAAAAGGACCCATACCCACAGGTGACTTAGAATGCTATACTGATGGTTCTAAGATCAAAAATGGGGGCACTGGAGCAGGTGTGCATTGGATGAATGGAGGCACTGGTATTTGTCTTCCAATGGGGGTGTACCCAACTGTCTTTCAAGCGGAGGTCACTGCCATTCTAGTTTGTGCTCAAGAACATCTTAACAAAGATATCAGAGACAAAACAATCAATATCTTTACTGATAGTCAAGCGACCTTAAAAGCATTAAACTCTTACGAATTCAACTCCAGGCTCGTGTGGGATTGTCTTGCTTCTGTGTCTGAGTTGGGTAGGAGAAATGACCTTACGCTTTGCTGGGTACCAGGACACTCAGGCATTGAAGGAAATGAAGCTGCAGACAGATTGGCAAATACTGCCTCTGCGACATCATTGTTAGGCCCGCAACCCTTCTGTGGCATCTCACGAAACAGTGTATGTTCTGCGATTGCGTCATGGGCCAAGGAAAAGCATCGCAAACGCTGGGTCGATGTTCCCCTTCTTAGGGTCAGCAAGCTTACTCTGTTTAGGCCTTCCAAAAAGGTTGCCTGTGACCTCTTGAGACTAGACAGACGAAGAATTAAATTAATTGTTGAACTGATAACTGGTCATGGAAGATTCAGGAAACATCTACAACGGATGGGCTTATATGATGGTGAACCGATCTGTAGGTATTGTGATAGGTCAGAAGAGACAGCTGATCACTTACTCTTTGATTGTATTGAGCTCTCTGACGCTAGATCGATAACTCTTGGAAATATGGCTAGAGGTAGATTTCTTCCTGAGGATGAACTAATTGGGAAGCTACAGGCATTCATTGGGCGCCTCAACTTGTAGGTCAACAAGAAAGCAATTAAGTATCTGGGGTGCGCAATAATTCGATTTCGGATGAAGTGCTTTAAGGTCTCGACCTGCCCCTGTCAGATAAGATAAGATAAGATACGCTAGGCATATTTTTGTCATAATTGTTTTGGAGTGGTGGTGCTACCGATCACCATGTCCAAGGTGTCGTTAGAAAGGTCTTGGCATGTAGTTTTGCCATCAAACAAAAAAACTTTGGAATTCCATCAGGGCTCTGCCCCAGTGGCCTTCAAAGTTCCCATGTTATTCTTAGGGAGAACATGTTTGTTTACATTTGAACAGATGAATACTTTCAAATTGACACTAATATTTGAAACAGCTGGTTATACAAAAATGTTGCACAAAATGAAAACATAACCAAAAAAAAAGTTCCACATAATGGAGACTATAAGATGTTGACCAGGACGGCCAACAGGAGGAGGTCGACAAATTTTAACTGGTAGACGAGAACGAAATACAAATAATACTATTGTCGTTGATAGCCGAATACAGCAAGCACCCCAGCCGTCTGAAGATTTAACATTCAATTTAGGACTGTTGGATAATTGCTGCACAAGCTGTTGATTTTGGAAGACAAGGAGGCGGGTAATACTACATCGAAAACAGAAGAGAGGAGATATTAGATGAGTGGCAAATGCGTTGGGAGCAGAGGATTTTTTTATGTTAACGTTTTAAAGGTAAACTTTCGTATGTATACCTAACATCAGAAAGAGACTGGAACAAGATTGGGAGATGGGCCATTATGAAACGCAGTTTGTCACAGGACATGGAAAATTTCAAGGTGATTTTGTGAAGATATCACATGGTGGAAGAGGAGGTATGTAGATGTGGAGAAATAAAAACCACGAGTCACGTATTTATAAATTGTTCACTTCAGGAGACAAATAGGAGAGAACAGGAATAAGTCTTGGATAAGATAGGTTTAGAGATGAGAAAATAAAACATGATGAGTGACAAGGAAACAATTGAGACGTTTAGAAAAGTAGCTAGGGAAATACGAAAAACCAGGGATACATACAGGCGTTAACATTTAAAAAAATAAACAAACAAAAACTAAGAAAGGAAAGGAATGAAAACTTGCTCATGAAGGGGAGAGGAAAGGTTAGAGCGAATCTCAATGATCCCTATCGCTCAGGGCGGTATGGGGAAGGGAGTCGTGCTGTTGCTGTTAGGCTTTAGGACACATAATGTGTCTGGAAACCTAATGCTGCTATGAGTAAGGCTATTTGTAGAAACACTATTTACATTAAATGTTGATTATATCGATCTCTTATGTAGGCTACATCTTGAGTATTTTCATAATCTTTGAGTCTTTGAGTAGAATATTTTAAAGTCATCAGAAATTATGACTGTTATTCGTTTTAAAATAACGCCTGTAATTCTTAGCAATTGCTCGAATTTGAGCAACAGGTACACTAGTATATCATCATTTTAAGCCATATACCAACCTGCAAATAGCAGTGATTCTGAAGAGTAAGTCTGTTATAAAAAAACTAAACTACTTTCTATAATAAAACACATGAGGTATTAATTTTCCCTAAAACAATCCCCTATGCTACTTACCTTTTCAAAATACCATTTTAGATTAAAATCAGGCCACTTAAGTTCCAGTCGTGCTTCGTCTTCTAAACATGTGCCGTCTGTTTCCGCTGTTTCAGGCACATAAATGTCTTTAACCTGAGGAAATTAAATAAGTTAAGTCATCTCATAAACAATACATAAATAACTCCTTCCAAACTACATTAATAAGTCGCAATGCATTAGGTCATCCTATTCAAAGAGTTATGATAATTAGAAAATGTTTGTTTTCACAATATGATTTTTTGGTTGTTGTAGATATTTGTTTAAATCTTTACTTGCAAAATATAATATTTAAAAATATTTAATCTTTACCGGCGTTGCTCGGGTAAAACAAAATTCACAATAATGGTGATAAAATATATTTTTTGATTGAGTAACATGGTATCTTGAAATGAACTGATTCAAATGATCAGTATCTCAAATGAAAGCATTTATTTTTAGGGGCATTTTAAGACCAAGACATATAAAATATCTTAAATTGTTCTATTTCTAATACAAGAATATTAAACACACATCTTGTTTCAACAAACTCTATTTCCAACTCAACTAATGTTTACCAAAACTTGTTTACAAAAATCATCTGTCAACAAAAGATATTTAAACACCAATAAATCAGATGACTAAAAGAACATACTTAATACAACATCCCGCCTCAAGATGTCTACATCTTCATGAAGCTCGGTACCACCTCGGTATCTTGATGGACCTTCCGTAATGGGTAACTGTGCCAGCGTCTGGACGATCACTTGAGTTGGATGGACAATTAAGGACCGTAGATGAACAGTTTGAAAGAATGCAATCTTCTCCGTAGTATGGTGCAGGAACTAAGAACTTCTGGTTTCGTCGAATGGTTTTCTTGTCAATGTCCACAAGGTAGGAACGTGGTTCGTTCAATTTCCTGACTACTTTACCATGTCTACGTAAATCTGTGATCCATACCATGCTTCCCTCTTCTAATTCACTTAAACCCCTCGTTCCATGTCGTTTATCAAATTGCATCTTATACTTCGACTGGTACTTATTCTCCCTCTCAAAAAAGTCTTTATTTTCCACAGGATTTCCAACCAAAGTAGATGGAAGATTGTCTCTTATTTTCCCTCCAAACATAAGTTCTGGATTCAATGGTTCACTGTGATTAGTTGAGTTCTGAATACACACTGGACACGATTTGCTTTTTCTTTCTATTTCTTGAGAAATTCCAGGCCACCACATGGTTTCCAAAGCATGTTTCCTTGTTTTTGTGATTCCCAAGTGTCCACTGTGAAGCCTCTCAAGCATTTCCGCTCGTAGTTCATGAGGTATTATCATCCGAGTTCCTCGAAGCAATAACCCATCAATACAACTTAACTCGTCTTTCACGTTAAAGTATTCTTGAATCTCATTAGGTAAACTTGATTTTCCAGGCCATTCGTCTAAAATTTTTAGCTTGAGTTGTGCACATATTGGATCCCTCATTTGTGAGTGGAGTACTTTTGTCACATTTTCATCTGTAGTGTTTATTCTAATCATACTGATTTCATGGACGAAGGCTTCCACTTCTTCTGTCAATTCGCCATCTTCATTAGCCGGAATAGGACATCTCGATAGCAGATCTGCTATGGCAAGGTCTTTTCTTGGGGTCCAGGTCATGCGATAATCGTATCTCATCATACGCATTCGGAATCGCTGTAGCCTCGGTGAGAGCTCGTCCAAATTTTGTCTTTTGAAAATTGAGACAAGCGGTTTGTGGTCGCTCTCAATTGTGTACACTTTACCCATCAGGAAACATTTTAAACGGTCACTTGCCCAAGTGCACGCAAGCGCTTCTCTCTCAATGTTACTGTAGTTTTCTTCAACAGGCATTAGAGTCCGAGATATATATGCCACAGGTTTCTTGTTTTCTCCTTCAACTTGTAGTAAAACCGCACCAAGACCTTTTTTTGAAGCATCACAAGAAAGAATCGAGGGCTTTTCCGGATCGTAAACAGTTAAACATGGCTCTGATGATAAAATCTGTTTCACTGTGACAAAAGCTTTTTCCTGAGTTGGTCCCCAAAAGAAATCGTTTTTAGTCTTTAACAAGCTCGTAATTGGCTCTAAAATCTCACTGCAGTTCGGAATAAATTTAGCCAGAAAAGTGATCATGCCCATGAATCTCTGGACTTCATCAGCATTACTTGGGGCTGGTAAGTCCACAACTGCTTGTACCTTGCTTGGATCAGGCTTGATTCCTTCCTTAGACAGCACAAACCCCAAAAATGTCACAGTCTTCTTGCAGAACTCAGACTTCTGCTTATTCAAAGTGATTCCATTAGCTTACACTCTCTCTAGAACGGCTCTAAGACACTCGTCGTGTTCCTCTTTCGTTCTTCCCCATATCAAACAGTCATCAATAGGCACTAAACAGTTCTTTGCCCCTTCTAAAGCTTTTGACATACGGCGCTGAAACTCTTCATGAGCAGATGTAATTCCAAAAGGTACCTTACAGAATTTATACCTCCCGAAAGGGGTGATAAATGTTGTGTAATCTTGAGACTCCTCTGCAAGGTTCAGTTGCCAGAAACCGGAATTCGCATCGATCTTGCTGAAGTACTTGGCTCCCGCGATCTGGGACAATGAAAGTTCAATCTTTGGAATAGGATAAAACCGACGTTTCACACTGTTGTTGAGTTTGGATAGGTCCACGCAGATCGTAACCCCACCTCTCTTTTTTGCGCAAACTACCATTGGTGCGCACCAATCAGTCGCGTGTTCAACTGGGACAATCACTCCTTTTTCAAGCATATTCTCTAACTGCTCTTTCACCTTGCTTTTTAAAGGTATTGGTACAACCCTGGGGGTAGATATAGCATAAGGAACTGCATTCTCCTTCATTTCTATCTTGTACTCTCCTTTCATATTTCCCAATCCTTGAAATAAATTAGGGTACTCAGTAACCCAGTCAATATCTGATGAATCTACAGAAAAGATCCTCTTCACCAGGTTCAGCTCTTCACAGGAACGTCTGCTAAGAAGTGGAACAGTGATCTCCTCAGAAATATACGCATGATCATAAATTGATACACCCTTATGTTCAAGCTTCAGCCTTAAAGTTCCCAAAATATTGATTCGTTCTTTCTTCTTTGCACTGTACACAGGGGATTTGCACTTTCCTAGAGGCAGAGTCTTAATAAAATCACCAAGAACTCCTACTGGAATCATGGTTACATCAGCGGCTGTGTCAAGTTTAAATTTTATAAGCCCTAATACTTGGTTTCCACAGCTTGCTTTTACCTCCTGGGCCCAGGCTCTGTCATTGTTTTCTATATTCCCGATGAAAATCTCAGGAACCTGTAGATCTCCACAGTCTGAAACTTGCTGTTCGATTTCTTTAACAACGTTTTTGTTCTTTCTCATCCACTTTTCGCGGTAGGGACAGCATCGAAAAAAATGTCCAATCTCGGAACATTTGTCACATTTGGCTTTCCTAGCAGGACATTCGGCCAGTGATCCGTGCCAATCATAACCACATTTCCTGCACTTCTTTGTATTTTCTGCATCCTCGATGTATTTCTGGTCACAAACTCCTTCTGTCCGATTCGGTTTACCGTTTTGAACTGACGTTTTATTTACCAAAAAAACATTAGTATTGGCAAGTTCACGTTTTTGGCGTTCTAGCTCCTCATGTTGGCGCAAGGTATTAATTGCTTTCTCCAGAGTCAATTGAGATTCCAGCTGGAGTCTATCACTCAGACCCTCATCTTGCATACCAATAATGAGGACGAGAAGCATCATCTCATCATTTAGTTCACCCCATGCACACGTTTTCGCAAGGCCATGCAAATCTGTTATAAATTTTTCAGATGGATCACTCCCTTGCTTGTGTCTCAAAAATTTTGATCTCTCATAAATTATATTCCGTCTTGGCACAAAGTATTCATCAAAGGCCCTAAGAGCCTTGTCATAAGTATTAGGTTTTGGTGAAAACGAATCGAAAATATCTTCACTTCTACTACCCATTACAAACAAAAGTACATCGATTTGCCGAGCGTCGGAAGTGCTATCCAGACCGCAACCCCGTCTGTACCTTTGAAAGCGATTCCTCCAGGAATGCCACTCATTCGGAGTAAAAGAGAACGTTTCTGGAGTTGGTAACGTGATATTGACCATCGGAGTAGGAGTATACATAGCTGCATCATTTTCTCGGTTCGTATGTCCCAATGCAAAACCTCGTGACTCATCTTTAGTCTTTCTAGAGTCCCTTTCTGAAACGTAGTTGAGTTCACTTTGGGTGTCGTCCTCACCGTTATCCTCATACTGAGTATTTAGTTTTTTTCTGCCCTTACTTGACATTATGCGTGGTTTTAGACTTTCAGTTCGATAAAAATCCACTAAGCTGCCACCATGTTCTATTTCTAATACAAGAATATTAAACACACATCTTGTTTCAACAAACTCTATTTCCAACTCAACTAATGTTTACCAAAACTTGTTTACAAAAATCATCTGTCAACAAAAGATATTTAAACACCAATAAATCAGATGACTAAAAGAACATACTTAATACAACATAAATAAAAATAGAACTACGTACCATTGATTGCAGTTAAGTCCTAAAATAATTATAATTATTGTTGATTCCTCATTCAGCAGCATGCTTTAGCACAGAAAACGTACTACTATAACCCAGAATGCCAACCGCATGGTAAAAAGCATTAAGCGGTTTGCAATAGCATAGCAACGCTGGTGGCGCTGCCTACGGATTGACAGGCAAAGCTCTCTCAAACCGCTTAATGCTTTTTACCATGCGGTTGGCATTCTGGGTATAGTAGTACGTTTTCTGTGGCTTTAGGTAGGTTCGATCTTAATAATCAATAGCTCAAATGAAAGCTGGTATTACACTGGAGGTTCTTAGAGCAAAACATATAGGATATTGTAATTATAACAGGTAAAATATACATCTTTAATTCAAGTAAGAATTTGAAAAAAAATAAATTTTTGTTTTTTGGTCGGGTAATTCAGTACCATAGGTAGATAACTGAATGATGATACTTGGTGGCAAAATCAAGACTAAAATTATGAAAATTGTTCGGGTAGAAGAGCCAAACGAACACGGAAAAGAAAAACCAATAATTTTTAATACATAGATTTCCAGATCTTTATGAATGATCACCTTACATAAATGATGCTGTCTATACAGGCAAATAATTCATTAATTTGAAATAATGAAACAGAGGACATAAATACAAAACATATTCTCTTATTTTTCTTACAGAATTGAATTAAAATTAAATAAGAAATAAGATTGATGGTGATATTTTATTCCGCAAGAGTTAGAATGTAATAGTGAATAGTAGTTTTAATTCAATAACATTTCAAACTGTAACAATACAATAAAACAATCCCTCCTGGTTCTAGAAGACATTTTTGTTCCTAGACCTATGGGAGGCTGTTATAGTAGATTCAAAAGTTAGATTTTGGGACTGATTTAATGTTGACAAAAAAGACACAGCTTTTAATTAGGCCTACACACAATACTAGAGAGAGCATCTGCAGAGAGGCTTTCAAAGAACTGAAAATCCTTCAGGTGACATGCCAAATGTCCAAATGTTTCAATTAGTTTGTTCTTTGGAGGGGTTAGCACTTTTTAGGACAGGAAGGAAGAAGTAATAAATGCACACTCCTTTCTTCAGTGGCGGATCTAGAGCATTCACAAGGGGGGGCGAACCAGGGAGTCAGGGGCGGTTCGGGGGTACCCCTCCGAAAAATGTGTGTAAACTAAGTCTCCTAAATCACAGTTTTTTACCATTTCTTTGTCCAAAGTTAGTGTGACAAATTATTTTACGCAATTTGTATGCACTACTGTATTACATGCAGTAAAAAATATATGTATATGTATGCCCGAGGGGGGGGCGGTCGCCCCTCTCGCCCCCCCTCTGGATCCGCCACTGCCTTTCTTCTAACTAATTAACTAATTACAGTACCTATACAAATAGTTCCAGGTAGTAGAAAGCACACAACAAAGTACAAAACTCAATAAACTTGAAATTTTGCACCTAACTTTTATAAAGGGGCTTCTTCCAGGAGAAAGGAGTTGAAGAAGAAATTAAATAGGAATAGGTACTGATATTCTACTTCTGAAGAAGCCTCATAGGGGTAAAATATCAAGTTTATTGTGTTGTGAAATTTTGTATGTGCTTTCTAATACCTGGAACTCTTTTCTTATGATAAGTTAATTGTGTGTCCATTGCTTTTTCTTTCATGTCATCCTATGTGCAACTGTCAAATAAGAAACCTAGAACCTGAAGAAAACCTGGCTTAAAGGACACCCCCCTTACATATTCTTTGCTTTTAGCAACAACCAAAAGATAATTAGAGTTTGGCAAATCCTGATAACTTACGATCTCCTCTTTTAGCCTTGTGGTGTACGTGAACTCTATGAGAGCGTCGGTCCTTAGCAGGATGCATGCTGTGCCTCCCTCTGCGTTGAGACGATACAAAGTCTTTGTGGTTACTTCCGGTGCTCGTGTTGCTAGGGAAGAAAAGTTAATTTAAGTTATATTTTATAACAAACTATTCTTTCTATCATAAAACTAAATAAATTTTGTGAACAGACTCTATAGTTTGGGAAGTATTGTGGAATAAAAATATTACCAGGAGATCAAGAAATTATATGGGTACAAGGGTGCAGTACTGTTACAGGACACATATGAGTGGTTGGATTGGATATCAAGAGGCTAAAACAGGTAAAATTGTATCTGATACTGAATCAAGATATCCAATTTGATCTATTATGTTTTTAACGCACATCAACTTGATTATAGTAAATACAATTTGACTTACTTGTTGTTTTGCTTATTGCTTCTTTCTTTTCAAGGGGTTTCTTGGTTGAAACTTCTGTGAGTTCTCCAGCCTCTAAGGTTACCTATACAAGATATCATATGTTTAATTAGTTAGGCTAAACAACAAAGATTTGTATCATGCCAGTTTGTCCGAAAAAGTTGCTTTTGTGGATTCAGAGTATTACACGATCTATAAAAATACTTTTTTGTGCTATGTCACTTTATTGCTCTTAACCCTTCACAATAAGACATATTCTCAAAGTTGATTTGCTATAAATAAAAAAAAACTGTGATCTAAACCGGCTTTTTACCGACCACAGCCTGTGTAGCATCCTGAACCTTGAGTGTTGAAGATACAAATCTTTTATTTTGTACCTATGGTCATGTTATTTATGGATATTTTAGTGCTGCAGAGGCAATCACAATAATAACAGCCACAGATGTTTAAAAACATCTACCAACCTTCTTTCATCCTGAATGTGTAAAGTTGAAAATTCCCTTGATTACTGATGATACAAAACTGTAGGAAATTGCAAAATCCAAAGCTAAAAGTCATTACAGAATCAACTTTTGCTTTTGATCCAAATCTTTATTGTTGCTTTGGCAGATTTCCTTGAGGCTCTTATCTTGATAGCCTCAGACCTCTACACTCCATCTCCATGGTCTGGTCATTAAGTGGTGTCTAGCACTAGTGCTGGTGTCCAAAGTCAAAGTCCAAACACCCCCCCCCCCTCTCACACATGTAACTACAATGCTCGCTGTGGAGGATAAGCAATATGAATTTTCGTACATTGCTCGCCACTTGGACTCTTTTTTGTTTTTTTAAGTAGGTAATTCTGGCACAACCTACAAGAGCTGAAAGCGCACGGTTGTACAGAGCATAAACGTTTTTCCTCTGTACCATACTTCCCTGTGATCAAACAAAGCAAATAAGAGGTGAGCCTTTAGAGTACAAGAATGCAATGTATATTACAGTACTCATAATAATATATTATAGTGGTGCCACACTGCTATGGGACTGTAAAACCAACATTCCTGTTTTCAATTCATAGTCTCAACGCTATAGATAGAGAGACATATGATTTCTCCTAATTCTAAAACAAGGACTAGGCTAGTCAAAGCTACTAGGTACTTCTATAACTAATTATATTTTTGTTAAATGTTATTTTTCCTTACTTTGGCAGATTTACTTGGAGGTGGTACTGTAACAACAGTTGCCTCTGTGGCAGAAGGTTTAGACTCTACTGCCCTGATGGACTCGGTGGCGGCTGACCATGAGGCTGCTAAAAGACCTGCAATGAATAGATAACTTCAGGAGTTTAAATCTAAATGAACTTTACTTTGAAAAGTGGAGTCTGATAATTATTTCTTGTTAAATTTGTGACCCTGTCACAATCGTAATAATATTATGGCAAAGGGAGTCCCTACAACATAAAGTTATGATCAATTTATAAAGGTAGGTATTTACTTCATTAAAAGATTGTTATACTTTGTGTGCATATTAAATGTTGGTAAGTTAATAAATGCAATTTTTACAAAATTATGATTGGACCTGGCACTTCCTAAAAAAAATATGTTCTACATTTACATCATGGACGGTTATAGGAGTTATGGGACAAGTTGAATTGTTTTTAGCTTCGAACTATTATTTTTAATTCCCCATTATCTCAAATATAATTTCCTATAGGCCTACATTAAATCCTCCAAAACGTCTCCACACTTGGAATTTTTTGACTTGAGGAGACTGATTGTAAGTAGATAATAGATATTTGAGTGAAAATTTAAAAACGTACGTTTTCATGTCCCTGGCCTTTTACTTCGTAGCTACTGGATTTGTAGTTTATTATTATGTGTTTTAATATTTTTTGGGATGGGGGCAACATGTTACACACATTTATTTGGTTTTAAATAGGTTCTAGGTATTTTTTTCGTATTTTTAAAGTCTCGAAATTCACGACCATGACGTGTCCCTAGGGTACATTTTCCAACTTTCACGCTGTTTTTAGACTAAATATTCATGCCGAAATGTATAAAGCCATATTTTTATGTCATCAATGGTTATTAAACTTACAAAAAAGGAGCATATTATAATTTTATTGTCACTGCAAACTGACTACCATGACATAATAAGTCTGTCCCTCGATTTGGCGTCACGACCATTTGGGAAAAATTTTCAACTTTGGAGCACGACAGTGGCAAGCCTGGCGTTGATGGAGTCAGTTGGTTTTAGAGACTAGTTCGGGGTGTACGTCAGGATTGTAGTGCCGGTCGTTTCGAGTTGAAAGGAGGAATTACAAGATTAATACAGGTAAGGTTGTGTTTTTTGTAATTTTGGTGTGTCCATGACCGTACATAGTCATTCGATGAAGTAGACATGGTGTTAATTTTTGTTTATAAGATATTTCAGTTGCTAGATTAACCTAGAAGTCCACTTTGTATCCTCGAACATGAGGTGCAGAGCTACCGCCAGAACAGAGCCAAATAACACGTAATTTCACGACCAAAGTTTCACGACCATCGCGGGTTTTTTCACGACCTATCCAGCCTTATGGATTATAGTGTGTTTGGTCGTGACAATAACTTTAATATAATTGTAATTTGAACAGTTTAGTTCAATTGAAACACATATTTTTATTATAACTAACAGTATAATTAAAGGATTGTTTAGAAAGATTTAGATTTTTTTAGAAAACTCGCGACCGTACCGCTTGTCCCTGACCATCACGTTTATAAAAATTTCAAAAATTAAAATATCGTCATATTTCAATGTTTTATACACAAAAGAAGCACGCCTCTATGCAAACATAAAGATTTTTCGGGTCTCAGGTAAGTTTTTTCGGAGTTATACAAACTTAAAAAGATTTTATTGGCTTTTTTTCAATTTTTTTGAGTTTTTTTATTTTTTTCTAGAAAGACCAAATATACTAAAAGCTCAGTGACCTTTTTAATGTATAATGGTCATAAAAGTAAATTAGTTTATAGCAAAACATAGTTATAAAAATAATATTAACTATTTTTAATATTCATTTAAACGTCTGTTATGGTCGTGACAGGATTTTGTGTTTTTCCACTAAAGATGCTCTTTAAAAAAAAAAACTACCAAAGATATTGCGTTACCATGGACATTTTATGAAACTTCAAATGTCAATGAAATCAAAAAAAATAATAAAAGTTTTGAAAAAAGGGGAAACAAATTTGCAAAGTGTTTTTCCTGAAAACGTACGTTTTTAAATTTTCACTCATTTACAGTAACTTACCACAAAGTTAAACGAAAAAATCAAAAAGATTAAATACAAAAAATGTAAAATGTTGTACAAACTCTATTATTATACAGAATACACTATGTAAAAAAGTTAATCAAATTTAATATGATGATGATGGGTTGCTGATTACACAATTAATAAAACTGCTAAAAAATCATTTACATTTTGTCTCAGTTTCAAGAATTAAATACATCAAATCTCAAGTTACTAAAATATTAGTTACAAATAACATTATTACATAGACCAAAGGACGCAAAAGAATTTTTGTATAGAACCAAATTCAATTCAAATCCTCTTTGTTAAGCAATAAAGATGTATATATGATTTACATAATTACAGTTTCTGACCATCTTATTAAGTACTAAACCAATACCACATTGATTAGTTATTTAGTAATTTATTGAGGGCTTAAGATGAAAAAGTTGAAATTAATGTGTGTGTAAACTCTCAATTTTTGCTTCAAAAATGACTAAATGTTAGGGTTAGAATCGACATAATAATGGCGTTTAGCGTTGTAAAATGTTTAGAAAATCATACCGTAGTATTTTATGAACTATAAGATAATGAACAGTTTATAACTACTTACCTGACAAAAATACTAAAATTTGAAATATAGTATTTAGTTTCAGATTCATAGTGAACAAAAAGACGACAGCGGAAGGTATGAGGCAACGTTCCCTGCCTAATCCAACAATCAATACTCTACCGTAGGCGACCTAAACCCCGCTTGCGCGAATTACGAAGATTGTTTTTGTAATGTATCTATCCTTGTTAAAAGATAAAACTAAAATATTAATATTGAGTAGGTGCTTAAAAATATTGAAACTTATGAAAAGTTGCAAATTCAGATAATTCGTTCGTTTGAGAAAACTTGAATCAATATTATATATAAATATATGTTTTACTCAACAATGATATATGGTTATATTTAAACAGAAACGTTACCTTTAAACTTATTTGCCACATTTTTATATTAAGTAAAGAAAGTTATAATAAGGGTATCTTATATATAACGTGGACTTAATTAACGAAAATTGAAGAACTTTTTTTATAAGAGCTTTAATTTCTCCCTTTCAAATATAATGGGACTTTCTTATTTTGTAGAAAAAAAAACTGAGTAAAACAGTGACATTAATTTATTTTATTTGATAAAAATGGAAAAGTTGGCATTCAAACACGGCCATGTACGAGTAATATTTCGGGATTATATTAATTAAAAATTATCAAGGGATTAAAACAGATTTTTTAATAATTGTTCGTTAACATTTTATGAAACAGTCTGTAGTGTGTTTATGATGAATGAATGATTGTTGTATCACGTTTTTTATATAATCATAATCGTATCGATATAATCAATGATATAGTGTTCTCAGAAATAGTTTATCGATACGATAGTAGATACGATAGCACGGAAGTTTGTTTCTCTTTGTTTTTTGAACCTATCCTGCTCCTGCGGAGTGGCGTGGTGGGGGTAGTCAGTACCAAATACCAAAATTGTTTTGTTTGAGTTTTGAGCTGTGTAGTTGTAGTTGTAATTTCAATTTCTTCATCAACTGTGAGTTTTTAGGTTATGATTGTAATACTAGGCTCCTTAAAAAAATAATTATTCCGGCCGGATTGTGTATTTTTTTACTCCAAAATTTTTACTTAATTAACGTTTTCCAGAATCGCTCCAGATTTTTTATAAAACCTCTCCATTTATTTATTGCTTTAGTTAAGAAATCAAGAAGAAATAAAGCGGGAGTTAAGCTAGGCTACAGGCTATTGTGGTCTTTATAGGCTAGTAATCTAATCATTCGTTATTTAAAACAAATACTAAACTGATTTAGGAAATTATCACATTAAAAATATAGGCTAATTTTGTTAGTTTGAAGAACGTGCCGACACTGCTTTTGTTTAACTCATTTAAATTGTTATTGTATACATTTGATAGGCTAACCACTATCATGTGCAAGGTTAGGTCTAGTTTTATTATTTTTTTGTGGATTTGTAAAACTAAACAGAGTATGCCTATGTTTATAAATGTTTGCTGAATTGAAATAAAACACAAGTACCCTAGCTAATTTAATTACTAGACACACTTCCATATCTGTTGTCTAAAACAATCGAATGAAAAATTATTTGATATAAGTTTATCAATCATTAATTTGATTCAATATATCGTTTGGTTTGTAGGTTATCCCACAGATAATAGAACACCATTATTGGTTACCGGTACCTTAACGTAATTGGTTCCTTAGTCTCTGGTTAACCTAACTAACCAACGATACCTACAGTATATAAAATGGAATGGTAATTATTAATAATCAATATTTTCATTCGGTTGTTTTTGACAACAGATACGTAAGTCTATCAGTTTCCCATTATGGTAATCACTTAAGGGTGCGCTCTACCCCTGCTGTTTTGCTTAAACGAGTGGGTCTGGGGCTTCAACAGTGTTTCCGAAGGCAACACTTAACGTAGAATCTAAGTTATGGTGGCATTTTGAAGGGGTTGAAGTGGTTTCAATATGTTTAATATCATACCATGAAGCCTGAAAATCTTCTTTGAATGTATATGAAAAACGGAAATTTTAAACTTCTTTAACTAATTATAGAATTTATTACTTTAAAATTCTAAAACTAGGGTCGCATAGATTGTTCTTTGTTCTGTAAAACCCCATTCATTATTTTTTACTAGCATGTATGGGTAGTTTACAAAGGCAGTTGCCGTGAACGTCTTCAAGTGTTTCTCGCGGCGCTGTTCAATGGCGCAACATAGCTACTGAATCCCGAGCTGAGGTAGAGCGCACCCTTAAATCTAAGTAAGGAATCTGGTTAGTATTTTCACATAAAAGTCCAGTTAGCTTAATCCAGAGCCTATTTAACCTAACAGCACTCAACACATAAGTAACTTTTGTAGCCTGTACAAAATTTAATCCAAATTCCGTAGTGAGAAGTTGGAAAAATAAAGATAGGTAGTTTACTGCACATGAATGCATCTTTGCCTTCCAATGCTTGATTTATAAAACAATTAGGTCTTGGACTGTTGTTTTGGGTGTTTTGTAGGCTACATTCCTCTCCTCTCCATTTTTATTTTGTGATTTATTGACTCACTAACACAATGACAACTCACTTAGGCCTAGTTTTTATTTTTAGCTTAACACATTCAATGCTGAGTAATAAGGGCATGCGATCTCCTGTGGCAAAGCCACTATGGTGTTTAAAAAATTTCCAAACTCCTATTCTAAACTCATAAGCCGCTAGCCTACATACGAGAAAAATGTATAGGCGTAAACAGGTGGCGTCAGAGGCGTAACTAGTCTGACTACACCCCAATGCAAGTATTCCCTGTGCGCCCCTATTCGTCTAGACTCATTCTCCTCCCCAATAGTCTCCAACGAAACCAACAACGACATTTCTCCGTATTTCACTACACTACATTGTACAAACTCTATTTAATTAGAGAAGGATTCAATCTTTGGTAGTTTTTTTCACTTTTTCATCTTGTTGTTTTTTCCTTTTACGGAACTCGGCACCACTAGGTCTTTTATTTCCATCCATTTTGTTCAGTATTTAACAAAATCCACTAAAACACACAAATAAACGATCTACTGATTTCAATTGTAGAACTAATACACTGACAAAAATTTGTTTTGTATTGTTATAAAACAAATAACACTACTGATCGTACAGCAAGAACTGACAGGGACACATGGTTGTGGTTACTTAAATAATAGGCCTACTGTCAGATTTTATCTGTCTATCTTTGTAGCTAACAAAAATAAACAAGAGCAGTCAATTCTTGTGATAAGAACGTAACAAGCGCAGATGTGCAACACCACACCGAGGAGATCACGATAATAATAAAAATAAACGGTATCAGCATTCTGACACATACTTTCTCCCATAAGTTTGTCAACAACCTTTATCATGTGTAAGCGGTGAGAGTAAATATACGGAAATGGGATTTGTAAGATTTTCTTCAGAATTTAAAGGACTATAACATACTAAATTTTTATCAAAATCGTTCGAGCCAATATTGGGAAAATATGATTTTCCGTTATTTTATGGGGTTTTTATGGGGAAATAACATAATTTACAATAACTTTTGAACCGTAATTTTTACAGAGATGGGATTTGTACCATTTTGTTCAGAATATAAAGGACTATAACATACTAAATTTTTATCGAAATCGTTCAGGCCATTTTTGGGAAAATCTTTTTTTTCCGTCATTTTATGGGGTTTTATGGGAAAATACCCATTAAAAATAAAAATTTCTAAGAAATGAGAAAAACCATCAAAATTGTAAGGATCATAACATGTTAAATAAAAACGGATTTTTTTGTCTAAAATCCTATTTTTCGTTATTTTATGGGATTTTTATGGGAAAATAACATAATTTACCATAACTTTTGAACTGTAATTTTTACAGAAAGGGATTTGTACCATTTTGTTCAGAATTTAAAGGGCTACAACATACTAAATTTTTATAAAAATCGTTCGGGCCATTTTTGAGAAAATCCGATTTTTCCGGTTTTTATGGAAAAATCCCCATTAAAAATCAAAATTTCAAAAAAATGAAAAAAACGCCTGGAGATACCATGGATTAGAACCTACATACCAAATTTCATCGAAATCGGACCACAGGTGTAGTCTCTAGCTCTGTACACATCCAGACACACAGACACATACACACACACACACAGACATCACTTCGAAAACCACTTTTTTGGGTCCAGGGGGACCCAAAACGAATATATCCACTCAAAACTCAAACTCGAAAATTTTGACGAAAACAATACTTTCTCCATATAGGCTACTATGGTATAGGGGGAGAAAGTAATAAAAAGAGTCACCAACATTCTGTTGTGACTGTAACGGAATAAAGCACCATGAATGTTTTTTACATTATTTTTTTGTAAGCTACAGTTAGTTTTGCTTCAACATATTTTTTTGCTAAACATTTTCCAGATGCTCCGCATTGGATGCATTAAAAATTACTGTAATGTATGTTTAATGGCTGAATAAACAATTTGAATTTTGACCCAATGTATTTCAGATCTTGACTTTTGTCGGTAGGTTACTTAGGCCGGTGTGAGCAGTCAACGCCTTAAACATTGCCTACTATTGCCAGTTTCACGTTGATGTTTAATCTGTATATGTATTAATAGTCAGTGGTTTTTAAGTTTTTTTTAAAGTTTTAAAGTTTAAAGAAAGAAAGTTCTTGAAACCCGAGCCTAATGTGGATTTCCTTTTAAAATTAAGCCCTAAGAATACACATTTTGAGATATTAACTTAAATGGTCGATTGCATTTCCAAAACTTTGGTGGCTGAGAATACCACTCAGCTATGCGGGTAACAATGTGTACCTAACTTAATTGAAACTTAATTGGCAGGAAACATCCACATTTCGAGAAATCTTGCACAGAACATTGTTTAGCTCTTCAGATTGGTATGGTATAAAAAGTGTTTTAAGTTAAAGAGACATAAGTATTCCAGCATATTGAATATTGATGCTTTACTTGCCATTTGTAATGAATTGGGCTACTCAGTCCTTTTAAACCTAAACTTAATACAGGTTAGTGTTATTCTAAAATACCCCCGCCGCAGCAAACCTGCCGACTAAGCGAATTTCCATTTGTCTGAATTGATTTTCAGTTAAATATATTTTAATAACATTAGGTTTAACGAGTACCTAGGTTTGCTGCTACAAGGAAACTAATAAAGTGTGTTTTTTAGTAAAATATTGATAGCTTAGTACAAAATAAATAAATTTGCCAAGTTTGATCAAAATATATTCATAAACAAGCAAACTACAACATTTGACAATATTCTCCATAAGAATAACATGGGAATTTTAAATTTACAATTTCTTTAATTTTCTCCGTTACTAATAATCGAACAAAAATACTTTTATATACTAAATTATTTGTTTTTTTAAGCTCTTTAAAAAGGTCTAAAGAGAAATTGGGAAATTTTGTGTTTTGAGGGTAAAAAGTGAGAAAAACCAATTTTTACCCCATAAAACCCCCCGTAAAGCCCCGTTCCCATGGTCCGATCGTGCTGGTTCGCGAACTCATTCAAGTTTATCCCGCGTTACACCTTTAAACCAAATTTCATCAAAATCGGACAAAAATTACTCAAGTTATCGCGTTCACGGACGTATATATATATATATATATATATATATATAAGTCTATATATATATATATATACATATATAAAAATTTGAACGAATAGTGTTTTTGGCCTCTGGGGACATCAAAATGAAAAAGTAAATCGGTCCCGGGTCTAGGTCTTACCGTGCCACCTACGGTAATAGCTACTTCCCTATAGGGAAATTCGCTAAAATAAAATAATGGTCTAGAGCCTTTCCTTATGTGCAACATTATTACAGTAAATGGCCATTTATTACTTTAAGTATCTTTAATTCAGTAGTTGTTCAATGAAATTATTTTTTATAAAATTGCCAGTACTGATTACACGGTTCTGTTTCTTTTTTCAGGTACTAAATCTTCGTAATATTACTACGTTATCTGTTTTATCTCTATCTTCCACATCTTCTTTGTTCAAAATGGCTGACACTGTTCTAGAAAATCGCAGTAAGTACACTTATTTTGTATTAGGCTAAGTTTATTAATGTCGGGTAGAGATATAATTCTATTTAGCATTTGTTTATTCAATATTAAAACATCTTTATTCCTTTATATGTGCATACAATGAGTAGTGGACCAATACACTTCTGATATGAATATTAAAATAATAAGTACTACATAATGACATGGAGGGATAAAAAGTCAGTGTATAGTTTATACAAATTAACTAATATCATTGACGTTACTTATCTTTAGCCCTTGCACTTGTGATATTTGTTGAAGTGCAAAAAATATTAATTGTTTGATAACTTTCAGATTTGCTAGCTAGCTATCTTAAACTACCGGTATTACAAGTGCTTTTTTATATACAGGGTGATCAACTTAAGACCACCATTGGGATATCGGAAACAGTAAGAGTTAGAGAAAAATTTAAATGGGGAACATTCCTTTATTTGTTGTGGCAGTTAAAAATATGAATTTAGTTTTTCAAAATTCAGCTGCTATTTCCCAACATGGCGGCCAACCTTGAAATTTCTTATGGAACACCCTATATTTTATCATGTTTTCGGATAGAACATGCAATTTAAAAACGTTTTTATTCTTGACATTCTTTCTATAAACTCACTCGTTTAGCGGTTACAGCCTATGAAAAAATGTCTATAATATAAGTACCTCACCACAGCTCTGAAGTTTCTGTATATTACAGCTGTTTCGGCATCAAAATGCCATCCTCAGATACACATACATCCACCACCTGAATTGGCGTCGTTAAACTGTACCTGTCGCGTACTTGATTGCTACGAGCTGACTGTTCAGTCCGTACTCGTAGCAATCATGTACGCGTCAGGCCTGTCTCTTGTTTTACGTGTTTTTTGTTTTTATCGTGTTCGTGTGTGTGAGTACAGTTTAACGACGCCAATTCAGGACGATGTATGTGTATCTGAGGATGGCATTTTGATGCCGAAACAGCTGTAATATACAGAAACTTCAGAGCTGTGACGAGGTATTTATATTATATTATAGTCATCAATTCAGCTCAGGGGCTAAACCATGTCTATTGATATGAAAAAATTACTTTTTGGTGTACATTTTGCATAATCTCCTAAACAAGTAGGTTTATACTGAAAATGTGACAAGTAAATATGACTTAAAATTGCATCCACATTCCAAAAAGACCATAAAATACGTAAAAAATATTAATTCTATTAAATTTCAAAAATGGCAGCAATCTTGAAAATTGGAAAACTGTGTATTTTATGGTCTTTTTGGAATGTAGATGCAATTTTAAGACTTATTCATTTTTCACATTTTTGCTCTAAACTTACTCGTATGAATGCAAAACTTACATGACGCTAAATGTACACCGGAAGTAATTTTTTCATAGGCTGTAACTCCTAAACGAGTGAGTTTATAGAAAAAATGCCAAGAATAAAAAAGTGTTAAAATTGATAAAATAGGCTATAAGGTGTTCAGTTCCACAAGAAATTTCAAAGTTGGCCACCATATTGGAAATGGCGGCTGAATTTTGAAAAACTAAATTCATATTTTTTACTGCCACAAAAAATAGAGGAATGTCCCCCATTTAAAGTTTTCTCTAACTCTTACCGTTTCCGATATCCCAATGGTGGCCTCCTTGAGTTGATCACCCTGTAAGTTATATACAAAAATTTTAGTTGACCCAAAAGTTTGACAATTTTTATAGACTTGTGCTAAATAAGGTCACAGAAGAAGTAAAGAATACGCTCAGTTAGTGTAAAAGATCAAAAATATTTAACATTATCTGTAGGCATTCTCTTATGTAAAATTTCAAATGTTTTATTTTATGTGTCACGTGTCTTATATTATTTATGACTAATACTTTACCATAATATGTGTATTAAAACTTACAGATATGTGGATTCAAATGCCTTTAAATGAAAAACGGACACATTACAAATGTGGCGATAACTTTGTTACTCTGGACAAAGTACCAACTTGGACTTTACAATCGAAGAAATTAGGTTCATCTCTTGTTCAAAGGTGTGGAGGAAAGGATTACAACGACAGTGGTAAGTTTCTTTGCTGGTGTTTGTTAGTGTCTCTCGTCAACATTTTGGCTTGTTAAAAACTACTATGTAGGGGATACATTAAAACATTGATTTAAAAGTTGCCAAACATAGAAAAAAAGTGTGGCAACTTTTAAAAAACCCAACTTTTTTTTAAAAGCTCCCACCCCCTTGGAAAAAGGCTAGGCTGGTGCTAATCAGCAAGGGGAAAGGCGACCCGAATATGCCGCCGTCCTACAGACCCCTCTGTATGTTGGACACGGCCGGAAAACTGGTCCGCTCCGACTGACGTCTGCCGCGGAAGCTGCCGGAGATTTGTCTCCCCGTCAGTACGGCTTCAGAAAGGGACGGTCAACAATCGACGCGATATCCGAGGTACACAGAGCAGTCAAGCATGCCGAGGGCTTCAATAATTTCTCTCGCCGGATCGTGCTTTTTATGCTAGGAATGCTTTTAACTCGGCGGGATGGGTCGATATGATGAACGCGTTAGGGAACAGCTTCCACATACCAGCATATCTGTTGAGGCTGATTGAGGACTACCTGCTCTGTAGAACCCTTCATTACAAAACAAAAGATGGTTCGGGGATGATGGATGTTACTTCCGGTGCCGCGCAAGGTTCAATACTGGGCCCAGATTTGTGGAACGCTGCCTACGACAGCCTTCTGAGATCTGAGATGCAGAGGAGACTGTTTTAGTTGGGTACGCCGATGACGTTGCAGCCCTCGTTGCTGCACGCAACGTTGAGCTAGCCCAATTGAAACTGAACCAAGTCATGCGCGTTGTAAATGTCTGGATGGCTGATCATGGTCTAAAACTCGCTCAGAGCAAGACAGAGATCGTCATCCTTACAAAGTAACAGATTGAAACCATTGTTCCGCTACAAGTGGGGAACGTAGTTGTCCAAACCACGCAAACCGCCTAGTACCTCAGACAACAAGTTGAGCTGGAGGGACCAGATCTTCCGTACGGCGGACAAGGCTGCTAGGAGTGTCGCTGCTCTTAGTAAGCTTACAGGCAAGGCAAGGCAAGGCAAGGCTACATCGGAAAAGTCGCTGCAAGAATGGAAGAGCGCTCCCGCACTTTTCAGATGTGGCATGAAAGCTAGGAAAGGGAGACTCGAGGACGTTGGACTGCCAGACTCATTAGACAGGTCCAACCATGGGTGGAACGGCGGCACAGTGAGGTTGACTTTTATCTCACGCAGTTCTTGTCAGGTCACGGCTGTTTTCAGTCGTACCTGCACTTGATGACCAAAACGAATTCTAGGCTGTATTTACTGCCCATGCATTCCCAACGACGCGGAAAAAGCGGAACACTTTTTTCCGCTGTCCACGATGGGATATGCTCCGCCAGGAGGCCACTCAACATCTTGGGGTGCTGTTGATTGAATCGATTTGTGAGACCTTGCTGGAGGGTGAGGACAACTGGGACTGCTGGTCGCACTTTGTACGGAATGTCCTTCAAGTGAAAAAGAACGATCTAGATAGGATCACAGTCTAGATTTTGTAAGAAATTAATGGCTAGATAGACACGGTGTAAACCCTTCGGGCGTAGGCAAACTCGGCCTAAATCTGATGAAGTGCGACAAGTGTTTCCGAAGAGTAGAGGAGGTTTTTAGTGGGTAGTCTCTGGTCCTTAAACCCGTTGGAGTCCCACAATACAAGCTACAAGCAATAAAAAAATATATATTATGAACAAAAACGCCTAATTTTTAGAAAACAAGTGTTTAGGTGACACACATACACATAAGCCTCCACAGTAACAAGTAGCAAAGTGCCTGAACAGTTTTTTATTTTTATTATTCCTCTAGTTTCCAGCCCGGAATTGTTTCTACATTACTCCAGTCTAGATCTAGAGGGGGTCGTAGCATTATCTTATATATAAAAGAGGAAGTTTGTATATATTATATTTGAACGTTATGGACTCCGAAACCGCTCGACAGATTGTAATGAAACTTTCAGGCATTATTAAGCATTATTCAAGGATGGTTTGTGTGAAGTTTGGTGCAGATCTGTCAAAAGCGCTCCGCCCCAGTGGCTCTGGAGTTTCCCATGTTAACCTTATGAGTACTCATATTTAAATGGAATTAAAGAATCTTAACAGCTGTTTCAACTAAACAATTTGATTTTGTGATGATCAATAGCATTAAAAGGTTACAAAATGTATCAACAGGGTGCAGCAATATTAGTTTTCAAAATTTAAACTCGAGAACGAGTGCACTGAATTGAATGATTCATTTTTTGTTGTGTTCCTTAGTGAGAGGGGAAGTTTCTTTTGTAAGGAAATTTATAATCTATCCAACCGTTATTGAGTAATTCAATTTTAAAAATAATAAAAAATGGCCCACTTACATTAGCATTGGACAAAAATATTTTCATAAACCGTGGGATACAATAACATGTGTTAATTTCCAACTAAAATCTGAAGGCGAGTGAGCGTAGCGAACGAGCTCCAACCAAAAGGTGAGTGAGCGTAGCGAACGAACTTCAACCAGGACAAGATTAAGCGATGCAAACAAGCTCATCTTGAAAATGAACGAGCATTTAACATAAAACCAAAACCACATTAGGACAGAACGACATCTGTCGGGCCAGCTAGTCACTTATAAAATCCAATGGTGATTGGCGGCATTTGAACCTGGGACTAGAACTAACTCTCCCCAAACAGCCAGAACAGTAATTTAATTAGAAGATTAGTAATTTAGATTCCTTTTTTCTCAGTCCTTCAGTTCATCGCCAGTTTAGGAACATAAATGGAGTAAAGTGTTTGGACATAGGAAATGTGCAAAAGTGGTGTAGGGAGTTTTAAAGATCTGCACGACTCTTTTCACCGGTGTAGTCTGAGTACTGTCACTCATCAGTTTGGGGATTGCGGTGTGGCTGAGCTAGAGGGATTATACAAATAATAGGGGATGTCCCTACAAGACTATCAAGAACTGTGGTCAGCCCTATAAGTCTGAAACATGCGGGTCAGCAAGCACAGTTTTCTCAAATTCAATCACTAACTCAGGATATTGATGAATATCCGATGCTGAGCCCTTTGTGCAAATGTTAATAGTCTTCTGCAAACTCCCTAAGCTACTTATTCCTATTTTCTATGTTAAAACACTTTTCTGCATACACATCCCGTCAACTGGCAACAGTATTCTTGGCCCAGTTCTTGCATTTGGTCTAACTTGTTTAGCTGCGACAGGAGAGATGACCTTACATACAATCTTTGTAAAATGTCAAAATTAGAATCTGTAGAGTAATTACAAAATCTTGTTTGAAAAATGTTGTTGTTTAACGTGAGAACTGTTTGTAGGTTTCGGACCTTTCTCAGCCAACCCTTCACTAGCAGACAAAGTGTCAATGTGGGAGGGAGACATCACAAAGCTGGAGATAGACGCAATCGTCAATGCAGCAAATGAAAGCCTGCTCGGAGGAGGGGGAGGTGAGTCAAATAATTTGTTTTTTCGAATAACTTTTGAAAAGGTATTTTTTGCAGTGCAATTAACTGTCGTTTTAATGTAGGTATATTTTGAAAAGTGACTATCATGTTATGCGACATAACTAGATTACAATATTAGGCTAGTAATTAGCCTTTCATGACTGAGTTAAGCGATTAATCCTTAAAATTATGGGTGGGCCAATTGTCGATACTATGTGATATAGGATCCAATACCGATTTTAGAACCTGTGATTGTGGAAAAATCTTAATGTGTTGTGATAGCCGCCAAATTGGAAATTTTCAATTCAGGATATTATTCAGACAACTCCTGCACTTATTTTAGCATAAATCAGGTCAGGGCAGTCCTAGGGTTAATTGCTAAAAAAAGTGAACAAAGAAAAATAAACACAATGACGGATAGTTGTTTTGAAGCAGCTATTTAGTTAAAATAATATTCATTTGTACAAAGAACTTGTCACCTGTAGAAGGAATTTAAAAAAGTAAACACTCAAGAAAGCTAGTGACGTAATTTTGCTATGTTTATTATCCATACCGTTATCCGATCTAATATCTGTGATAATTACCCACCATCATTGAATCTATGTACATTCAAATTTCCCATGTTCATTTATTCAAACTATAAGATATTTAGTTGAAATAAAAGTGATATTTTGCCTACATCAGCACACCCAAACGTAACCACACATGAACACACGCCAAACAACGTTTTAGATGTTACAAAATGATAGGCCTAGTAAGTCTACTTGCAGTATCTTAGGTCAATGATTCCAGAACTCAATTTATCTGTGACCTGTTTGATATGACATCGAACAGCCATTCGAACATCGGATAGCCACTTTTTTTACCATGGAAATCTTCGTGCAAAACAGTTTTTAAAGAATTGAATATTATGACTATTCCAAATTTGATTATTTACAAAACATTGTTAGCGGTGCATTCAAATTTTGATGACTACATTAGCGAAAACTTTGACCACATATATAACACTAGATTTAAAAATAATTTCCAATATCCGAGACACCGACTGAAGCTTGTAGAAAAAACACCTAAATACATGGGAAAAAAACTTTTTAATAAACTACCCTCAACTCTAAAAAATGTAATTAATAATAAATCTTTTAAAAGCAGCCTTGCTGATTTTCTGATTAGCAAAACGTATTACAGTGTTAATGATTACCTCAATGAAACTAACCAATCAATATGACTCTATTTTGTATGACATAGAAACTAATTTTTTTTTCTGTCATCGTTTAACAAATTTTGCCAACTTGTTTACAAACATTTTTTATGCATAAGACATATTGTTGTACATTAGGGTAAGTTAGTAATAATTTTGACAATGTCATCTGTTTTTTAGCTGTGCTATGATTTAAAACGTTGATGTGACAATAAAGAATTATTTATTTATTTTATTTATTTATGATGTTGGAAATTTAGATTTTCATCCAGGGTCAGTCCCAGAAACTTAACTTTGTCAGTTGGGTGAACTGGTGTGTCATCTAACAGAAGACTGAAACCATTAGAGCATCTTTTTGTGATAGAAAAGTGCACAAGCTGTGTTTTTTCGGTGTTAACGGAAAGAAAATTGTTATCAAACCACTCAATTAAATTACTGGCTTCACAAAAGGTCGTAAGCTCTAAGCTCTTGATATCGCGATCTGAAATGGAGAGTGAGGTATCATCAGCAAATAGTGTGGGTGTGGCGGTCGAAGTGCATGATGGGAGGGTGTTGATAAAGAGGAGGAAAAGGGTAGGTCCTAAAACAGAGCCCTGGGGCACTCCTCTCAGAATGGTGGTCTTAACAGAGGAGTAGGGACGAATGAACCCAGTCTCGTCTACTGCCTGGATCTCTACGTACTGTGTTCTGCCACACAGGTAGGAAGCAATCCAACTTAAGGCTACTCCTCTTATTCCTACTTTACCCATTCTTTGCAGTAGTATGTTATGATTGACTGTATCAAAAGCCTTTCTCAGGTCAAAAAATATTCCTGCTGAATAGTTTCTTGAATCAAGCCCTCTTACAACTCTGTTTATTAGGTCAAACATAGCAGTCAGAGTGGACCTTCCTTTCAAAAAACCATGTTGTTTAGAGGTTATGATTTTATTATTTTCTAGAAACTTACAGAGCCTCAAGTTCATGGCTTTCTCGAAGACCTTAGAGAATACGGAAACAATTGATATTGGTCTATAGCTATTGCAAGCCTTGGGATTCCCTTTTTTAAATATGGGTCTAACAACCGACTCCTTCAGACGCTCAGGAAAAGTTCCACAGCTAAATGAGAAGTTAATGAGGTGACACAATGGATGGAGCAAATAATCTGAAACTTTTTTCAGCATCACAGGAGATATTTCATCGGAGCCTGAACTTTTTTTGTTCTTTAAACTTTTTACAATAGTGCGAACTTCTTCTACTGTTACCGGATACAGGAAAAGTGAATCTACACATTCTCTAATGTTATCAGTAATGTTTCCTTGGCTTATGGATGTTTTAACATTCGCTCCAACGTTAGAGAAAAAGTAAGAAAATTCATTACAGATGGTGTCAGGGTTTATGATTTTCTCACCGTTGTCACGCTCTAGAACTAATTTTTGTTTGAACTCGTTTTTTGAATGTTTTTTTGCTTTTATAATATCCCAAATAGCTTTTGTTTTGTTGTCAGAGGTCTCTATTTTCTGTAAGTTATTTTTTGACTTGATATCCTGGATCATTCGTCTGTATTGGCCCTTTAGTTCTCTATAATATGAGCTTAAGTAATGAGATGACTCTAAATATTTTACGTCACTGTAGAGATTAAGGAGTTGATTTTTCAGTTTGAGAACTTCATCTGTAAGATGTATCTTATTGACTCTGTTCTTTTGTACCTTTTTAATCTTTTTCGGTAATGCAACATCAAAAGCATAAATTATCTTGCCTACGAATCTCTCAAATTTTATGTTTAAGTCCGCAGCACCATAGACGTCATCCCAGTTTTCCTTTGAAATCAGATGTTCAAATAATTTTACGTTTGCATTAGAGTAAGTCCTTGAATATTTGTAATGAGCTGTAGGTAAAGGCTGGGTGGAATTGAAGTGAAACGTTGCCGACTGGGCGTAATGATCAGAAAGGCCTGTAATTATTGTTGATGAATCAATATTAATGTCATTTGTAAATATATGGTCTATTAAACTGCGCGAGTCTTTGACTTCGCGAGTATACCCTTTAACAATGTTGACTAATCCAAATGTAGCCATCACCGATACAAGCTTATGACTGGGAAAAGAGTCGCATGCAAGATCAATATTAAGGTCACCCATGATTATAGTAGTACCATGGTGCATGTGATACTTATTCAAGCATTCAGCTAGTAAGTCTAGAAATGTATCAAGTTGGCCCGATGGAGGTCTATACGCTGCCACAACAAACAGCTTGATGTTAAGATTAATAACCACAGATACAGCCGCCAGCTCACAAACACCCTCCTCAACAAACTCACTACAATCTAATGGTTCGCAATCAATGTCAGGGTGGCACCATATACCTGAACCTCCCCCTTTCATAGATGATCTACAGAATGATGTTTTGCAGCTATAGTTGTTCAGTTTTGAATGTACTATTTCACTGCCATTCAGAAAATGCTCAGTCAGACATAGAACGTCTGGAGACTCATCATCTATCAATATTTCAAGTTCGTCAGTCTTAGATAATAGGCCTCTTATGTTTTGGTGGAGGAACTTTATGTGCGAACGCTGATGCCTAATCCTCTGTCGAGAAAGAGTGCCCAAGGGACTCCTGGGGGTTTTCGGGCTTCTCCTAAAAAAGATTTGGCAGAAAAGGTACGGCTAGATGGGCCAGGACGGAAATGAAACTGCTGCTTAGGTTTAGATGGTAGGAGGGGTTCAATGGAGGATGGTTGGACAGAACTAAGAACTTCTTTGGAGCTGTCCGGGAGGCTTATGGAGACAGGGGTCCCTGAGGTTGACTGGATTTGTTGCGTAATGGATTGTTGGATGGACTCATGGGGAGCTGATGCCTGGTGATGATGTTGACTTGGGATCTGGCTTGATTTGGAGTCAATTTTCAGGGAATCAAGTAAAAGGTTGGCTAAAGCTAGTTTGCCCTTGTAGTTTAAGTGTAGTCCATGGCGTGTGTATAGTTGACGGGAAAAAGAATTGACGGGTATAAATATTACATTTTTGTAAGTGTGTGAGAGGGATAGTAGTTTTGTATTTATTGATGATATAGTGTTATTTAGGGAAGGGTTGTCATGTCTGTTTGGTATACCTACTAAAAGAATTTTTGGCTGTGACACCTCACTAAGAAAATTACTTAGAATTGAATCAAAGTTGTTACAGCATCCAGAGTTTACAATATTGTTAGTGCCACCAACAATAACAATGACACTTTCTTTCCCAAGGTTCTTATCTTTATTTACACTAGACAATACCTGTTCCATCTTAGCATTAGGCATTACTGTACCAGATACATTAAATTTACCATGTAAGTCATAAGATAGAATATTTGCGACATTTCTGGCGTGACTGTCACCGTATATTTTAACACATGGTGATAATGTTGAACTAGCTACAGAGGAAGCCACAGGAGTGGCTTTATGAGTGACTTTGGAGGAGGTGACAGTAAATTTGTTCCTTTTGTTTTTATTTTGTTTTTTCATACCTTTACTGGAATTATGACAGGATTTTTGGTAGGATTGTACGGGGATTGAGTCCTGGGGTAGAGGTTTTTCATGAGATGGTTCACAGAGGCTGGAGAATCTGTTGGACGTGGTAAGTCCAATGGGGGAGATGGTGGGAACATTCGCTTTATTAGTAACCCTGGTGCGTTTACTACCCTTAGACTTAACAACCGTCCAACTTTTGGAGTTTAATTTTTTTAGTTTTACAACTACATTTTCTGAATCACCTTTATTTACATTTGCTGCTTTGTAAGGTTCTGATTGATTAGTTGCTTTACCAGACTTTTTTGATCCGTCAACAGGAGAGACAAATTGTTTGAACCATTCCAAAAAGTCACATTCGCTATCATATACAGAACAAAAGTAGAACAATATTAGCTTAGTATTCAGTAAAACGTTTAGACCACACTCGAATCCATTGTTTTGCTGGTAGCTACCGACTTCATAGAACAACCAAGTTTTTCTGCAATACCATTTGCATGTTTGGCATTTATGTCCCCTAAGGAATCAAGATGGTAGGCTACCTTGCTCCTAATGTCGCAAAACAAGAGACTCCAATGAGAGCCTTCGTCTTGTTCATCAACGTTTACATCACTAGAACCTTTGCCATTACTTATGCTACAGAAGACATAGTTATATGCAGAGCATTCTAGACTCTTTAGCAAGTCGGTTACATCAGAAATACTACCTAACTTTAGTAATTCGGTTACAGAGGGATCAATGAGTAGGGTTTTGGATTTGATTGTGGTGGGATGGTCCTTGAAGGAGGAAAAATAGGACTGTATCATGGAGTCATCAAACCAGAGGGATGTGGACATACATTTAGGTGGAGGTTTGTTAAGTAATGACAAACTATTCATTTTAAAGTTATGAGGGCTTTTTAAAACTTTATTTTTAGCCCATTTTAACATTGTGCATTTACAAACTAAGACCATAATCTCAAAATAGTGCTAGATAAAGATAAGTATACACTACCAGTAATTGTCGACCTATTTTCACTCGGTTATGACTGATGTATTTTTTTGGCCGCCATCTTGGATCCACCATTTTGAAATGTGATAAATTATTTTAAATATGAAGAGGGTGTTGTGACCTATCATTTTGAACTACTTTTTTAAGCTAAACTCAATGCCGCAATCTATTTTTTGTTATAAAGTTTTATTTATGAAATATTGAAATTTTGTTGTTAAAAATGTCAATATTTCAAAATAAAAAAATGAAAATGAAAAACAGATCATGGAATTAAGTTCAGCTTAAAAAAGTAGTTCGAAATGATGGGTCACAACACCCCCTTCATATTTAAAATAATTTATCACATTTCAAAATGGTGGATCCAAGATGGCGGCCGAAAAAAATACATCAGTCATAACCAAGTGAAAATAGGTCGACAATTACTGGTAGTGTATACTTATCTTTATCTAGCACTATTTTGAGATTACGGTCTTTGTTTGTACATGCTACCAGCCGCCTGTGGATCCCGGGGCGGGTACTATGGAAGGTAGTGGCTGTGAATGCATGTTTGTGGTGAGTGTAGTTTCTTTGTGAGTTTGTGAGGTATGAGTGGTCTGTGTGAATGTGTTAGGGCTTTGTGTGTGGAATGCATGTGCCAAGTCTCGGTTAATTCTAATTATGTGTATTTCTAATGGGATAATTTCCTACATTTTTAACGTGCAAACTGAACGTGTGATATATGCGTGCATTAACTTTTCATACACTGTATCGTTTTGTATATATTTATCTTGTAAACTAGTTTTTTCTTATTTATCTTTTTCTTGTATACTAATTCTGTGTACAATATGTATATATATAGATTTTCCTTTTTGAATGTAGCCTAAATTATTGTTTTTTGTGCGGATGATTGACTCAATCCCCAACCACAGGCATATAGCCCATTTGGGGATTCATATTTCATAAATCGTTTATGTACCATTCAATCTGATGTTCTGTATTGAAATAATAAAGAATTCATTCATTCAAAAAAAAAAAAAAAAAAAAAAAAAGCACAATGTTAAAATGGGCTAAAAATAAAGTTTTAAAAAGCCCTCATAATTTTATAATGAATAAAGATTTTTAAAAACGGTTTGCGGCATTGTAATCAGGGTAAAAATGTAGTTCGGAATAATGGGTCACAACCCCACCTTTACATTTGAAAAAAAAATGTTGCATCCAAGATGGCGGCCGGAAATGACCACCTTGTCAAAATGAAGTACTTACTACCCAACAATGTTTGGAAGTGGTCTGGGATTGATATTTGAAAAAATGTAGAAAAAAGTTGGGGGGGGGGGACAATTAAAACTCACCCTGTATGTCATCCATCTGTTTATCTCTGGATAAAAACCCTCAGAGGTTGTGGTAGTAATTAAAAATTGTTATTCCTGGTCATCTTCTTGTTTGATAACATCAATATTTTCAGGCCTAATCTAAACAAAGTTTAAGCAGTCAAACATGTATTACAAACAAAAAGCTGCCAAGATGAATTAAAACGTGTTAACATTGTTATTTTCCTACTCTATAAAAAAAAATCGAGAAGAAAAATAATTTGCATGGGCTTTTCTTTGAAGACTTGTGGGTAGAGCCTCGATTAATATACAATATACATCAATGGTCTTACTTATCTCTACTAATCTTACTTATTTCCTTTAATCAATGACAAAATCATAGACTAAATAAAATAACCTCATAGTTATATCGAATATTTTTACATTTATCCAGCTGTTAGTTCAAACAAATCATATTGCATTCAGTGCTAATAAACTACTAACAAACCCAAGATTTTAAAGACTGCTCTAAAAATATATCAGAACATCTAGTATTTTATTATGTATATTTATTTAAATAATCTATCCTCCTCTTGCCGAATAAATGAACATATCAATGATTATAGATTATACTGATTATAGCATTACATATAGTATAAATAAGTCAAGCCTACAATGTCGTTTCATTTTATACAAATGCTGAATTTGTGTCACAATCGCTGAATGTTAACAGCTGTAAACAATTACTGTAAACTGTAAACGTTAAGCAAATGTATACCAAAAGCTAGTCTAAAATGTTAGCGTTGGCTGCTAGACTAAAAAAAAATTAAAACTTAATTACTAAAAAACTGAAATCTTAACTAAAATTATGGCTTCGACATTCCCTAGTTCTCAAAATTATCTTTCTTTCAACACAAAAATAATGAAAATCTGTCAAGTGGTTGATTCAGAATTGTGAAATAAAAAAAAAACCCTGTTACGTTTTAATAAATTATATGATAACTAGTGGCCTGTAGGGGCCATAGCCCCTAATTTGGACTACAATAAAAAAACGATATATAAAAAGACAAATATTCGAAATATGTTTTTAAAATTATCAATTTTATGTTACTTAAAATTAACAGTGTTTCTTGTTTTATATCTTGGTTTTCCTTCCGTTGGAGTCGTATATTAGTTGCTTCTGATGTGTCAATGAAATACAATTGTAAAATAATGATTAAATCAATAACACAACATATTAACAAATGGAAACGTGCACACGGTTAGGCCTGAGCCCGGAGAACGACGAATCTGAGCTGAAATCATACAGCCAAACATTGGACATCTTTTTTAGTTTAAAAGTGAAGATTTGTTTTGTAATCTTACGAATTCTGTTATAGTTTCCATTTTGAGAACCATATGTAAAGGTTAAAATTATTATTAATTATTATGAAGGCAACTCCCCATTTCGCTGTACTAAGTCAGAAATATATCTATGAATTTGTCCCTGCATTTTAAGACAGTTAGGCCCATTTCCCGGAATCTCGTTTTGTGTAGCGCATAGCGACGCAAAAGCTATTGTACTGTTGTATTGCCTTATGTTTTTTATGAAGTTTGAATCATGTAAAAACAGTTCTTTTAGTTCGTCATTTACTTGTGGTTGTGGCATGTCCATTGTGGCAACATGCGTTGAAATGTCCATTTGTGGCCTCCTCTGCGATGTGAAATGTGCCACAATGCATGCAAGTGCTTTAAGAGGACCTAGATTGTGAGAAACAACACTCAACTCATTTTCCAGCGTTCTTCTAAAGACAGGTTGTAAAACAGCTTCTGGATTTCTTTCACAGTTAGGCCCTACATGACGTTCTATTTTGCATTTTTAAGTCTTTTGAATTCCTGGACACTCTTCCACGTCTTGCAGGTCTTCCCCTACCCTGTCTAGTTACTTCACTCATTATAAAAACGGAAAACAAAACAAATTAAACACCATTCATTTTGAAACATTATTTACCAACATTTAATTTTGGAATAAATGTAAACATTGCAAATAAATAAGTAACAGCTGATAGAATGCAGACGTTTTTCAGTTCCCATGCATTTCTTATGGTGGATATTTTACGTTTTATCTTGTTTTCTGGTAATTTCATGGGAATTCTGCTATTTTTCCCGAGTCCCTGGGGTCAAGGCCTTTAATTTAAGACCTCTCCCACTTTTCTGCGACTTACCAGACGTCCACAATTTTCTGGTAAAAATTTTCTCTTACAGAATTATAGATAGTAAAAAATTGTACTGTTAACAATTCAACAATCCCTCCTATTTTATCATAAACCGCTATATTTTCATTCATTGTGCATTTTAGCTCAACTCTTAAGTTTCCTGATCCTTATCAACCAAAAAAATTGTGAATATGACTGTTAATTTTATTTTCAATGTTGCTGCTGTATTCTGTATTGTAGTGTGTTAACAAAGTTGTTGTGTTGTAGTGGACGGTGCCATTCACCGAGCTGCTGGGCCGGAACTGAAGGCCGAGTGTAAGACTCTACACGGGTGTCCCACGGGCCAGGCCAAGATCACGGGTGGCTACAGGCTGCCTGCCAGATGTGAGTGGACCCTCTAAACAATCGCAATCACTTGCTTACAGCCAACTGGTCTGAATTGTACCAAAGAGGTGTATATGCTGTTTCTCCGTTGTAGGCACTGAGTAAGACAAATTCTGGATCCAGTTCTCAGTTTTTGTTATTATTTGTTGTTATTACCAATGAAGATTGAGACATGTCTAGGAGACAAATTTTAACCTAAACATGAATGAACGATAAGTGTAGAAAGGCCACAGCCTTATTTTCTGCTCTGTGGGTGGCAGTGGATGATCATGGAGTTTTCTGTAATTGGTTTTCAGCTGATCATACAATATACCTCTTTGGTCGTGGTTGTTCGTGTACATAGAATAAAATTATGACCAAATAAGTAATAGAAAAGTATTTTAATAAGAGTTAAATTGTGTGTACATTCCTGTAGAAAAACAAAGATCAGACTAACTTAATGCGTTGCTATGACAACGTCATCAGCTGACGCTACACCAGCCCCCCACGGAGAAAAGGAATCTATACATCATTTTGAAAAGTAACCCGTGGTCGGATTTGTCTTCCAGAACGAGTTGTATAAGAATTCGTAGATGGAGTTTGACAAGATGGTGGTAGTTTTGAGGATTCCTCTGCTTGTCCAGTCGGCACCAAACGTTTCGTGGGCTCAGGAATAGGACTTTCATCTGCAATAATATAGGCTGGCTTGACCCTGTCCAAAGATACCTTAGTTTCTTGGCCTCTTACAATGATGGTAATTGTCTTTTCGTCACGGCATATGACCTTGTAAGGACCAGAATATGGAGCCTGTAAAGATTTTCTTAAGCTGTCTTGTCGGAGGAATACAAAGTCACAAGTATTGAGGTTCTTGAACACAAACAACCCTGGTTTAATGTGGCGTGATGCGGGTGTAGGTCTTAGTCGATTCATATGCTTACGCAGCCCTGATACCAATTCTTGTGGCTCGTTGCTCTCCTTCGTCGTTGGTAATTCCAGATATAAGAAATTGCGAGTCAACTTGACAGAACCACAGACTTGGTCTTTCAGGCCAAAAGGGCGGAAGTTTGACGGCTACTCTGTTCACCGACATGTTTTGAGAAGTGCTGGGTTGTCCAATCCGTTGACGCAGTTCTTCATTCGCAGTTCTAAGTTCGGCGAGTTGAGTCTGCAGGTCTTCTAATGACATCGTTCGAAGGAGGAAACACAAAAGATTTAAACTCTTCAAAGAAAATAAGTCTTTAGATAACGGTTGTAGTCGGGGTCACCATTTTGGTCGTGGTTGTTCGTGTACATAGAATAAAATTATGACCAAATAAGTAATAGAAAAGTATTTTAATAAGAGTTAAATTGTGTGTACATTCCTGTAGAAAAACAAAGATCAGACTAACTTAATGCGTTGCTATGACAACGTCATCAGCTGACGCTACACCTCCATCTTTTACATATACTGTGTTATCATAGACTAACGTATGTACGTAGGTCACTTTAGAGCTGCATAACTTGTGTTCTACCATACAAAAGTTTATAGTATTATATATTTTCTTTTCCAGGATATTACAAAGAACAAACTTAACACTGACAGTTCCCAAAAAAAGTTTTGTTGAACTGTTTACTTCTAAGAACAAAAACAAAGAAAATGGGCATGTAACACTTTTACAAAGTAGACGCTTGGAAAAACTACAAAAGATTTTTAAAATCAGAAATCCAACATAGGCCTATAGGCCTACTCCTACCAAACTTTTAGAAAATGTCTCTTTACATGAAAATGTCATATTATTGTATGTAAAAAGTGTATGAAATAATTTTATGTCACACCGCGCTAAATTGATACCCAAACGACTAGTGACTAGTCAATAGCCAGTGGAGGAACTTAGTTTTAGCGACTAGTCAAAAGTCGTTTGCCAGAATGATGTAGGTTAACAGTTTGATATAATAAATACCTGTTGAATATATTTATCATTTTTCAGAAGCTGGCCTTATTTTTTAGTGCTTTCAAATATTATTCATCTCTCCAAGTGAGTGTGTATCTGGATTCCTCACTGTTAAACCAGTCGTCTCTTCTTCTACTCTCCTCATAAGCATAAGATCTCTTAATAATTGTCTCCTCCTCCTGTTTTCAATATTTCTTTTTTGAACTCGAGAGATTTTCTGTTCTTCTAACAAAACTGATTAATTAACTGTTTAAATTGTTCTATAATCTATTGAGTCCTGAATATTACAAACATCAATATACTCCAAAAAAAGCCGATGAGTTTTTTTTTTTAAACAGCTGTTTTTTTGTTTTAAAATTTGTTCTCTAAACATTTACCTTTGAGAGCGCCTTGCACCTTAAGGGTAGGGACTTTTGAATTCTAAAGCCTTATTGCAAACTAAAATTTGAGACGGATTTATTGACACCTCAAACGTTGAAATTGATACATAAATAAGGGAGGAGGAGCGTTAACAAAAAACGGCTTCACATTTTATAGATAGATATAGATTCTTTATTTTTTTGTAGATGTGATTCATACTGTTGGACCAAGAGGAGAGAAACCAGACCTGTTGGAGCAATGTTATCAAAACTCTCTAGATATCGTCCGCAAAGAGGGCCTCAGATCCGTGGTAAGTTGTAAGGAGGGTTCGAACTAAATAAACAGTACCAGCAAACTGACACAGATTTTATCCCATTGGTTTGTCAAAAGCTCTTATAATGGGTAAACAGTGATATTATAAGGGGGAAAGTAACAAAAATTGCAATAACTTTTAAACCGTAATTTTATAAGCTTATGGGGGGGGGGGGGTGTACCGTTTTGTACAGAGTAAAAAAGACCATAACATAGGAAGTTTTAATTTAAATTGTTCCAGCTGCTTTTGTAAAAATGTTACTTTTATAAATTTTTATAGAAAAATTCCAGTTAAAAATAAAGTTTTAAAATTTTCTAGAGGTAACATAGATTATCCACATACCAAATTTCATCAAAACCGGACTGCAGGTTTAGTCTGTAGCCTCTGTACACATCCACACACACAAATCATAAAAAAAATAGACAAACACACTTCAAAAACAACTTTTTTGGGTACAGGGGGGAAATATATTCTAGTTTGTACTTAAATCACGAATACTTGAACAGAACTGGTATGGATCTTAAACATTATGTGAGTCGGTGGATCAGTTGGTAGTGTCGCGGACTTCGGGCCCAAGGCAGCGATGTCGTGGGTTCGGATCCTGGTCACTGCTACTAATATTTATCAGTGCAGTTCACCTTTGTACTGTACGGGCTCACTCCTTGCTTTGCTGTAAACGATCCACGCATGGGCGCTTAGTCTATGTGGACGGGCAAATGCAAGGTTAAAAGAGGCCGCCAACCTCTTTATAAAAAAAAAAAAAAAAAAACATGTTACTGGCCCTAAAGTAAACATTATTTAACATTGCTTAAATGGAGTTTATGATCCACACTGGTTCTGTTCAAGTATTCGTGGCTTAAATGGTTTCCTCTTTTTCATAGTAATAGATTCAAAATTCATAACAAAAGATTATTTCTTTATGTTATACAGGTTGTCACAACAATCTGGAACGGGCTATACATAACCATATTTTACATACAAAAATAAATCGAAAATGTTCAGTAAATTTTTTTTTAGTTGTAAAATGGGGCAAAACTGACTAGCTTAAGGGTGTTTGGTCGAAAATTTGATCACAGATTTTTTGTTATTTTTCAATTATACAGTAGAGTCCCGATAATCCGAACTTCGGTAATCCGAAAGTCCGCTTAATCCGAAAACGTGTTTTTTTTTTTTGTTTTTGAAAAAAGGATATTCAAAAAAACTGTGAAAAAGTGAAAAACGGTTATGCTTTATTAATAGAAAAAACAGTGAATAATAGAATGGCAAGTACAAATTACACAAGTACAGTAGCCTACTTTTCAAATGTATAGTACAGTAAAGACAGTGTTTGAAACTTACATATAGTGTTGAACTGAAGGTCTTAAGTTGGTTTAAAAAAGACTGTTACAATTTTTTGACGAAGATTAGAGGATCTCTCTTTAGAAGCATAATGGCGCCAACGCCTTAGAAACAATGTATCGGCTGGGGTCGAGACGGACTGTTGTTCAACGTAACGTAGCGCTAGATCAAAGGCAGCCGCCGCGTCCGAGTGGGATACTCTCTGCTCGCTGCCGTCGTCAGTTTCGCCTTCACTCTTGTCTGAGATGTTTTCTGGTTCCCTCAAAACCCTTTCAACGATCTGCTGATCGCTTAAAACTTCATGATCATTGTCGTCAGCTTGTAACCACTCATTCACGTCATTTGCATTAGTGTCCTCACACCCAGGAATGTTTTGTAACAGCTCCTGCACCTGCACAACATTGTTTCTTTCTTCATGTTGATTCAAGTTGTCCTGAAAAGTTAGGCTTGGCCACAGTTTACTCCAAGATTTTTTCAACAGTTGTTCACTTGTAGATTCCCATGCTTCTGCTACCCAATAAATGACGACTTTAATGTTTACCATCTTGAGCTTTTGAAGCAACGAGAGCGTTTCGTCCTGATCTTCCAGTATTCTTCTCAACAACTTTTTCCTATATGAGAGCTTCACATGCTGTAGTACATATTGATCCATTGGCTGGATCAAAGGGGTCACATTCGGTGGTAAAAACACGGCCCTTATATCTCCACTTATTAATTCGTCGTCTGACGGGTGAGAGGTTGCATTGTCGAGAAAAAGTAATGCTCGAACCGGTAAGCCATTTTCGTTACAAAATCGAGTGACTTCGGGAACAAAGTGGTCGTTAAACCATCCCTTAAATAGTGCTGAGGTCATCCAAGCATTTTTGGAGTTTTTGTAGACGACAGGCAATGCATTTATATTTAGGTTTTTAAATGCCCTTGGTTTTGCTGCTTTGCCGATAACCATTAAAGGGAGTTTATGATTTCCTGCAGCATTACTACAGGCCAAAACTGTCAATCTTTCCTTGCTTATTTTTAAACCAGGTGCACTTATTTCTTCTTTGGAAGCCAGACTTTTTTTAGGCAATGCCTTAAAATTAAGCCCAGTTTCATCAGCATTGTAAATTTGCTGCGGTGAATAGTTTCCTTCAGCAATCAGTTCAGCAAATGTATCTGAAACGTATTCGGTTGCAGCAGCCTCATTTGACGATAGACGTTCACCCGTAATGGCTAATTGTCGTATGCCGTGACGCTTCTTAAAACGATCAAGCCAACCTGTGCTAGCAGAAAAAGATGTGTCTCCGTTCAATAATTCATTTAGCTGTAGAGCTTTTTCTTTGATCAAGGGTCCACTAATCGGGGTACCTTTTTCTCTCTCTTGAGAAAACCAAACAAACAAAGCACTGTTGAGGTTCTCCAGTGGTGTTGTTTTTGCTGTATGGCGGGATTTTGTACACTTACTTGTGGAAGCAATACAAAACTGTTCTATTTTCAAACGGTTTTTCTTCCAGTCGGTGATCGTAGCATTCCCCACACCAAACTCAACAGCCAATTTTGACGCACTTTCACCATTGTCCAATCGTTTTAACACTTCAAGTTTGTCTTGCAATGTAACCGAAGTATGTTTACGTTTTGAAGCCATTTCTTCACCACACTCACAACCTCAAAAGATAACGTTACAAAGTGTACATAAATGTACGCGCTGCCACCTATCGGGGAAAGCTGAAACTACTGTACTGTACTAGCACCATCGCGTAACGCCAGTAATGCAGACACGAAAAGTGACCCAGTACGTGCTGCCACCTATCGGGGAAAGTTGGAACTACCCTAGCACCATCGTGTAACGCCATTAATGCAGACACATAAAGTGACCCAGTACGTGCTGTCACCTATCGGAAAAAGCCGAAACTGCTAGCACTGTTGTGTTACGACACTTAGTTGCACTTCGTCAAAGTATTATGTAATATCCGAGCAGCTGGGCGAGATAGACTCGTTGTTAGTAGGCCAGTGGGCCAACCTAAACGTTGTATTTCATAGTTACGTGCATTTTAGTAAAAATTTCGCTTAATCCGAAATATTCGGTAATCCGAAATGGGTCCGGTCCCAACCATTTCGGACTATCGGGACTCTACTGTACTAAAAATTAGAGATGCATATATATAAGAAATATTTTTTTGAATATTAAGGGAGATATGGAGTCTTATTCTACCCCATTTTACAACTAAAAATTGTAATATTTCAGCTATTTCTTATTCGATCTTTTTGAACTTGGCACCATTGGATATGAAATTAAAATTGAAAAATAAAAGTGTTCTTGACATTTTTTCATAAATTCAGCCATTTTTTTAGTAATTAAAGTTTAAAAATTTAAAGTGGCCGCCATTTGAAAATAAACGTTGGAAACAATAATTTTTTTTGTAGATTTAGAAATTTATCCTATAAAGCTCCATACCAAATTTTAAAGCTTGATACATTAATCCATTACGGAAATATAAATGTTTAAGTGAACAAACAAAATGGTAGATAGCGGCTAAACAAAGTTGAAATCCAAAAAATTTTACCAAGCATTTTTTATTTATTTTTGTTTGTTAAATATGGTTATGTATAGCAGAGGATTTTTGTGACGCCCTGTGTTTAAACTTTACAAGCACCTATGAAACCTAAAAACCATTGATACACATTTTGGAACTGTTTCCACTTTCAAATTACAAATTACTGCTTTCTGCTTGCTGCCATGGCCACTTGTACCCAAATAGGTACATGGCCTCGCCAACACGATGTCGCCAGTTCTCTCGGTCCTCCGAATCTTCCTCTACTAGTCTCATCTTTTCCATATCCTTCCGGACTTGATCCCACCACCTAGCCTTTGGTCTTCCTACTGGTCTCCTTCCTTTCGGATCTCCCATTAGTTCCTTCCTCAACAAGCTCTCCTCAATTCTCCTCAAGATATTCGATCATTTTGAACTTGATACCATTGGATACGGAATTACAAATTACAGTACATCAAATTAATATCTGAATCACTTATTTGAGGACTAATTTATCTTTAGTTTTGTAACTTAAAGATTATTTGTTAACTCTAAACATTACATTTATGTTATTCCGTTCAAGTCCATTCTATTTCTAACTGTTTATGATTTACATTTGCAGGCATTTCCCTGTATCTCAACAGGAATCTATGGTGAGTAACTAAATTAATACATAATTTTAATAATTATTTCAGTTGAATGGCTGGATGTATGCTAAGTTGGCAATGGTGCATTTCTATAGACAATGTTTATATTGTGAGGATTTTCTAAAAGCTGTTTGGATTCTTATCAATATTTAATCAACAAAATTGGCAAATTACTAGTAGCCAACTGATTTTACTTCATTAACTGGTCTTCGGAATTCAGTTGTTTAAAGTAAAATGGTCAATAATCATACAAAAAAGAATAATTTATCTATTATGCTGCACATAGATAATCACTTGCATTTCCTGCATTACTTTTAGCGAATTTCCCATATAGGGAATAAGCTAAACCCTAGGTCTCATGGTAAGACCTGTACCCAGGACCGATTTACTTTTTCATTTTGATGTCCCCAGAGGCCAAAAACACCATCTGTTTGAGTTCAAAACTCATATGGTTACAGAGAAAATTCAAAAAATTGAAAATTAAAAACTCTTTTGTTATTCTTATGGAGAATAAGTAAACTGTTGTAGTTTGTTTGTTTATGGATATAGTTTAGTCAAACTTGGCAAATTTATTTATTTTATACTAAATAAAATCAGGCAAATGGAAATTCCCTTAGTCTGCAGGTTTGCTGTGGCGGGAGTATTATTAATTTGCAAATCCAACTCATTGCAGTAAGAGTAGCACTGTCTGGCTGACGGAACGTATGTTAAAAATGCTACTGTGTTTCCCAATCAGCTGGCCTGTCATTTTGTTACTGTGTTGCTGGTTTTGTCTGTCTCCATTGCTTCAATGTGTTAATGTCTATATATTGGAGTCTATAATATATATAGTCTATAATATTGGAGCACTAAGAATAGTCTATTGATTTCAATTATGATTGTAATTATACTCCGTTCACATAAATTTAGGCGGTTTGATTTTGTTTAGGGGAAGCGATGTCATTCCCTCCATCTAATTTTATAACTTTGAAACAACAGCGGACAGCTGATCAGCTGATATTACATACATTAAGCTAAAAAAAGTGGTGGGAAACCTTCCTCTTAAACCTCCTAAATTTGTGAACGGACTTTAAGTTTTATTGCTTGTTTTATCCCAAAAATGTTTGCCTGATTTACATTATGTAGTGTTTTTTTTTCAAAAATAATTAAATTAAAGTTTAAAACAAATATACTTACTTGCATACTTTCTTAAGTACTTCAAATGGCTAACCATTTCTTTTTTCTTTGAAAATAATATCCAAATATTTACAATCTACAATTACAAAATAGAGAAAGAACTGAGCTTCAATATAGATATGGATTTATGTAAAAAAAATTGGCCAAAACTTGTGTTTTTGACATTGGAATATCACGGGAAATAGTTTTCCCGGACCCCTCTTTCACAAGGGCAGTATTCCATATCCCCTGAACACGGGAAAAGTCCACAAAAGAAAATTCGAGAATCCATACTTCAAACAAATAACCTCCAACTCCATGGTTAGTGGACAAATTTGAATGCCTTAGATATGGTCAGGAATTTTTTCTTAATATAAAATTTTTCTACAGGATATCCCCAAGAAAATGCAGCAAAAATTGCGCTCACCACTGTCAGGAATTTCTTGGATAAAAATGCTGACTCTGTGAGTAGATTATTTTTGTTTTGCTATTGTAAACGAACAGTTGTTTCATGTTTTTGGTCTATTACAATTTTGTTGGCGTAAAGTAATCTGACTATGACCATCGACTTTTGGATACTGAAGTAGATGTCCCATCTATATGGATCAGAGCTGTCACAAATTTTCTATTGAAAAAGAACAAAGTTCTTTGAGCCAGCAACAGATTGCTCTAGTTTATAGTTCTATTGGTAGTCTATGACTATTAATATTGCTGGTTCTTGTGATTTTCAAAGTGAACAAATTACAATTTAGGTGAAAACAATGCAATTAGGTACTTCAACAATGATAATAGCTATCAATTATTACTTTTGATACATTGTATTACTTTTTACAATTTAAATTCACAAGCAGGAGTATTTTTTAGCATGTCCTCGACTCCTGCTGTTCAAAACAAGTTTAGTAAGGAAATTGGCAACAATCATTTTCCTTCATTATGACAAAACGGGTTTCTCAGCATCTAGCCAGTACTTTTAACTAAGATTTCAAAATAAATAGTTTTAAATTCAACTTACACGGCATGTCATTTTTTCAGATCGATCGGGTCATATTTTGTCTGTTCCTCGAGGAAGATATTGAAATCTACAAAGGGTGCATGCCAATTGCATTCCCTTTGGCCAAAGTCTAAATTTGTTGTTAATTCATTTCCATTAGGTTAAGTATGAGGTTGTGATTTTTATCATGTATTGATAATTAAACTTTTCTTTTTACTCAACTTTGTTTTATTCATAACGTCCCCCTGTCAACAATTAACCTCTTAGGGATACACATCTACTTCTTCCATGGTAATCAAATACCAAACATTTTAATGATGTTAAATGGTAATTTCTAATTTATCCAATAACCCTCTCGTTAAATCATGCTGTGTTCATAATCTTGTATTCCTTGAACCGTAGGTAATATAACTGCAAGAGCCAACAATATTGTTTATCAGACTATCCTAATTTACAAATTTTTTGCAAATAACAATCTAACACAATTCCATTTTTCTTTACCCTTCTTCTTGGGCTTTTGCAAGAATTTCATTAAAAGCTTGTCCTCCATTTCTTCAATCAAGTGTTAATTTTCACACAATAGATTTTCTGTAAAATTCAATCTTTTTGTTAAATTTGCATACAACAACAATTTAAGATTTTCAGTTTCAAAACCCATTTTAGTGGAAAAAATGGGAAATAAATTATATTTTATAAATTAACCGAAAAACTATATACTTGCGTGCTATTACAATTTCAATTACCGAATAATATAAAAGAAATTTGGCCAGAAGTTGGTCAGTATTAAGAATTGATGAAGGATCCTTACTTGTGGGGTGACAAATAAAGTAAACGAGAGGTCGTCCAGTGGTCGAACTCGACCAAAAATATGTAATGTACTCACTTATCTATTTTCACCCCACACTGTAAATAAAACATGTGATTGGAGTTTCCTCCATTTGTTTTGATTTTCTGTTTATATTTCGTTGTTATTTCGTAACCAGCATAGCAACGCATAAGATCCATTTTAATTTTTTCAAATTTTTAAACTCATTTTTTGTGCTTATCTTTGAGCCTATTTAAATTTATAAAGGGATTCTGCACACCTACAGGAAAATAGCTTTCCAACGGTATGCGTAGATTTTCCCTACGATTCACACGAGCTGAGAAAAAAGGTTTTAAAGAAACATGCTTGCCTATTAATATATAGATAGATGAAGCAGGTGTTTTAATTTTAAATTTTATTTATGGCCCTGTGAAGGATTGACGATGGAGCACTTTATTTCCAAACCTGTAGGCCTACAGATGATTTCCAACCAGCAGACAAGTCTCAATCTATATTATTAATAACTTACATAAAACTTTGTAAACAATAAGGCTTTTTTGTTTTAAGATTTAATTCCACATATTATATACCAAAATGTTCGTCTAGGTGTGTAGATTTGCAAACTGACCATACATTTGTGAAAAAGTCCCTTGGGTTCTGCCCCAGTGGCTTTTAAAGATCCCAGGTTATCCATATGAAGAACATATTTGTTTACACTATGATCAGCTGGATAATTTAATTGCTGTTAATATTTTAGTTAGAAACATGTGCTACAAACATTTACTGACTTGGTTGAAATTAAATATTTTTACTATTTGAATTTGGGTTGGCGTAAATATTACAATGGAAAAAGCAAGAAAACCTAGACATTTTAAAAAAGAAACCTGAATAATTGACTGCAATCATGGTGGAAGGAAAAAACATAGGTGTGCTATTCCCACATATTTTGACGTCACTCGGATTGCAAACAAAAGATCACATGATTGTAACTGTCAAATTAGTATATGTATTTGTTTTGATTTGGTTGTTATTGTTTTTATTATTATAAAAACAATAACAATCAAATCAAAACAAATACATACTAATTTGACAGTTACAATCAGGTGATCTTTTGTTTGCAATCCGAGTGACGTCAGAATATGTGGGAATAGCACACCTATGTTTTTTCCTTCCACCATGGACTGCAATACACTACAATGATACACTGTGCTGCATTTCTTAAACAATCATTGAAAGAGCCGATTTGCAAACTATAGAAACATAAGAAAGTCATAGAACACCACCAAGTAGAAGAAATAGAAATAATGTTTTTTTTTAGAATTTATAATCATGACCAAATAAAATGTGGCTATGAGTGGGAAACATTTGTAGAAAACACTAAAAAAAAAACAGCTTTTAAAAAATTATAAGATATTTACAAGAAATGTTGTTTTTATCAAACATCAAACTATTATGTAGGCCTACATCGTGAGTATTTACATAATCTTGAGTCAATTCCTTTAAATTTTTTGGAAATTATGACTGTTATTCGTTTAAAAAATAACACCTGTAATGCTGTAATACTTCGCAATTGCTTGAATTTGAGCAACAGGTACTCTAGTCTGAATAAATTGTTTTATTCTAGTTTGTATCTCTCAATGTGAGCCTAAATTTTAAACAAGCAGATTCCAGTTGCATTACAATTCAGTTCTATTTCACTTTTGATTGATTGAGAACCAATAAAACATGATTTCACCCTGGGTGGGTTTGTACCACACAACGTAAGTGTTGTTAACTCCCATATAGCACTAGTAACCAGAATAACCTAGATTGATATATTTCAACAAACTAAATTAAAATATTTAATACGTTTGGATACAAAAGACAGGCATATAATTGTAGGATCGGACTTCAACATAGATTTATTTAAGAAAGACAATAGTTATCATACATTCATTAATGAAATATAAAGTTTTGACCTGAGACCAAATAACAGAGCCTACCAGGATTACAGAGACCTCGAGTACTTGTATAGACAATTTCCTCACAAATTTTAGACCATTAAATGCTTCAACAGTTGAACCACATACAGTATTTCCAATCACCGTGCCATTTCCATTAAAATAAATGTAAATTCAGATCATTCTAATAGACACCATTCAAATCAAAACACAATAGAAAAGAGAAGCATAACCACATAAAATCAAAGAGAATTAAAATTTAGACTAAAGTATGAAAACTGGAATTCTGTGTACTTCTGTGTAAAAAAGTCTACCTTTTTGCCGATGATACAACATTGGTCATGAGGGGGGAGGATGACGAAACTCTGGAAGGCGAGGCAAATTAAAATTCTCAGATCTTTTCAAAGTCTTTGAAGCAAACAAATTCAGTCTAAATCCTCAGAAAACGAACTATTTGTGTTTTCAAACAGCACAAAAGCAAAATTCCAATATAATAGGACTCCGAACCTATTTATAGGAGAGAACCAAATTGAGCAATCTTAACAATTTGATATCAACAGCCTGTAATTTGGTCCAGTAGAATGGTCAGGCTAGATGTCATAAGTTTTGCAAAAGTTTTTTAGTGTATAAGATTGTTATTGTTACCCTATTGACCTGTCCAATTCCTGCCTCTGGACTACAGGTAAGTAAGTAGTTGGTGGACTTTCTCTCTGGATTGTCCATTCTGTAGCAAATGCAGCTGCGTAGAAAGCAAGCCTGTAGTGATTCCAGTGGAGCGTAACATTGTGAACTAAGGACATTACTAAACCTCTTCTATTGTCAACACCTCTACACCTACAATACGGCACATTTAGTCACAACCTTGTTCAAATTGTGTATGGTTGACTCACACCTCAATCTGAAATTTGCCAATAAGGCTTCTTTTAAATGTCTGTCTGTGTATTGTTGATATACATACTGAAGTGACATTTAAAGGTTGATAATACTCTTTAGGTTGCATTGTTATAAAATTAAATAAGGTCCCAAGTGAACTGTAAAAAATGTACTTAACAAAATTAGTTTATGATTTATTTTCAGACATGAGCAGTTTATTGTTTGATTTCTTGTTGAATTTTTTAAAATTTGAAGTATACTTACTCTCACCAACACACTGCCTCCACGTCGTCCTGATCTCTTTTTTTTAAATTATGGATTTATTATTTGAACTATGGAAATGGTTATTAATAATGTGTTTTATTCCTGCATACAAACTCCTACAGATAGAATTGGAACACAATAATTACATTTTTTAGAAAATAAAACGCTATATATATGTCCGTAAGCTCGATAACTCGAGCAAAAATTATCCGATTTTGATGAAATTTGGTATAAACGAGTAAACCTACATTTATTCTAACGAGTTCGCGAACCAGCATGATCGGACAATGCGAACGGGTTTTTATGGGGTAAAAAAAGGTTTTCCCATTTTTTACCCTCTGAACACATTATTTCACAATTTCTTTCCAAACCATTTTGTAGAGATAAAAAAAACAAATAATTTAGTATATTGAAGCATTATTGTGCGCCAAGTGGTTAGGGGGAAAATCCCAAAAAATTTAAAATTCCCATGTTATTCTTATGGAGAATAAGTCAACTGTTGTAGTTTGCTAGTTTATGAACATATTTTGATCAAATTTGGAAAATACATTAATTTCTTACTTAACTATTAACATTTTACAACAAAAACACTTTTTTACCCTCCCTGTTGCAGCAAACCTAAGTAGTCGTTAAACTAATTCTATTTAAATAGGGAATAAATGTGATATTTTTATTGAGGCATTTTAGTGTAAATCCAATCAGGCAAATGGAAATTCGCTAAGTCTGCAGGTTTTCTGTGGTGGGGGTATTTAAAGTTTTTTTGTGTAGGGGGGGTTGTGTACCTTTTGAACACAAAAATCTCATTATTGCTTGTATTATTTTTTTTTCTTTGACTCCTTGTCCTCAGAACGGGTTTTATATAGAGCCTTGTGTTATAAATTTATATGGTGCCCTACCTGCCAAGGGTACAGAATGTTCCCCCCCTGCAAAAATGGAGTATGGACCCTCTCCCAGTAAGTGATGTTTAAAACTAAAGTAGCTTTGAAGGTACTTCAAGGGTCATTTGGAAGTCAAAACAAAGATTTTTGGGAATTTGGGCTCTGGTAGCCAAGCCAGCCTATTTATATATAAATTATTGAAGACTAACTTATCTATTTATTATTATTATAGATATAGAGAAAACTGAACACTCTGCTTGAACTTTCATTTATGCTTGAGCTTGACAGCTAGCTTAAAGGTAGACCATGTATACAGGCTATGTATTTTACCTGGAGTGCCCAGGTAAAATACTTATGTCCAGGTCCAGGAGCACTTCCATGTTGCTAAGGGCTTAGAAGATGATTGCAAGTAATAGGTTTTACTGGGGCTGCTGGATGAAATATACTATTAAATATATATTAAAGAATATAAATAAAATTAATGTAATTATCTGGGTGATTAGAGTGCTTCTGTTATAATTTTAGGTCAGTAGTGCTTCTCTAACAATCAGAAGGTCGCTATATTCCTGAGAACTGTCTTTAGTTTTTTTGATGGTTTGTAACTGGACTCAGCTGCCCGTGATCATTGGGCTTCAATGAATAAGCTAAGCAAAGCAAATAGCCGATGAACAAAACATTCAAAGTTCTTGAAAGCAAAACTTGACACACAAAATATTCCCTGTTCCTCTCATGAACACACACACACATCATTTAAAAAAGCAGTATTGTTCTGATGTTCTCTGAGCCTAAATACAATCTGTTTTTATTTATTTGTTACTTCTATCCATACAGAAATAATATTTATTCTGTTTTTGAGTTAATATATGAAAATATATAGTTAGCGGTTATAATAAAGTAATCAAGCTATTTTTATGAACATTGGGTGACATTGGGCATACTACTAACCACACACATTGATTATGTTTAATCACAGATGAAATATACCCCCTTGTGTTGGTTAGTCTTTAAATCAAAGTCTTAACACTAGCACTTAGCTTTAAACAATTTCTAAAGTTCCTACAAAACTTAATGTACTTTACCTAACCTTTCTTTTAACATGAATCGGTTAAAATATCTGAATATGTTCTTCACAGAGGATACGCGTCCGGTAACCAGACGTGGATTAGGCGTCCGGTAGTGACGTCACCGGGTTGTGGGGTCCCGGAACGCCATTACCACAACGATACGATGATCGGCCAGCGTTGTTCGTGGTGTAGTGGATAGAGTGCTCGGCTGATATCCAAGAGGTCCCTGGTTCGAAACCCATCGGTTTCTTTAACTTTTTGTCACAGATTTTGCTTTGAATGTAATTTCTTCTTAGCTGTACATCTTTTGTTAGAATTTTTGGCATTTATAATTTTACTAGAGAACCCGTGCGGCTCAATGAGCCGCGTAGTATGAAACTTAACGCCGAGGAAAACGTTATGCTTAAATTCGAGTAATTCTAGTTACATCTTATAGAGTTGTTTAAACACTTGTTAGGAACTAATTTTAAATATCTCTATTTGCGTCGTCAAGGCTCACCTACGTTATTTCTGCTCTCAGTTTTAACTTATAAATTCTAATGAATGCTTCTATTCGAGTTACATGTTGCAACAAAGTTTTTACAGCTTTGAGAATTGAAGAAAACTGTTACCTTACTGATAAGCTGTGTTAAGTAATTTAAGCTGGGTCATTTTATTTCTTTTATTTGAGACATCCCCCTAATCAAACGGATTTTCTCCGTAGAGAATCCTGAAAAGTGGGGTGATATCCACCATTTCATGTGCTCCATGTTTTACCCACAAACTCTGGGTTACCAACTGGACAGCCATAATCTGCTTTGAATAGGCTAAAGCAGCAACACCATTGAAAGTTGGTTAATGTATTTTAACGTGTTGTCTGTCAGTCACAGTATATGCCCCGCGTCAGAACATTCTCACGTTGTTCGTTGGAGTTTCTCTTAATACCTGTCCCAAAGTTTTGAAAGTATGGATTCATTTGTCAAAATAGGTTGGATAACTCTTGTAGCTATAAGATTTGGATAGCAATTTTCTTTTTTTTTACAGCGTATATTATTTGCCTCTCATAAATCATAAAAATAATCTTGACCGTAACTACTCGATCGTTGAATACATAAACACTAATTCCTTCACTTATGTTTGGTCACTTATATTGCTACTAAAACATTCAATAGTAAATGAGTTTTTGAAACTCCTTATTTTTGACTTGAAATGTCTGGATTGTGTTGGTGGATGCAGTCAAAAAACTTTGTAAAAGTTTGTCCGAGGAACTGGCAACATAGCCTAGAAGTAAACAATCCATTTGCGTTTTTTCTCAATTGAAATAGAGCGAGTAATACAAAAGTTTACAATAAAAACGTACGGTCCGCCAAGATTTGGTATAATCTTACTACTTGAACTCATCATAGTCAAGGCATTAACATAGTTTGTGAGTGAAAATTTAAAAACGTACGTTTTCAGGAAAAGCACTTTGCAAATTTTTTTCCCCTTTTTTCAAAACTTTTATTATTTTTTTTATTTCATTAACATTTGAAGTTTCATAAAATGTCCATGGTAACGCAATATCTTTGGTAGTTTCTTTTTAAAAGAGCATCTTTAGTGGAAAAACACAAAATCCTGTCACGACCATAACGGACGTTTAAATTAATATTAAAAATAGTTAATATTATTTTTATAGCTATGTTTTGCTATAAACTAATTTACTTTTATGACCATTATACAATAAAAAGGTCACTGAGCTTTTGGTATATTTGGTCTTTCTAGAAAAAAATAATAAAACTCAAAAAATTGAAAAAAAACCAATAAAATCTTTTTAAGTTTGTATAACTCCGAAAAAACTTACCTGAGACCCGAAAAATTGTTATGTTTGTATAGAGGTGTGCTTCTTTTGTGTATAAAACATTAAAATATGACGATATTTTAATTTTTTAAATTTTTATGATAGAAATCATAAACGTGATGGTCAGGGACAAGCGGTACGGTCGTGAATTGTCTGGAATAATCTAAATCTTTCTAAACAATCCTTCAATTATCCTGTTAGTTATAATAAAAATATGTGTTTCAATTGAACTAAACTGTTCAATTTACAATTATATTAAAGTTATTGTCACGACCAAACACATTATAATCCATAAGGCTGGATTGGTCGTGAAAAAACCCGCGATGGTCGTGAAACTTTGGTCGTGAAATAACGTGTTATTTGGCTCTGTTCTGGCGGTAGCCCTGCACCTCATGTTCGAGGATACAAAGTGGACTTCTAGGTTAATCTAGCAATTGAAATATCTTATAAACAAAAATTAACACCATGTCTACTTCATCGAATGACTACGTACGGTCATGGACACACCAAAATTACAAAAAACACAATCTTTCCTTTATTAATCTTGTAATTCCTCCTTTCAACTCGAAACGACCGGCACTACAATCCTGACGTACACCCCGAACTAGTCTCTAAAACCAACTGACTCCATTGACGCCAGGCTTGCCACTGTCGTGCTCCAAAGTTGAAAATTTTTCCCAAATGGTCGTGACGCCAAATCGAGGGACAGACTTATTTTGTCATGGTAGTCAGTTTTTAATGACAATAAAATTATAATATGCTCCTTTTTTGTAAGTTTAATAACCATTGATGACATAAAAATATGGCTTTATATATTTTGGCATGAATAATTAGTCTAAAAACAGCGTGAAAGTTGGAAAATGTACCCTAGGGACACGTCATGGTCGTGAATTTCGAGACTTTAAAAATACGAAAAAAATACCTAGAACCTATTTAAAACCAAATAAATGTGTGTAACATGTTGCCCCCGTCCCAAAAAATATTAAAACACATAATAATAAACTACAAATCCAGTATCTACGAAGTAAAAGGCCAGGGACATGAAAACGTACGTTTTTAAATTTTCACTCTCGTACTAAATGTTGTGAAATATCTTGACCTGTCAGTGTCAGAAGTAAACATTTCTTGCATGCATTTATTTGATCTGCCATTAGGCAAGTTTACATTACCACCGTGACAACACTATGTGCTTCGTATATTTTTTCACTTCCAAATTAAGTTGCATAGCAGAACTGACAAATATTATTCTTCTCACCAAGTGAATGTGTATCTGGATGGGTGTCTGTTAGACCAGACCTCTCTTTTTCTACTCCCCTCATACGCACGCATAAATAAGATAGCTTATTATTAGTTGTCTTATCCTCCCGTTTTCAATATTTCTTCTTTGAACTTGAGGCATTTTCTGTTCTTCCAAAAAAACTGATTAACTGTTTAACTTGGTCTTAACCTACTTGAGTATTACAAACATCAATATTTACTCCCAAAAAGCTAATGAGTTTCTTTTTATAAACAGCTGTTTTTGTTTTTAAATTTGTTCTATGTATTTCTTATGGGGAAAACCCAACCTTTGAGAGGGTCTCATGCTCTTAAGAGTAGGAATTTTAAGATTCTAAAACCTTATTGCACAACTACATATTGAGACGAATCTTTTGACACCTTAAACGTTCAATTTGGTCTACAAATAAGGGAGGAGTTGCGTTAACAAAAAACGGCTTCACGTATTATATATATAGATGTTATGAAGAGAATTGAACCTTCATTTGATTTTTTCCACTATCAGCAAGTTTGGTTGGTTAGGTTAGGTTATGACAGTAACTGCCGGACGCCTAATCCACGTCCGGTTACCGGACGCGTATCCTCTGCGTATTTTCTTATAGTACTTCGCAAATTCGTATAATTTTGTAACTATTTTCTTTATCACAACGCTTTGTGAGGAATACTGTTCAAAAGTGACGTTGAAGAAATCGCACCAATCGCAGCCAACTGTCCGCTAGAAGTTGCGCAGTGACAACAATTTGCGTCAAGCAAGGTAGGAAAAATCGGCCATCTTGGATTGATGTGAGTAATGTTCTGAGTGTTGTTTTAACAGAGATTTATGTGCAAATTGAGAAAGGTTATGATAAACATAGGTCAGTATAAGTGTTAATATCGTTTTATAAATATTTTGTGTGTTTAACTATGTGGTAAGTAAGTGATTTACTCAACCCACTTCTTGAAAACCCGATGCAAGGGGGATGTGGCTACGCTTGGAGTAGATGAACAGCGTTATGTTAAAACCGATTTTACCGATTTATATAATGATGTACGTCTAAGGTCACGTTACATATGTGCTTTTAACATACCGCTTGATAAATTTACATTTTCATAATTCAACAAATTATTATAGTTTAATGTAATTTTTCACGCAAAATTTAGCTACCTTGAAGTGATACGACCCAGGTCCATGGCTATCTTCCCGAATTTATGTTTGTTTGGGGAATTAAAATTGTCATTGTTATATTTTGGAGTGTAGGCCTATTCTAGGGAAGCATGGCTTATAATATCACACGGGTAGACCATTTGAAATAGCAAAATTGGTATTGGTTTTACCAGCCAGCATTAAACTTGCCCTCCATTAAATGTTATTCTTCTTAGGCAATGAAACAATAGGTGCCCATAAGTTAATTAAATGGGGCTATTAAAACATTAACATATTGTTACATGGAACATTTTGTTAAACTTATTTATTTTATTTTATTATGGAATTTTTGTAGGCCTAAGTAAACTTAACTTACAACTTCTCAACATTGTGGATTCCAAATGCAAACTAAGTTCCTTATTCTTTATGACATTGGAGAATACATGAGCCAATACAATGATAATAACTTGGTACGGTAGGCCTTTTTTATGAAAACATTTTAACAAGCTTTTTTAGACCAAATCATCTAAGTTACTGTAACTTAACCCTAGAAACTAAATTAGGCTAATGTTTTAAGTTAAACTTCAGGCAGAGGATAAGTTACATGTCCGGTAACCGGAGGTTGATTAGGCGTCAGGCAGTTACTGTAAAACCTAACTTAACTACGGTAACCAAACTTGCTGTAATGAAAAAATTGAATGAAGGTTAAATTCTGTTCTTAAAATAAAATTATATGTTACCTAAATACCAACCTCAAATTCTAACAAAAAAATTACAGTTAAGAAGAAACAGCATTCTAAGCAAAATCTTTGACAAAAAGTTAGGGGGGGATTCGATCTAGATACTTATTATTATTCAATATGTCTACACTGGGGTAAGTTAAAACTTATATGATGTAATTTTGAGATGTCTCTATGTAAAGTTTTTTTTACACTTAAATCCAAAAATGCAATCAGTTTTTGTCGGAGAGATTCCCAAGTGGCCGTACAATTAAATAATAAAGTTAATATCAAGCTTCAGTTTCATTGAGTTAGTCAGATATTTGTGGTTTGGACGAGTCCAAGTTCTAGCAGCCAACTAACATGAAAGGGGAGGAAGGTTTGTTCGTGCAGAAACAGTGGATTTAAATTCTCGAGCTTTTACGTTTTCCCCAAATGCCACTAAATAAGCCAAGATGTAGCCTAACCCCTTAGTTTAAGTTAGGCCCTACCTATCTCCATAACTTAATTTCCTTTAAGTTGTTCAGCTGTCTTTTGCATTTTGTTCTGTTAACCTTAAGTAGTTTTTGCTTACCGGTACCTAACATTAGGAGACTGATTTTCATACCAGGCCTAACATAACATAACTTACCTTACTTGAGGTTGGGTCGGATAAAAAATGTTAACTCCAGGTCTTGGGCCAAAATTGTGATGGTGCATTGACTAAAATAAACTTGCTTTGGAGATTAAGTTATTGGTTAAAAAATAAGACAAATTGTTATTGGTAATATTGTACATTAAGTTATCTCCCCTTGATCATAGTTAAATGTCATCTGTGGTTTCGGAGAAATCGCCAACGTCTGCTGTGGCTGCAATGAAATCGTAAATGTTTTCTGCAGCCACAGCTCTGAAATTCATCATCTCCAACTGTGATGTCGTGAGAACCTCTTACTCAGAGATTCTATCATTTGTCTTCAAAACAGTGATTGCGGCCTTTGTATCCGTATCAAAGCGTAAAAACTGTGGCGAAATTGTGATTTTTCTATCCCACAATCTTTGTAGACGAGCTTTTTGCAATAAGTTATCAATTCTTAGCGTGTGTGTGTATGCTACCTACAGTTTATTTTACACTGCTCCTTAATATAATGCCTCTAGGCCTTTTTCTTCTTCTGCAACACTATCACAAACTGTTGTATGTTTTTCTGCTTTGTGGCCTCTTAAGGCTAGTTTAGCTTAATTGACATTTTGTCACATGATTTGTCAAATAACTTATTGTCTACTTTCCTCTTTGGTCAGTAGGTAGGTTATGAAGAATTTCTCTATTATTTTGTATACATTCCAGAGTTTTTTTTTCTTGTTTAAAAATCTAAAATTGTTCATTGTGTTTACATGTGGCTTAGGTTGCTATCCCCAATCGTTAATTTTGGTTATTAGAATTATGTCGATACTTCTATAGGTGATAAAATATGGCACAGGTAAATTAAGTTCAAGGCCTAGTTGGCTTTCTGCCACTGTCACCAGAAAATCTTTCTCCGTTTTATCCAATCATGCGTTAATGTGTAGCCTACACATAACTAACTCCAATCATATATGACATATGTAGGCTATATTGTTGTAAAAAAAAAAAAAAAAAAAAAAAACTAGCCTACATGTTCTTTCTAAACTGTAAATAATAATTAAATTGAGCGTAAATAAAATTCCCTATATAACATTTCCTTTGTTATCAACATTAAGTTAAGGGAGAAAGAAGCTGGAATTGCTTACCAGCATGTTATTATATAGTTTGCTATGCAGAGCTTTATAGGTTAAAAAATTGTAAACCAATAGTGAAAGAATTTAAAATATTAGCTTGAAGAGGTGAAATTGATAGGCTACTCCTGCTGCTGACATAATGTCACTTTAGCTGACATTACTAGCATTGATAGCACAGCAGGGCTGACATTTTGTAAAACTCCCCTTCTTATTTATAAAATACTCATGATTATTTTGCTTATGATTGTTATTGATAAACAATGTTTTTAAGATTAGATCCATTCTTGTAGGAATTCTAATTTTTCACTGAGCCTACTTGTAAAATTGATGAAAACTTTAAATTTGCATCTAGTTTACCAGACAATTTTACGCTTTAGTTTAACATCCTTTACCGCAAAGTTTTAATGTTCCGTAATGGAGCAATGTGTTAATCGTCGGTCAAGTGTGTGAACCAGCAGAAATGACCGTCCCTTATCTAATCAATCACATAAGAGCAATCTCAACGACCATTTAGTTTACCGTTGTGACTTGTTGGTTGATAGCAATAAAAATAAACTATTGGACATTAGGTTGCCAAATTGTATTGGTTATTTGCTCAGTTTTGTTATAAAAGCAGACGGTGCTTAGCCAAGCTAATGCATCAATTCAAATCAAGCTAATGTAGTATTGTCCACTTCAAAGTTTAATTGTGCAAAAATATTTTCTATTAGCGCTAACTTAGGCACCCTGGTATCCTTTCAATTGACTTTTATTTAATAAACTACAGCTTTCATTCTGTAGTTGTAAACACAATGTAGTTCATTCTGTAAAAGAGGGCAAAGTTCCAACTAGGCTATAGGGTGTATAACCAAATGATAAAGTAACTAAAGAAGAATTTCTAGGACTATTCCTCCTTTTCTTTCAAAAAATCATATCAGACCACTTAAGCCTACTAGTTAAATATGCCTTTAGGTTTATGGTGATGGGTCAGTCTTAACTCCAAAGCTGATTAGCCCCCTATTTTACCATCATCAATGGATCTTGGGAAAACTACTGGTACAGGGATAAAATTACTAAAATCGTCTACTTTTACTATTACGTAATAATAATTAATTCATTGGCTAACATAGTATGTATCAGACGTTCCTAATTTAACAAGTTTTAGGGGACGTCGGTGTAACGTGAAAACCCATTATCCAGACTGGCCTCTGTCTTGAGGAGTCTACCATTCAAATGTATCTGGGTACTTTGTCCTGTTTTATTCATTATCATCGATAATTTTTTTCGATATGTTTGTATTTTTATTTTCCATTACAATCCATAATCCTTCTTTTTTATATCTTCACATTGAGAACTGATCTTATTCAGGCAATAATCATATAAATTAACCTATTATATTGATTAAGAAATGAAACTGTTCTAAACTAACCTTACATAAGTTAACAAACAAACCAAACTTGCTGTATCATTTCAAAATTTCGTTTGATATAACAGAAAACGCATGTAGGGAGTAACAACCAAAATTTCAAAAGGTTACCTAGAGTAAGTTTGGTTAGTTAGGTTCAATTAGTTTAGAACAGTTTCATTTCAATATTATATATATATATTTTTTAAATTTGTGTTTATAGGCCTACTGAACAAAGTCTATTTTTCGTGTAGGCCTAGTTGCAAGCTGAATTTGTTTTAATTTGTCAACATCGATAGCCTATATGAATAAAAATCGATAATAATGAATGTTCCCTTTAACAGGAAATTACCTGTATTTGTCATGTAAATGTTTGCCTAAACTTTGATGTTGTTTGCAGGAATAAACCAATGTTAAGGGGGTGCGAGGTAGGGCCGCAAGATGTCTGCTAGCATGAGGACTACACTACAGACGGTTCCAGAGTCCCTTCCCGCAGATCACGTCAGTAACGCCAACGTGAGAAATGTACGTAGCAATGATACTTTACGCTTGACACCTTGCATGGGGTATAGTTGATGTGTATTACATGCTTCATCACCATTGATAGAATATTTGTTTATTTCGCTCATCCATTCATCATACACATTACTGTGGGGAGAATAATTTACGGCAATATGATATTGTTAAGCAACTGCTTTTTCTTTAGTTGACTGAAAAAGTTTTTCAATAATGGCAAGCAGCAAGGATAGTGCGAGAGAGAAAAGAAATTCCTCCCACCACTCTTTCGTACTCTGAATACGTAGATTCTATTTAATAGGAATTTTGAGATGACTACATAAGAATAAAAGCTATTGTGGTGGAAGGTTTCTAGTGCAAACTTGCATACCATTGGCCACTTCTAAATTATTCAATCTATGCTTGAATGACAAAATACCTTGGTATCACACTAAAAAATTAAGTACACAAACAATTTATAGCCTATATACAAATTGTCATAAATCTTAAAAAATACTAAAAAATAGCTACTTCATAGTTTCTGCCTGCTGCTATGGTTAGGTTACTTAAGTTTCTTTAGTAAGCAACAAGCGACTCTTCACTATAGTATTTCCTATAGTATGCAACAATGCCTTAGACTCATTGGCCATAAGTCACCATGGGATTGCATCGCAGCTAGAACAGCTTATTGTGCACCCTCGTTCACAGGTCCTCATTCTCCGTCAAATCCCAGGTCCTTGGTGAACCGTGAGAGCCTTTTGACTATGGTAACCTGTTCTTCCCTTTGATCTCCCATCAATAGGCCAAGGGATCTCAGACGCAGACCTTGTAGGGCTGGACACATAAATATACCTTCACAGCTTTCACAAGGTCTCTGGCTGGGACAAGACGTAGCGAGATTTCCCTGAAAGGACTCAGCTCCTGAACTTGCTTGACCAGCCAATCCTTTGTGGCTGCGTCAGCACAGCCTCCACCTATCTTCCTGGAGGCTTCATTAGAGTCAGCTTTGGGGGTACCACCCTTGCCCTGCTTTTTCCCAGCATCCTAGTTCCCGGAGGAACTGGCTTTGCAGGGAGCAGAGTTAGGGTGCTTGGCAGCCCACACCAGCCTCCTCTCACTTCTGGATAGCACCTTTTCGCCTTTGGCTAAAGCATCCGCTATCTTCCATCTTTGCAACTCGCCCCTGGAAAGTCGTTTTTCGTTCCTTTCCGGTTTCTGCGAGCTTGTTGTCATCGTCAGATTTCAGTAGACCTTCCTCCTCCATTTGGGTCCAAGATTGTCTACATTGTTCTCACGAATACCGGGTAGCCTATCTAAGCCCACCTCCCCAGTGACCCGATTAGAGAGGTAAGGGGTGTGTATGACTGGGTTACCCCTGGTTCCCAGAAGGCTCCGTTAAGACACTGAATATTAGGCCCCCAGTGCCACAAGACTCTTGGCACGGATCGAATTACACCTTAGTTTAGGGCCCCCCTCATTTGGTTCTGTAGGTGGACCAACACCCAGTGGCAGAAGGTAGCTCTCCGCAGCTAACAAGTGAGAGTTGGGGTTTAGCTTGTGGCCAATCTGCCGAACCAACCCCGCATGCGAGGTTTGGCCGGAACGGTGCGAAATTTTCTCCCACTCACTAAACCCCCATACCTTCCGGCTAACCCCTTTCTTTGCTGCTTGTTTAACACACAGGTACTTAGCCTATGTGTACGGGCAAATGCAAAGCAAGGTTTAAAGAGGCTGCCTTATCGATCGCTTATTTATTTAGCTGATCCACTAGCTGCCATTTTTTTTTACATTGAATCATTCTTTGTTTATGTCTTCATATGCAAATTACACAATAGGTTCTCCAAGACTGAATGAAATTAGCTACGTTCGGAATCTTGCTATGGTTTTTGTTTTAGAAAATGAGAAAAATTGGAATCTTTTTCAGGCTTTGCAGTTATTGGTTGAATCCACCTCCATTACGAGCTGTGCCTAGTAAGGGTTGCCATTTTTTTGGTTTATTAGATACTCATTAGAATGCTACTAATCCACACTTTTATACAGTTTTACATTGTTGACGACGACTCATGTGTGTGGCCCGTCACTGCATTTAGCGGCGATGTAGCAGTACTGACAACCCACCCGCAGCTTAATTAAATCGTTTTATCTAACCTCCAAGTACAGTGTCGTTGTGTGTTTAAAGTAGCAATTGACCCGTTCATCCGATATTGTCATGGCAGCTCAGTTGGCTAAGGTGTTGCGAGTTACCTGTACTTTGTGCAATCCACATTAACCTTACTAATGTAGCATGGATGGAGTGGAGCCCACCTGAAATAAACAGTGTCCGGCTTGGGTGGAAGTTGACGGCATTAGTGACTTTTTATAAAGATTGCACATAATACCTTGGAGGACACTGCCCAATACCTTGGACTTTTCATTATTTGCTTTTAATTCGGTAGAAAATGTACATATCCTGTTGAAATACATATACCGTATACTAAAGACATAAAAGGACATAGGCCTAACCTAAAAAAGGAGTCAATAAAAAATAAAAACAAATATTCTGGCATTGATGGTTCAAGCTGCCAAATTATGACTTCAAATTATTCTTTATTAATTGAGTTAATTGACTTGATTTGTGTTTTTCCACAGAGAATTCAACATGAGTTGGCGCTAGTTTAATTACCTGTTGTTAAATCTCTTTAATTTTAGAATTTAGAACGAGAATGGAAAAGACCAAATTACAGTAGGCCTAATTGTTTTAAAGAGGTCAATCTTGTTAACAAATTACTGTTAAATACATAGATAGGCCTAACTTAAATCTCATTACTTTGCATCTCTGAAACAAATAGTCCTTCATCGCATTGTCCATTTATATTAAAATTATCTCTATTTTAATACAAAATATGTCTTAATGCTGTTTCAATTATTTATCCTGTCAAGTATTTGGTACATCTTTATCTTAATTATATGTTTTACAATATCAAAATGAGTTGACCCTTTACTAAAATTGTTTTGTGTTTTCCTTATTTGAATTAACCGACCATTTTATACCTTCTGTAAAGTTACTGAAGATTAGAGGTATAGTATGACAAACACTTGGGCAGGTTTCAGTTTTGTATCTTATCTCTTTGATAATTAAGGTGAGTCATTCTAGGTAACCGTCCCGCACGTTTGATTCAGTGAGAATAACTTGCCAATCCGTCAATCAAGTTACGAAAGTTGTTGGTGTTCAAAAGTTGGCAAAGAACCTCATACTTATTATTTACTTATTTACTTATTATTTACTGTAATGTTACTGTTATTCTTATAACTGTCAGTTAGGGTCGTATCTGTAAGAAGATGACCCAAGATAAATTATTGGACATCACTTTAGCGAATTTCCCAAATATTTTTGCTTTATCTTAGGTAGAAATTGTAGTCATATAGGCAGATTTATGAAAACATAAATGAAAAGAAATAAAATCTGACTTATAACTGTTTGATAGTTTTTATAATTTTCGAGTTGGAAAGCTTTTTACAATCCATCAATTGACCATACATTACAACAAACATTATGTATACAAAAGATGAACGTTTTTAACGTATTAAGATGTACATTCACGTTCAGTTGAGTAGCAACACCTACTAATGGAGGTTGTACCGTTTTATTAACAGTTGAAAGGACTATAACATACTAAAATTTAATCAAGTTAGTTTCAGCTGTTTTTTTGTAAAAATTCCATTTTTAAAACAAATGAAATGTGAGGTCCTAGTGGAAAGACATGACAGCTCTGTTAGAAACAGCTGTTTGATGACAAGTGCTCACAGCTGTTCTAGAGGTCTCTGTGTCAATTAATGACCTTATCAGTGTTTGTTGTTGCCCCACCCAGAGCTATGTGTGTTAAAAATCACAAGATGATGTTTTACTAATTGATTAGGTGTTGCAGATGGTTAAGAATGTTCACTGAAGTGTTTTAAATCCTACTAAAAGTATTTTTTTTTAATTAGAAGTAATCGAAGGAGAGATTTTTCTAACTGATAATCCTTTCTTTCGATCAAGGTTGCTTTCAAAAGCTGGTTTAGTTTAGTAAGCTACTTGTAGTATAAAAATGTACCTACTGCAATGTTAAATTACCTTAACTATAAACACTCGTTATCTCTTCTTAAGTCGTCGTAATTGTAGAAAAAAATCTTGCAAGCGTAACTGTCAATGGTATGCTGACGACGAACCTACTACATCCCTGCTCAGTGTGTATGACTTGTAAACCCCAACAATGCTAATATTGTATTAGTGTCAATAACTTTGACAAGCGCCATCTTGTGGAGTGGTGTGATTTACTTATTTAAACCTATAATATAAGACGGATTACGATAGATAATATTGTGAAATTCCACATGAAATAATAGTTAAGTCGAGAGGAAATAGCTCAAGCTCAAATTTACTGCCTGATGAGTCTAAATATAGGTAGGAGTTAGATTATTCTATGTTTACAAGTGGCTAAATGACAGTGGTAAGGTATAGTAAGGCTATGTTAGTCCAAATTAACAGAAAGTTGCTGATAGTAAGACAAGTATCATACACAACTCACCCGGGAAGGTGTTTGTAACTTCTTTTTAAACTTACTTCATCTTGCTTTGTCCAGCGTAATATACTATTATGTTGTAGCATGGACTTTTAGATAGTGAAGTATGCACCTCACTATATCCCATCTATACCCAGCTGTAAACCAGTTTTCTTTGTCCGTGTAATTCGGTTTGGCAAGTGTAGCTAGTCAAGGCATTTTGCAGTGTGGTGATTTATACTGCTAAATCACTGGTGCTTGGTAATTTATTGAATCTTACTTGCCAGTGCTAGGGACACATTTAGGCTTTAGTAGCACTCATCCTGGCTGACTGACAGTGACATGTTTAACTTAATTTGACTAAAACAATGAGTGTAGAAGTTAGGTCTATTTATGTGTGGTTCACGGTTTAGCAGATAGAAATAGTTACCTCAAATAAACATTGATGGACTTATATATTTAAAAATACCCCCGAGCAAACCTGCAGACTAAGCGAATTTCCAATTACCAGGCTGGATTTCTACTCAAATACCCTGGAAATTGTCAGATTTATTTCCTATTTAAATAACATTAGTTTTAATGTACCTAGGTTTGCTGATACAGGGAAGGTATTGAGGTGTGTTTTTATTGAAATGTTGATAGGTTAGTATGAAATAAACAAAATTGCCAAATTTGATCAAAATATATCCTAACGGTCACGGAGAAAATTCAAAAATAGTTTAATTTAAAATTCCCATGATATTCTTATGGAGAAAATGAAAACTGTTGTAGTTTACTTGTTTATGGATATATATTGATAAAATTTGGCATATTTATTTATTTCATCCTATTAACGTATGATCAAAAAACACTTTTTACCTTCCCTGTGGCAGCAAACCTAAGCACTTGTTAAATCTAATGTTATTTAATTAGGGAATAAAAAAATATATCTCATTTATGGAAATATTTTAGTAAAAATGTTATCAGACAAGTTGAAATTCGCTTAGTCTGCAGGTTTGCTGCGGCGGGGGCATCTATCAATAAATACCTTGATAAATTCTTAATCAGCATATTACTTCATTATTAATTTCATGGAAGGTAAATACAAATAGTACTAATAACGCTTGAAACACATATTTACTCTAATAGGTACTGTTTTGACAAGAAAATAAATATTAAAGTAGTGTCTTGTCATCCATCTATTGAGGGATGATGATTGGTCCAATTAAAATCGATCACCATTATCATCTTATTATATATTTACTGTCTTGTTAAAATAGTACAAGTGTAAATATAGTTTCAAGTGTTATTAGAAATTAGAGAACTGTATTAGGCATATTTATATTTACTTTTCATAAAAACTTTGGTAGAATGAATCTTGACAATAATCGTTTGACAGCAATATGCAAAATCTCAAGAATTTTTTATTAACCAAAGTACAAACTGTTCTAAGATTTTTTTAATTTAAAGCAAATCAGGCTTATTGCATTTTTTTAGTATTTTTTATTTCATAGCTTTCTATTAGTTCTAAATTGGACAAAGGAAAGGTAAATAATCCTAAAGCTGTAAATTTATTCAATGTTTTTACACCAAAGCAATCCCTTTTCATAACATTTGTTTCAAATTCTTTGGAAATGGTAGGCATAATAACACTAAACACCTTTGACAATAGATACAGAACCAGATAGCCTATTCCATTCCCTTGTTCAAGTTTTTGCAGGTTTTACAATAAAAATAAACATTAGTTAAATTTAGCCACCCAAAGAGAGTGATGATTTGTAACTACTAATTTATTATGAGCATCTTTTATGCCACATCAACCTAACTAACATCAACAAAAACTAAGGGACACTCAGTGAGCGTCCTCATACAACTATTCGTATGTAATAAAAATTGTCTAAAGTTGGTAGATGTCAACTTCAGCCCCGTAGTGTAGTTAGCAGACAACTGCTAACAGGTGGTCTTGTGGTCGTGGTCGGACAGCAGACGACGACAACTAGGCTAGGACAAGCTGCCATATCTGGAGGCAACTGACCTTGCTGCCCTTCCTTCGACTCTCCTCTCTACTCTATCCACACAAATCTGCAATGAAGCTGTAAACTGCTTGACAATGTAGCTGGGTTAAAGCTAAGCAAAGATTGTTTTTTTTAATTACGTCATTTATACGTCTAATGACACATAAAACATATATTTACACTTATACATACTGTTTACTAGTGCTCGATTTATTAAAAAATAGGTTTCAGAACTGTAATCTGTTTAATGTGATTAGTACCTATTTATGCCAATATTTTTGTCTTTCCGAAAGAGAGGTACTCCGTTCGGCCGTGTTACCCCTCAAATTGAGCACTGCTGTTTACTCCTAAGACAGTAAATATACATAAGGACTGGTAAGTGGTGATCAGTTTTGATTTGACACTACGATCATTATCAGACTCAATACAGTAGTTCAATGACGTCACTGATCTCTACTCTCTTTAATCTGTAACTAAATAATAAAAAGTAAACTACACAGGGTTATTTTAAACTTAATATAAACTATTTAAAAAAAAAATACTCTACTACTTTTTTTACAAAGAGATATAAGTAATATTATCAGAATAAATTCAATTGTCTAAGTAGCCAAGTTGTTATAGTTGTCGCCCTCAAATCTAAAGGTTGCTGGTTCGATTCCAAGCAGGATTTATTCTTGGTTCTGGATCTAGGTGCTGGGCCATTAGTCTTCGGGATTTATTAAACAAAATCTTGATTTTAAGATAACAAGTCTGGACCCCCTTACAAAAAAATTAAAAAAAGCTACTGGCATTGACAATTATTGTTAACAAGATAAAAAAGAATGTCTTTAAGGAGAGTGGAGAGAGTTTTCCTTGTGGTTTTCTCTGTTTAAACGTCAATGTTTACTTCCTTTCTGCTCTACACTACTCTAGTCTCTTACAAGATAGCATGGACTTTTCCATAACATTGTTGAGACAATCATTCACTTTTTATCAGAGCAACTCAGGACTCCTTGAAAGAGTGAAAGTAGTTAATTAGCATTTCTACTAATAAGTCACAAGGTGATTGTTACCGAGCCAATTAGTTTGCTGCTCGTTAGTACTATTGTGACTGTTGGTACTCTTTATTTTATTACGATTTTCTAAATTTGCTAAATGATAATTACTTTTAAGTTTAAATGTTTGCCTGTCTATCTATCATGCAAAAACAACTGAATGTAATTGTCAAGATTATTACAGATAAAATCAACGTACCAAGTGATATTTCTAATGCACACATATTTACAAACAGATTTATCTCAGGTTAAGTTAGTTTGCATGAATGAGCTAGCTTAATTGCTTAGATTTGTCAAAATTGAGTTTTTATGGCTGAAAGGGACTTCGGGGAAGTAATTATTGATGGATATCTGTGTTAAAAAACATCAATGACAGGATATTTATGTTATTATTTATTTCTTAAATGCTTTTCTTTTTTAATTTTTACAGAAGAAATCTGATTAATTTTTAAATGCACTGTTCAGCTAATAATATAGCTGTAGGCATAATGGTTTATGCCAATTAAACGCAAAACGCATATTGCTTTATATTATAATTTTTTTATTAATAATTTAAACTGAATGACTGCAAAAAATTTCGTCCATGCATGGACAAAAGGATTTAAGTATATGTATTGCCTTTTACATATTAAATTGTACTTTATATCAAAATTAAGTAAATTAGAATCAAATATGGAATTAAACTATATAGTTTATATATAGTTGATGTATATAGTTTATAGTCATACAATGAAATTATACAATCAGAATAGTGATTTGAATATAAAATAGTTTTGTTTGCTGAAGTACCTACTCAAAAGGTTTAATGGGATTCGTGTGCAATCTGGCATTATTGGAATTGGAACAGGACTTATAGCAGTTATATTGTTTCTAACTTGCCTGTTGTCACCCTGTTTTACTTTCTGATTAAAATTTATTTATTGTAGGGGTATAAAAAAGCACATACTAAACAGAAATGCACAAAAAACAGAAACAAAGCTCATACTTTGTTGACAGCTCAGGCTAATGTATTTTTTAAATTTAACTTACTAATGTTTGCGACTGGGTCTTTAATCTGCACCTTTTTCTTGGATAGCATACAACATTACTTAAATATCACGGTACTTTTAATACTTCAATACTTTAAAATGTTTAAAATATATATTTTGTATAGAACAATAATTAATTGTTGGTAGATTGTCTATAATTGTGTTTCCTCGTATTAATATACCTTTATAAATAATATCTATGTTAATTGATCAAATTTCATGGTTTGAAAAATGGAGAGGAGAAGACCACTCTAGTAATCCGGCTAAATGTGATAATTAAAAAAAAAAGAAAAAAATGATGGGTGTTAAACTAAATAATTATTTTTATATTTGCTTTTAATTTAATTTTGCAAGTTATATTGCGTGACCGGTTCTAAAACATAACCTTTCAAAAGGTTGTCGATAATTAAAAGGAAAAGCATTTTGTTGTATTGAGCGCGTTATTTGTTAATGTACAAGTGTATCATAATAATCTTGTTTAACTATGTTGATTATGAGCGACGATTTTGCTGGAAAAGACCAAAAACAAAAACTCTTTTTTATCCACAAATTCTATACAGTGAAACCTCGATAAGAAAACCCTCGATAAAAAGTACTCTTTATAACAAGTGTCATTTTCAACTTATTTTTTACCCCTAATTGCGTGTTGCAAGTCTCGATAAGAAGTCAACCTTGATAACAAATCTTATTTGATTCCATGGGAGTCTTGTTACTAAGTTCGTACTACTGTATACAAAATGATGGAAACATTTGAGCCACTTGCTCGACCTGTCGCCAGCGTGCGGGGGTGAGCTCACAGCTGTAGTTTGCCAATATTGTACTGCAAGTTGCGTCGCTTGCCGCCACCTCACAGAACGCGCCACCGTCGCTACCCTCAGTCGTGCTCTACCTACGTTCTTATCACGTCCTTGTACACCGTCGTGGTGCGTGTGCGTGTGTGTGTGAGAGTTAACACAAGGTAACTACCACGACGTGGTCCATGCGGTAGTAACATCTCTAACAACTAACTAGTAGTGCGAGCTAAGTGCGCGAGTTGTGCGCAGGACCAGTTCAGGGGATAACAATCGATCAGGGTTAGGTTAGATGGTAACCTTCCTACAAGGTTTTAGTAGATTGTAGACGTATTTGTGTTATGAACAATGTATTTGTGTAAGTTTTGTCTAGGTGAAGTATAGAATCAATAAAGGAGCGTGTTGGAGTGATTCCAATTCCAAGTTTGTTTTCACGGAGTTTCCAAGGGAGACAGCACCCTCCCCTCTTTCCCCCGACCAATCGTTTCCCCGCGAGTTTTATTAATGAGTCGAGGCCAATGCTCGACACAACGTCACCTGACCTACTGTATTTTAACTGAAGATATTAGGGATGTTTGAAGCGCCTCCCCTACTTACAACCCCTGAACGCCAATAATGTTTGGCTAAGTGCCAAAAATGATGCAACAGCAACCCCGCTGCTTGTGTAATTTTATTGGTTGATCCCGCATGTTTTTGGGTTGTGTTTTACTTTGTATATCAGTGTTGGTTTTTTGTTAGTCTATTACTCTTCACTCGAGAAACGTGAATTTTGTTATAAATTCGATTTTGTAGTGTTTGAAACATATTTTTTATCATTATTAATCATCCATCCATCAGAGTTTTTTGTTGATTTTACGTATTCCCCAAGAATCAATAGCTCTTAAGGTAAAATGAAAGTCGGTAATTTATTCCCAAGAAACTTGCATGTGGTATTTTTTATAACGTGGTTTTCTTGACCTGAGAGTAAAACTGTGTTTTCTCACATTTAAAAACGCACAGCTTTTTTGTTAAGACTTTTTCATGGGATTTTTAAAATTATATTTCATTTTATGTTTCTTTGATTTTATGGTTCTTTGGTAAGGGATGTAGGATATATAATACATTTTTTAATATACTAGTTTAGCGTTAGCCTTAACTAATATTTCAATTTTGTATTATAATGAAACAGAGAGTGTCTATCAAAGGTGTGTCTGTAAAAAATATACCTTTTTAATTATAAAACTTTTTAAATCGTACAGTCGGGTAAAAGTTTTATTTATATGAATTTGGTGTTAATTTAGCCACTATTTAGTATCGCGTGATTACGCAAATTTACCTCATAAAAACGCCCACGTTAATAATTTAGTCATCATTATTACATAACACAGTTGTATGTACAGTATCTTTATCATTACAGCAACCACGGCAAAAATTTAACCACTCTTTGATAACGTCAATAATATAATTTAATATTCAGTACTTATTGACAACGTCGATAATGTAATGTAAATTTAGCCACATATCGTCAATAAAATACATTTTTACATGTTTTTTTTTAATTACTGCAAATTTATGTCTAAAATATGCATTGTGTAGATGATGGTTCCAACCACGTTTCACTACTACGTCTCTTTAATAACGCCGATAATGTAATTTCAGGTACTTATTGACAAAGTATATAATGAAAATTTATATGCGTTGATAAAATTAAATTTACTCGCATTGAAATTACAGAAAATTTATCTATAGGCCTACAATAGATTTTGTTTCTAACCACGTTTTTGGGCCCCATCTTTGTCGTTTTCTGTGGTTGTTAAGTTGTCCAATCGTGAATTACAATAGGAATAGTTTAACACATGTTGTACACGAGTTTCTCAAATGATCGTAGCGGAAGGCAGTTCACGTACCCCGAGCTTGCAACTTTCCTATGATTTATGAGACACAATAGAAAGCTTTCATATTGCTAGACGCCTTTCCTCTGGAACTTATCGTCACATATCGACGATTGTGGTCGCATATTGTAATATTTTGGTGATGCTGACACAGCCTCAATATCTGTATGGATAGACAATAATTTACTACTGTAGTTTTGTCAATTTTCAAGGCATGCGAAATACGAATAGGTAATAATTTTTTTAAAGACACGTCTTTACAACATTTTTAATTGAGACCCAAATAACAATGGGTTACTACGAAGATGATATTTTACGAATACAATTTATATATATATTATATAAATTGTATTTATATTATATTATATATTAAGAAACAATTTGATAAGTTGTGGTCCTAAGATTATGTGTGTTTTACGAGGAATATTTTACAATATAAATGTGAGTTTCCGTTGTAAGTTTTTTATGAACGGGTTAATATTGGCCAGTGCATGCGTGTCGCGACAAATGCGGAACTGTTCCGTGACACAACTGTGACAGCACAGTAACAGGTATCAGGTAACAGGTACGTCTTGTTAGCTGGGAAAGCGCGACCAATCTGCTTTGTCCCATTTCCCAATTTCGACCGGTGCCGGAACAACCCGCATTTAGCGGGAGAAAACATTACGAAAATCAGAGGGAAAGTTCATTTAGCGACGTGCGTGGGTCGCTTTGTCAACAGTGAAAATAGTACCTCCAATAGTCAATGATAGTACGTAATTGGTTTTGGTATTTTTTGGCTGTATAATTGTAAAATAATAATCTGTGGTGTCAGCGCCTTGCAACTTGTTGCTGCTAAATCGCAACTGCAGCGCTGTTAGATTGCAGCACACACATTGAAGGCGCTTGAAAATCGCTGTAGGTAGTCTAGATAATTGTATTCATGTACAATACAATGCATTGGCATTATCCAATTGATTGTAAGTTAAAGCATGGATTACTTAGTTATGTTTCAGCCCTAAAATGAGTTAAATTTGTTTAAATTTTTAAATTCAAGTACGCAATATAGGCTAGTAGAAACACGCGAACAAATCATCAAACTATGGTACTACAGTACGTACTTTCACAAAGGTGCATACACAACTAAGAGTGGTATGACAGTAATTTTGCCGATATACAGGTCGAAATGACATGCAAATGACCGTGTCACCCGCCAAACACAACCTTTGTTTTGATATGTCATCTACACCACTCTCGTGTTGATCTCGATAACCTACTATTGAACTGGGCGAGTGTTTCCATTGATATACTTTTAAGTTGTAACATTACTTGAACATCGATTGAGTTTCGCTGTTATTTGCCATGTAAACAAATGGGACTTGTCTTTTTGTTTGTTTAGCCCAAACCAATATTGCGTATTCTAGATAGAGGGGAATTGCCTGTTTCGGTAAAACATTTTCAAGAACTACTCTAAAAGAATGTACAGGGTTGCTTGAATTAAGTGCATTATTTAATTTTGTTATTACTGTACGTTTGTTTTGTTTTCTTGTTTTGTTCATTGCATGTTTCGAGTTGTTTACGAACGTTTATGTGCGATTTTAACGTAATATCTTCTTATAGTGCACTAATATACTACTAGATACAGCAATTTACATATCATTTTATGGAACACTTGTCGCCAAATGTCGTTATTATAAAACAACATAAATAAGTGAGCCATCACAGAATGTGGTTATGTCTAAAACTCCAATTTCTAATTATTTTTGTTGCTGACAAAGTTTGATGGGAAATTTATTTCTTACATAGTTGATGGACCATAACAGTTGCTATAGCTCAAAATTACTGTAGACTGTAGTTGTTTAATCAGTTTTACTTCTTAAAAAAAAGGTGTATTCGACGGAAAATGGTCACTATCAGCACAATCTGTCGGTGGCTCACATCAACTACCTGAAAGTACAAAAATAAGTCAAATAACACTTGTAATATATTTACACTTATACTGTATACTCGCAAGACGGCAAAAACGTATATAAAAGATGGTAATTGGTGACCGATTTCGATTGGACCAATTGGACACTCTAATCTAATCAACAGACCCAAACTAGTCACATTAACTACGACGAGTTTGATTTAAAACCGGTGACAACTTAATAGGCAATGAAATTATGGAAACACGCCAAACATACAACATAACAATACTTATTTTCCATCCACTTACTTTATAAAGTTGGGAATGTGTTGAATTTTGAAGTTTTCTTATACCGATATTAGGGGTTTACTTGAGTGCAGAAATTGCTACTTTGCTTCTTTAATGTCTTAAATTGTTTGATATATTGTTGAGTTTCTTGATTTCGACGAATTCATACAGTAGGCCTACTTTCAGAACCCATACAGTACTGTAACACTTGAAAAGTAATACATAGTTCATTTTTTTCTGGACTTGACAACGTATCTTCGTCGTCCCGAGGGTGTCAATAAGCTACTGTAACAGCTGTACCGGAACTGGGTCACTCCCGCCCTTTGTTGCCACTACTTCCGTTCTTGCCCAACACCCAGCTGATAACACAAGCCCTATGGTGACGTCATGGTCTGTTAGTATCAACAAACCCTCTCCACTATTTGAGATTTACAGCTATACCTCGGGATATTTAGATAGTTTTTTGCTATTAAAAAGGTGGTTGTCTTTTAACATTTATCACTGTAATATTAATCGGCTTTCGTTGAACGGAAGTTTGTTAGTTTAGTTAGTGCGGCAATTTGGTCCTTGAGACTCGAGTTCAAATCCAGAAAATCTCTAATGAATTTTATCCATGTTAAATGGTATGACCCGTTAGTTGAACCTCGCTGTGAGACTCTCTAAGCTGAAGGCCTGTCTATTTGGAAGAGATGGATATACAGTATAGAGAAGATAGAACCTTTTATTGTAAATTTAGTAATTTAGTAGTTAAGAAATTTAGTATATGAAAAAAATAATCCTTTTCTCTTAGTAGAAAATAGTCCATGCCTCGCGGCCTGAATTCAACGAATATCCTGCAACTTATCAAACTGAAATGATTTTACAAACTAATAAACTTTTATATCATTACCTATCTAATTTGTTTGATCATGAAAGATTCGATATAAATTCAACATAGCTATAAACTCCACTAATGAAATTGTGCAACACTCAATCACTTCTCAGCCTTTCGAAGTGTTAAAGGGGTTCGCAATTTCCAGGCTTATGGCGTTAAATGGTTCGCAACCAGAATGCATTTGTAGACATATTAGATGCAACAATGGGTGTTGGTTGGCTGGCCCAGATTAGCACAGTAACGCCAGTACAGAGCTCAGCACTGCCACTTCCCACACAGCAATATACAAGCGCTGTAGCACTGTAGGCGTCGCGATACATGTTTTATTTATTCCAATAGAAAGTCACAGGTCGACAATGTATGGTCGCTTTAGTCTTGTAGGGAGAGTCGAGGATTTGTGATGTACCTTGTTGACGACTTAAAGCGTGAATATAAAAATTATTTCAAACATTGGGTTTTCAATCGATTAACACTATTTGGTCAAGTTTATAAAGTAAAGTTTGGGGATCTGTAACATGGCTTTGGAACATTTGCACCTTAAACTAGCATATAAATTATTTAAATATATTCCTTCTAGGATTTTCAGTAATGAGAAAGTAAATTTGAAACTAAGTATTTGAGTTTAAAATCTTTTTTGTCTCAGTGCATTATTCTAAACCGATTTTATTATATAATACCCACCAGTGAGGTAAAACATTGAACTATTGACTTAATATACTTAAATTAGAATGCAACGCATATGGACCGGCATAGTCAAATCACTTCATTAATTGAACGAGCTGCGCTAGAGAGTGAGTGTACTACAAATCATACTTAGCATGATTGAATGTATAACTAGTTTTATTTAATTACAACACCATAAGACAAATAATACATTACAGCTATAATAATTTATTTATTACGTGCAGTTAGTTTAAAGTAGGTGAAATAATGATGACTTAACACATTTATTATACAGCGAAATATTGAATAAATATTGAATGGCGCTTATTATCTACCGGACAAAAAGAAACATTAAAATTATCTTCGGAACTATAACGATGACCAATCTTTATGAGTGTTTAAAATTTCTATTCTGTGCTCTCTGGATATAAGTAATCAAGCTATCGACTCTGGGCGCACACGATGTTGCAATGTCCTCGGTGTTCACATATGTATTTACTTGTTTTTCCCTTTACTTGTCCCACGATCCACGACCTCGCTAAGCCAACTCGGGCTATCTCCCAGCACTCAAGGCCACTGCACCTACTAGTAGTCGGATGTCCTTACAAACATCAATTACTTCTGTGGTCAAACCCCTCAAAATTTGAATAATGTAAGGTTTTAACTTTTCGAATGTTTACTTCGGTCAAGGTTTTGATAATTGAACTCGGGAATGGTTTCTTCCTGAGTATGGCCTTGTTGTTATATGGTAAACAAAATGTATATTGTCAATATACATAGTCTAAGTCTAAAGGCCGCTGCGAAAAAAAGTGACAACGCCGCAGCCCCGGCCTGCCGAGACAGCTGTGACTTTAATTATTCATTAATTTAGTTTCAGCAGAGCACCTACAAAAATATAGTTTCATAGATATATTTACTGTAAATAGTTTCGGGGTAGCGGAATTCTACCCCCGGACATTTGCCGCCGCATGAAAACACGCCTACGTACGTCATTTTGACGTCACGAGGGGCGGGGCCTATACACGGTCGAGTAACAGCCCGCGACCCCCAATATGTTATTAAATAGTCAACATGTAATTGTTTGCTTATAATGTGATTTGCAATACCACGGAATTATACCCCCGGAATTCTACCCCTAAAATCTACCCTCGGAATTCTACCCCCTAAAAGCTACTCCCCGTGGTCGGATACGCTGCGTATCTGCCAAGATTCATTGTTGTAGTTGATTATATTAATTATTGGTTTACGTAAATGAACGGCTCTTCGATTAATCATTACCTTCTAATATCCAATTAGGAATTAATGTTCACTATACTCTTTTATTTATATTGCTCGTAGATTTTATTTCGTTAAACTAAATGTTATTCAATAATAGTCAAACATAGTTATATTCACTATACAACAATGACTGTACCGATTTGGAATATTATCAATAGTGTAAATTGAATGCAACGCAACAGTCAATAGCCCCCAAAGCAGTGGTGAGAATAATCAAATTTGCAACCAACCACAACCCGGGCGTAGCTTCCGTTATCGATTTACAAATTTTTGTTTCAATTGTTTTAGCCCCGAGGCTTAATCGAATCGCGTCAATTTTCTCTTGCGGTAGCTTTTTTGCGATCTCACAATATTGATGTTTGACTTTCACTAAAGCGTTTTTATCAGAAGATATTTCTATACGTATTGTTTGTGTGTACAATGTATGTGGAGTATAAATGGTTGTATGTTTTAAACTCGATTCTGGAAGTGAAGCAATACAAAGCAGTGATGTGGTATTAACGTTTGAAGATAGCATTGGTTGTATCAAAGTGACCAGACCAACCGCATTCTTGCCCCTCCACTGTCCTGTGTAGTCTTGCAGTGCATTGCTACACTCAGGTCCTATGCTTTACAATAGGGATGAGCATCAATAGACCTATCTGACCCACTATCGATGGTAAAATCACCATCGATTATTATTGATGTAACGATGACATCGTCGCGAAAACATCGACACCCGATAATATTTTAGTTTCATGTTTTCGTCTGCTTTCTGGCTCAGCGAATTAACCTAGCTAATAGTTTAACGTTCTAGATGACATTTTCTCTTTCAATTTGCAAGACAAAGTATCCGCCGGATATGCTGGGGCAGGAGTGCTGCCATTGAAATTAATAACAGAATGACATTTTTTCAACATTTAGAACTAGTACCTCAACAATATTGATAGTTACTCGTGTTTTTGTCTATGTCTAGTCCAATTCAAGAAGTTTTTATTTTCGATATTTCATCAGCCGTTCAATGGAATAAAAACACGAAAATTCAATGTCTTGTTAAGACTAACATTCACATTTCCATTGCATTGAGAAGACTTCAGTTAAAACAACATCGAACGTCGATAGAAAATAATCGGCAATTATATTTATTCACGTTTTAACGCTGCCTCCCCGCAAAAAATACAAAATGAAACTAAATACAGCGAATTCAAAACAATACAAACATCGATCGTGTAGTATCCTAAATTTCATTCCAGTCACCTGTGCGTCTCTGTAGCTTTGTAAAGTATTTTGTCTGGATATAAAAAAAAAAAAAAAAATGTATACCTGTCTTCAGACCTTCGTGGGTTTTTATAGTTAATTGGAAATAACCTAAAATATTTGGTGAGGACGTAGACATACTTATTTTAATTAATCAATTAAGCAAGACATAATATAGCGAAAACTTCCATAAGGTATTATAATTTTTCTAATTAAACCTCATTAGACCTAATTAGTGAGTAACTAGTGAAAGGGAGGATTGCGGTTAACCACTAATGTGGCTTCCCTTGTCTTGTGTTGCGGTTATATACAGGCTACAGACATCACTGTAGGGAAATTACATACATATGTGCATCTACAAGTTAAGCGTTTGTGTATTAGTGTTGTAATGATTTGGCTGTGAATGGTTCCATTTTATAAATAAGCAACATTATAATTTATGTGCATCAGGTGTTTCTGTAGCCAGGACAATTTAATTGGCACATTATGGTAACATAAATTGGTACATCGTATATTTATTTATACGAATACTTGTGTTTCTTCCCGTGGACCGAATCGGGGGACTCAGTCCTGTATAGTTTAATGTTTTTGAGATTGCAAATATGGACGGTTTGTCATCACTTTTACCAGGACTCTTGGTGTGCTCTACCTCAGCTCGGATTTCTCGATACGGCGTTGCTGAACGCCGATGTCCCTATACCATTGCATTGAAGTACCTTGGACCCGAAGTCCGTGGCGCTACCGACTCACTTCAAATACTGAAGTTAGCTGATCCCCAAGATCGGAACTACCGATTTTTGAGCTCAATATTACACTAGAGGGTTTTGCTTTTCCTATAATTTCTTAATTTTGAAAATATCTATAAATAAATTCCATGACGCCAGGAGATGGGAAAGAAACACGAGGTTGCAGGATCACCTCAGTAGGTGTGAGGTGCGATGACATAAGTAGGAAGCCCTGATAAGGCCCCCCACTACAACTGTAGTGTGGAGGGGAGGGACTGTACACGGTACAGTCAGTATCACAGTAGTGGTACTGTGGCGAAGTGTGGTGGACAGTGGTGATGTAGTCAGTGATTGTGGTGAATGATTGTGATTGGTCTAGGAGGCAAACAGTGCGCCTCCGTCCCAACCCCTGCGCCTCACCCCCCGCCGTCCTCCCCAGGTAAAATACGTGCCACGTGCAACGTCACACAGCTTTAAACCATTTAATAAGTCCAAGAGTTACTTGTTTCTAAATTGAATTAACTTTCGTTTTTACTTCGAGTTTTAAATGCACTGTAGTTTACCGCTATCTTCAGGGAAAAGTCTCAGCTTGGAAACCGGCAATTTTTAACTAATCCAAGGCGCGAGGAGTTTCGTTTTTGAAAATCTTGTCGTGTAAAAGTAAATTAGTGTTTTGAAATTTCCTTGCTAATGAGTCTAGTCCTTGCTAAAAGTGGTAGTAAAACTAGATCTAAATATTTGATACATTTTTCTTACTCGTTGCTGTGGAAGAAATACCTTTTATCTCAAATTTAGTTAGCCTAATGGGAACTAAATATGTGAGACATTTTTATTACTCACTATGGAAGAAATAACTTACCCTTTATTTAGTTAGCCTCAAGCAAAGTAAAAATTCAAGAACAATTTTACCTTTGAACTATGTTCTGGTAACGATTCCTTTAAATATTTTCCTCTGTAAAATATTTTCGATATCATTATAATCATATGTACATTAAAATGTGTGGAAAGTTCCCTGTTTAATGTTAAGAAGCGATTCTTTACCCCAGAAATCGGTTCGATATTAATTTAATCGGATGTAAACTAAAACGTGAGGCAAATCCCCTTCAATGTTCAGAAGTGATTTTTACGATAAATCGAATCGATATGTGGCAAATTTCCCCTTCAAAATTCAAAAGTGATTATTTAAATGATTATTTTTCGCGTAAAATCAATTCCTCCATCTAATCGCTTCTGAACATTTTCCCTTGTACGCAGGCATGCCCCTTGCCACCTCCCTCAAGTCCCAGATGCTCCGGTTGCTACGACGGTCCAAGAGTACGCGGTCCAACCAAGCGATGGTGATTCCCAACAAGCGATACTCCGCCGTCATACCGGACACTCCTACTGTGGTGGTGACGGGGCCTAGAGAGTCCACGCGCCGTCGTAGTAGCAGTCACTCGCAGACCAGACGGTCTAGCAAGGTAAGGTATCAGTCATCTACCGTCATTGTGATGACTGACGGTTCAATCCTAGCTACAACTCAACTTCATCAGGTGTCTTGACAGCAAGTTTTCATTTCATTAGTCAACATGTTATTTTTTGGGCTAGATTAAAGAACTTGCATTGACCAAAATAAAAATAAAATTAGACTATCATCAAAAAAGCTTATAGGCCTACCATCCTCACGTCCAGGGCTCTGGGAGATTTTTCAACGTCACTTGATTTTGGTTAATTTTCCAGTCTGTTTTAAATTGTTAAATGTAAATAACTCGACGCTCTCAATCCCTTGTGAATAAAAGATGAAGAAACTGTCTTCCTGAAAAGTTTCTTTCAGCAAATTTCTTCATATTTTATTGGATTTTTTTGTGGTCATGTTATGTTGTGGGTAAGAATTGAATAACTGTTGCCAAAATGTTTCCTTGAACATAGACGACAAGATTTTTGAAGCAGGTTTAAATTACTATAGACGACGTCTAGGAAAGCTTTTAGGGTTTGGGTTCTGAAAGGATAGTCCCTGTTACCTATCCAAAGTTAGGTTTATAATAAGTTGGTGATACTGTAACTGGACCAAGGACCAAGAACCAATACACATTTAGTTCAAGACGTCTAGAATCCCAAACATTTAAGTGAACATTTTGCGAGAGAATCAAAACCATAGACATAGTAGTGTTAACAAACGAACGGGGTTCCATTAAACATTAGAATATACTGTTTTATAAGTTATTTATTTATTACAAACAGAGCAAGAAGTACACAAATTCACCTCTTTTACGATGTCTTTAAAAGATAGATACCTTCAAAGGACATCTTTGCACGTGCGTTTAATTTACTTTCATGTTCATCCTTTGACATCTCTTGTAACATTTAATAAATATTATTACAGCTTTTTCTTTTTCGTCTGTTTACTTTTCCGTTAGAAAAAGAAAATTTTCACCCTGTGGGGTAGTTATTTGTATCGAATCGTTTATGTTCTTTGATAGAAAATACGTGTTTTATTCTGTCTGAGTTGTTTTTGACTTTTATCTTTTTCATTTGAATAAGTGAAGGCTGACATCCAAACGGCCTACAGTATTTATAAAAAATACTGGTCCGTGTCAAATTTACATTACGTTCGGAAACGAATGTAATAAGGGGCGCGATAGGGTACGTTTTCAGTTTGAGAAATATTAACTCGATGACAGTTTCGAATGAAATTCCTGTATTAATCATTAATAGCTATTCAATAGTTTAACCTAAGGAATGATGATGTATAGATTACAATATTAGCATGTCTACTAATCAAATGTAGTATGACTATTGTACTACATTTTATTTTAATATATTCATTTAGTAATAATTTACAAAGTCTATTACGACTTAAAACTATTTACGCCAGCAAGCATACATTTTGATGTATTCTTTCTTGTAGAGTCAATTGACCCTATCTAATAGCTGAATCCGAGTTCAACTAGCCCCAAAGTAACCCTAAACCCTGGGTAGTGATGATGCAAGCGAACATCTCGCCCCGCCCTGTTTAGAACAGGTTTCGCCAGGTGCGGGTATTAAATCGGACATTAATATAGTTCAGATTTTTCTCTACATTCCATTCCCTTGTATCAATCTACGTAAATGTACTGCTTAAGAAAATAAACTACCTATCAGGTTTTACGGTCAGGCTGACGATTCCATGTGTGTTCATTTTGGTTTGTTGATATCGTTGTTTAAACTTAGTATTTTCTCGTAACTATGTATCGAGTGTTTCGAAGTCTACACCTAACTAAATATGAGGTACTTTTTAAAGGTTCAGTTACTCATAACATTTCCAGCAATGTATACAAACTGATTAAATTAAAATCATACAACCTCAATTGAAGGTTTGAATTAATTGCAGCGAGCTTGAAAACGGTTAAATTTTGTTCTCGTCCTCGTTTTTTCAGTTAAGGACAATTTTGGGAGCCAAAAGCAAATAGTGATGCAAAAAAAGCTTCGGCGATTAGCACACGTTCTTGCAACGTAAAATAATTAACGCAGTTTGTGCCACTAATTTTAAGATTAAATTATAGTACAGTAGAATGCATTTCTTGATTCAGATGATGTGACATTTAAACATTTATTGAGCTTTAATTTCTTTTACATCTTGTTTTGCACTCTACATTTAGTCAGTTCGCGCGCGAGTAGGCTGGTTGAGAACGACGCTGGAATATCCCGTGTATGATTCATGTTGTGACGTTGAACTGATCAATATTCTCGTCCGGGAAACTTGTTCATTCATTGACTCACGAACGTTCATTGATGAATACTTTTGCAGAAAGGAATGACTTTACAAAGATGCGAAGTTGAAATTTAATTGACCCTTTTGCACAGTTTTACCACTCGGAACTTTGCAAGTGCGGTCTATATTTTTGTTGTAATGAAGTTCCGTTGTCCGGGCCAAGCCGACTAAAGATCGTAATGAATAACACATTTCACTATAAACCATACTGTCTATACTATGATACTATAACTCAGTTGTCATTAGTCAATAGGTTATCAAAAGTATTATTAATGTTATCTAATCCATTTCACCGAATTTGGACAAAAGGTTGACTGACGTTAAATAGAAACCAACACCTGTGCTTAGTCGTTTCTTCTTTAAAAAATAAAACCTTAAAAACTACAAATGGTGTAGATAAAAACAAACAAATAAAAATACAATCAATTTACCTCTAATAAACAACTGTCATGTAACATAGTTTTTTTAAGCTTATAACCGAGACCATACAAACTACAACGGGACAGTAGTTTGAGCTGTCTTAAAATTATTTGTGCTAAATAAGTTTTCATTTAGTTATATCTAGACTTCCAAATGGATTCCATAATATTACAAAATAGCATTAAGATTTCAAACTGTGGTAAAGAATAAGATTTCTTTGAAGTAGAATGGTTGTAAGCCACGAAATGCCATGTTATTTTTAGCTCACTCCACGCCTGTGAATGGGTTGCCATACTCTTGTTATTGATTATAGAAACCCTTAATAAGTAATCCTTTTATACCAGCCCTCCTTGTTTTAGTCCTCTGAATGGGTATTGCTGTACGAAATTTCTATTATGGATATGACTTCTTATACGAAGTATTTCTTTTATCGTTAGAAAAATGCTTATTATAATCGTAGTATTTTTACAATGTATTTGTCAGATATCAAGGATTCTCGTTTCGTATTGTTTGTCATAGACATCCGTGGCAAATAATTTATTATTATTTGTATTGTTTTACGGAATATAGCTTTTTGTTATTTATCCTGCAAATCAAATGACTACCTAGGTACATTTATAATTTTTATAAATTATAATCTAAACATTTTTTGCTTCTGTTAATGTTAGGTAATAATTTTTACATTTTTTACATTTCAGTATAGCTTAAATATACTTCACAAGCTGTAAATATTTATGTGTATACTGTAGTTTACGTAATACTTCAAATGAAAATGAAACAGTGATAGCCGGGATAAGCTATGTCCAAGCCGGGCTCAGTAGGGATAATCTCGGTACCTTGTTTATTTTACACATGTTTACGCACGTGCGTTCTTTGATAAAGCTTTGGAAAAGGAATAGTTAAATTTTATCCTCGTTTGTTGAAAACCCTACTTATTGGAGTTTTGCAAAAGCGTAGTGAAAGTTAACTAGCTAGGTCTACTGCGTAACGAGCAATTCCCCCAAACCGCGATATTTCCGCTGGGATATTGAGCCGTGAATTGAGTGAAATATTAGAGAAAGTTCACCGAGCTGGGCAAAGATTAATCCGCGGTGTTTGTTATAGACTTTTTGTTATATCGTCTCGAAGTTTGGATCTGATCCGAGACTAAACTTGGGACTCTTCGTACTTTTTTAATACTTTTGTGGTTACTTTTAGGTGTTTTATGTACCGTTTATTTATTAATGTTAATAATGCAAACGTTAGTTGAATAAAAACATTCGTTTGGATGATTTTACAATGATTTTATATTATGCATGTGTACATGTTCATAAATAGGTATGTATAAGCACAGAAAACATACTAGTATGAAAAATGTAATTGTTGCCCTAATACGTAACCTACTTGTGAAAAAAAACACACCAAATGAAACCATCCTATTATTAATCGTCTTTTTGCTTGAATCTTGAATAAACTTGGATAAGTTCGCGAACCAGCAAGACCGTTTCGTAGAAATGGAGTAGATTCTTAAAAGTTGAAAATAAATTGGGACCCCTCAATTTTTATTTTTACACTTAGTTATTAATATTTAAATAATAAAACACCCTTAATTGCCTCCCCTCTAGTGATAAACCTAAATGCCCATTGAAATTTATGTTATTTAAATAGAAAATTAATCCGACAATTTTAAGGGAATATTATAGTAATAATACAACCTAGTAAGTGGAAATTCGCTTCTGTAGGTTTGCTGCGTTATGGGTATTTTTGTTAATCTTGTCACTTGAGGAAGAGATCTGACTGAAAGCGTGTTAGGACAGAGGTAATTGACGTGACGAGGTTTTCGCCACGGAGTATAACAGAGAAAGTATACAGCGGAAGAAGTAAACCCACTGAGTGACAAGGGCGACAACACACAGCACGCCACGCCAAATATGGCGCGAGATAATCAATCTGTGGCATTGGCGAGGGTTTATGGACTTACCGGAGCTGTTAAACACTGATAGGTCTGCTTCTGATCGTTACCATGTTGATTGAAGTAAATATATTTTAACTGCAAACTTCGTAAATCAGGGTTGTTGTCGGAGGAAATAATAGGAGCTCTAGTACCTACGTTATAATAATCATGCAGTACTTCAGAAATTGCTTGTCAAAGACATTTTTTGGCTGGACTCTTGGTTATTTGAAAATGGAGCACAGTACAAACAAACTACTTAGCATTTATATTAGATGCGAGGGGTCCAGGGTTCAAATCCCGCCAATCACCAATGGATTTTATCCATGTGATAATGCCGTGACCCTTGTAGAACTAGCCTGAAGTAATGTAGAACCTAGCCTCCTAGGATGTAATGGTCAACATACAGAAAAACCCCCAAAAAATAGTAAGAACGGTTGATACCACTAACAATAGGAATTTAAGGGTATGGCCAATTTTTGACTATTGATTAAACATACTCAACAAATTTGGGATTGTTGTGGATAAATTGACATCAATTATGTGTTTCTGTTTGGTATTTATTTCTTTGTTAGTTTACCTCATTATTATATTTTTACTGATTTGTAAACAATTCTCTATACAATATATTATTACCGGTACTATTATATTTCGCGATTTTTGTATTCAGCCCCAGTGCTAGACAAGTATAAAAGTTTAGACAGTGACGATAAGATTGTTTTCAGAACGGGAATCCTATTTCTCGCCGGACGAAAATACAGTTACGAAGTACAGTACGCTAATCCAATAGCTATCCGTCACTGGCATGTTCTATCACAAGGAATTTACATAAAAAGTTCTAGAATATTCTGGTGGTCATTATTAAAACACAACATTAAGAAGTAAATATTTTTTTCATTACAAAACATAGGGTGACGATAATAATGCGTTTAATTATGTTAGGCCTTTTTTTTATAAAAAGTGGTAACTCGAGTCAGATTCGTGTTCAACATTGTGCCAAGGACTGTGAACTCTTCTTCGGCATCTTCTTTGATTCCCATTCAGGCAGATTCTGTCCGATTAAAAGAACGACACCATAACGATTACTTAAACCTCCGCGCAGCTCCCAAACCGGCATATTGTTTTGCAAAATATTGCCTCTTCCAATGAAAAATATTTCATCCATCGAAACAATGTGTTTGCTAGCACAACTGTTAGTTGTCTTCTACGAACAAATCCATGTCATCTTAGGTGGGTTTTTAAATTTTTATTTTTAATGTTTGACTCTTCCATACAAATCATGAAATTTAATGCATGCGTTGCGAGCTTAAGTTGAATTTTTACTCTCTATGGAGTAAAAATCATTTTTAGTCTCAAGGGAGTAAAAATCAGCCGTTGTAAACAGTTGTAAATTTTGATTGCGGCAATCCTGTATCGATCGAAATTATTTATCGATTGATTTATTAGTTAAGGTTTTAGCCTATTGTTGTCGATTGCTCGACATTTCGATGGTGTAATAACACAATCGTAATACTAAACAGCTGATTATTTGCATTATCAGAATTGAAAACAAGCTGGAATACGTTTTGAGAGGTTATATTTACATAAAAATTATTTAGTTTTCTAGCTTTGTTTTTGTTAAATTAATGATGCAATATGACGAAAAATATAGTTCACCACACGGGCAAAAAGTGACTTTTTAACCCCCTGAAGAAAGTATGCTTCAGTTAGCTGATAGCATCATTTAGTTGATTTATCAAACGACAGTATAGTAGCTGCACTATTTCCATCCAGTGTACAATAGCGACGGATCACACCACGACCACATCCCCGCTGGCCTTGCCTGGATAATTAACAGTAGCCTGGGAGTCACAATACACGCCCCAAGGTCGTCAACCAACTAACTATAGTAGACTTGTCTTGTGCCTCCAACAGAATATCTCCTTTTTCCTTAACGACTCATTCATGTTTTGCAGTGTTAACCACTCGACTATACTCTGTCGGATAAAACCTGTCTCGTGGGGACAAGCCAAACGGGTCGGTCCCAGGTAGACAACGGGTCTGGAGACACTTTCTATAGCACAGACTATATTCTCAGACGAAATTCAATGCATTGCACCTCTTATTCTGTACAATTTTTTTAGTAGCGCACTCTTTTCCAAGACGTCCAGTAAATTTTAATACGATTCACATACATAAATGGACCATTCGTTTTGGGAATCACATACGTCACACTGGTTCATTTTGATATTAAACCAACAATTATGACCAACGTAAAGTGAGGTCCATCAAAATGTTGCAAAACATATCACTAATTCTAATAATGTTGCTTTTATTATATTGGACTTTTTCCAACGTGTCTTGTGTTTAAACTACACAACGTTTCTCGAGATATATTGACTCCTCAAGTCAAGTGGAAAATAAACCTTCAATACAATTCCTATATATTGCTCAGGAGAAATTGAACAACGCAGTCACACATATCAACCGATCCCAATGAAATTTTTTAACGTTCAGTTTAGGTATCTCATTAACTATTCTTCCGACCATCTCTTGAACTTTACATATTCACTTGGTAGAGAAACTATTAACCATGCTGGACACTATTAAAACAAAACTATTGTGTTGCTGCTGAGTCTTTAGCGACTTGTCTTTCGGTGCGAGAAGACTTCGATCTTGTTAGCTTATCCAAAAAAGAATTTTAGGGGTTTCACTATAAACGTTTGTAATTATTTAATTTGATATTCCAATGGCATAGTCTTCGCCAAAAACGATAGTGTAGTATAATATTATCGCTTTTGAGATGAAGACTTTGTTTCAATATTGGTATCTTTGCATAAAAATCAGTTGCTTCAATCACCGTAGATAACATAGGTTGTACTAATTGATTGGAACTAAATAATATACATTTCACATCCTATGTTTGTGGCATAATAACGAAGTAAATATCGTAATTGTTATTCGAACAACATTGTTGGCGTAGACGTTGTAAACAACCCAGCAGATGGGAGATGATGAGTTTCGGTGAAAAAATTGTTGTACCCTCCCCCTATAGTGAGAAAACATTTAATAGCTTTATAACGAGGTGATGAATATGGAACAGGCCAAGGCGAAAAACTAGGTTGAAGTATATCAGGGTTCTTGATTACTTATGAGCTTGATTCAATGTTTGATACAAAAACGGACACAAATGAACTCGTTACGTGTGTAGGCTGTCTTTATTGAAGTGCATTGATAGGGTTTCTGTTGAATCAAGCTGCATTATCATCATCACATTGTGTTCGTATCCTTATTGGAAAACCTGGGTCTTCAAACCATAATGTGAACATGTGTGGAGTTTCATTATACAGTAATTCGTGGAACTAGACTATTTCAATTATATTTCTGATATTAGATGTTTTATGAAAATGTTATTGTCAGTGATCCTTTCGATGAGCTGTTGGGTAGAAAAGCGTTGATTTTAATCTATTTTAATCATGATCAATTATTTTTTTGCTTTTAAAAACTAAAAACGTTTGTTAAAGAATGTTACACTTAAAATTCATAATTTCCGCATCTTGCTAAGGCAATTTAGTGGCTTTCAACCAGATTTAGGCCGTAGACTTTTATATGAAATAGCAAAGACTGAATTATTTCTTACTGTTCTTACTGTAAGCACATACGGTACTGTAAGTGATTTACTATGCTACAGTAAACAGTAAGTAAAAACCATGCTGGCAGTGGACACTATTAACTTGTATACAAGTTCAAATTTAAAATCTCCATATTATTTAGTATGCTATATTTGCCCAAGTGTATGTTTTTCAATCTTTGTTGCTCTTTATCAGATACACGCGTTCGTCCACGATGATGTTTCTCTATGGTCTTTCTTCTCCTCTACCGTTCCACACAGATAGCGGTAGTCAAGCTGTTAATTGGTAATCACTATAGTGACGAGGTCTCGCACCGGGATAATCTAACTGTAGTTCAAGGCTACAACAGATGGGGCAGTAGTTGGTTCTTCTTGATGGTTAGGTGTAATGTAACTTTTAGAAGTGTAATTTAGATTTTTTCGTTATACGTGAGTTTCAGCACTTATTTTGTATACTTATACAACGTGTTAAATATTTGTAACATACAACAATTGATTTTTAGTTCGTAATTTAAAATGTATCTGACTAATCTTTATGTTAGAATGTAGGGATTGAACGGAAGGAGGTTCACACGATGAAATATAACCGATACTCGAGCTTGTATGTATCGGTCCTGTAAGTACCTGGGTTGATTTATAGTGACGTACCTTTTTAAATCTGATTTTTTAATTCTAACAACTCTCTACATTGTAAATGTATCAGCATTGACTTTAAATTGTGCAACTTGATAAATCAAGCTACTACATGATAAAATATTAAGCATTTTTTATTTGGGCTTCGGATCGTTTTGTTTCTTCTCCTATCTCAGGATAGATTTTGCCGTTGTTGCTCCAGTCTAAGACAAGTAGATCTTTAAAAAATGCCTTAAAATTGTCTTACCTGTAATAACGATGATTATGCAATGTGTACTTAACCTATGGTATAGTTGTTGGGAATACGGTATTACTGATAGGTTGCCGCATAGCTCTGTGGTCAGTGTTGAGTGTTGGTGTCCAATACAGTATTGAGTGTCAGGACAAGTGGAACGTATCGACTCAGTCTACCGTACTGTAACAGTACCAGTGACTACAGTAGAGTAGTAAATCTAACTGTTAGGTAACATAGATGTACTGCCTCACTGCGGACTGGCGTGCCTCTATGCTATTAAGTAGTGAATGATCTATGCGAGGTGTCTTAATATCTTAATGTCTTAATGTCGTCAACTATTGAAGTAGGTGTTGATTTTTTAGGGAAAGACTAATTTTTAAGACCCAGTACACATTTTGTAACTTAAGATTATAAATTGAAATCTACCTAATTTCTACGATGTCAATTATAACCTTGTCGAATCAAGAGATAAACCCTGTTTCTGTTACACGCGGCATTTCCATCATCTAGGTTGTTGGTTCGATCCTGAATGTTTTTGATGGTTTGGAACGTTACTCAGCTGTTCTTGATCATTGTACTTACGATAAATGTCCTGTCTAAAAAAACAACTCGACTGGTTTCAAGTCAAAAGCAACGCAAGACCACTCACAAATCTACACAATATATCTCACTCAATTCAAAAATCATCCTTTCCATATATTTGGGTTAAAAGATGCTCAGTAATTTTTAATATATTAATTTTAATTTGCTCGTTTATATTATTTAAGCCCTAGGCCGTGTTATTTTTATTAAAAATAGCCCAAACTCAGTTCTCACAACCATCTAAACCATACATTATTACAGTAGAAAACTCTGCTAACTGGCAAACCAGTCGTAAATGGTACTCATTTTAAAATACCTGAATAATTTTTTTTAGCAAAGTGGCTGTTTCTCCGATTCGTTATGAAACCTGATAATATTCAAGTATCTAAATCCAATAATATATTTTGCATCTCAAGACTCTTTTGCAACTTATAACAAACTACTGGGTTAAAAAGGGCACTTTGCGAAGTTGCAAAGATTCGCAAGTTATTTTATGCCTTTGCGCTGACAGTGTATGTTTGGAGCGGATAACAAAACAATTACTTACCCCGAGTAGTTGGGCAAGCTTGGCTTCCTCCACCCTTCTACGCCAAAACCAACCCCCTCTCAAGCCATAAGTGGAACAAAACCACCCGCATAGCACTCTCGGAGTAAAGGATACATTTTCTCAAAATTAGTACAGTAATGTAGATTTCTTTAAGTTTGCGCTTTTAAATAAGGGTTTATTGTCAACAGGTTTTGTTCAGCTTTATTTTGAGCTGACGTCGGATGCATCAATAAAGTCCTTATAAATACGACACCCGTAATTATTAAGTTGCCATGTTTCGTAAATTTGTAAACCATTAATTGGTATGGTGGAATAAAGATAAAAGTTTTAACCGACGGTAAATCCATTGCTTTTATCAATAATGAACGGTATTTTTTACTAAGTTAAAAAAAAATAGTGTTGCTGCGTTAAATATAAGGAGTGGCTCATTTAGACTGCACCAATCTCGTGGCGTTCCTTTCTGGCGAAACTCCCATTCATTTGTTTACAAACTTGTAGCAAACTGAAAAAAAGGAGACAACTGCATTATAGATTATGTAGGCCTACAGTAGAAGGATTTAGAACAGTGGCTGTGTGGCATAGAATTTTATGAGATCGATCAATTAAAAAGGTAATATTAGTCAGTTGGTATGTTTATTTTACACAATCTGTTTTGCGATACAACATTTTATACAGTTTTATCTAACCGTTCAATCAGTGTCGCATATCTAAGTCATTGCGACTATTAGCTAAAAAATCAGTTTAGGATAAACAAATTTTATGGTTCTTAATAACTAAAAGAGTGCCGGAGAAAAGAGTACAGTTATAAGCGCCTCTGACTGAGTGCAAGAAGGATGCAATATTTAAATCTAGGTTTTGGATCGCTCTCCTTTTAATGCGATTGTGACTACTTAATCCAAATTACTACTGGCGAAGACACTACGAAAATATATTTTCGGACAGTGAATAATTATCGGCGTTCCTGCACGGCATTTGTATGTTTGCCGGGCTGACGTGTGCAGGCTAGGGGCTTCTCTGTTCACCCTGGTGAGGTAACTGTATAATCACCGTCACCCACACAGGATAATCATTGGTAATCACTGACGTGGCCGACGCCGACCATACGATACTTATCCTATGTTGAGGCAGCCGGGCAGCCACACGCTCACGACGGCTTAGCGACGTTGCCAGCTTAGCCGTGTTGAACCCACCAAGGGCTTTGGTATCGATATCCTCCATGGGTGTTAGTAAAACATTGTATATCTCTTTTACCAGATAAATCATAATCAGTAGATGTTTCAATTTAGCACGTGTTAAAACATGAACACAATTTAACCGTTAACTTAGCGAATCATCCAAATCTAATGTTGAGGCATGATTTAGTTAAGTACTGTGTGGTGTTTGTGAAATGTATACACAAATATCACAAACATATTTGGTATATTAATCATAGTCCTGTTTTATCATGATTATGAACAAGCTGAAATTATAGGGTGCGTTTGTCTGATATATTTGAGTGCGTTTCAAAATTTACTATCTATTTCCTATCTTCATAAACTTGAGTACGATACAAAACCATTTACTGTGTTTGTTAACTGTTTCTTGTCTTGAGGTTTTAATAACAAGAATCCTCGTCACACTGCTAAGTTATCCAAACTAGGAGAGACACTTTTTGTCGACTTGCCTGCAAGCGCCACCAACTACAAACTCCTATAAAATCAGGCTTTAGATTGTTTAAGTGGGATAAAAGTACTAAGAGACCATAATTTACGTTATTGGCCTACTCTGGGTATTTCATTCTGTTGGTGGTTGCAATGAATACATAACCCTTATGTATATGAATATATAAAGGAAAAATAATTGGTGGTCGTCACCGTGTCAGCAACCTTCGTTTTCTGCCTTATTTTTATTGACCCTAATATAATTATTTTTTAATAACTATTTTTTAAATTCCACTACTGTATTTCCTGCTATTTAAACTCCGCTACGATAACAGTGTCGGCATTGGAGAAAACGTGTTGTGATCGTTATGTCCACTTGACTGTTCCAATTGAGAAGCATGTCTCAAGCGAATCGTACAACTCGTCTTAATCAGACTGGCGTTGCACGCGTCAACACAATACACAATAACACAATACCATCGCTTGGCTATAAGCTTATAGCTCTAGTAGCTCTAACTTATGATGTTTACAGAAGGAGGAGTCAGATAAATAGGCTAGGTAAATAAATTTGAACGGGACACTAATTTAATATTACTTTTACGTAATGAACCAGGATAGTCGGTGTGGTTATAAAATTATTATAATTATTTTTTGATTTATCAAAATCTCAGTAATTTACAATAGCACATACTGCTAAAAGCTGACAACAAATGTTAACAAAGTGGTATGCTGCATCAATATCGTAGGCCTAGTATGTTGGATCAGTAATTGAAATAATCGCTTTGAGAGGTTCGATTCCCTCTCCAGGTGGTTCGATTCCCTTTACAGCTGATATGACATCTTGGTTGTGTCCACCTCGTTTTGCACCGCCATCATCACCGCTTTGTCCACTGATGGTCGCGTGTTTGAGGCTGGGCAGTTTGCCAGCTGGCTGGTCGAGTGTTTTCGTGATTCAACGGACATTTTGATCGACTAATCACAGCCTTCTGATGTCTCTCCCGAGTCCTTGGGTAGAGTCACGGTCAAGCCTGTATGTCTTGGTCTTGTAGCTATAGATTAATCAAAAAACCTACTCAGATCTGCTGAAGGTTTCAGAGGAGTGCGATTTAATGATCACTCTAATGTAGTGTCTCATAAAAACGAGGAATGCCACTATTAAAAATTGCCCTATGTAAATGAACGTAATGTGAACAAGATAAACTTAACCTAAATCAACCTGACTTAACATTACTTAAGCCAAATCCTAACCTATAAAGATAACCTAACGTAAACTAATCTGGCTTAACCTTACCGTACCTAAACTGGCAAAACTCTAACCTATTAGGATCCTAATACCCTATAACCTGACCTAACCTTACCTAAACTGGCAAAAACCTAACCTATTAGGATCCTAATACCCCCTAACCTATAAAGCCAACCCAACGTAACCTAACCCTAACCTAACTTAACCTGACCTAAACCTACCTAGTCTGGTCGTATCCGAACCTATTAGCTACTAGACACGCTAAAACCTAACCTATATAGCTAACTTAGTCTAACATAACCGAATATAACCTGGCCTATAACTTGTATAACTTAACTTGCATAGGGCATATTTTAACTGGGTTTCCTCTTCTTGAAAAGATCCTTATGGTTATTTTACTGATAGTGAATTAATTCAACAATCGTGCATAGCAATTTGATATCCGTACGAAACTCGTTTTTACACAGTAATGAATCCAACATTTGAATTGTAATAGCTAAACGACATCAACAATTATGTAGTAGTTTGCTCGGTTTGCCAAATCCTGTGGTAGACGACGAGGGACGCGAGATACAAATATTTGCACCTGACAGATAAGTGTGTTTGTTGTAACACGAGCCGCGCCATGGCTGTGCTAACGTCAAGGTGATCAACTTGCTGTGTCGTGTCCTGTAGTTGTGTTGTCCATTGATTGAAATGTTACAATGTTTACGAAAATGTCAAAAATGTTAAAATACTAGTTGATGGGCTTTTGTTGTTTGTTAACGCCATTCATTTTTTCCAAGGAAATCGGGATCGAACTTGTAATCATCCATGGAGGCGAGCAATATAATCACTTATTATAATCACTTAGTAAATCCCAATAATTTTGTGTATACCCTTTTTGTTATGGCTTTTTTCTTGTGGAGATGACGATACTACCGACCACACCTAATAATAATAACCTAACCTAACCTAAGGGTCACTAGGTTAGGTAGGTAAGATTTTTTTATTGAAACTATGGTAATTAAAATCTTATTTGGAAGTCGATTTATCGGTGTGGTCGGTATGATACGTAAGTACCGAACCCGCTACGTCTACTGTTGTCACACTGTAGTTTACTGTATAGTACTAAAAGACTTATTTCTCTTTGCGTTCTCATCTAGTTTCGTATCATTTCCTCACTCCCGATACCATGAATATTTGAACAGAAACGGCATGCACCATACACATAAACAAATGATGTCACTGTCCCGAAAGTAAAGGTAGTTTAACATTACTTAAATCTTAAATGGAACTGTCCAAGCTATAGGTACATGTTATTAGTACTGGTAAAGGATTCGGCCCAGTTACATAATTTGTTTATGATTATGATCCATACCGCTTCTGTTTTAAAATTTGTGCCCAATACTCATTGCAGTAACCATAGTATCGGTCCCATAGACCATAGACAGTATGGCGTATATCTAGTGCGGCCTTGGTATGGCCCAAGGACCAGTAACCATCATAGACACGTGATCTAATATTGATTCGAGCATTACACATCCACGTTTTTGGCAATAATGTATTGAGGAATTGTTACTGGCTAAAATTTGTGATCTATGGTAACTGACATTTAGTAAACCGATGTTTATCTTGAGAACGAGGTGTAATAAATAGTGCTTTTGTTTGAGCGTACGTTGCTAAATAAGTTTTTTTCCTACCTTGAAGTAATGGCCATGCTGGCGTGGAATGAGCTGTCAGATAGTGTTTAATATGCATGAGTTACACGTCTCATCTTGCCTACGTCCAGATTGTGATTGCAATGTTGACAATGTACGTACATTGTGGTAGGCAACAGACGACAGACAAAAGCTATCAACAATACTGCTGTTCTGTTGTGGATGCATACATATTAGATTGTTTTTGTTTATTTGAACTAAGCTTGAAAATATTATGTGACAAAATTCATTTTAAGGGTTGGTAAAGAAGTGTTTAATGTTGATTGGTCCAGTGCACTATTTAAATGTGATAGATTGAAGTGTAATTTAATTGGAGGGACTCAAAGTAAAAAGAATTGAACCGTAAAACGACCAAGCTCTTGCTGAATCCGCGTGGTCTTTTAGTGTGATTATTCTCAATGAAATCCGGCAATTGTGAGCATAACGGCGACGCAATTGCTGAGTGTAAATGCTGAAATTCGACAATTCGCTGATAACTTAAAGGTATATTATAGCGTCTACAATATTTCCACGTAATATTTAAAATGTGTGTTCACAACGTAATTTTTTCAACAGAAGATTAACGATATGGAAACCCTTTACGAAAATACCTGTTGGTATAGCTCATACCCATATAAATTAGGCCTAATGATTACTTGTATTAGTGGCATGATAGATTTGGCTTTAAAATGACAAAACAGAAGTTTCTGAAACTGATTCCAATTTTTTAAAATAAATAATACACAGGCTTTTGGTTAAAATATATACTTAATATTTTATGTTACATGTGGTTGGTAACTGGTGCCAAGTGTTTTAAATAATAATACTGTATCTTTATTACTTTCCTGAATATACTGTAATCGTATTTTTAATGAATAATATTATCTTTAGCTTAGTTATTTTGAGTGTTGATGCAGTTTATGTTGCAATACGACTGAATTGGCCTAAGCTGAAATATACACATTTCGTACACATGGAAAATTTCACTTACAGTGGCCAATGATGATAACACCATTTTATGTGGTTGTTTTAAAAACATTTAATATTTAATAATAGTTGCAAACTTATGTTTGACCTGCATTGTGCATTTATGACGACATGCATAACTTCATCTCGACGATCATAGAAACATCATCACATTTGCATTCAAATTTCACGTTCGCTGTGCCATCGTATGCATGTTCAATCTTGTTTGTTGTTACGTATCATATTGAAAGAATATTCGTTAATCAACCAATTTCAACTGTATTTTACAAAATATTAAATTCTACTTTGTTTTGTTTTTAGCGACAAACACCAACTGCCGAGAAAATCAACGTTCAAAAGAAGGTCAGTGACTATAGACAGCCTGTGGTGGATGTTTTGTTGTGGCTAACAGTTGCTCGTTTACTTTGGGGACTGTGGTGGAATGCTCGACAATCTACTAATAAATTATTATGGTTGCGGGTGGTTTGTTTTAATTATATTTTAGACCAAGTTTAATGAATAAACGCTGTCAATTGCTATGGCTTATTTATTTTTATTAGATAGTTCTTGTACTAGCGGATACAATTTCGTAGTACTGTATTTATTTTATTAGAATAATTAATACAAATTTGCACACGATAGATTGCAATATTTTAAGTAATGGGTGTAAAATAATAATAGTTGACAAAAGAGGAAGTTTAGTAGAATAGCATAAAAGCTATAGTTAAAGTACTGTACTGTGTACAAATTAGGCGCCGATTAAATTAAAATATTAAAGTTGTAATATCTAATACAATAGCCTCATCTAATACAAGGCCGCGGCGTTGGTGTGTGGCATTGTCGCATCAGCCGGCCTATTGCCATGGTAATAAAATAACAGTAATAACAAACGTGTAAACATAAATATTGACGCTCCATTATGATCAGCTGTGTCACAGTAGGCCGGGAATGCGGTGTTGCCACTTTAGTCTCGCCGCGATTTGTGGAGGTCACGGCTACATTATATCACAAAGTTGAGAGTAGAAAATATCCTCTTTTTTCTGTGGTAAAATATGTGATCTAGTAACATATGAATCCAGCCCAAAAAGACCGACATACACAGTAGGATACGCACCAACAAAGTAATGAAATTATTCTTTCAACCTATACAAAACAGAATTAACTATCATCGGAGAATAATGGATTGGCAATAATTTACAACTCGGTACCGTTTGTTCCATCTAATTTTTATTCTTGTTTAATTAATACGTTGGAGTTATTATATAAACTAGCATTTGGATCTCAAGTTTACGTTTTAAATGTTGGTAAAACGCATAGTACTCTTCACATCAATATTTACACAGAAAAGTTCAGTTTAGGCTAAACTACAGTAGGTGTTGGTTAATACAATACACACCTTTCAAACATTACAATGAAATATGAACATATTTGCCCAATGTTGGTCAACCATTGGTCATTTCCCAGCTGGTGCCAAGACTCCCCTCCTCCGGAGCTATTTTTGGCGCGTTCTTGCAACAGTTGCCCGCCAAACTGCAGTCTCTCGCGAGTCTACGATATACGACCATACGATAATGCGATGAATATGCGATACGCGAGTGTTGTGTGACAACCGTGTGTGTTTTGGATATACACATTATTTAAGTTTGAACATTGTGTTTAGATATTTGGAAACCAGGTCTATACAAAGGTGTAGTTTTGATTTAAACAAAGGTTATTTTGGTTTATTTGTTTATATAGTGAACATGGCTATTTTTAATTTAAGTCAGTTAATCGTACAGTTCCAAAGTGGATTTCAATAGAAAGTAAAACAAAGTATATACCGGTACAGTACAACGCTTTAAATTCAGTGATATAATATATAGGGCATTTTCTCTGTAGGTAAGGTTAGTTAAACTAAACAGCAAATTTAAGGCCTGGTATAATAAACCCAGTTAAGTTAAAGACATAGTGCAATGTTTTAAAATGTTTAATTAATTATAACAAACTGTGAACGAGTAAAGTTTCCTTCAATAATTTCTTGTAATAGATAGCCTTGTTCCTAAGCTAAAAACGTAATTTTTACAAATCTCCCAAAAAGGTGTCCAAAGTGCAAAATTAGTACAAAATAATATAGGTATGATACTACATACGCTTCTTTATGTCACTCCTTTGGCAATTGTTATACTATAAGCGTGTTATACTATAGTCCATTAAAATACCTAATAATCCTCAAGTACAGTAATGTTAAGTTTGCAATCACGTTCAAACTAGGAAAGTACGGAATTTCAAATACATACAATACAGTAGTATATTCCTCTATTTGTTTAATATTTTCATTTCCCAAGAGTGCGCTAGACAATCAAAACTTATGTAGCGTCAACGTTTTCATTTGCACGTGATTCGAAAAATAGGACACCATATTGTAGTTTTGAGTATCAGTTCATTATGACGGAATGATATGTTTTCAGTTAAATAGGGACGTTGAGTAAAGGGAATAAAATTATCAATAATTTACGAAAATATTTATTATAACGACAATGATAGAATTATATCCTGGACGTTTATAATAGTTGTAAATGTGGTTAGGTTTGCACTATGGCATGATACTTTTGAAAACATATTTATATTTATTAAATGCTTTGATAAGCTTAGAGAAATCAGAGCTTTATGTTTTAAATCATGCAAACAAAACAATTTAATTAAATTTAAAATATGTCTATTTATCACTTTGCAATCTTAATATTGTGCAAGAAAAGTTGGATTATAAACTAATTATACAACTTCTTGAGTACTTGACGCCAAGTTAAGTTAAACTTCTGACACTTCCCCCCTTTGGGTATACATTAATTGTTCACTAAATCATATTTTCATTGGCTTTTTCACGTTTCAGTAAAACTACTTTTTTATTAGTCTACGTCGTGTATTTTTAATAGGATTCGTCTATTGTTAATATTTATAGGGAAGATGGATGATTATTTTTTTTTTAGGATAAATCAAAGATTTAATAAATTGTTGCCGTGATTATTTTTATCAATTCTTTGTCGAAACATAAAATTGTTCGTATTTTATATACTAACGTATTGCCAGTCTCAAAACTTTGTTATGTTACATCCAAAAACTTTAAATTTTTATCTTGTATTAAGACTGTTTGGCTAAAATATTAGTCGGCTTGTTGTTTATTTTATTTAACGTAATCCAGTTTTAATTGAAACTTTTTCTGTTCACCCCAAAACACCCCAAAAGTATATATTTAGCTTTGTTATTTCGACGCACTCCTCTGTGAGTTAATGTAACAAATACAATGTTTAATGCCTTCTACATATTTGAAGTATGTTAAAGTTTTATTTGAATCTGCAAATTAATCTTCCTTAATTGAATCAATCTATTTACATTGACATCCTGCAATGGAGCTTTTTTGCAGTTAATTTTATGGTAATTCTTTTCTTCAAACATAATTTTCTCTCTTCATCCGTCATCAGGTTATTACTTTACAGCTCTCGTTTATTTTTGTCTGAAATGTTACTAGGTCGCCTTTAAATGTTAAGTGTGTTATTTACAAAAATATTCCAATGTGATGTGTACCTTTTTCATACATTTTTTGAGTTCAGTTATCCGTTTGATTTTACAATTAATTACTACAACTAATCTGTTAATTTGCTGCTGGTTTCAGTGTCATGTGTCCTAAGATGTACCTAGAATCATATAATGTACGTTTCTTTTCCATTGTGGGTTTTCATTACAACACTGTACTCCCAGGACTTATATTTTACTCATTTAGAATTCGTTTGTACTTGATCCAAATGACGGCATTGACCGTGTGATTGTGGGAAGTGGACGTGAGAGATTTGTAGACCTGTCTGTCAATCACCTTAGCACACTAATCGAGGCAAACTTCTGCAACGTTGGCTCCAAGTAGTCCCTTAACGCCAAATCTTGTCAATCATGTCAGTGGGTCGTATTTAAAGCCCTCGCGAAGGTTAGCGCTATTAAAGTTTTTATTCTAAAATTGCTATATGTTTTTATTCAGTTTTCGTTTACGATTTCAGTTCTCCAGGCAAAATTATTTGCCTTTTTGTTATAGGCTTCCAAGGTAGATTCCTAAAGGTATTAATTCCTGGTGTCGGGTGACGTAGATGAATACGGCGAAGATAATAGCAAACGTTTTGAGAAGTATTTTCATGGACTGACTGCAATGCGTTCGAAACGTCGGTTACTTTAGTCTGCATGATGGAACCTGTCTCCTGCCCGGGTTTACCTGGAACCACAGACAATAAACCCTCGAACTTGCCAATACACAGGAAGATGGAAGGTCACGAGACAGGTCCCACCATACAGACTATACATCTTCGTAATTTTCATGTACAGCACTAACTAAGTAGCGGCCCTTATTGAAAGACAAGAATTAACTTTGAAGAATTCAAGTAATTTGCCGTAACATAGTATTATTGAACACACGTGAAACTTCATCCTGAAATATTGTAGGATTTGAAAAACTAAGTAACCTTTTTGTTTGTTATATGTTTTTTACAATTATCAACTCACTATAAAACTGTATGTAGTGTAGGTTTTTGCTTAATTATACATTATTTAACTATAAATAGGGCATGTGTATGCCCTATGGTTCTTGTGTTCGTGTTCTTGTGTTTATTTGCATAGATATATTATCTACGAACTAACTTGGTACGATCTAACGCAATCCATTAGTTTTCGTATTTTTTTTCTAACCGTTGACGGAATGAAAATGGAGAATCGTCGTGTAAAATGTAAATACTATTATTTAGTTTAGTGTACCACTCTATGCACCAGACGATGTAGTGGTCAGTGGTCTTGAAACGCCCGAAGACCAATAACGTATCTGGATTGCGAAGACAGTGGAGCAACTAATGTATCTTTATGCATTTCCACGCATCTGACACGCTAAAAAGATTCAAATTTTATTGGAGCCACGGGAAAAAATGAAGAGTTGCAACTTCCAAATGATCTGTAATTAGGATCTCGAATTGAAGGCGTAAACGTTGAAATGCAATGAAGTCAAGATCGTCTAGATATTCGGCTGTTGCATTTATGGAACCTCGAATCAGCTTAAACGAGCAGGATCGTCCTTGATGAATAATTTTACTCACGACTTGAAAAATAGCCTATTAGTGGGATGACAAGGTCAGTTGCGAAGGAAATCTGGACTATCGACTGTAGGTCGGCGATCGATAAAGATGAGGTGATACGCGATCATGTTTTGTAACTGGGTTAACTAGGGTGGTAAAATGTAGGGATAAATAAAAGTTATTGGATTAAGTTCAAATGTAAATGACGTCTAGTTTACTGTTGGTATTCCGAGGACGATTGATTTTGCAGCCTAAAATCAACCGGGATCGTATTTGATTGATTTTGTAATTTTCACCTTGGCAAGTATAGCCTACAATTAATAAGGTCCAAGTAATTGATTTGAATCAATATTAATCTAAATGCCCAATGAAGTTGGTTCGAAATTGGACCCCGTTTTTCATTTATTATTATACTTTCCTGGCATTATTATGATCCTGACTGCAGTTCATCTTAAAGTAATAAAGCTGTCATTTATCCTTTGAACTTTCATAGTTTCCTGATTACTTCAGGTTTGCACACACTGATCTGCCGGTATAGTAAAAATATCACTCTTATCTCCCCATATCTTTTTATCTCCAACGGGGTTTGACTAGATCATTCCTAACCCTTTTCCAATCCAAAAATGTTGAGATTGTGAAGTAGTTTCGCTTAAATGTATAGAATTTGGTCGCTTGCTATCAACATTGTAGGCCATGTACTGTTAAGACTGGAATGAGTCGTCGTTGTTCTATCTAATTCAATCAAACACGTTTTCAATGGAATCAACATTGTCTCTACGAATATCCGACTTGACTATATCGGAAAAACAAACATAACACGAAAACAAACCAAGCCTGCATGTTATCGGCTTCGTATTTCGGTACCCAACTGATTGTCATTAAATATTTGTCTTTATAATTATATTTAATCTTTTTCTGTTTAAAGACCCCGTCAAAGTACATTTGTCAATACGAAATCACGCAAAAGTTCTACAACAAAAAATATAGGTTTATGTATGAATTGAGCAACAAGGGTTTCGACAAAGGGAAAGTAACGCTTAGAAAACTACCAGCTATTGTAAACACAAGGTATAGCGATAAGTACAGTACTAGTAATACTATATTACCGGGTCAAGGGCGAAGCGCTTCGCTACCCTGTTGGACTGTTGGTGTCACACGGTGATGCTTCGATGAACATACGCATCACTGTAGTGGTGGTGATGCGTAAAACCGAGAAATGTTTGGTGATTAGTGATTATAAATGTATCTGTATTGCATACATGAATATCTTTAGCGAATTTCACATAGGGAATCGTAGGTATAATGGTAAGATTTGGACCCAATATTTACGTTTGGATGTCCCAGAGGGTAAAAATACTATAAGTTATAATTCATAATCATTTAGTACATTAACTCGAGCAAAAGTCAACCGATTTTGATAAAATTTGATACAAACGTAAAAAGGTTTATTTGACAAAGTTCGTAAATCAGGAAACAAGTATATTGAAGGGTTTTTACAGTCTAATAGTTGTGGAGAAATTCCCAGGAAATATGTAAATTTTAAATGTCTATGTTATCACTATGGATCATTGTAAACTTGTGTCGTTTGCTTGTTGACGGATTTATTTTGTACTCATTTAGTTATGTCAGACCAAACTATTTATTTTGCTAAACTACACTCTTTATAGCAGCAAAGCTAGGTGCTCATCTAACTTAATGTTTTTTTAAATAGGCAATGCATTTGACATTGGGAAATATATTAGTGAAAATCTTTTAAGGGAAATGGAAATTTGCTTAGTCTGCAGGTTTGTTGTGGCGGGGGTATTTATATAACACCTGGTTTCAATTATTGAAGGTCGGTAAGCTTAAAGTTCTTGTTCGTATTGCATTTCCATGCGCTGAACTTGAAACTTACTAACCGCAACCGTCTACCGTGCTAATACATTGGATTAGAATGTATTTGCCATTTGCAGATGTAAATATTGTTTATCAGTTTCGTGTTGTAAGGTGAGGATGATTTGCGCCACATTGGTTGTGGATTAGCGTGGAATACCTAGTATGTAGTAATGGCAACACTTGCAAGAAATGATAACTAACTCATCAGTCTTAAGACCCTTGCTTTGTTCGAAAAGAAGTTTGAGGCAATTCAACATTCTTATAAAGTTCTATTTCAAAAGATATGTACATATTTCTTTGACTTATGTAATAAATGGTTTACGTACTTTTGCACCCCTTGGAATGTATGAATTTTAATTTTCTCACCGTTTCCATTATACATTGGAATAACTTTGAAAATCCAGTAGCAAAGCAACAGATTAAACGTTAGGAAACATATTGTGTCATATCAAACCATTGCTCAAAATGTTACGGTGATTCAATTAGTTTCAATTTAGTTATGTTAATTAGTTACCACAGTCTTGTGTGTTAATGTTAGAATGTACCTATATCGTCATACTGTACGTGTGTGTGAGTTGCCCTTCGTTTCCGACAGTGATAGTTCCACCCCTGGTGACATTTCCGTAACCTCGCTGTGTCCTTGCCTCCACTGCCTTCTCACTTCACTCTAAAACACACAGATCAAGTAAGCATCGTCCAGTTTTGTTTAGAAATTATACGAATCTGTCTGCAAGATTTAAGACTTGTGGACGTAATTTAAACGTACTTGACAAGTTGTGTTTGATTGATTGATAATACGAGGAAATATATATTTTTCCTACAGTAACCCGACAAAGTTGGCTTCCTTGTACTGTTTATAGTACAGAAAGCTGCTAATTGCTGGATATTTATACTTTGCCGTACGGTTTATACTTTGCCGTACGGTTTATACTTTGCCGCACATCAGGATTCCAACCAAACAACACAAAACAGCGTGGTTCTATTATGCACGTAATCCGTGTACGCTTGGAAATAGGTTGGCAACACTTAAAGATAATAATACTATGAGCAGCTGATTGACTATTATAACTACGATTTAACCTGTCATTTCGTGTTTATAGTTTCGGTATTTCTGAACTTTCTGGACTTTTCTTTTAAACGTTTTTAAAACATTCCTACGATCTTAATAAACAAAAAAATACTTTTAAAACATTTTTTTAGGCGCGGAAACCACTTCAAATTACAAAAACATACGGAACTATATTCTCAAAGCTCGGAGCACATTTCTTGCCGAGGAAAAATAGCGGAGTGATACGGACCGCGGGTACTACTTTCTCTAGGACACCATTTGTGTTGCCAGCTGAACCTAAAACCGTGTTGTATAGTGTTTGAAATACTAATTATTTTTATGCTTTATAGTGACTGTAGGAAAAATATAATGTGTAACACGAGTGAAAAAGGCCTTTGCTGCACTCGAGATCATTCCGCACTCGCCTGCGGCTCGTGCGTAAACATTGCTCTCGTGTGCAGCAAAGTGCCACTTTCACCACTAGTTACACAAATAACTATTGTCTGTCAATTAATCATTGTAAACCTTGTCAAAAGCAGTATCAAGGCTATACTGCGATAGATTGGCCATTAAAATTATTTCTTCCCAATGCACGATTGAGATTTACTGTATTAATGTAGTAGGCAAGTTAAATTATTAATTTATTTAATCAAAATTAAGATTACTTTTGTTGTAGGCTCTTTACCTTCTCGAAACCAGGATGTACTACAGTAGTGTGTGCTTTCCTCGGATATTACTATTACTAATATTACTGTAACTACTTTTAAAAAATCACTATAATAAAAACAGAATAAATAGTCAGACCATGTAATGCTATTAATTCTGGTATGTATGAAAAAATCAATTTGGGACACGATTGAGCGTATTTTAACTCAAATATGAGTGAAAACGGGTTTAGAATAGAGTGAGATTGGTTATTTTTGTTACTGTCTAGAATCAGCTAACTCGGAATTGTTTATTAGAAATTCTATGATTTAGACCTGTTGAGTACTCATTAGATTTTTTTTAAATCTAGGAATAGAAAAGTTTTAATCCTGTAGAAATGTGTGTGCGTTAATTGTCTTTAACAATGAATTCCAATTAAATTTTAGAAGCCACTATTTTTACGTAAATCAACATTTTGATTAACCATATTTCAAGCAATTCTTACAATGTACTTCAAAAATAAATCCGTAGTGGCTGCAAAACCGAGCTGTCTTGAAAAAAGAAAAGAAAGAAACATCTAAAACTAGCAAACCATTTTCAATTTTACTCTTTTCCATTGTTTTCCTTACACAATATACAGTAATTACATGTCATACATACAACATCTCTATTGAAAGTAACAGGTAAAGGTGGTGCAATTAAAGAACCTGGCCAAGACCCAACAACAACAATAGCCGCCTCCGCCTCCCAGAGCGTGTTCTGACAAAAGTTTATTTTTGAAAGTAATTAAACTTTCTTCTCCCTTCGAAACTGATTATTATTCGTGTTTAATTTTCTTCTTATTGTCGTTAAAAGTTTGCTATCGGAAGGTCTTTCATCGGGGAATTAAATTTCCAATCGAACTATAGGGGATGAATACCTACGTTTTAAAATTGAGTTGTGAATACTGAAGTAGACATAAAGACATAAAAAGGACCAGCTGTCGTAATTTTTTTATTAAAAAGAAAATATTTTTGTGAGCCAGTCACCGATTGCGCTCGTTGCTACAATTCTACAGAATATTTCACTCTATTTACAATTCTCTAAAATTCTGCATTACGTTTGATGCTGAGTCCTAATGATTGCTTTAGCTTACAATTAGTCGCTCCATGAATTTGTCTTGGTAAAAGACTTCGTGTAGGCCTATTCGATAGAAACCAGTAATTTACATCAGCACAACCTGTTGGTTTATAACATCTACTACGTCCTTTTGATTCAAATTCTTGGGCCAACTTAAAAACAGGGATCAAATGTGTGCTATCAATAATAGTCAAAAGATTTATTTCGTTAGTATAGTCATCCGTTTTAGTAGCACCATAGTCGTATTTATCAAACCCCTATAGCCAACTATAATAATTGTTCCCACTATTAATCCCTCAACATATACCTTTTAAGTTCTGTTACCGAGTATACTTTAATTGGAGAGTTCGGAGGACCTTGTGGTTAAGTAACATTAACACGAATTCGGTCTCTTCCGCCTGTGGTTGGACCTGGAACGGTTTGTAATTCAATTACGCAGATCTGCATCTCATTGCCTGTTACAAAATAACGGTTACGTGGATAATGCTAGAGTAATTGTGGCTATCGTGAAATCTTTCATTAAAACTGTGGAGAATAGAATGCTTGATCCATTAAAACTTGTAGACATACACAGTTCTTTAGAACTTATCGATTTTAATTCTCACGGATAAGCTGAAGGTATTATAAGGCATGGTTCTGCATTGTATAATATGAAGAAAGAGTTACGGTGTATGTATCGTTATTTCACAAACTTCTTTGGACCTATTTTAAATACATGTAGTTGACGTCAGCGCGAACACGCCACAAAACGAGGAGTATCTAAACATAATCCACGAAACGCATTAACAATAGGACGAGAAGTAAACTTTCAATATTTATCTGTCAACTAATTTACATGTTGGGATAGATTAATAGCTGTTTGGGGTTAAATAGTCAAAGCTGCATTGCGGACTGCAATCAGCTGTTTAAGTAACAGATTATCTTGACTTCCGTCCTTGCATCACTTTTGTTCTTTTATCACTAAGACAACGCAGAGTAAACATTCAGATGTTTGGTTAGTTATACAATGTTTAATCACATGTTACCAACCATCAACCATGTGTGAGTGTATAACCAAACTTGTAGTTTGAATGTATGCTAAGTCTTATTTTAAGAGATAAAAAGTTGGTAGTTATCTAATATCCTAGTCAAGACTAAATAAATTTTCAAATAAAACTGTACAAGGGGACGTGTGTGCCAATTTCGTGTTTTGAATAGGATTCATAACTTGTGATGAGAAATACAATACCGTTTTACCTGCCAGAGATTATGTTCGTTTCAGACAGTTCGTTATCAGGTGAATAAAACTAATAATTTACAGTGAATCAAATTTATTGATTGTTCACACCATAAAGAGTTATTTATAGACCTACAATTTAGGTTACAATCTGATTGGTTAAAAATTAAAATCAGCTGATCAGCTGTTAAATTTTAATTAACATTTGAACCGTTACAAAGAAATTTGGTAAGCCTCAATGTTTCTTATAGAAATTAATCAAACGCTAGGGGGTCGACGACCTAAAAAGAAATGGCCTTTTATCATTCGCCACTCCGCTAGATCATAAGTTTATAATGACACCTCAATCGTAAAAATTGGTCAATTAGACCGGGTGAAAAGGAATGTTACAGAGTAAATACTTTATTGTATTAAGTATATATAAGATATATATAATGTCCTTCTTGTATACTCTGTGTAATGTAGGCAGACGACGCGAGGGGTGACGCTTACTCTATGTAGATGGTACTTTCCTTGTATACTCTGTGTAATGTAGGCAGACGACGCGAGGGGTGACGCTTACTCTATGTAGATGGTACTTTCCTTGTATACTCTGTGTAATGTAGGCAGACGACGCGAGTGGTGACGCTTACTCTATGTAGATGGTACTTTCCTTGTATACTCTGTGTAATGTAGGCAGACGACGCGAGGGGCGACGCTTACTCTATGTAGATGGTACTTTCCTTATATACTCTGTGTAATGTAGGCAGACGACGCGAGGGGTGACGCTTACTCTATGTAGATGGTACTTTCCTTGTATACTCTGTGTAATGTAGGCAGACGACGCGAGGGGTGACGCTTACTCTATGTAGATGGTACTTTCCTTGTATACTCTGTGTAATGTAGGCAGACGACGCGAGGGGTGACGCTTACTCTATGTAGATGGTACATTCCTTGTATACTCTGTGTAATGTAGGCAGACGACGCGAGAGGTGACGCTTACTCTATGTAGATGGTACTTTCCTTGTATACTCTGTGTAATGTATGCAGACGACGCGTGAGGTAACGCTTACTCTATGTAGATGGTACTTTCCTTGTATACTCTGTGTAATGTAGGCAGACGACGCGACGGGTGACGCTTACTCTATGTAGATGGTACTTTCCTTGTATACTCTGTGTAATGTAGGCAGACGACGCGACGGGTGACGCTTACTCTGTGTAGATGGTACTTTCCTTGTATACTCTGTGTAATGTATGCAGACGACGCGTGAGGTGACGCTTACTCTATGTAGATGGTACTTTCCTTGTATACTCTGTGTAATGTATGCAGACGACGCGTGAGGTGACGCTTACTCTATGTAGATGGTACATTCCTTGTATACTCTGTGTAATGTAGGCAGACGACGCGACGGGTGGCGCTTACTCTATGTAGATGGTACATTCCTTGTATACTCTGTGTAATGTAGGCAGACGACGCGACGGGTGACGCTTACTCTATGTAGATGGTACTTTCCTTGTATACTCTGTGTAATGTAGGCAGACGACGCGTGAGGTGACGCTTACTCTATGTAGATGGTACTTTCCTTGTATACTCTGTGTAATGTAAGCAGACGACGCGAGGGGTGACGCTTACTCTATGTAGATGGTACTTTCCTTGTATACTCTGTGTAATGTATGCAGACGACGCGAGAGGTGACGCTTACTCTATGTAGATTATACTTTCCTGGTATACTCTGTGTAATGTATGCAGACGACGCGAGAGGTGACGCTTACTCTATGTAGATTATACTTTCCTGGTATACTCTGTGTAATGTATGCAGACGACGCGAGAGGTGACGCTTACTCTATGTAGATGGCACTTTCCTTGTATACTCTGTGTAATGTAGGCAGACGACGCGAGAGGTGACGCTTACTCTATGTAGATGGCACTTTCCTTGTATACTCTGTGTAATGTAGGCAGACGACGCGAGGGGGTGACGCTTACTCTATGTAGATGGTTCTTTCCTTGTGTACTCTGTGTAATATATGCAGAAGACGCGAGGGGGTGACGCTTACTCTATGTAGATGGTACTTTCCTTGTATACTCTGTGTAATGTATGCAGACGACTCGAGAGGTGACGCTTACTCTATGTAGATGGTACTTTCCTTGTATACTCTGTGTAATGTATGCAGACGACGCGAGAGGTGACGCTTACTCGATGTGAGCGGAATGAGCAATAGACCCGCCCTTCCTGTTGGGACTCTTGCGTGTCCTCGATGTTGGTTGTTGGTGTCTATTCCATCGACCAGGAAATACACTCGAATAATTTATTAGCACGACATTTTGTGCGTGAACTCAAACCCAATAAACTGCCTGTTTTCTCGTTTAAACCTTTCAATGTTGCAAAGTTTTAAACGCTATTAAAATTTTCGATCGTTGATTCTACGAATTATCGCGTCTTAATAAACACATGTAATTGGCATTGCTCATTGTGAACTACACTCTTTATAAAATTGCAATAATTCTATCAGCAGTCAACGTATATCTTGGAAAAGGGAAAACTGATGGTGACAAAACCGGTTTGGCCTTGGAACTTTGGCATCGTTTTGTAAACAAATCCTATTGTGGGATGTGATCAACTGTGTTTAATTTATTTAAGGCTAAACTATCACACAGTAGATTAGTAGATGAGCCTCGCTTCTTTGATAATTATATAACTTTTAATTAAATTCAAAATAAATCCAGCATAACCCAGCATGGTTCTTTATGCTTTTTCTTCCAACTCCGATTCTTATTTGATGCTGATTAAGTAGTCACAGTTGGTCTGTATAAATCCTACTGAATTTGCTTCTTCCAATACCATTTAATACACCCCCTGTTCTACCTTTCTACAGTACTTAGATCTCGTATGGTTAACACGAAGTGTACCATGACCTTTCCACGGGGCTTCGTTTAACCAATGTAAAAGAACAGGCGACATTGGTGTAATGAACAAACTGTCGTGGGTTGTGTGTCCCTGGCTCCATCAACTACATTCCTTGAATGTGACATCAGTATCAGTGTGTGCGTGATCGGGTCGTTAGTACTTGTAATGTGTTAGGCTGGTACTATACGGACGCTAAATGCGTCGCGTTAAATACGCTGCGCTATTTTTAATTTTGGATGGCAATGCAAGTCAATTTGAGCGACTATACGAGCGCAGTCTACGCGGCACGCTGCCCTCCAAACTCGGCGTCGACGCATTTTACGCGACCAGCCCTGGAAAAACGTTAGCAGCGCGACGTAGATAGCGCTGCGCAACGCTAGGGCCGGTCTATACGGACGCTAGATGCGTGGCCCGCAGTCGCAGTCTTGAGTGAGTAGTTATTGTGCTTCTGTGTGAGAGTCATCAACATGTTTGATACTGAGAAGTTCATCTTAGAAGTAGAGAAGCGGCCTCCACTTTATGACGTTCAGTCAAAAGAATATTCAAACAGAAATGTTAAAGCTCAGTGCTGGATGGAGGTAGGAGCAGCTGTGCACCTAGAAAACCTTAGAAAACACGTTTGAAAAACAGTGGCATTTCGATTTTAGTTTAACTATACCCTCATTGCAGTAAACCTGTAGACAAGCGAAAAATCATTTTCATCATACTGTATGGAAAACCGCAGTTTTTAGTTCACTGAATCGTCCGCAAAATCATCGTTTACGGGAAGATACAAAGGGGACAGACAAATCATATGGTAAATGTTTCGGCTCGCTAACCTCAAAATGTGTTTAAGGGGTACTAGTTGTTCTGCCCGCGCAGAGAAGATTTAGTGATTTATTTATTTATTTACCAATGGCGATACACCAATTTACAAAGATAACACTGTAGTTTGACAGCTTCAACAATGAATGTTTGTGCTTATTATTAGGTTAACAATAATAAAAATGAAATTAATAACAATAATAGACAATGAAATGAGTAACAATAATTAATAACGAAATTAATGAACAACAATAATAAATAAATAAATGAACAACAACAATAAGTAAAGAAATGAACAACAATAATAAATAAAGAAATGGACAACAATACTATAAATGACTTGAGATAACCTGCAATATAGATCGATAACAGCAAAACATTCTTGATTCTTCCCTGTCTCGTCTAATGCAAACTGCTGGTTGATTAAGCACTTATTCTTATGTAAATCAGTTTTATCAATGTCCAAGTCACAAGGAAAAATACTCTAATCTTGATTCAATTTAGGAATCTATGGTACCTAAAATCAAAAGGTTATTTCAAGGAAAAGTAAACAAACAAATTGAATCAAAAACAAATCTATCAGCATCTTTAATATTTGAATTGTAATTAAATTCAGTCCTTTAATTGATGTTCCTGCCCTTAGGAAGGCTTATCGAAAAACTTATATTTTTTTTCGGGGAAGTTTCACAGCAAGACCAAAGTTCAAATCCATTCTAGCTGTACATAATTATAGAGTTGTCTGATTGGATTTTAACTTAAACATTTCCTTTAATATGTCACATTTATTCCATAAAGATTAGAATTAACGAGTACCTGGGTGCGCTGCAGCTATAAATAAGCATCAAAGGTTTTTCAATGTTGGTAGTCTATAAAAAATAAATAAACATGTCAAATTTAATAAAAATACATCAACATAAAATATATTGATTTTAGAAGTTGTATTGCCCACGGATTAATTTTTGCACCAACTACATTAATTATATTAGAGTAAGTTTATTGATCAAATTTTTAAATTGCGCCAGTTGTAATTACATTTACAACAGTTAAGTTAAATGTTCACGTTTCTACTTGAAAGTGTGGATCACCAAGTTGGCAAGGGTGTTTGCCTTGCCTCAGGCTCTGCTGGATTAATTACTCGGTTCTTCATCAAGATCAGTCTCAATACTCTCAATTAGCCCGTCCACGATCTTCAAACATCCCATCATATTTGCACAGATTTGTCCCATCTCAACCCTTCCAAATGAGCAAATATCGCACCTGAGATAGCATACTAATATTATACAAGGCATTCGACCAATACAGACAATTTCTGTGATTTACAGTTTAAACGTATCACTACGCAGAGCGCTAACTACATAGTTTTTCAAAATGTATCAATCAAATAAGTAATGTTTTTCTTCAATTAGACTTTTTGGTTGAATGTGTCTTTTATTTATGATACTCTATATGAATCTATGTTAAGCAGTTCTTATTTTTTTCCACTTAAATGTTGAAATTCAATTCAAACCTTAGCGTAGGGAAAATAGCGTTCGTCTTAAATATGAAGGTTTCTGCTTCTATTCTAAACCATGGCAATTTTTACGCTTTTACCCTTTTATTTATCCCTTATTTCTCTAGTTTAGGTAATTTAGCGAGAATAGTTGGTAAAATATTTTAAAAGAGACAAACCATAGACCAAACACCGGAACATCCTGGGACACGCTGAATCCAAGGTCGCATACCTAGACCCAGCATTCCGTCACACCCTCTATTATTATCTCTTTATGACTCACGCATTCACCTCTGCAACCATTTTATAACGAGGGTTCAGGTAACATTATTGAATCTGCGACTTTATTGTCTTTCAGAAATAAGAGACGTTTACGGTACTCGTTTGTTTACGTTAGGAAAATGAAGTAAAACAATATATTAGGCACACATTTTGGATATAGTTGGTGCGCGATAGTATTCATACAAATTTGTAAAATTGGGCAAAACAGGCGCACCTCGTCTAGCATTCAATTTTTGTCATGCATTATATTTTGGATTCCATGTTTGTTCAAGGTTTATGTTTAGGCTTTGCCACTATTAAAAACAAAATAACTAGACACTATTATAACTTTAAACGTAACGCTACATAATTTATAAAAGATTCAACTATGTTGATGGTGGTCAATTCATAAATGTTTACAACTATAAGAATGCTAACATACAGGTAATTAATAGTAACCCGCATAATTTCAAGGTACATTGTACCAGTAGGGGTCTAAAATTATACAATAGGACTTGTTGAAACAAAGACCCACATGGTCTATCAGCCAATTTGTATTCATTGGAAGGTTATGTCCTTCCTTTGTTGGTATCAGTAGACGGTAGGTGCGACCAAAGACTTGTCGATAGAATACAGCCCTCGACATGATAGGACAATACCGTGACATGCAAATAAGCTGCATGCTATTGGCAGAACACTGTCAGGGCTAAACCAGATTGTTGAATTACATTTGCAAATATGAATGGAGAATTTATCGTAATGTTTTGAAAAATGCTGTACGTCGGAGTAGGCCTAATATTGAATTTGAAAAGTGGAAGTACACGTTTTATTCTGTTGTAAAGTATAAAAGTGTTCAATTATTTTTTATGGATAAATAAAACAAAAAAACGCTCATATTTATAATATTAGGATGATTATCATCCATTATTCTTGTTTTTGAATTTTGTGAATAGAGAATGGTTTTATCTATGGTTACAGTGCGCCTTCAGTCGCCGCGCCGCTGCCCGCAGTACAGAACTGACAGCTTATTGTCTACCGCCAGCTGCAGGCGCCGGTATATTGATCAACCCCACGGCTGCGTCCTGCGTGATCATGGCAGTTATTGGGTTTGGCGCCACAACGCGGTTCCGGTTGAATACACTTGTCATAAGTGATTATACGGGTTCAAATATTTAAAAAACTTATCAAGAAAAGAGTGGGTATTACGAAAGATTTATAAGTTTGGTCTGAAGCTAACTCACTTTAGCTTGGTTCGTATAAATAGGCTAGCTGATTTATTCATTTGAAGTTTGTGGCAATGTTTTCTAATATTTCATCTAGAGCTGATTACTGTACGAAATCCCAAGTACCTACTAAAACATACATTCTATAAAATGCGGTTTTCAATTTTCGAATAACTCGACGAGCGTGTATGCACTTTTACTACTCTGGGGATATAAAAACGGCAAAGTAAATCGGTCCCAGGTCCTACCATGAGTCCTACAGTAGCCTAAGCGTATTCCCTTTTTGGAAAATTCGCCGAAATCAACTTGCGAAAAGATAGCGGCAACACTGGTTATAGCATAGATTAGAGACAATAGACCTAATCTCTATCCGTCTATTCCGACGGAAATACACCGTGGTAGACCGGACTACCTGTGAACCTTATCACTTCCGTAGTGTTATCACCTTGACCTTTGACCCGCAGCAGCTCAGGTGAGAGATGACGGCGGAAGTGCAAGGCAAGGTCGAGACCCTCAGTCTATACTGGGATTGCTTCAACTTAGTGGCCTGCTGCCCGTTACTGGATAAAGTGAAAAGTTTACCAGACACCAAGGGAAAAGGATTGGGAAGAGGCATTACAGAATAATTAATTTATTGTCCTCTATTTAAACGTGTGTCTAATTTGATTTCCATAATGTTGATTGATGATGGACATATAATGTGAAGTAACATTTAATTGGTTTATATTACTTGTAATAGGCTCTAATGAATCCGACATTTAAAACACCTTTTAAGTAAGTTTAATGGGATGCTTAACTTTACGTGCTAAGCTAATATATGTTTATAATCACAGTTTGACGGTCACATATTGGAGATGTGAACAATGACCGGGGTGGACAAAAGCCTTTGATAGTGCTTGCCGATACTGTGTCAGAAACTGGAACAATAACTTGACTTAGTTGTTTAATAGCAATCAATGTGTAGTGATTCCTTGAGTTTGGTGTATGTAATAGCTATTTACCTTAGAAGTGTAGTAAGAGCGTTTTTACATCACGCAGGTGAAGGTTGCATAATTTACCTAAGTGATGTAAACACGCTCTTGCGTAACGTGTAACGTACAAGATTTTACCTGACCCGACAATATACAGGAGGCTACGAACAATATTAATCATTATCCATTTCACTCATCTTCTAACAGTAACGTTAATTTACAAACAAAAGCTAGGTTAGGAAAATTCTTCAAAACATAACAATAAAATTCAAGAGCACAGCTGATTTCTAGCGTTGAACGTAGTTGGCTCCATATAGGTATATTTTTTAAGTTAATCACTCAATGTTATTTAAATGGGTTTCATTACATCACCGAGTGAGTTTTTGATACTTTACATCACTCGAGAAGTAAGGAAGTTGTATACATCACGCTTGGGATAGGGAAGTTTAACATGGCGGGTTAGGTAAACATTATGTCTTATCTTGTTCCGTTTTGCGTCTGTCTGTATGTGTGTTTTACAAGAACACACAGAACCCCTTAACGGTTTAAGCTACAGCGTTGACAGTCTGCAAAAATGGTCATTTCCATTTAAACAATATTAAAACTATGGAGAAAACTGTAGGTAAAGGTGGAAAATAATTTGTCAGCTATTCTTTGTAAACTTTAAGCTTAATAAGATATTGTTTTTTTCTCTATTTTATGTATTTTGCAACTGATTGGTAGTTGCGGGGTTTCGTGAAATTTGGAATTTGAATATTTCAAACAGCTGCCATTTTTTGAAGGTTTAAGAGTTGTTTGCTCATTTTGCACAAAGGTGCTAACTAATAAGATTGAACATGTTTGCAGAATCCCAACGCTGTAGAATGTTTTTAGTACAAAATACGTACCAACTCAAAACTAGGACAAATGTTTTCATGAACTGTTTTGCTTATGACCCTAGAAAACACTACGTAAATTACGCAAATGTCCCACCATATACTTCGATGGTTCAATTTTGTTGAACGCCCTGTGCCCTGTGTCAAAGTGTATCTGAGGACTTCGTTATGACGTTCAAATTAACCAGCTGTCGAAGGAATAACTAAACTAAGTGTTGAAAAGCAATTAATTCTCTAAGGAAACTGGATCAAACGGAATCTGGTGGTTATTGGCTGAACTTAAAGCGAATTTACAGATCGAAGTTGAAGTTTCTGATCCATCTTATTACTTTCAACACTCTGACTTAATCGGGACATACGTTTTTCCTATTAGAAAACCTTCATCGCAAAACTTGTTATGGAGGACTAAAGGAATTTTCTGAGGTGCTACTGTGCTCTGTTTGAGTTACAACAGAAAATTTAAATTTTTTAATTGGGTGACAAAACTTTTAAAACGCCCAAGGGGAAACTTTTAAAGATTATACTCTCATCTTCTACTATATTCGAAGCTGGGTTACAATATCTGTCAACTGCGCAAGAAAAGAACACATTAGCCTTCAGCATTTACAAGCAAAAAATAGAAAGTTTGTGTTATCTCAATTGTTTTTCAGTATTTTAATACCATCTACGCACTAATAAACTAACTTTGCTATGACTAAAAGTTGGTATTATTTTGTTTAACGTCAAAGACAGTAATTATAACTTTCTTAGCGTTTCTCTTTGTGGCACGTCGACAGATACAAATTTGAGCTTTGTAGGTAGCGGTAATTTATCAAACACGTTTTTGTATAGCGCCGATTGTAGCTAACGTAGTTTCTATATTCAATAGTTTATATAGATGAACAAGCATACTTACTTAGTGCGGAACTTATTATAATAAACGATATATAAGTCTTCGCGCCCCATCGCAACACGTCGTAATTGAAATGGAACAAACCTATAACAGTTACAAAGATAAGACTAATTTTATCCGAAATTACAGCTACTTCATTCCCATGCTGAATCATATTTTTATAATAGTTTAAATTATAAAACGATAATGTTAAACTAAACAGCAACGTAAGTCAACGGTAAGTGTAACCGTATAGTGTTGTGTTTTGATAGCGTGAGGCACGTTGTATTGATTGCCCCTGCTACTAGTAACAGTCACATGTATCATATACTTGGGAGGGGTGGGGATGTAATGTGGTATTACATGCTACTCCAGTTAGAAATACAGGGTGTCCCGTAAGTATACAGCCACTACCCAGGAAATTCTTCTTTTGAGTCGAAATAATGAGAAAATAAAGAATTTAGTTTACAAGTTTTTTACCTTTGAATTTTCCCAACCAATCATTATGAAACATTGTATTTGGTAGAAGAAACTAGTGTTAATAAATGAAGGTGGTTCAATTTGATGAGTAGACTTGTAGAACACAGGTGGAAGGTACCACGCCCCATGCGGTGTTCATGAGTTCATGTCTATTAATACCTGCCTTGCCACGTGCCCAGCATCATAACTGGCATTACATACGTAGATCTACATCTCCGTGATTGTACTGTATATCACATGTACCGTCCAAGAAACAACTGGTGATTATATTCCGCAGTTCTTGCAGTTGATGAAATAGTCCAGTACGGTATTCATAATGAGGAATAGCATTTTTAAAGTAATGAATTGGTCTTGATTGAATATTATAAACAGGATAATATAAGTGTGAAGAATTTCCATTTAATCCTTTGCCTTTTCGGTCGCAAAAATTTAGTCCTCCAAAGCAATCTGAACACAACCAGGTTTGTAAAATCGTAAGACATTCTGATTTTGTTGAAAGGAAACCAATTTTTAGATATTATTTTGTAAAAACTCGTTTGAATCTGTATTATCACGTCGGACAACTTTATGATCAAGTTAGCCTTTATTATGTATTGTGTTATTTGAAGGTGTTTTAAAGCATGAAGACTAAACGTTTTTTGAACACCCTGTTTATTTTATACATTATTAGAAACATGTTTTGTTAATATTTCTATTATGAAAGAACTGCACAGTGAGTTTGTGTGAAAATATTTTTCAAATTTTGTTCCTAGAGAGTTAAAAAAACATGCAAGATTCTTGTTAGTCTAATTAAACCGTAGAAGTTTCCCCAGATTGATTTATTGATTTGAGCAAGTAGATCAAGGCCGAAGTACAAGAGGTGTCAAATTATCCGCCTGAAACGCGACCCTAGTGGCAAACTACGAGGCTCGAAATGGTTAAAGTTTGTCTAAACACTTGGAAACAGCTTTGCTTTCGATCCGTTAAGTTCCCGACGCTATTTACCACTACAACATAGTACTGTATCGAGTTTGCTCGTGAGACGATTCAGTACCTGGTATCAGACTTGCCATATTACAAAATGTAAATTAGGTTTGAATGTAGTAATTCTTGTCTAGTAACGTAACGTTATAACGTAATAACGTATCTAGTATAGTACCGGTATTTAAAAAAAAAAATAATATTTACTTAAAATGCCTTTGCAAACAATATAATCTCTGTGATATTTAAAGCACTCTGGGGATAAATTACATTAAAGTTGTCAGTTGTTCTAGCGAGACCCGTTGAAAGTTGTGGTCGTTATTATTTAACGGGGTGAATGAGAATGTTTTGTGACGAGTTAGCAACTCATTTCATTCGTGAACAACTTTTTATTTGCAAGGGAGTGGAGAAATATATTTTGTTTCTGTAGCACAGTGATTGCATTTAAATATATTTCATACTAGCTGTACCCGCGGGCTTTGCCCCGTTTAACTTCATAAGTATTCGCATGGCTCATTCACGTCCTGGTTGAAGTTCGTTCGCTACGCTCACTCACCTTTAGGTTGTAGCTCGTTCGCTGCGCTCACTTGCCTTCAGGTTAGCTCGTTCGCTGCGCTCACTTGCCTCCAGGTTGAAGTTCGTTCGCTACGCTCACTCACCTTTTGGTTGGAAATTAGCTGTTGTCATAAATAAAAAAAAAATAGTGCTGCACCCTGTTGGTAATCCTTGCAACTTTTATGCTATTGAACATCATAGAACAGAACAAACTTGTTTAATTGAAACAGCTGTTAAGATTCATTAATTACTTTTAAATAATTATGAAAAATCATAAGATTAACATGGGGAACTACAGAGCCACTTGGGCGGAGCCCGAAAGGGTTTTTGAGATAAGAATATGCTTTAATGTTAATCGGGAATGTGAGCTATCATCATGCCAAATTTCAGCCCAATCCGTCCAGTAGTTTATGCGTGATTGAGCAACACACACACACACACACAAACTCCAAACTTTCAGATTTATAATATTAGTAAGATAAGATGCGGCACCCCCATTATTACGTTTAATCAGTTTTGTCTTTGGACGTAGGGTATAAAGTTGGATCCAACTTTCTTTACACTTTTGAATACAGTCATAAAAACGATCTTGTATAATGCTAACGTTATTAAAAACTACATCTCTATATTGAAGGGTCAGTATTAAGGGTAAATTTGTATTAATATAGTTGTTTAAAGCTAAAATTGTAGGTTTCAGTACTGCGCTTGTGTTTTGTTGTACACACATTTTAAAATACACAATACGATATGTATATTTTGCATAATCCGTTTATGTGGTAGTTGGGTGTGATCATAGGTTAATTCTGGACATCAATCTATATTTCAATTTGAATTCCTACACCATGTTCAATATTGTCGATACGAGAACACTGTTGTCTGCGCCTTCGCGACTGAAACAACAAAAAACTTGGATTTCCTGTAATGCGAATTGACAGCCCGTGTATTGAAGGCGCCCAGAATGTTCTCTTGCTAAAAACAAAATAGATACAAATGTTTATTGTATTGCATGGGCAGAATGTACTATTACTTATAAATTGTAATACAAAATATAGATCCTAACTGTTGTTTCAACCTTAATGTTGCCGTTTAATCAGGAATTGGAGTCGACTGTCTATTCATTAGTTACATTACCTATTAAACACATCAGTCAAACTGTCATTAATGAAGTGCTTGATCGATTAGTTCAGCTTCAGTTTTTGTGTTTTGGATTACACGATGCGATAGTGATCAAAATGTTTAATATGTTTAAAAGAAGATTAATATCTTTTCAATTTTTAAAATTTCGTGTAAGCTTAATTGCAATACTGTATATATGCCACAATAGTTTCTTGTGTCAAATTGCAAAGTAATCGATGTCTAATAAGTGTAAACACGTAAAATTGTTTGTGAGAAAGAGAGGTAGAAGAACACTTTACTTTTTGTTTTTGTTTTTTCATAAGCTTTATGTGTATATCTACTTATTTCAGTTTATGGCGGAATAAAGCTCTGGTAGCATGTACCGTTTAATTTATGTCACGTAATAAAGACCGCCCATGAACAATGGTCAATCTGTACTGTAGTCGAAGAGTTTGTATTGGCTTTCTTGGGTCAATATACAAGACTAAAAGGTTTCCATAATTCTTATAGCTTTTACGAGTGAAGCATTTTATTTAAAGTAATAACACTTGCAAACAAATTAAAATCGGTAATAAAAGCTACCTAAATACTTTTTTAAATTCCATTTGGAAGTAAGTTTAAGATTACGACACTGTATCCACACCCCCTCCCTTTAATATTGTGACTGTTTGGTTTTCAATTCATGTTTTGTAGCTGTGAATGTGCATCAGTAGTCCTGACAAGACATCCTTAGTGTTGTAACTTTGTCCTTGAGTACTTCTACCTTCCTGGCTTCCTCCTGCCTCACCTTACAATCAAACTAGCTTATCATCTTATGATTGTTTATTTTTGTTTTGTGTATGCTCGTATCTGCAATATTTTTACTTTTTTTGTAAGGAAACGGCCCAAACCCAGGTCCTGATATTTGACGTCGACCTTTTGTTTAACTGCGTTATTAATACAACTAATAGCTTAATGGCAAATGGAATATGAAGTTAAGAATCTAACCTGATAGGGATTGGACTAGCGACCCCCAGATTTGAAGGCGAGTGCCGTAACTTGGCTACTCAGACTACTTTCACATGGCGACTTCGCTATCGGAAGTTTTACGATCAGAAAGAAAATATATAATTGAATCCCTTGTGCTATTTTATACTGCCAGGAAACGACAACTAAGAACTAAGTAATTCTACAATTTGGGTTTTGAGTCGGTTTACAATCTTCATTCAGTCTGTACAGTGGTAAACTCTAGCGGAAAACGCACCAACTAACTTCACTTCTCGTATTGACACTGAGAATTTTGATACAAACGTTGTGAATAGTCACAGCTTCAAAGTTTAGCTTTCACTTGACCATTAATTGGTACTGCAAGTATTTTAATAACTAAATAGAAAATCAGATTTTTTTAATTTTTAAGTGTTATTTTTTACAACTTACTCTTGAAGAGGAGTTACTTGATTAGATTTTCACGAATAAGTAATGTGGAAAAACATTTTCATCAAGTCTAAAGTGTGATGTTAACCCTAATAGGGCAGTATGAAATCGTCCATATACGCGATTAAATTAATTTGATAGCACGGATGATTACTTAATATTAAACATTAGAAATGACATAATAAATGTTAACAAAACCAATCTTCTTTATTTCTTTCATTAAAAAACAACATATAAACTATTATATGTTTTTTTTTTTAACAAAACGATTTAAAAAACATGACGGTTTATAACTTAAAAACCTAAATCTTCAAAATATATTTTCCTGGTTGAAACAAAACAGAAAATGGAATATCTTCCTGTAATTTCAGTCTTGACAAACAACTAGTTAAACGTTTGCGCACTCTTTATTAAAAGCTCGTTTCATATTGTAACTAGTATTGTTCCAGACTCAATTTTACATTGAGTTTGTTAAACAACCATTTGTTTGTTGGCACAAATACAGTTTGTTTCAAAATAAATGTAGATTTTACACAACAACCATTTTAATGTCAATGTCTAAACATTGACAGTAGTGGCGAACTACCGGTTTAAAGGCACTTGGGGCACGTTTTCCCATAAGAAATAACATGGGATCATTTTTTGGCCACCAAATCCAAAAATCCTGATCTTTGCCTAAATATCCCTATATAATTGTTAAACCTTATTTCTTACTTATTCCCCATAAATATATTCGATATTAAGCTAAAAAAGCTATTTCTTATATTTATTGACCCTTACAAGTGTAAATGTAGAGTAGTGGCGAACCCAGAAAGAGCCATCACTTTAGGCACGTTTTCCCCATAAGAATAACATGGTGAGCTTTTTTTGACCACTTTTTTAAAAATCCAGCTCTCGGCCTATACAAGCCTATATAAATGTTCAATACCATTGTATAACACTATTACTATTTCAAATCCATATGCATTCACAAAATTGAGCGAGGTTTGTACGCGAACTCGTGCGTGCTCCCAGCTCATGGCGCGCTCCCTTGGACATCCTTAGTGGAAATCCATGAATTCTGGCTACTTGGGAACCCAAGCCATTTGACATATAATAAATCACCTTTTCTCCTAATAACCTTTTCTATCAAATACATGTCTTTATATTTGGTCTTTAACAATTCCTCTGTATAGAAGCCTCCCCTGATTATATTACCATTTTCATCTTTCAAGATATAAGTCACAGGCTTTGTATTCTTTACTTCTGCTATTGTAAATAGCTCCCCTGTCCAATTCGGGGTATATCCTTTACTAAAAACATGTTTATACTTAGAAATTCTCACACTATCACCTACCTTATATCTTGGCTTTTTAACTTGCACTACTTTAGAAGTCAACCTCTCATGCACATATTTACTGTTCTTAATATTCACTTGGTTAGGCTTCATTCCTATAGATCTATGCACCTTATTATTATATTTTCGAATTAACTTTGGAAGTAAATCCAACCATTTATAACTCCCCTGAGCACTAAATTCCCTATATAACCAATTCTTTAAAGTTCTCTGAAACCTCTCCACAATTGCAGCCTTAGTTGTAGAAAATGTGTGATAGTGATTAATATTTAATTGTTTCATTAGTTTGCTAAAATATTGATTAAAAAATTCTTTTCCATTGTCAGATTGAATGTTTTTAACCCCCTTTGGTAGAATGGTTTTAATGGCTTCTGTAACCACCAGCCCTGTCTTATTCTTTAGTGGAGCAGCATAAGCTTTTTTAGAAAATGTATCTATTAAAGTTAAAATATATTTATTGCCAGAATTCTCTCTAGCATAGTTTCGCATATCAATTAAATCTATTTGTACAGTTTCGTTTATACCTAATACTTTAAAAGACCTTCTAATGAAATTCTTTCTTGCAGGCTTATGAAGTTCGTATGCAATTTCATTCATTTTTTATAACATCACTCTTTCCTTGTACTGTAAATATATTACCATTAGCCCCAATCAATAGATTATCTTCCATTCTTTTAAATACATAGTTTTCTGGTATATATGGTCTATTATCTATATACTTAAATCCACTCAAAGATGTAGGGTCGGCAACTAATAAATCAGGATTGTATTCCATCAAATTAAATTTTCTTCCTCCATATACAAATTTTGATCCATCATAATACATAGCTTGTGACATTAAACAAATATCATCTAAATATTCCCCCATTGGCAGATTTCTTATATATTGTTTTTTGGCATCCCAACATTTTTCTTTTTTATCAAAAGTTATAGTCTGTTCTTTTGTAACACAATCAGTGTCATCAACGGCAGGTTTAACACGTACTAACCTTTTATTATTAAAATCCCAATAGCCTGCTTCCATTTTTGGAACTTGTGAAACATTCACAGCATCCTTACTATCTGTACCTTCTATCAAATTGCTAAGTTTCTGTTTCTTAACATTCCAAACACCATTCTCTGATTCTAAAAATTCATAATTATTATCGTCTTGTACAAATTTACCATTTTCTTTTCGTATTAAAGTCTGTTGTAAAGTGGGCACATCATCTAAACTTTCACCCTTTTCCACATTAGTAATTTTCCGTTTCTTAGCATTCCAAACACCATTTTCTGATTCTAAAAATTCAAAATTATTATTGTCTTGTACAAATGTACCACCATCTGTTCGTATTAAAGTCTGTTGTAAAGTGGGCACATCATCTAAACTTTCACCCTTTTCCACATTAGTAATTTTCTGTTTTTTAGCATTCCAATTTTTATTCTTAGATTCTAAAAACTCATATTTAGTTTTACCTTGTAAAAATACATCACCTTTTCTAGTTAATGTCTGACCCAAAGTTGATACATCATCTACAAACTCCCCATCTTTAACATTACCAATTTTACGGTTTAAACAATTCCAACTATCGTCTTGTAAATTTAAAGTAGGTTCATTACTAGCCCTGGGTTCTGTAGGCTTATTATATGGATTATATAAACGATACAATTTATCTATAAACATATTTTTATTTAATAAATAATTCCACTTTCTCTTAATTCCTCAATAATGGAATCTATTTCATTATCCACTCCTGAGTTACCGGCTTGGCGACTTAGCCAAAGAAGTCTTAACCTATCTACAAGCTCATTAGGATCATCCCAATAAATATAGTCTATTTTATTACCAGTCACTTGTCTCAAACCTTCACCAACAGATTTAAAAAGAGGTTTAATTATATTAAGATATTTAGTATGTCTATTACTTGAAATTGGTGCACCATCTTTGTAACTCTTTAAATGTCCATTTGTGGCTTCCAAAATCTCTTTATAATTTTGCAAATCAACCTGAGTATAATCCTCAGGTTCTTTTAAAGTTAACAACTGCCACAAGCCTTTTGTCCCCTTGTAGGTTTTATTTGCAACTGTGACATCATCATTGGCAATATCAACTTCCTTATTTCCAATAAAAAATTTATTTGCTTCTCGTCTAATACCATATGTAGTGTCTGTCATACTACTTTTACTGAGGTAATTTCCTAAATAGTCTGATGCTAAAAGACCAAAATCTAATTTCTGTGGAGTGGATTGCTGTAATGGTTGTAATCTTGGTATCATTGATATTCTAGATGGAGTCATTGGGAGTATCTCCATTTGAGGCCTCTCTGTTTTGCCAATAGCTGTGATTTTTTTTAATTCTTGTAATGGCTCTATTAAAGGTTGGAATGTTTGGAACCTCTCTTCAGCCTCTAGAAACTTGCCACGTTTTAAAGCTCTATATTTCTCTCGTATTTGATTTGCAGAGTCAACCAATTCTTGTTGAATGTTTTTCATCTTTTATTTACATTTTATTTATCTCATTTGACAAAGGATTGTACTCAAACACTTTATCATGTATTATCAAACAATATGCAGATGTATTTGCTGGCACATTGTCTGCAGTTTCAATCTCTAATTTAATATCAACAATTCCTTCCTTCACTGTTTCATTCTGTCTAGAACAGTCTATTATAATTAGTGGATATTTCTTCATAAACTCAGCCCTACTAATCATAGGATCTGGGATAGTATTATAGTAAGTCTCTCTAAACCTCATAAACATCTCATAAGCTTTAGAGACATCTCCATTTTCAAAGTCAAGATTTAAATCACTATAAGGATAATATTCAGAGTTTAGAAATACTTTGAGATTTTTTAATTTACAGTGATCAAATTCATCAGTTCTTTTTCGTGCACTATTATCCCTAGCTGTTTGGAAACCAAATATAATATACCTAGGCTTCTCCAAACTTGAAGATGTCTTTACTGACCATGTATGTCTTGTAGTATTGGGATATGAAGGAAGTTCATGCAGCTCTAAACTTCTAAATGCAATTTGCAAATTTTTATTTTGCAATAACATCTTTTGTAATTGTAACTTCTCCCCATCTGATGGTATCACATGTGGCATGACCCATTGAATAGAGTTAAGTGTAATTTTGGGAATTGTATCAGCAGTGCCACTGGCTGGAGCACTAGTGGTTGTTAATATACAATTCAAATCATTTTTGGATCTTTTCAACACCAATTCTTGTTTGACATTTACTAAAACCTTATTAAAATCCTCGAATACACCCATTAACAACTCTAATGGCAAACAAGTACTGAACTTGCCACCTTTATGGAACTCTTTTAAATTCGTGTCAGAATCAAATGCTACATTTGACAATTTAGTAGTTTTATTGTAAGAGCTCAATATTTTCATAAGACTAGAAATTCCTGGGTTTCTTACAATGTCTATTTCTTTACCTGCGACTTCATATCTAATTTCATCAAATAAGAAAGCAAATGCATTATTTATAAAATGACCTTTATCATGATTTTCAATTTCTCCCTTAATATACAGATAACTCCTACATGGGAGAGTTAGCAAATCTTGATTATTAATACATATTCGAATTTCATCAGAATTATTTATTGCCAAAGTGTTGTGGGGAACATAGGAGTGATTTGTAATTTTAACCACACTATCGTCGAATTGGGATTTCCCTGTAACGTCTAGAAAATCTTCCATTTTTATTAATAGAAAATTTTAACTTTAGTCCTATTGACTTTAGGAACCTAGCATTTTGTACACTTATAGATAAATTCTTATAAATTCTCATATCTTTTTTATATGACAAGTAATTGTAGTTTCTTCTCCGTTAAAGTCAATTGCCTTGTCGTGTTGATCGGCAAATGTAATACTGACAACATCTAAACTTCTCTTATTTACAGGAAAATATATAATATTTCTTGGAACTTCAATAATTTTGTAGCCAGGAGGAGCTTCTGGATAAAAGCTATGTATGGTGTGTGATTTGTTGCCATTTAAATAGGACCCGTTTGCAATATTACATTTTACTCTAATCACATTTACATTATTAATGTTTATTTTATTTGTAGATTCAAACTGAACACCAGGAGTAGAAACACCTTTAAATCCCAATAAGACAGACCCTAAACATGGTTTTGTAAAATCAAACACATGGCTAGAAAGTAATGTCGCTTTCATAGTTTTATTATTAGCTGTAAGGAAAAAGTCTGGGATTTGCTTTTGAATTTCCTTTGCAAGCTCAACCACCTCATATGTTCCTTCAGAAATTTCTATTGTAACTGGAGCATTGTGATCATAATAGAAAACATCATCACCTTCTCCAATGGTTAATTTGTTGCCTTTAAGTTGATTTAATTTTGGAATAAGCCCTTTGAATAAAAGTTTGGATTTAGTATTAATTAATGCGTCTCCATTTTTATCTATTATAACTTTAAGTTTACCATCTAATAACTGGTTTAAATCATCAACTGAGATATCTCCTTTTGGTAATGTAATTTTCTCTACTTTATAATATGTTAAAGTATTTAGAGGTTTTTTAACATTAAATATAGAATTATAACTTTGAAAATCTACCAATCCAATTACATAATCATCATTTAATTCTATGGGAGGAAAGAACACTGACTTAAGCTCTGGCTCTGTACCCGAAAATGTTATAGTAAATGAATCCATTTTTATAAACAAATATTTTTTATGAATGATAAACATAAAATTCCACAAATAGAACTATTTAAATCTTGTATTTGATCGGTTGTATAGAAGATTTTATATCCCTCAAAATATTTAATTACTTCTTTTGGAGGTTGGATTCCAAATGGGTCAAAATAAATTACAATATCTTTATTTTTACGATATGCTGTCCAATGTGTGCCAGATGAGCTATCCAAATTAACTATTCCGCACTCTTTTACTCTTGGTTTTAGATTTTTTAGCTCGTTTTTTAGGTACACCCCCCGGAAGTGAGGCACGTCTTTTGCGGCCTCTAACAGCTGGTAGTTGTCCATCTTTTTTATTAAATTTTAATCCCATTCCCATTTTTGCTTTTGCCTTCATCAAATTTGTCACGGCATAAGCAGCAGCTCTTTCAGCAAGATTTGCGTCCTTGGCCGTTACTCTAGTCCAAGCTAAGTCTGCTAATCTCATGTCTGCTTTGTTCCGAGCAGCGGTATCTGGATTATTCATGTAGAATATGTCATGCTCTTTACAATAAGAGTCTAGTTTATTTTTTGGAGGTACATTTTTAGCTATATTCTCACGTATATTCGTTCCAGGTCCACAGTACCGATATGATGGTATGTGAAGTGGGAATGGAAGGTTATTTATAAGAGTATTCAATAACCCTCGACCCCTGTAAGGCTTTAGGAATAAACCTTTGCCCTTTTTACATGTTTTCTTATTAACATTTTTTACCATTTTTATTATATAAAAAATGTCTTTTATTCAACAAAAACACAAATTCAAAATAGTACATACTAAGGAAAATATACCAAAGAAGTTGGGTCTATTTCCTACCAATATTCGATGTGTTATTTGTGGTCCAAGTGGAAGTGGGAAGACGGTTGTAATTTACAATTTAATTGTAAGAAAGGAAGGATTAAAATTTACAAACTTATATTTAATATCTAAATCTTTAGAACAAGAAAAATATAAAAAAATAATTGAAATATTTAGTTTGTGTGATGAAGTGAAATTACACACGTTTACTGACTGTGAAATCACACCAAATGATGTAAAATCACAGTCAGTTGTTGTATTTGATGACATAAATAGTCCAAATATTACACAATTTTTCTCAATGGGTCGACATAAAAATATTAACTGTTTTTACTTGTGTCAATCTTACAGCAAAGTACACAAACATTTACGTGATAATGTAAATTTCCTTATATTATTTAAACAAGATGATTTAAATTTAAAACATGTATATAACAATCATGTTGGTAATGACTTTTCATTTAACCAATTTAAAAATCTCTGTCATCAATGTTGGGATAAAACTAAATATGGCTTTTTCGTAATAGACAAAGAAAGGTCAAAGAATAATGGCAAATATAGATTTATGTTTGACCAATTCTATCAAGAGGATGGTAAGGGTAAATAAATAAAAGACTTTTTTTAACATTTGCATTTATTTTGCATCTACATACATTTGAACATAACTATGTTTGATCAATTTTATAGTGACCAAGAGCAAGAGTATTGATGCCATCTTCCAGAATAAACCTCTTGTCATCGTCAAAGGATAGTACTTTCTTTTTCATGGTCAAGGTTTGAAGATGATGATTTGTAGATTTAATTCTTGTCACATTCTCATAGTAATCTTGCCCAGTTGCAAGGCAGTTCAAATAATGTTGATGTCTGAGGAGATGTTTAACAGTGGCACCATCAGCTCCTTTAGCTTTCTTCACCTCTAAAGCTTGCTTGTCTTCTTCATATAACCATTTTAGAGGAATATAAGAATATAACTTTGGTCTTAAACCACAATATTTATACATAATATGACCACCTAATTCGTCTTTAAACTTGCCTGTGACTTTTTTATTTTTATTAGAGTATAAGAAATGGTCTTTACTATATCCAGAGGTATCAAAATAGTGCAAGTCACATTCTATTTCCTTGTAAAAGTCCTGTGTAACTATAGAATACATTAAAGAATCTGTATCTGTCATAAGAAATCTTTTGTTCTTAAATTTTGACATATAATTATAGTGGAAATCATACATTATTACTTTACTTATATCCAAAATTGTCATTCCTAAATATATAGGTTTATTAAACTTTACAACTAATTTATTTAAATGTATAGCATGTAAATTGTTATCGAACTTTTTGCTACAGTCAAACCTTGGATTAGTGACATATTTTGTTAATAGTGACTCATCCTTGAGATAAATGTCACGAAACTTTCGTTGATTCATAATTGTTCGACCAAAGAGACTATTATTTAACAATTTGTAAAAGTCTTTTTCGAAATCATTTTTAGCCCATTTTCGTTTTTCAATATTAAAATTAATATAGGGCGCAAGCCATTTAGACTGTCTAAATTTTAAAATTCTATGGTATTTTGTAACAATCAAACCCAATTCCTCATATTTTTGTAATGCTTTGTAATGTAAAATATATTTAGTTTTGTCATTTAAATTTGGTATTAATTTGCCATTCATTTTCTCAGGTGCTAATGGATAGTCATTATGTAAATCATGTAAGCTTTTATCATATTTTAAATCAACTTCTAAAATGTATCCAAACTCATCATTTTGATTGTATTTGTAGTCTATCTCATTAGTCCAACGGAATCCATCCACAGGCAGTGGCTCGCACATAGCTGTAGAGTATAGTGAGTTACAGTCTAAATATATTAAATAGACACTCTCTTGATTGGGATCATAGTGTTCACCCATATATCTATTATTTGCTTTAGCGTAACGTGTAGAAATCATACTGACTCCTCCTCTAATCGCACTTTCTATGAACAAATGCATGTCAATATCTTGAAATAATTGTAATTTTATACCAGTCATTCTAAGACAGGCCTCCCATGTAAGTCCAGGAAGTGAATACATATGTACGGGGTCAAGTTTGTAATCTTTTAAGCACAGGTCTCTAAAAGTCTCAAAGACATCAGCCAGTAGCAATACATCTGTTTTAAGATATAAATCATGATATTCTTGTAAATTATTTATATTAAAATGGGACCATACATTTTTAGCATGTTCATATTCATTGGGAGAGATATGTTCTTTAGTTAGAGTACTATAAAATGCCTCAATTGGGGGTAGAGACTCTGCAAACTTATCTGGTCCCGTCATATATTCATAGGGAAATACACCTTTACGTTGTAGTAGTGGATTTTGTATGAATCTAAATGTGTTTAAATTGGAAGCCAATTTATACAATGGAAGGGACAGAAAGTTGTATGAATCTAAAAATACTAAATCGTCTACAGAGAATGATATATATTTTTCCATATCTTTAGCTATACAATTTAATTTACATTTATTAAACTTTCCCAAGTGTTGCATTATTAAATGTCCATCATAATTTTTTAAGTTATGGAAAAATACTGGTATTTTCTTTGTTACTTTATAGTTTAAATTACAATCATTATGGGCAGCTCCACGGTAACGGCCAGATGAATGACAATGATCACGTACCCTATCAAAATATAAGGGCTTTTCACAAATATGACAATGCGTTGAGTTTTGGAAACATGCCTCTTGTTCAGGAGTCATTACAAGGGGAATATATATCGCCATTTGACTTTTATTGAAGTCATAAGTCTCAAACAACCTTTTGAAAAACACATCCATAACATTTTCACCACTATATAACTCTTCAGAAATAATCTTAGAATCTCTCACTACAACGAATGCAAATCCAGATGGAGTATGGTTGTTAGAGTTTATAAAGCATTCAAAATCTGCATAAATCACAAATGGGGCTTTAAGTTGATATTTATAATTTTTAAATTGTAATGTATCTTGTTTAGACATTTCCACTCGTTGAGCATCAAAGTTTTGACAATACATTATGTGACGTTCTAATTTATCATTAGTGTAAAAATGTTGTAAACACAACTTGCAAAAATGCTTCTTATTGTTATCTTTTGTAGACCGCAGCATTAATCTATTAAAATCACAAATTAAACAGTAATGTGATTTACGACCTTCTTGTAATAATAATAGATCTATATGAGTATTACTATTCAGTTTGGTTGTTCTTAATGGATGTATACATTTCTGGTCTTCAACTCCAAATACATTAACACTTATATTATTCTGTGTTTCAAATTTTTCTATATCAGATATTTTTACGGGATATTTTATATTTGTCATATTTAACTGCCCTATGTAGGGTGCATAGCTAGAGACCCTTTCAGCATTTTCATTGATACAATTCCTTGGATGTAAAGCTGCTAAAATTGACCAAAGGAAGCATTTATTATCAGCATTTTTAATATTTAAAACTGCATGTTTTGATTGAATACTTTTTGGTGTAGGGATATATGACTTTGGAGTTAGGGGCTTGTACTTGTAAATATGCAACTGCCAATACTTAGTGTGGTCATAAATCCATCCACTGCCTTGGGCTTGATATTTGTGTATAGAAGCATCAATCTTTAAAAGTGAATTTTCAATTTGAGGCTTTAAATCTCTCTTCTCAATAGTTAAGGTAGTAAGGCTTCTAAAATCTGCAATACATTCTTTCTCATTAACTAATTTTCCATTTTGATCCATTGAATATTTCATAAATTTAATTCTCCTAACTAAAGTCCATTTTATCGGAAGAGGACAAGACTTCAGTGTATTTTCAAGGTCAGCTCTAATCGATTCACCGACAAATTTAATCATTGTATATGGACATTTGATGCAAGAATTGGCATGTCTTTTAAAATGTCCAACAACATTCGTTTTACAGAAATTACAAGTCTTGTGATTTTGTAATATATGTGATTTTAAAGCCACATTATTATCACAGATTAAATTGCAAACTTTGCACAGTTTTACCTTCATTTGATGAATTACCTTGTAGTGGCGAATCAGGTTACTTTTGGTGGAGAGCGACACGGAGCAGTGTTGACAGGTGGGCCTCATGGTCCAGAATGAAATATCACCCGAATGTCACTTCTATTTATAGACTTTTCAAAATTTCAAAATTTTTTAAATTTTCAAAATTTTTAGCTAGAAATTAAAAAAATTTTAAACAATTTAACTAGAAATTACTTCAACAGGAGGTCACCCACCCAAGGCTTAATCAAGAGCTACCACTAGAGACGAGAAAACCGACCATGAGTCGGGAGCGAGAAGCCTAACCATAGGTCGGGAGCATGACCGGGAGCACGCCATGAGCCGGGAGCGCGCCCGAGTTCGCGTACAAACCTCGCACTGTCAAGTTGATGATTTTGAGAATATATATGAGAATGGATGTGGATTTGAAATAGTAATGGAGTTGTACAATGGTATTGAACATTTATATAGACTTGTATAGGCCGAGAGCTGGATTTTTTAAAAAGTGGTCAAAAAAAGCTCACCATGTTATTCTTATGGGGAAAACGTGCCTAAAGTGATGGCTCTTTCTGGGTTCGCCACTACTCTACATTTACACTTGTAAGGGTCAATAAATATAAGAAATAGCTTTTTTAGCTTAATATCGAATATATTTATGGGGAATAAGTAAGAAATAAGGTTTAACAATTATATAGGGATATTTAGGCAAAGATCAGGATTTTTGGATTTGGTGGCCAAAAAATGATCCCATGTTATTTCTTATGGGAAAACGTGCCCCAAGTGCCTTTAAACCGGTAGTTCGCCACTACTATTGACCATTCCATCTAAACAGATAGAAATGGTAGTGGCTTACAAAGAAATAGAATTTCTAGTCAATTGTGATGTAATGTATTTGGTACGCTCTCACAAGAACGATTGACGAATCAGATGAAAGCGAGAAGAGTTTGTGGTTATGTTGCGCAAGTGAAGACTTTCGCCGAGTGACCGGAGGCTGACGATTATTGCGGTCAGCTGATCAACAATTAGCGTCAGTCAAACAGCTGATCGTTGAGTTTCAAGTACCATGCACACGCAGTTTTTATTTCCTTAGACAGTGTTGTGCGTATTTCTTTTTAGTTCCTGTTTGTTTTTTCACGATTTTACTTAAACTTTGCAATTTAAATTGCATCTTTTTCAATTACCATTGGAGATTGTGTATCACTGCGTATCACTGGGAATGATGGAGATAAACAGGTTTTAATGATTAAACTGTTAATTCATGACATTGACAAGGACAACGTCTCTTTCCTTAATGCATTACTTATGTACCTTTGATTTTGGTTTACTAATAATTCTATCCTAATTGTGTAACAAGTGTTCATCAAATGTCTCCGTCACTGTGCTGTAAATACAATAAATGTTTAACAAAACAAAAATTTAAATATTACCTTTTTGTAAGTTGGTGCCTTTTTAATATGATTTGAAAACTGAAAACCAGCAGCTGGGACAGCCTTCGGCTATTTGAATAATGAATTATTTGTTACATCTAGTCCATGTTGATAGGATGTCTTTCTTGGTATCTAAACGTCAACGTTACAATAAGTACTGGTAAGCTATTAAGTATTAATTATTATTAGTTTTTTTTATAATGAACGATTGAATCTGGAACACAAACAATTAGGTCATAGTATCAAGCTCCATCTAAACGAGTTTATACACAGCCACCTCTAATATATTGTATTATAGGTGGCTATGGTTTATACGTCCGGTTGTATCAATTCACTTTATAACTTTTACTTACGAATTGGATGTTCATGTAACATTGCAATCAAATTTTAATTTCATTCTCCGCTTGTAGAAGCCAAACAACAAAGTTTGGACCTAAATCACCCTTGACGCACTAAATTAATAAAATTCGTATCCTGTACTTCAATCAAACCCCAACCGTAAATTAACTCGCACATTAGCCTTATTTGGCATTCCCTGTACCAACAGTCATCTGCACGCAAACACACAGTAGTTGCAAACAAATTAGTTTCGCCAATGAAACTAGTTGCCAACTGCCTGAGTTTGCCATGTGTTGTGTTTACTTTTGACAAGTTGGTAAACGTACATCGGCTACTACAGCTGACTGCCAGTTGTGCCAACTTACAACAGCTGTTCTCGGTTCACGAATGTCAGATACACACATTGACCTCAATCTAACTCTGAAGTCACTCCCGCATAGTTGTTTACTCACACGATGATCATAAATGATGAGTGTGTTGCAAAATGTAAAATATGGAACTATGTGAGAAAGGATGAAAACAGTGCACGAAAATGTGTTATGTTAATTTTTGTTTCCGACTTCTCTTTGAGTTGAAATAATAACAATATATAATCATAAATATTGGTTCTTTTTAAGAGTCTTCCTTAGTGGTAGCCATGTTGGATTTCTTCCCCATAAGAACAATGTTAAACATTACATCATTTGTGGACACGTAACGGCGTTATTTGTTAAGATATAACTTTGAAATTTATAATTTGTATTTTTAACATAATAGACTCGTGACTGAGGTTTTTGAATTTCGAAAATCCATTTTCATTTCCTTTCAATAATTAGCTTAATTTTAAGATAATTAATAATCAATTATTCATTATAAAAATTAAAAATTGTGAAATAAAAAACGTCAATCTCTAGAGGACCGCAATTCCTTAAATTTAACTCCTTATCCATAATTATATGACAATTTGCTGATGAGATATTTGGACCCAAAGTTAACATTGTTCTTATGGGGAAGAAATCCAACATGGCTTCCACTAAGGAAGACTCTTATAAGACATCCACCACTTTTAATATTTTCCTTATTCATATGAAGGTGATGTAAACTAACCTAACCCAACCCAACCCAACCTAACCTAACCTAACCTATTCAACCCGACCTACCCTTACCCAAAACTTACCTTAACCAACCTAATTTTATCCAACCTAACCTAACATTACTTAACCTAACCTAACATTACCCAATCTAACCTAACCCAACCTAACCTTTCCTAACCCTACCTAACTTAACTTACGTTACAGTAGAGAAATATTTTAATAGGAAGTAATTTACATTATTTTTAAGTTTTTCGTTCATCCAGTATTAACATGAGAGACAAAAGTACCATCTTCTGATGTTAAAACACTCACTCCTTTAAGTGTAACATCGTCAAGCAATTGTTAACCTTGTGGTGCTCTTAGAATGTTCTCAAAGGAAGTTGTTTGATCTATTTTAAACTCAAAGTGTAGCTTAAACTGTTTAGCGTCTTGCAACTTGCTAAACGTACAACAACGGAAGTATTGTACACTACAAAGCATGGTTCGTGACTCGGTTAGGTAGGTACCTCTTCTTAACGTTAATTGGATGGATATGCATCATGTGCTTCCATGTTTACCTGTCCGTCGAGGCAGTATTGTATTGCTAACATATCGTGGTAAACTAAACCCTACCGGCATTAATTTTGTATACTGTATTTGGTTATCAAATCTTTGTGAGAAAAATTGTAATTTAGACTTATCTGACTGAGAAATTGTCGAAATTGTATGGGACCGACATAGGTATTCTTAAAGAGTAGTTCAGGTTAAAGGAATCGCCAATTTTTGTTATATATTTCATCCAAATTTGACGACTTTATTAAAATAGGGTTTAGTAGTCGTCTAAGACTGACTACGTTGAGGGTATGATTTTTATATAGCTGAAGTAAGTAGAGGAAACTAAAGTGTATAGCCGATACAATATTAATCGATCTAGTATTTTACTAGTGGCACAGACTATAGTCCATTAGCCCACTGATTAACCATTGATGGTCTATTGTCTGTGCTAGTAGTTAAAAGATTGGGGAGCGAACTGGTCTAGTGGCAGAGGGCAGGGCTTCAGAGCCTGAGGCCCCGGGTTCAAAACCCGCCAATCACCAATGGATTTTATCCATGTGATAATGCCGCAACCCGCTTGGATTAGCCTGATGTTATGTGTAAAACAGTTCCGGGGTAGAAGCCACCGCCCTAGAACCTAGGATGTTGAATTGGGACATAAAAAAGTAGCTAAACGATTCAGGCATGTTAACGTTAAGAAAATTCTATTCTTAGGCATTTCTTTAGAATTTGCAAGTGTGTGTGCATATTTTGGTGTACGTCGCAATTAGCTTCCAAAGAGTTCGATCTTGTCAGCACAGAGAAATTATTATAGATAAATGTTCGTGAAGTGGACAAACTGTATGAAAATCCTGCCACAAAGTGACAAGTTTGTATTATGTAGCTTAAAACTCCTTTGGGAACTGTCCTAAGTGAGGGCTATCCTAAGGAGTGCTAATTATTCCCTTTTCAGACATTTTTTTGTGATCTTAAACCTTTCCTCAATTTTGGAACCTTCAATCATGTTCTCTACCCCTTCTTCTTTTGTTATGTTACATCACCATGTCCAATATACCTAATTAATGCTGACTCCACCCTCTATTGATATAAAGGATACGTATAGGCGTGTCTAGTAGATAACAATACAATGCCATTATAACAAACAGGTAATCAATTTATGACCACAAGTTCATCCCTGTAGAGTCATCCATGGTATTATGTGCTGACATAGTTGACGGGTAAATGCATTTTCTTTGTTATTTGCCTATAGCTGGATCGTAATTTCAATATACATTCTGCGTTATTAAAATAATAATAAGTGTTTAAATAATAATAATAATAATAAGTGTTTCTATGGAACTCTAAAATAAGTTTATTTACTGATGATTCTTAAATTAAAATACTTTAGTGGGTCTATTCTAAAAGTGGACGACCACTACCAACTTTATCCCTATGCAAGTCTGGTAGGGTAGGTTAAATGAGGTTGAAGCTAGATTATGTTTTATTAGTTTACATAATCTTAATTTGCATTAGACAAATGTTAACGAAGCTTGAAGCCCTCTTCTTGAAAAGATCAAATCTTTTTACAATGGACCCAATTTATAATGGCAAAAAATGTTGGACACAAAAGAAGAGAACAGTATGTTATCGGGCGTATGTTAACCTTCTTTATCACGACCTCAAAATGGCGCGAGTTGCTTATCAGCGTTATCAAAGCTTTCCTCCACGTGAATTCAAATCTCACAGCTTTGTCTTTGCCCTCTTGTGATTGTGGTATAAAAACTTGACAGCTTGAAACGGATTCTGTCAAGAGCTTTCAGATTGTTGAGAGGTAGCAAAGTCCACGAGTTTAAACTATAGGTCATTCATGCTTTTTGCTTTGAAAATCTGTTATAAAAAATACTATTAAGTTTTACAGTATAATTTGTAATGAATTCTGAATGTTAACATGTGTATGGAGTTACTTTTAAGTAACCACACGAACAAATTATTATTTTTATAAATTTATTTACAAACATCCATGAACAAAACCGATTTTCATGTCGTGTAAAGTCAAGGTTAAATTACGTAACTTATCATTTAATTGCCATTAGTTCAACATATGTATTAAACATGCTTTACCTGAAAATCCCCTTTTGTTGCGATTGTTGACGTAACACCTAAATATCCAATTGAGGAAACGCTAATTAAACCGAGTTATTGAAAACATATCATGTTATAAATATAGTTTTTTTATAGTAAGCTAGACATGCTTCATTGAAATTTATCTAGCAGTATTCGTAGTCTACCAGATGTTCATTAATTAATTAAAATCACATATGATCTATTTAACATTTTGTCGTTTAAAAGTTTTGTTTTCATTTTCAAAATTCGTGATTTTATGTCGATTTAGATTTAAACTTAAGAAGTGAACTAACTGTAAGATCATGTTCTGCGGGAATATTCAATTTCGGTGTCAAGTTTTCTGTTACTCGTGAATCTTATGTAATACGTTTGACTTATTGAAGACACATCTTTGATAGACCTTTTTAGAAGTAGCCTACCACATAATAATTGTCTCGTCTTTTATTCCGTGGTTGGCAATACTTACCTCCCCCTACTTTACAGAGGTGTGTGGAGTGTGTGATGAAGGCGCACGTTATCAGGCAGGGATTGTTGCGCGGCTGAAGGTCACTGTAGAGAGCGCGAGACGCTCAGTGTAGAGGCAGCGCGCGAGCCGTGTGGTGTGTGATGGTGCGCGTGTGCGAGTGACGATGGAAGCAACGGCGACGATGCCACCTGTAGAACTGGCTCCACAGCCACCCGAGGTGAAAACAGTGGATACCAACGAGAAGACAGTGGACAACACTGTGGCGTTTCTTCAACAGGAGATGACGGCTAGCAGCGTTGACGTAAATGGTGAAGTGGAAGAGGAAGATGGACAAGTGACAGAGGTGACAAAGATAGAGTGTGAAACCTCTGAGAATGGGCTAAATGAATCTGGTGACGCGAATGACGTGGACGATACGATTGAAAACGATGAACTAGCTCCTATGAAATACAACGAGAACGAACAAGTTTGGGTGAAACTCGACGAACAAGTTAATACCGAAGTACTCGAAAACGCACAAGAAAGTGAACTAAAGGTCATTGTTGAAGAAATGGACAGTTTAGTTATTGTCGAGGGCGAGAATCAGACCGAGCAATCCACTGAAGCGGAAATAGACCAGCCTCTGAAATTGGAACTGCACATAAGCGAATCCGACCTGGTGGATAAACCTGATGAGCCGAACGACGGGTTACACATTGAAACAGAAGCGAATGCGAAGGAGACGTACTCGTGTCAGAGTTCCCCTGGGTACATCAAACCCCCGGTCAGATCGACAATTATAAAACAGAGATCACTCGACACTCAAGGTGCATCTGACGATGAGGGAGAGATGGGACGTTCGAAAAGAGGTAGTTTGCACTCACCGTCGTCGAAAATCTTGACAAAAATGACCCCGATGACGTGGGACCAGTGGATGAAAAGACCTGCTTCTTACGTTCCGCCCAAATCCCCCGAGAAAGACGCTAAACCTACCTCTCCTACTACGGAAGTCGATGGGAAAGAAGAAATCAAAGAGACAAAGGAGGAAACAAAGAAGGGTGAAAGTCCTAAAGTGAAGAAGACGAGGTTTCAAATCACCCCTTCGAGCGCTGACGTCCTCGAAATCAACCGCGACGAACCAAAGGTCTTGGAAACCTTTGACGAGACCGAAGAAGACAAATTTCTGTTGGAAAACCCCAACGTGCTGGTGGAGAGCCACCTGAACGAACTGACGATGGTGGAGTCGCAGCTGAAGAAACTGGGGGCTGCCGCGAAAGTGGGGGTGTGTACGAAGAGGTTGGGTCAGCCGGAGCCCGACCAGAAGTCCATGGGTAGGGCGAGTTCCGGGGATCAGAAGAGTAAAGGGTGGTTGGCGTGGTTGTCAGTGTTCACAAAGAAGCCTCCTCCGCCATCGCCTCCGGTCAAGAAGCAGCCTGCCAGGAGACCTTGTCCGCAACACTCCAAAACTGCGGCTCGTCCTAGACCCGCAGGACCCATCCTGGCCAACTACGACCCCAAGATGGTGACCGTTATTGAGGTACAGTAAAAATATGTAGCATGATGTGTGTGTGTAGTAATTGGCATTGCTTGTGTATGCAGTTAAAGAGAAATCGTTTCTTAGATGTCTTAAATAAGCCAACCTTTTTGCTGGACGAGCTTTTTCATTTTTAATAGCTGAAAAGGTGAGAAGATATACGACGATACGACTAAGCGATGAACTAGCGTAAAATCAAGGTCGATTGCTGTTAGTTGCTTCATCGTGGAATGTTATTATCTCTTCCCACTTTGTAATTAGTGGCAGAATTTCATTAGTTGGAATTTCATTTAGTGCACTTTCATGCTCATTTTTGAAACCGTCACTAAATGCTAATCCTAATATACCACAACGATGGAGAATATTAGGTCGCTTGCTGTTTCTAGTTACTTAGTAATCAAGTTTAAGCTAATAACGTTTATTATCCATCAGTTTCAACATAACCAGTTTTCTGAACCCATAGTGGAACGTTGCAATTTAACAACAAAAGCCTATGCGTAACACTTTTGCCGAACTAGCGTGTTTTATGGTCCATTTGTTGTGGCTTGCGGTAAGTGGCTTTTTGTAGATTTCCTTCAATGTAACCTGTTCAGTCCACTTGGCACAATGAAGAGAAAGCTACCCGAAGCCTTGGGTTATACAATGACATAATCGCCGAATACGGTATTGGGTCGCCAAGTCACTGACACAGTAAACGTGCCTTTGCTACGACCTTGGGAGGTCGTTATGCTGTATTGGTAAACAAATAGAACACAGGTGAATGGATTCCGAGTAGTAAACACATTTTAAATTCGTTTCAAAAAGAAGATTTTCAGTGTTGAAACAGCTTGATTCTATTCATATTAATTTGAGATGGGGAGGCCATCCATGTGCGTCTTTGAGCCCAAATAGGAGTGAAGGATAAGTGTATATTAGAATGGAGTGGGATGCCTTGTGTAGCTTTGTTACTGACTAAGACCAGCTGTTTCATTAGTAGGGACCATTAATTCAGCCTAGTGAAAACCATCATTGATTTGATTAGTGGAAAAAAAATCATTGATTGTAATATTTCAAACCCTTTTGTCACGGACGCTATATTGGTTTATCGGTAGGTATGAATTTGTCTTAAGATTCAACGCGTTTTGGACTGTTTACGAATGGATTATCAAAGCGAGCAAGGATATTCCATAGGGGTTTATCGATAGTTTTGGAATTCGTCCAAAAGTTCAACGCGATTTGGACTTTTAATATCAATAAATATAAATATCAAAGCGAGTGTGGTCGGTTTTCCGTATCTACACAATCCTGCTGTGGCTTTTTGCAACAGAAAGAGGCACGCGACTGACCAAACCAGTCAGATCAACCTTGGAGGAGTTGGAGTTGAAGTTGGCATTTCTCCCCCCCCCCCAACACCACCCACTCAACTCTCGCAGTAAACCCTGTGATAAATTTGTTGTATCGTACAGTAGACTGGCGTTTCTGGCTGTTTGTTAGGCTGACCAAACAGTTACAGTACTCAGTTTCCCCCAACCGCTTTTCGGTTTCCATAATTTACGAATCTCAATCGTAAGCCTTTGGAAAGGAGTGAGTTTGTTTTCAACTTCTAATAGTGGCATGTGATCACAAGGCATACAATTTGGTTGTTTGCTTTCCGATCTTGGCTAATTGGTCCTAATGAATTTTGAACCAAGCGTAGCTTCTGATTGAAACCAGTATTATTCGGATTTGATGTCGATCCACATACCACAAGAGTGGTTTAAACCATCACAATTCCTTTTGGTCTTCACATTCACCTAATGCCATATGTTTATATCATGTTAGATATCCCAGAATCTAACATGTCACAGATGTGTTAACTGCTCAATATTGTATACTATTCTATGAGGCAACTCGTTAGTACAGTACTGTTCTATATTCCCATGTACAGCGCTCAAGTTGGCTTGCGATATAGCGGGTGATATGAGGAAGTAACTGGCCATAACGGTCTGCATGCAGTAAATTTGTAGACCATAACCAACATTATTGAGGTGCGTTGCAGGGTTTCATCAAAGGCGGAATAGCTGAAATTCGCTTAACAAGAATAAAGTGAGATCCCCTGTAGTTTTTTTGTGTCACATTAGATGTTCATATTTTTCTTAAATATGCCCCTAATGGCAATTTTTTAAACCGAGCGTACTACTGTATGTTTGTAAGGACAGCAATGGGCAATAGTTTTCAAATTAAATGAACGGTATTATCAATGTGACGCATACTTTCTCAAATTCGCTTGTCAGAAACCCGGTACCATGGTTAGGCGGTGAAAGTAACTATTTAATTAAATCTTTTTAACCATGTAGTGTTTACGGCATTTGGGGTTGTACAATTTTGTTTGGACTTAAAAGGACCATACAATACTTAATTTCAAAATCGTACAAGCCGTTTCGTGAAAATACCAGTTTTCATGTTTATGGGAGTTAATGGTAAAATTTGCCATTAAAATTAAATGTATAAAAACCGAAAAAGATGTCTGGAGTCACTATATTTTCTAGTACCCACATACATAATTTAATAAAACTCAAACCACAGATGTAATTTTTACAGGACAATTTTTCCGCAGGACTACTTTTTCCTGTTCAGGGGGCCCAAAAAGGCTGTTACTTTACAAAGCGGAAAGTCTAAAATATTAATGAAAAATCGTGTTAAAATATCCATCAGGTTACTCAATAAAGAATTCCTATACTGTTTTCTGGCCAAATATTTAATCACACAAAAGATATAGGCTAGTTTTAGACAGTATACAGTATAGGTAACCTATACACTGCGGTTACATTGGTAAATTGGTCATATGTGTTTATTACACCCAACCGGAAACAACACCATAGTCACAGACTACGGAAACATATTAGGGGCCGCCTACAGTATTATATTGTTGTGGCATAGTGCTGAGCTGGTACTTTGCATCTTTGAGCTAGTTAGATTATTAATAGACGCAACCAGTTATAAGTTAGACGTGTCGTAACGTTGTAAGCTTGTTTTGACATTGCGATATTATGCAAATATTCAAATTATATTCATGCCAACAATGCTGTTCTTGATCTATTTTTTGTGATTCCAAGGAAAGAGGCGAGTTAACTTAAACAATTGAGTATAAACATAACCATTGTAGGATATTGGATTTGCTAAATTAATATTTAGATTAAATTTTGTAAAAATTAGCAAGACTTCGTTCGTAAGTTATGTTTATACTCAATGCTTAAACTCTTATAAGTTTTTTCTTCGATTCAAGCTCTCAAAAGATTTGAAATGTTTAATCACATCTAACATTGTCAAAATGGTCTTAACGTACTTAACGTACTGTATTATCAGCTCTACTTATAACTGCTTTGTAAACTCTTATCTAACTATTAATTACAACCATGTTAATAACCATGGTAAAGGCGCACGATGTACAGATAAAGTTGGAAAAACTGCATACAGTACCTGTCTTTCCTACAAGGAGAACATACCATTGTAAATCGTAATTGTGTAAACGGCAATATCTCATAAGAGAAAATGTACAAAACTAAATCAAAGTCGTTGACCCGAATTTTGTTTAATCTTAGTAAATAATAGGCAACAAGGGAAATGCTATTTTTCACTACTAATTACAATAGCTTCTTCCCTGAAGGGAAATTTGCTGATAAATTATCTTTCATTTTCAATGCTTTTCTTTCAACAATTATGTATTAGATAAGTATTTTTTATAATGAAAACAATGAATTTTGTATGTCATACATTGCTAGTAATTGTAAACCATTAAGTGAATGGATTTGTTTTCTCTGTGGATAATTGAAATCAAAGTTTTGTTTGTGATAACATTTTTGTGACTAAGCGTACAGCGTACAAAGTTCGTATAAACTATTGATCTATAACGTCATTTAAAATCTGTCGAGACCTCTAGCCCTAGAACAGTCCCCTTTAAATCGTAACATACAATTAAAAAAGGACGTTCCTTTTCTAAATGTAAATATACCCCAGTTTTAAAGTTTGTTTTACTTTGTGAAAAATTCAAATCTAAGATAACAGCAAGTCAACCTTAATGTGGGTTTTGATGGATTTTCAATATATCATTAGTACTTTAGTGAAATATTTCATCTTACAAGGTAGGTTAAACTTGTCACTTAGTCAACTTGAACCTTGCACGTATGACACAGCTACAACACTATGGTGTAGAACAGTTGTTAGTCGGCCTTGAAGTTTTAATTGATGTTCTCATTCATACTCATTATTGCTACAAGGTCGGTTAATATCATTAATTACTTACACTACACTTGTGTTGTATTTTGCTAGCCTACATGTCCCCGGTACAGAATAGTATTTGTAAAAGCTTGGGTCCAAGTGTCTTCTACTCGATAATTGCTAGAACAACAGTTTAATGAACCATGTAATTGGGCCTCTTAACAACAATTGGCTTCTTGGAACAGCGATCAATTGGATTTTCCTGCATGCTTGGTGTCTAGGTGTAGGTTTTGAACTCTTAAAGCTTAGTTTTAAATCCAAATTGCGTTTTAGCTTAAGATTGTCCGAAGAGTTGAAGAATTCTATTGCAAAACATTAATCTCCTTTGTCCACTATCACGTATTAGTTTTCCTTTTTAAATATTTATAATCGAAGACAAACTAGTGTTTTAGCTCGTGTATAATTTGAAATGAATTTCTTAAGACTGTTAATCTGCAGCTATTCAGTAAAAATAAATAGAATAAAATATTGTTATTGTAGTATTTCACACCTATAAAACAATTATAAGAATATACAAAATTATATTGCGTTGTTCCTAGTTTTTCCTGCTATATGTTATTCAAGACAGGTGCAATTAGCCAAAAAATTGTGGAATGATTTGCTAAGTTAATATTTAGACTTCGTTCGATGTACAGTAAAGTATATATGTCATCGAAATTAAACGGTATTATTTTCATATTCCAACCAAAATCTACGACTACTAAGTTTGAAGACCCAATCACATGAAGATTTTCAATATTTTTTTATACTTTTGGTCCGACTCTAGCAAGACCAAAAAATGTACTCGGCCACCAAGCATTTTTGAAACGTTTAGTATGAAACACTATAGACTGATGCTAGGAGGTGCGTTCCTTAGCAAAGCTCGGTCCCCGAATATTTTTGAAACTTGCCAACTTAGTCCGTCGCTCAGCTCATCCCTCCTAGACGGCTCAAGGCATGTCTCTAAGTTAATCTCGGTCCCCAAATATTTTTTTAAAGTTGGTAAAACCTTTAGTCCGTTGCTGGGAAAGCTCAAGTTTTGTTACTAGGCAAAGCTCGGCCCCCAGGCGTGGCTGGTGTGTGTTCAGTGGTGCACTTTAGCCAGACAATCTGTGAAGTGTACTTGATAAGTCGCCATCCATCTTCATTATCTGGTGCCAGTGTTATCCCGCCTGACTACTTGTACAGACGCTGACTGGGAATTTAATTTTCAAAAGTCGCGATTTTAATTTTTCAAATGGCCGAAGGGTTCAAACTGGACGTGGTGTTCGCGGCGATGCGAAGAGAACTGGAACTGATAGGCTCGGTCAGTTTCCGTTATCGTTATTGGTGTTAATTTGTGAGCTTTGCTACCATATTTGTTATCTGCATGATAAATGTTGTTTACTCGATGTACAGTGATTAATTCTATACTCTGTGGATTGTAATACAAGGCTGTTACGAAACCGTTTATCTAATCTGTTGTTTCTCCTTGCAGGTGAGTACTGGGTGTTCTCGAGTGGCTTACAGTAAGTACTTTCCACAATTTCTGCTTCTGTCTCTTTTGATATGTGTAATTAATTTACAGATCAATATTACGTGAATTTGGTAAATTAACTTGATTTTAAGTATTCGGTGACTTTACCATCATCAAGACGTTTTTTACTGTGTTCAACCTTATCTTAGGCCCGTGTTTACGACCTAATCTTGTCTTAAAAATAATCTTGAACATATCTTGATAATATTGCATTTAAAACTCAACACTCTATCAACCTTTTTATTCTACAATGCCAACCTTACATTTACCATTGTCCTATATGTTTGCATCCTGGATCGGCTAACGTTAAGTGATGTATTTGTCCGGAATAATAATTATGCAATATTAATGTCTTGTATTGTGTATTATTTCATTTAATACCTTGTAAATTCGAAAATTTGAAAACTATTATGGCCAAATAAAACTATCTCCACACTACTGCTTGCCTTCTGCTTTGACCTAATGGTAAAGTGTACTCTGAACTGAAAATTAGACTAAAATGACATGATCGCACTCTACCGTTGCCGGACATAACACACGTGATTACAAGCTTAATTTCACATCATTGTTTCATAAATGACATAATTGGATTTGACAACAGATACAAGTGTCCTCATAGTTTCCTAAGTTATACTTCAAGTTATCTGTAACAAATCAACCTGTGTCTCCTTGTTGCGCCTACCTCAACGTAAATTCACAGACAAGGGAAAAGCAGTTGAGTTAAACTTCCGTCCAATCAGATAAGTTCGCTGCAGTTTCCCCGATCTAAGTTTTCACAGACCAAAATAGCCTGTTGCCTTGTAACTTACGTGGCGTGTTTTCGTGTTGTTTAAACCACCGCGTGGCGTGCCCGTGTCGTGTCTGGTTTATTATAGAAGTCCCGTTGGTCTGTTGTGCGTTCGTGTCACTTTTTGTCCCTCTCTTACTTATTTTGTTTCCGTGACTTGTGGTTGAACTAACGGAAGCAAAGACAAAATTATTACACGCAAGAGAAGTGACTCTTTGGATTATAATGTAGTCTAATGAATCGGTTTAGAATGATCACAGGGACAAAGTTATAAAGTTAAAGGTATACTTGTTCAAAACATGTCAATTATATTGCTTATATGTTTTTTTTTGTGAATATTTAAGGAGTTTGTGGAACTATTTGACCAACTGTGTTCATCCAACTGCGTTCAAGAGAACAAACGCCAATACCCGCGAAAGATTCAACGGTTCTAAATAAAGATCGCGTGCTCTCTTTGTGTTCTTGGTGTATACATGTGATTTCAGTTTTAAAACACTGTTGTTATAGTTAGACTAGTGTTTCTTCTGTTCACAGTGTGTATTTATAACCACTAGTGAACCAGTGCGGCTCAATGCCCCGCAAAATAACATATGAATTTAGAAAACAAATTCATCGTATTATATATATTGACTCGATGACGTAAATTAAACAGTAATAATGAAGCCTCGGAAGGGAAGCAGTCCAGCCATTTTCTAGCTGTTTATTATATTTAGTAAATTAATAAGTGTTCAAGTTCAAGTATTATAGGCAGCGAGCAAGCTTGAAGAAAACGCACTTTTAAAAATAAACACTAAAAAACAATATTTTTATCACAAAAGCACTTCCACGAATACTACAATTTTAGCCTTAAAGTTACCTTCAGGAAGATTACTCTGGTCAGAGTTTTCCGTAACGAATATGCGTATCCTATTAAAAGATGTAGCCTTACTTAAAACAACATATAATATAGTTGCTCATGACTGAAATTGGTCTGGGTAAGAACAGCGCTGCAAATGCCAAAGGTAACAGAAATTAGCATCTTTCCATTTTAAATGGTAAGTTTGGGTAAATTTTTATCCTCGAAATTAAAATACGTCCCCACTCACTTGTTCCAGTTAAGACTTTACATTCTATTAAGTTGTTAACCATTCTGATCACATGAAGCCTTGTGCTATTAATAAGGCCCATTCGATGTATTAATATTCCTCATCAATAAAACCACTGCCCCCTTTTATTAAACTAATCTGTGTCTTGGCAATCCACTGACCATTTAAAAACTCAGTTGGATTTTCTTGATGGGTGTCTCCGCCTTCATCTGTTTTCAGGGACCCACTCTTCTTCCCCTTGGTATACTGACAATTAATTACCTGACTTGTCAAGTTCATGTAGTAATTCATTAATACTGTTAGTTTGTGAAGAAAATTAGATAAAAGTTACTTGGCTTGGTGCTTTCATAACTGCAAACTCAAAATACACCCACAAATAAAAAAGAATCAAGATATTGGTTAAAAAAAACTATGTGTAATAACATTATTCACATGAAGTAGATGCTTTGTTTGATTTGTCGATCAGCTGTTTAGTTTCAAATGAATTAATAATGTCAAAGATTTGTGATTTAAATACATGATTATTACAGTAAAGTTTTCTAAATCATGGTAACTTATTCTCCACTAAATTTTACTATTCCCAGCATTAAAATAAATTAGTACTTTGACTTTGACTTTGACTTTGGTAAACTTTAAGGTACACAATCCTTGATTGAAATGTAGTAGGTATACATTAAGAGTCATAATACACAGCAATTATTATTTAGTAGACTTTGACTATTTTCAAGTAACAAACATATGTTTCTGTAAATAAAAATTATCTCCCATGTTATCCTTATGGAGAAATACTAAACTTTAAAGGGCTCCAGGGCCTCAATCTCTCATTATTTCCCTAAAAAGAAAGTTTCCTGCACAACTTCACGTTAAGCTCTTTCCAATGACACCAAAAACATGTCAATCGGTTCAGTAGTTTCGGTACTTAAACAACGTGATGTTTTTACCAATCCATCTATACTTTTTCCATGAACATCTTGGTACTAATAAATGCTAAACTTTAAACTAAGCTTCAAACAACGTGATGTTTTTACCAATCCATCTATACTTTTTCCATGAACATCTTGGTACTAATAAATGCTAAACTTTAAACTAAGCTTCAATACTGGCTAATAAACTAACATAAGAGCGCTCTGTTGAATCTAGGGCAAGTCTGAGTTTGTCTAAAATTAAATTAAAACAATCTTGGCGCTAATCTGAGAGAATCCTTTAATATTTATTCAAGTTGGCTAATGTAAGCGGCGCCGAGTTTGCCGGGGTAGCTTCAACTTGCTTAAACTTTCTGCTTTCCAGCGCATGTTTGTTGTTGAGTTATTTTTGTTCTGGACAAAAAGTGATTTAATTATATTAAAATAATCCCTTTTAGTCACTCTTTTATAATTGGTGCTCTCTCTAATTTTAATTACGTCTTCTTAAATTACTTAGCTGGTGGCGTCAAGGTTTGCGAAGGTAGTTTCAAGTTGTTTATGAACCGACTTCTGTTGTCAAGCACATGTTTGATTGTGTAGTCTCGCATATAAACAAAAGCTTTTTTACCTTGATTAATGTAATTCCTATACCTCCTCTAAAGGTGGATGACGATCGTTTTGGTGACTTGCCTTCTTCAGATCCTTGTCATGAATCTGCTCTCATATTGATGTCGTCAGTATTCAACAAGCACTCACAAACAGTTATAATAGATTATTTAGTTGTATATGTTTTGTCTTAATGTTCTTAGCTGTCTACTCTTTTAATCTGTAATAAAACGAGTGAAATATCTTTGCTTCACGTCTCTGCCAACGTGCCCCATCTTTAGGGCTGGTGTGGTTGTCGGTTCTGTCTTGGGCTTGCATGTTAGTATACCAACATTGTGTATACAGTACCTGCCTCATCTATCATACCACACTTAAGATGGTGTTAAGGTGGGTCGCCTTACTAAGTGTGGTTATTTCGCAACGCAAACCGAGCTGTCACGTTGGAATTTACGACGAAGATGGCAAGGTCTTGTTTTATAGTCGTGTGTCCGTGCCAACCCGGTACCCGGTTTTATTGGCCCCGAGTGTACCGTGCCAACTCCGACTATCTGCTAGGTTGGCAGCCATGTGTCAGCCAAGGTCACGTGATGTGTTTCCGGTCGCGATGTTTACTACTGCTCATGGTAATCTGGTATTCTTCCGTCTAAGTGCGTCGCAAAACGCTCAACCCTTGCTCAGCTGAGTGAAGTCGTCGCTTCTTGCGATTCTACGCTCGGAACTGAACTCGACCAGTCAGCACATTTGCGGTGTTTATTTACGTTACAAATCCTGTAATCGGACAGAATGAGATCCAGTATTAAATATGTTGAAAAAGTTGATTTGAATACCTGGACATGCTGGACATGATTGGTATGTTCACCTGTTATGATGCTGGACATGATTTGACATGCTGCACAGGAACATCAAAAGCGTATTTTCATGAATAGGCCCGCGACTATTGAAATGATGTGTAATTAGCTTAAATGAGTCGTTCTACTTACAAGGGGACGAACCTAACGTATCCTAACGTGTTCCTTTCTATCGATCATGCACAATACACTGAGGTTGACCCTAGAGTCTGTCCCTTCACAACCTTGAGGACCTAACCTAACTTAACGAAACTAAGCCTACAAAACCGAACCTAATTTGTACCCCTTCCCATTGATCATATACTGAATATATCGAGTCTGGACCTAGATTAGGTTCCTTCATAATCCAACCTAACAGAACCTTAACTAAATTAACAGAATCCGAGCCTATAAAAACTAACTTAATTGTACACCATTTAATCGATCACGTAGAATATACTGACGTTGATGTGTCTTGACTGAGAGTCTGTCCCTGTATAACATAACCTTACAGAACGTAACCTAACTCAATAGAGTCCTAGCCAACAAAACCTTACTTAACGTAACGCTTTATTTAAACAATCTTCATTTGCATAGGGCAAGTGTTATAACAATAGCGACCCACTTTATACCCCCACTTTATAACCCCCGTTTCCCAAAAGACCTATCACTATCATAATCGGAACTGACCAGCTCATTAGTAGTTACTGTACTCTCATTTCAAATACTGTTGTCTGCCAGAACACCATAAGTGAATTTATTTCGTCTTGTGTTGGAGGGGTACAACAATTTACCACATAGTATAAACACCACACATTGAGTTTTAGTACGTAAAACTCGCGGATCCATTAATAACTGACGCCGGGTGCCGCGTGGGCGTAGTTTGCTCTCTCGCTCGAGTGATCTCTCGTCTCTCCCACGCTGCTATTGTTTTCAGCCTCTTCACCACACCGCTTATACACGGCTGGTCATAATACTAGAAGAATTTGTCATTGAACGGAAAAAATGTTTAAGCTAAATAAATTCGAAGTAATTTGAAAAGACTTTGTCGATACGACGTTAAAATTGATTTATGTTTATATTCAATGTATAAATGAAAGCTCCATTTTATGCATACAAATAATCAAGAGACTTCAATGTCACGTCTTAGATTTTGTATTCAATGCTACACAGGGAAACCCCGACGAGAAGACCCTTGATAATAAGTCACCCTTGATAACAAGTGTACATTTTCAAATCCACTTAAATTTATTTGACCCCTAATCACAGGTTTTTATCGCAAACCTTGATAACAAGTCTGTTTTAAGAGAAGAGTCTTGTTATTGAGGTTCTACTGTACATTTGTTATCCATCAAACATGTTTACGAAGTAATACTAAAAAAATTATAGTTACTGATTCTTAACCTCAGCAATGTAAATTAGTTGTAATTATTAACATATAACAACAAATCGTGGTTAGACAATAACCTATGGATTGTTATTTAGAGATAGAGAGATCGTACTATATACGTGACAACAATCAAGTCACCTCTCTGCTGGGCGTTTAGTATGTAAACACTGGGTATTTTCCATGGTGTTACACCTACGAGTAGGTCAAATAACTATTCCGTCGATGCGTTGTTATCGTACAGCATTCGTTTGTCGTCGTCATGTGCTATGAAGAGTTGGGCCACAACCGATTGTTCCGTAATGTTGTCATGTAATAACTGTCAACACTTGTCTTAACTTCATTGGTAAAGTTACGTCTAGAACAATTTTTAGGGCTTAAAAACAAATAATTGAGTATAGTGTATAGTTTTTGTACAATTAAAATAGCTACTAAGAAGATAAAGTAATTTAAAACTCCCACGTGTATATTTTAAGGAGAATAAGTAACCCGTTGTAGTTAGCTTGTTTTATGAATACATTTGATCAAGTTTGGCAAATTTGTTTCTTTCATACAATTTTGCTATTAACGTTTCACCATCGAAAAATTCATTCATTGTCTTTCCTGTAGTCTGTAGTAGCACACCTAAGTTATTAAACCTAATGCTATTTTCACAGGAAAAGAATCGGACATTTGTTAGAGATATCTTAGTGAAAATCAAATCAGGCAAATGGAAATTCGCTCAGTATGCAGGTTTGTTGCTGCGGAGGCGTTTCATACTAAGATAGTCAAAGGGTCAAAACATAATAAAAGATAATACTATACATTAGTAGTAGTATCTACGTCGCCTTAGTGTGGTTGTATTAAATTCATCTCACATTTGGTATCATTGCATACTCTCACAACATTTTCATACGATCTTAGTGAAAGTAAAATATCGGATACACGGTGAGAAGCCTGTCGTTTATCAGGTAACGAGGTGTTATCGCCAAACCCTCGATGACAGTGTCGTTATCAGTGTGTCAACGCTCGATCAGCTGATCACGACAGTGTGACAGTATTGTTGTGTTTTGACAGCTGTTGTGAACAACAAGGTCACTCACTCTACATGCACGTGGTACATCTCTGCTCGCAAGGTCGACAATTTACAAGAACAATTCTATTGTATTGTTGTATGTGCTGATTTTTCTTACGTTTTATTGATTACACAATATGTTTAGGATTTGATTAATTTTACGTCTGTTCTTCGCTTCGCCTCAAGCGTACAGCAGGTGATAGTAGAGGAAATAATTTATTTACTTTTTGTCGGCTGAAGTTGCTAAACAATTTCACAGTAGTGTTTTAGGATTTTTTGTTTTAAATCTCCTTGTTATACCAATCCTGTGTTCTTTCTTTAACCGTATATTTAAAATTATTGCCTATGCAGTATTTCCCAATTATATTTCTTCTGTAAGAATTTTAATCATTACACCTTAAAACCTGTTATGTGAATGTGGCAAAAGTTGTTTCTTGGCTAGGTTTTTTTTAGCTTGGTATAAAAATTAGTTGCTTCTCGTCCATTAAGTACCGAATAATAAGATAGGCTCAATTAAAATTAGTTAAAATCCAGGTCTTCTTTATAATTTTCTCTCTTATTATTTTATTTCCTATATAGACACCGCAAATATTTATGAAAAGTTATTATTGGTTGACCTCACATGAAATTGTACACATCTTGTTAACCATTTTTGTTCTTCAAACAGTTAAAATGCCTTTCAATAATGGCTATCCCTCAAATTTGTTATGTGGTGTATGCAACGGAATGGCATTTTATGCTTTATAAATCCAAATTAATTGACAAGTATGCGCCGAACTGCCTAAACCAATGGTAAGAATGTGACCCAAATGACCGTATAGGGTCGAGGTCGACTGGTTCAAACCTGTGAACCTTGCTTAACTTTTGTGGTAGGTGAATAATAAACACACATCTCACGGTCGTTTTGGCTAGTACCAAACTCCTAACTTGCGAAGTTCTCTTGGACAACAATAATTATCTCTGCAACAACCGTTAGAGATAGTAAACAAAAGTTGAATCTTGTACTGTGACCGATGGACCTGCAAATGTTGAGGTTATATCAGGTCAAACAATGTTTGAGTTGTAAAATGTTATCAATACGTTGTCCACAATTTGATAGTTGTAGGCTTTAATTACAAATATATGTCTATAAACAATTTAGGTTCTGTTTACAATCCGACTATGGTTAAACGATATAGCACATTTCACTGGGTTAAACATCACTTTATTGAAGGAATCGCTGTTATAAAGTATTACAATTCATAATCAAACCTTTGTAAAGAAATGTTCAGTTTAACTGGGTCTTTGAAAATGAACTGGAAAATAAACGTGAGGGGGCGACGCCCTAAAGCACTGTCTTTTTAATTAACATTCGCAGGTGCGCTAGATCTAAGGCTTTCACATTACATCTCGTAAAAATCGTTTTAGTAGGACGGTTCGAAAAGGAATGTATCAGAGAAAACCCTTTACTGTATTAATTATATAGATTGTAATTCTCTTTCTATTTCTTTTCTAATGTGTTTGAAAACTAAACCAACGAAACGCGCAAAAACAAAACAAAAATAATTTTATTTTGAAGTATGATGTTTTTTGTAAAAATAGATCGAATAGGCTAAATGTTTTTAGTTATCATTTTATCTGCCAAAACGAAAACCACTGGCTGCGTGTTGTCTGTGTGTGCAAGCTATCCCGGTCACAAAGTTCTACTGTCTTGCACAGTGTTTTGCAGTTTATTTGACCTTGAGCCGTACACAGCGTGATAATGCGCTTATCACTTCTGTGATGATAACCCGTCAGCTGGCGCGCACACACACTATAATGCGTGTTCAGCGGTATGTTGTACTAAAGATCAAAGAGAAGAATATCTACTTGATCTTAATTGTGCTTTAACATAGGCTTACAACATAAAACTCGTGCTAAAAGATTTTGACGAAAACTATACTTTCTCTATGTACTATGTATTGGAGGAGAAAGTAAACTTATCATTTGGAAATAGTTTTACCTCTTGACTATTTGAAACAAGCCTTAAAATAGCTTGTTAACTTTTCAATTATATAATTTGATTAGAGTTAACCAACGCTTTGCTGAGGAAATCATTACAGGGCTATTACAAATGATGTTCATGATTTCATACATACATGAAATATCGTTTTATTTGTTATAGAAAGAAATAAAATGGTTACAACTTTTGAAAAACTGAAAAAGTTTTGACACAGATACACAGAACTGTAAATGCTCGATACGGAAACCCCTTGTGGTACGACAGATGTCAATAATGTAGTCAAGCTCTTGCTAGACTTTGAAAAGTGTGTCTAGGTCTATTGTTTCGATAGCTTTGGTAATTCGTTGCTGGATCTCAAGTATGCTTGATAATGGTGATGTGTACGCCTTATCTTTGATGTATCCCCACAAGAAAAAAATCAGGGGGCGATGTCCGGAGATCTTGTAGGCCAGTTCAGGGGTGTGTCATTATTCGGACCACCGAGCTCGTTCCATATCTCAGGCAGCACATTGTTAAGTTCAACCCTACTACAGGTAACATTCAAATGCAGCCATTTCCCTTAAATTTCAAGTGACACTTGCCAATATAGTGGTTACTAGGAGGATAATCGTTAAACCTGGTTCTTAAGTGTCGTTGCACACTAATAACAGATTGGTTAATGTAATATTCCAACTGGCAAAAAGCTTTCCTGCCTTCAAATTCAGCCTTTACGCAACACTTACAACAATTGACTTGACAAACAGCTGATATGCACCCAAACCAATGTAAATGAAACTTTATGAGTTTTTCTTTCCAATGGTACCAATTAAAATAGTCTTGAAACAAATTAACCCAGTAATATTTATAATCAAAATCAGGAACATCATTTGTAATAACCCTGTATTTCTCCAATCATTAAGCGCCATTCAACAAGTTTGGGCTGAGCAATCATAAGTAGGTTCGGTCAGTACATAACTTAAGAAAAGTCCGCTAATTGAGCCATTAGCTTGTAAGTCCTGCCCGATAAATTCAATCTTTAAATTACAATAAATGAGGACAAACACTTTAAGAGAGGTGGCATATGTGTTTCGTACATGTATAAAATAGTTTAGTAGGTAATTTCGTTGATTCATTTCTGTAACGTAGACTGCCTTCATATCGATGTATATAAATCTACATACATACTTTTTTACCATACAATATTTTTTGATAACCATTAAATACACTCAGAGGAACAAATATATAACTAATGGGTAGTCTGTCCGAGTCAATAAAAGTAACTATATTTAGTTAATAATGCACCTAGACAAAATTAAAAAAATATCGTATAGGCTATCTAAAAATTTTAAAGGCGGAATTATCCAAACACAAACAGTGTTAGTAACCAAGAAAACGTAATTTTAGGTAAATATTGGCAACACATGAAAAATTACATGAAAAATTCCCTTGTAGAGATAGTACTCAATGTGGATATATACCAGTATACTAAGTGTATATAACCGTGAACTTTATACATACACCCAATATGATGAGATATGATTAGTTTAATGAAATCCATTGGACTTTATAATTCCCAGTACGTTTGTATGTTTGAGCAGTTGCAAATATACGAGCTGTCATCTGTTATTAGCTGGGCGTGGATTAATCTGGCTTCATAAGAAATTCAGACTAATTAAGTGTATCCGGCGATGAGCTGGACTATCACTAACATCCTCTAGACGTACTTGCTCATGCGACTAGTCATGTAATCTTATTCTTAACTAGGCCAAGTAGATATTAAGTTTCCATCAAACAATGGAAGTTTTTTTTAGAATTTTCTTTCTTACCTATCAGTTGATATGCATTGTTGCATTGTTGCATTGTTATTTATGGGGTTTAGTACCTATTCTTTTAATCTGTGGTTTTAGTCATTTTACTGTAAACAAAATGTTTTTAGGGTGCGTGTAATGGTTATGAGCCATTAATTTAATTAGATTGATATCACTCCATACGATAGATAAGACTGGTAGCTTTCTTCACATCGTTTGTTGTACAGAATGTTTCGTAAACAATACACAAATACAGGTAGTGAGACATTGTTTAACCACAAATCAAATTCATATGTTGGTACCCATTTTTCTGTTCTTTATTACCGATCAGCTGATATGCATTGTTGCATTGCTATTTATGAGGCTAAGTGATTATTTTTTAATCTGTGGTTTTAATAATTTTACCATAAACAAAATGGTACCCATAGAATATCAAACTCACTCCCACCACTTACCAATGATAGGTTGCGGGAGTAATGGCGGACTACCGTGTGAGTGCGCGGTTGATAACCAGCAATCCAAACACGACCGCGCAACCACGACGACGTCATCGGTTCAAAATAAACCGCCCTGCTTGTTGCGCTGGTTGTGGTTGTATATTTTTCTGCCGCTGTTGAAAGCTCCATATCCGAACAACACGATCACAATGAAGAAATGTAGAACACGTTTTAGAATGAGTACACCGTAAATATACGATCCAAATAATTTTTTATTGGGTTAGTGTGACGAATAAATAAATCACCGGAAAAAAAAATATATTTAAAAAAACAATTCTTATTTACTGATTTGTGATACTGTAAATATTTCGTCTAACAGTAGCTACGTCTTTTCAAAATATACTTGGACTACCATAGAATCTAGAACTCAATGTGAAAACATTCTGGAAAAATATGATTGCATATTGACATTGATATTGATAACATTTTCAAAGTCTCATTAACATGCAGTTGTAAAAACATAACTGACAGTAGGGCCTATTTTTTGTACTTTCGCATGCCACAGTTGAGTAGAGCAACAAGTGGTACTGTATCGAGTTCCGACCACTGCAATGCAAGGTTCGTTCGTTACATTCTGAAATATCATCTTCCTTATTATTGGTTATTGCCCTCAACATGCCAACTTGTATTCAGCCGCTCTTGCTTCTTGTTCGACAACCCACCTTTCACATTACTGTTTCAGAGTAATTTCAAGTTAAATGATTTCATTGTCAAACAGTTTTGGCGCACTTTCCCGAGTTTTAGCTCGATAATAATGCTTGTGGAAAACTTCATTCATCGTAAACCGTCAATATTTAGATAACTAGTGGCTTGTAGGGACATAAGCCCCTAAAAAGCTCAAATGTAAAACAACTTTTTGCAATACCGGTATTTAAACAAACTCAGAATAACATTATCTATGTGTCAGAATAGGCATCCCTACACCATATCTTTTGTGTAAAAACCAGTTTGTTGTTCTTCTTTGTTTGCTTTTGTTGATGTCATTTTCAATAAATAATTTGAATCACTCCAGTGGTTTAACATGAAAAGGCAGCAAACATATAATTGTTTGTGAATAAATACTGGTTTACTAAGGTAGCTTTGGTCTTGTGGTTAATGAAGATAAATAAAAGCTTCCCTGTTTGCAATTTTAAAAATTCTTTGGAGGTTCGCCTTCAGATGAATTGAAGACGCCTGCAATTTCATCTGCAGTAGGCTTATTATACCTACGACGATCCATATTTATCCTGTCTACAAACCTAAGTTCTAATTCACTGTCACCTTGTACAACCATTTCTTCCGAAGCTCTTTTGTAAATTTGTGCAAATGGATTTTCTAATAGAATTTCAGCTAGTTTTGACAATATTTCAGGTTTTAAGTCACTATTTTCTCGACGCCTTTGACGAATTTCTGTTGCTGTTGATGTGTCAATAATGTACAATTGGCCATACACGGGGTCTTCATCATGTTGAGGCAGCAAATCTGAGATTGAACGATAAATCTGTCCTTGAATTTTGAAACAGTATGGTCTTTTTCCTGGAATATCTTTCTTACTGGCTGAAAAATAAGCAAAAGCCATCGCACTGTTGCATTGTCGAATGAATTTATACAGTTGTGGGCTCTCTTCAAACAAACTTTTAAGTTCTACATTAGTTTTTGACTGAGGAAGGTTAATAAGTCCGTTATGGCAACATGTCATAAAATGGTTATTCGTTAGTTCTTCTCTAAAATGAAGAGCACTACATTGAATGCACTCTTGGTCCAGTAATCCTGCATCATGGATCTTTACATTCCTCTCGTCTACCATGGGTCTCCTAAAAAGGGGTTGTAACATATCTTGATTAAGTTCGTCATTATCTACTCTTGCTCTCCTACGCGCACTGTCATTCCTATGAACAGTTCCCCGCCTTTGTGGTATTCCCCTGGCGTTCATATTAATTACAGTACCGTACTTATAATGAAAAGAATAATATATCCAGCAGCCTACATACCAAAACATCTTGAATCCCTGGTGATTTTATAAAAGTATGATCGAATATGATTACTATACGTTGTATATTCACTGCACTAAAAAAATTTACTTACGAAGGAATGCAAATACACAATTTTAGAACCAATAACATTTATAGGTTATTTTAGTTGTATATATTTACACAACCTTAACCTTAAAATGTGTAGAAATATAAAGAAAACAACATCATTTAAAATAAACTTGAACATATGATTTAAAAATAAAAACAAAACAGAAGTTAGATTTAATTTGGACTCTTTGATTATTTATACAGAATATTTATTCTATGTCGTTTATTCCTTTAACACGACAATAACGTAAAAGCATGAAAAAATGAAACTTGAGTATATGATTTAAATATAAACAAAGAATGCAGACGTTTTTCCGACTAATCCTACTTCCTACTAATATTATAAATGAGAAAGTTTAGATGTATGGATGTATGGATGTATGGATGTATGTTTGTGACAAGTGAACGCGAAAAATACTGGTCGGATTGGGCTGAAATTTGGCATGATGATAGCTCACATTCCCGATTAACATATAGGCATATTCTTATTTCAAAAATCCTTTCGGGCTCCGCCCCAGTGGCTCTGGAGTTTCCCATGTTAACCTTATGAGAAATGAAATTATTGAATCTTAACAGCTGTTTCAATTAAACAAGTTGGTTCTGTTCTGTGATGTTCAATAGCATTAAAGTTACAAAAATTACTAACAGGGTGCAGCACTATTATTTCTTTTACATTTATGACAACAGCTAATTTGCAACCAAAAGGTGAGTGAGCGTAGCGAACGAACTTCAACCTGGAGGCGAGTTAGCGTAGCGAACGAGCTAACCTGAAGGCAAGTGAGCGCAGCGAACGAGCTCAAACTAAAGGTGAGTGAGCGTAGCGAACAAGCTCCAACCTAAAGGTGAGTGAGCGTAGCGAACGAGCTCCAACCTAAAGGTGAGTGAGCGTAGCGAACAAACTTCAACCAGGACGTGATTGAGCAATGCGAACGAGATAATCTTGAAAATTAAGAAGTTAAACGGGGCAAAGCCCGCGGGTTACAGCTAGTCTTCAATATTTCAGTTTTATTATAGTATACATTTCATAGTTGACTGGCTAAAAGTAAACCAAATGCGTGTATTGATGACTGTTTTCAAATCTGTGGCACAGCTGTTTTAATTTCAAAAGATGTAAACAAATTAAACCCCATGTTGTTTTAATGGGAAAAGTTTTATTCTGTTGCGAATTTATGGTAAAAAAATAAGAAAAATGAATAGTTTTCCCTCAAAATTCACGTCAAGACCTTTAAAATAAGACCCCTCCCATCCTTCTACGGCCATCCAGTCACTCACAATTTCTTTACAAAAATTTGACTTACGGAATTATATATATAGATATTGCATACCTAGTCTTAGGCCTATATATTATTATGAAGCCCCATTTGGTAATAATGTTTGTCACCATAAGACTTTGTTATAGATGACTTGTTTTGTGTAGAATAGTTTCAATTATCCAACTGACTGTTATGTATATCCAAAGTCAGTTTCGATTGTTAAACACTCTCACTTCCATCCAAGCATCATAATTCTTTGTTGATTTTCCCCCAAAGGGCACATCAAGTAATTAGAATTTCAAATACTATGCCAATGCCATTCAAACATGAAAAGTATATACATATTTACACAACAGATATAGATCCAGCACCTACAGCATAATGTTGTTACCATTTTTTTCCAATTAACTGCTCTTTTTGACTATGCATAAATTATAGAATAAGTATGGAAATGTAAAAGAGAAATCAGACCTAGAGAACATCTTTTTAGCCTTGACAAACTATGTTTTATTTGAACAAACATTTTCTGATCGCCAAAAGTAATGGGGTGTGTACTTCGAGTATCCAAAGTCAATCCACCAACTTCACCAAATAACTGGCCAGCGCCTCAATCCACCAACTTCACCAAATGACTGGCCAGCGCCTCAATCCACCAACTTCACCAAATGACTGGCCATTGCCTCAATCCACCAACTTCACCAAATGACTGGCCAGTGTCAGGAGAAAGCGCCGCTTTGTCCTGGGATGAGTCAGGGAGAGAGCGTGATAACCCAATCTGATCTCTCTGTATCTCTGTAACCTTACATTATCTCACAGCCTCGCTCTCGTTCCTCTGATGGAATTGAATCTCACTAAAGTTGTGCTGCAGGTGAAGTAGACAAAGTAACGTGTAGGGGTTTTCACCAAGAAGCGGTTAAACAATCCTTGTTTACGTATGATGGGGTTTTAGGTTTAAACACAGAGACAAGCTTAATGCAAACAATACACAAAGATCTCGTACATAAAGGTGTACAGTTTGAATTTTCCCTACACGATCTGAATTTTCCAACTAAGTACATAAAACAACCCCGATCAATAATTTCAAGGATATTTGAATTATTGAAACCGGTTCACGTATGACGATTGATATTAATGTTATATACGCAAACGAAATAGAATTTAATTATTATTTAAATTTAAACAGTTTTTCTATACAATATAGGTATACGTTTATGTTATAAATTTAATTGTATCGTTTTCACATCTCAGTAACACCAAGTAGATAGGCTAAACGTCGTTAAGCTTGTCATTGTAGGTTATGATGTTGGGATGCACAGCAATAAGTCAACCTATAGTGTAAGATTGGTAACACCTTTTTACTGACCGTTAGGATCTTTGTAAACGGACGTAACATTGAAATATTGCAATCAATCACACAAAGCTTCGTTGCCGAGTAACTGTTTACATTTCAATATGTAGGCCTACAATTAATTGATCTCGAAGTGGGGGCAACCCTAAGATTAACGTGTAAGCCTATATTTCCGAGGGAGGACTACAAACTACATAACTGTATACTATAAATCTTTGATAATAAATTTTCTACACAATACCTCATACCCAACATCCTCTGCGGTTGAAGTTGAAGGTTAGGCCTAAGTCAATGTTGCTTCACTATAAGGACACATGGGCCACATACAGATTGGCCAATGGTTTAAGGGTCGTTTCTAACATACAGATTGACCAAAGGTCCTAATGAGCAGGGGCAAAAAATGGGGGCGGAGCTTACAGCAGCGATGTCCCGTGGGGGAGGAGCTTGTCTATTCAAGTCAAGTCTTTGTTAACTTTTTCTAATCTTACCAGTCACAGAGGTGGCCAAGATCAAGAGACGAATTTTACTTTTTAAACACTAAGTTTTATGTAAACTGTTAAGTAAACAAATAAGGTTTTTACATTCAACTGTAGCTTAAACAAACAGTGTGGTATTCTAATACAAATAATAGGCTATAAAATCTAACTAATTGCTTATTAACTCACTATCAATTTTTTTTCAAGTACACAAAGTACATTTTTTGGGAGGTCGAGTTGGTTACGAAATTGTTAGTTTGTTTGACCTAGTTATAGCAGTAAGGATAATGTTACCATTTAAAAGTCCTGAAGTGTTCATTCAAGATTCAAAGCATAAGCATTCTCGTTTTTATGTGTATACCCATTGTTTGAAAATTAACTTGAATATCTGTCTTAGTATTTCGCACACGATGTTCGTTTTTAAGTTCACAAAACCAATCTAGCAATATTCACTATAGGAGTAGTATTTTAACAAAAGTAAAAAAAAAGGAAAAAGATATTCCATTGGAAGTGAAATAACCTGAATAAAATGTTCTACCCCAGAGTATAAAAATCTACTCACTTATTCAACATTTACGTAAACCAAAAATTAAAATTCTAAACTTCAAATAATTCTTATCATTTTGCCTTAAAATCCTGAAATAAATAATAATTTGTTATTAATATTCAGTCAGCTACATTTTCAGTTGCCGCTAAAAGAAAATAATAACTCCAAATTGGAGGTATTATTCCGTTTGGATGATATCCCGTGAAAGCATATAACCTCGTCATATTAGCTTTTAAAATTGCATAGTTTGTGCTGAATTCTGTTGTCAATCATCTGAACTTGTTCAAGTTTACAATGAAATTTTGTTTACATCAAAACATATGTCCATAGTACAATTTTGTTTACATCCATACGAAAATTGGGTTATCTGTAAGTCGGTGATGTTTAAGTTAAATCAAGAAAATGTTGTATTATCTATACTACAGTATTATATAAAAATCTAATGGTGTCTGTCTGTATGTGTGTTACTAATAGGTGCAAAAACTACTGAACCAACTGGGCTTAAATTTTACAAAATTATAGCTACCACAACAAGTGGACTGTTCACATTTCAAAACTGACCGTAGGCTTTTGCCCCTTTGGCTTTAAAAGTTCTGAGGTGAACATTTTAAAAGTAAATATTGATTGGTCTCCATGGCTGCGATGAGAACACTAACAATGTTTGTTTACATTTGCTTTGACATTTAAATGTAAACAAGAACTGCTAAACTGCATATTTCACAATTTCAGACAGCTGATACAAAGAAATTAAATATAATATTTTCCATAAATATGAGGTAGGTTTATTTTAATCTAACCATTTATCATGGATTATTTATTCTAAAACTATTTCAATGATTATGGAAAATAAAGATTTTATAACCGTTGCTGTATCAACTCCGGCTCTGCTTTGGATTTTTTAAAGCGTCTAAGTTATGAAAATAATGTTATTGCTATGTTTTCATGGAAAAAGTATGAAAATTACAATGTATAGATGTTTTGTATGAATTTGGAGGCTACTTTAAACAAATTCAAACTGCTTAACTTGTGTTAGATTAACTTAACATAACTTGCACATCACATTGTTTTTTTATATGTATATTTAATTTAGGTAAATTAAGTTATTATGTTTTGCTAAACCTATGCTTAAATTAAACCAAACTAAAGAATATCATCAATAACTAAATTGTACATCGTTGATTTTTGTTTTCTAAAATCTGTTGTATATGTGTAACTATATTTAATTATCAAATGGTAATACAAAATACTCTTTTTTATCTTAACATAGCTTTCAGTTCACCAGCCATTCTTTTGTAACGGACGTGACAAGTAGATGATTTTAAAGTGGAGTAAAAGTAGGAAAAATTAATTACAGTGAATAATTTCTATGCTAAGTCAATAGTAATTTAGGGTTTTTAATTTCATAGAATATTGTATGTATTACGATTAAGTAATGTAAATCTTATGCAACTTTAACTGGCTGTAACGGACGTGACAATAAAGTCACCTGCCTTCTGAGATGTGGCACGTCTTGTTAAAAATTCTGTTAAGTATTTACATTTAGGATATTGGAAAAATCAAATTTAATTACTTATTATATTATCTATATAGCCATAACAACTAGCTTTTATTATTTGATTTCAGTTAAGAGAAAAAAATTTTAATTTGCTGTAACGGACGTGACATGGTTTTGTAACGGACGTGACAAGTATGGTGATAGGTAGAAGAAATATCGTAGTTTGAGGAAATACACTTTATTTATGCACTGTAATTATAATATAATGTTAGTACATTAAGAGATTACTTGTTATATAGGATAAATTAATAAGAAATAATTAAATACTAGCCTATTGCTGGAACACAATCATAATACAGCATATGGCAGATGGTAAACTTCCATAAACATTTCCGCATCTAAGAAAAACACACTTTTGTTAGGGGGTTTTTAAATTATAACACAGGAATTGAACTGTTCTCTTTTGTGCTATGTTATAGGCTTTACTTCCAGTTATTCTAAGATGTTTATTTCATCTTCAAATTCATACAGGACTCGATCACCTACTGGTTTGAGCACAGGATCTTTTAGTAGTTCGAGGATGTCTGAAACGGAGACCAGTCTTTCATCACCTTCATTAATTTTAAACACTTTATGACTTTTGTTGTATGACTTTAAGAATGAAACCTCAACATCCTTATTTTCTTTAACACAACTCTGACAGACCGCTACATACCTAAACTCTTTTCCCTTTTCACTGAAGACTTTTACCAGTACGTGTGTTCCTGGGACAATATCACATGGAGAAATATCTGTAGATGTCAGTAGATTCAAATACTCATCTTCATCTGGGTAGCGTCCATCACACATATTTTCTTCTTCAGAGTCCGTGTACACATCAGAGTACCGCAAACGCTTTGAAGGCGCAGGCTCTGTAAGGTCTTCTTCTTCTGGTTCTAGGATGATGCAAACCTTAGTCATAAGTGACTCAGATGTTTTGGCAACTAGAATATGACATTCATCATAGGCCCGGAAGTGATGAAACGATTGGATTCCGACAATTTTTTCAATGTTATCCCATCTAGCTTCAAGATTTTTGGAATGAGAACTTACTTCTTTTTCAGAAACGTACAGCACGTTAATGTTTGTACAGTTTTCCTTTGCTACTTGGTAAAATTCTTCAGCTGAGCTAACCACAGCTCTTCTTCCTTTAACCACATTCCAAACAGTTCTTTTAATTGAGCCCCCTACCCCATCAACAGCACCCTTTCCATGTCCAGAGGCAAAGAAATTCCAGTCCACCGTGATATTGAAATCTTTTTCTGAGAAACACACATTTGATACAGAATAGCGGCTTTTAAATTGGCCTGCACAATTGTCTGAAAAAATATGTACATGGTCAATTTCAGAAGAAATATTCTTCACTTCATTAAGTAGAGTTTTAATATACAACCATACCGAATTTTTTGAATGGCTCAAGTCGTCACTGACAATGGCAAAACTATACACTTCCTTACCATGCCATATACAGCAAGTGAAAATCGCAACTTGTGAGTGGCTCCAATGAGCACTCTGTATCTCATCTTGGTGGATTAGTGCATAATTCTCTGAAAAATCTATTTGCATTATAGCTTTGTCTATTGAAACCCCCAAAGAATCTTTGCACTTATCAAAATATGAAGACTGAACTTTCTTCACATAGAAATGAATCTTGAAAGCACATAATTGAGAGTTAAGTTCAGCCAATATTCTTCCTAAACTTGTGAAATTTTCCACCAGATTTGGCCTATTGTTTACATTTTTCCATTCTTTCCATTTGTACTTATTTTTTAAGTTTGTGTTTTCAGGAAGGAGAGTTTTTAAGTCATAAGTGCAATCATCACACTCATTCATCATACATTTTTCACTCGAAATGTCACAGGAAACTAGGCTAAGAAGGTCCTTGTGGTTGTCTGGAAAACCAGGGATAGATTTTGAAACAGACTCAATCAGGAACATGAAATTTGCATGTTTTATACATACGCACACAGAGTGGGGCATCTGACTAACAGGCAAGATGTGCTTTGGTCGTAAGTCATAAAACTTTGACAGTGAAATCTGTTCATCTGGGTTCTTGACCTTAAACTCTTCATGGGCTTCTCTAATACTCATAACCATGTGTCGTACTTGATATGTTGTTCTTTTAGACGTTTCTGGATCTTTTATTGATTTCACATCCCTTTTGCCTGGAGCCTGGCGACTGATTTCATTGTTGTTGTAAAAGTCAATTACTTTCTTAATACAGTTTTCGGTTAACTGTCGTGGGCCTTTTTTTTGCTTCTTAAAAAGTCCCTTACAAACAGACAAGCCAAAGTTCTCTTCTATTAGTCTTTTAAGAACTGCCTTTTTCTTAGCCGGACTTGAGGGTAGGGTGCCTTTGGCTTTTTTTAGGGCTTTGCCAAGTGTACGTGGACTTTTATAGGTTCCAAGGTAAGTTTCACCAAGTAGTGCTTGGGCGTTTTCATCATTATTTTTCTTTAGTTGTGCCTTTTTCTTTCTGTAAAGTTGTTGTCTTTCTCTGTCCTTGCGTCTCTTTTGCTCCAACATCAGTTTATTAGCTTTAAATTTCCTTCTTTCCTGTTCTCTTTGCTTCCTCTTCCTTTCACGATCTTTTTCTAAATAATTATTCCATATTTCAGGGTTCTTCTTCATTTTTTCCCTACATTTTGCCATTCTGTTAGCAGGAGCCATGATCTGAAAAAAAAAAAACATTTTGGTTAGATAGGCCTACTATAAAGACACGAAATAAAACACCTGTTAAATTGTGTCGCGTCCGTTACATCTAAAGACTTGTCACGTCCGTTACACTTAATAAATTGGTATTTAACTTAATATGTCTAAAAAACATATATTTGAATATGGAAACAACCTAACCTTACTTTCTTGGGGTTTTAAATTACTAATTAGTTATAGGTTAAGTGATATTTAAACTTTCGTAGTATTTTTGTAACGGACGTGACACAGCAACTGAATAAACAAGATCTTGAATAAAGTATTGTAATAGTTACCTAAAAGTCTGCAAATTTTGCTGAATGCTTCTTTGATCTTCTTACTTTAGATGTGTTGTAGGTTAACTGGCCAAAAATATCAACTCATTATTTCACAGCTGACTAGAAAACAGCTGATTTCAATATTCAATAATCAGCTGCTTCAGTACCAACTGCAATCAATAATAAAACTGAAAAATATGACAAATTCATGGTTTTATTTGTAATTATGAATTGTATGGATGTTTATGTATAAGGACAAGTAATTAAAATGAACAAAATAAATATTTTAATTTTTTTACATAAGGTGTACTTTATAAAAGAATGGCTGTCACATTTACTTTATTTGATACATTTATTATTTGTGTTTTGCCACTCCACTGATTAAATTAAACCAAGGAAAATATCATAAAACTAAGCAGTACACAGTGTTCTTTTGTTTCTAAAATCAATGAAATGTCTGTTACTATGTTTACTTAATGGTAAGTGTGAAAATGTAAAGGCAATGGACGATGGAACTGATTAAAAGAACTGGTTTGTATATTAAGTTGTTTGTTGATATTTTGTATAGAGTAGAATCAGAGATGCAATGAAACATATACTGTATTTGCTATTATATTTTTTAGTCCTTGATGCTTTATTAGTTTTGTCTGTTGTCTGTAATGCTGAATTATTTGTTTAAAATTTTTTATAGTACCTATAGATATAGTTTCTTTAATATTTCAAAAGACTGTATTGATAAGGCACAGCAATATTTCTAAAGTTTATAACAGCTGACTTAGTTTTGCTAATGATTTATTGTGAGTGAAGAAACTTAAGATTGAAGGATTTGTGATTTAATATAAAGAAGAGTAAAATTTAAAAAAGTGTTCATTTAAATTTAATAATTAGTATTTTTGCAACTTCAAAATTGAAATTTAAAATGTCAATAGTAAATTAAAAGATATTTAACCTAGGGGATGAAGGTAAATCATGTATGTCAAAGTTGTATTCGAAGATTTTGTCAGGTTTTCTCATATCAGCCTACACAACATTTAAAATTAATCAAAACCAAAATGGTGCTATCCACGACTTACCAGATTTAAAAGTTATAACTTTAACTTTTCTATTAAGGCCATAAAAGTTGAATTTTGTTTCTAAAAGCGTTTGCGGATGTGTAACTATTATATGCAACAGATGTAAAGATTAAAATGTTTCTATTTTGCCTCTTCCCGTTGCAAAGCACGGGTACAACAGCTAGTTTTGTATAAAATGTAAAGAAGAAAATGGTTTACGTTAGATTTTTTGTTTTCATAGTATGTGTCATTAGTATTTTTAATCTTTCTGAAGTTTACTTAAAGAGATCGCGCACGCAATGAATATAATAGCGATATGATGAGACATCATGTTTTCACCCTTAAAAACTACAATATATCGTAGTACCAATATTGTGAAATTTTGTGAGTTTGTTTGTTTGTTTGATATCCAATCACGCATTAACTACTGGTCGGATCGGGTTGAAATTTGGTATGAAGATAGCTCACATTCCCGATTAACATATCTAGACATATTCTTATCCCAAAAATCATTTAGGGCTCTGCCCCAATGGCTCCATAGTTTCCCATGTTAACCTTATGAGTATTTATATTTAAAATGAATTGAAAAATGTTGTCAGCTTTTTCAACTACACAAGTTGGTTCTACGATATTCAATAGCATTAAAGAGACCACCTCTGTATCTGGTAAGATTTACTTGAATAGACTAGCTCCTCCTCCACGCACATCACTGCTGTAAGCTCCTCCCCAATTTTTTGCCCCTGCTCATTAGGACCTTTGGTCAATCTGTATGTTAGAAAAGACCCTCGAACCATTGGCCAATCTGTACGCGCGCGGACACATGGCTCCCACTCTACTACCTACGACGGTCACATGGTGGCCAGATGTCTCTAGTCTTTTTACTATCACTCAACGGATTGTCTCTTTAAACGTCAACACAGTTAGCCTTTCCCAAGCACTCGAGATGGCGGTTTCGCACTGGAGACACGTATGTTTGCTGTCGTTGCGACATTAGATCATCTGAACCCTCATACGTGCCTAACCGTAGATAAACTTGACCTTGTATGTGTAGCATTACCCTGGTACAATTACGAACAATAAGTTCGTTGACATCTTTTTGCACTGATGCAGCATAAAAAAGCTATAGTTGGTTTTAGTTTTTTCTTACCTAAAGGGGGGAAATGTTTCCTATGTCCATTATCTCCGTATATGAGTGTTAATAATATTTTCAAAGTATTTCAAAGTTATATCAAAGTATTTCAAAGTATTTTCAAAGTTGTAACACCAGTGTCAATGATGTATGTATGACACTGCATATCTACATTGTAAGCAGTTGCTTTCTCTGTGTAAATCTATTTATGTACTAAAAGGTACTATAAAGGTCGTCCATCGGTGGAAAAGTCGACTAAAAGTATGTAATGTACCAGACTTCTCTATTTTCACCCCACGCTGTAAATAGAATTTCTTCCATTTGTATTGATTTTCTGTTTATATTGCAATGTTGTTTCGTCTCGAGCATGGCAACCCATAAGGCCCATGTTGGTTCTTTTGTTTTAATTTTAAATTCATTTTTTTCTTATTTTTGAGCCTATTTTAATTTATAAAGGGATTTTGCTCATCTATGGGAAAATATCTTTCTAACAGCAAGCGTAGATTTATGCTGGGTGGATTTAGGGCACGAGCTGAGAAAAAAGGTTTTCAAGAAACATGCTTTGTCTATTAATAATATATAGGATGGTATGCTTGGATTTAGTTTTCTGTAAATTATTGTCTCGATGTATTAAAATGTTAAAGTCGTCAAATGAATAGTAAACACGCCGATGCTCAACTCAAAACGCCGATCTCAGTGTGGCAGCAGTAGTTGTAATGAACAGCTGTGCTTTGCATAAAGGTCAAACGGCGACGAATCAATTCAATTCCTTCATCGCGAACTCTTTTGTCGCCTACCTTTTTATTCATCACGGTCGAATGTGTTCGTTAATGGCTGACTCGTAAAATTTAAAATATTTTAGTCGCCTCGTCAGCTCTCAGTTTGGTTGACATTGGAATCGCGTTGGAATACGGAATAGGGAAAAACTAGAGGACTACCTTATAGATTTTATTCAGACATATAATACTTATTTTCCTGATAGTTGTATATCGTTTCTTAAGTCCAGTACCACTCTTCAAATTACAAGATGAGCAAATAAAATTTTAGCAGTTTTGTTGTAATCAGAGTATTGTTATGCGAAAATGTTGATACCTGTTTACTAAACAAACCGTACTGTTCCAGTTCAATTTCCTATATTTAATTTATATAATGTGACATTTTTGTAAACCATTTGATCTTGCTGACTTTTGTTAACTAAGGTGTAACTATGGATTCTAAGTTTTATGCCGAACGTTCATTTTCTTGCTAATGTAACAATGTACCGGTAAACTTCCACAATAACTTGAGACACTCCTTGACAATGTGGACACGTGACTATCAAAGTAATTTCGGAATTGAGGATTGAGGACAAGGTCGAGAGAAGGTCGCGGTATAATCAGCTGTTCGCTTCTGACTCATCTCAGACAAAGACGCCGCTTTCACAACTTGTTGTATACATTTATGTCACACGCTGCAAGTCCATCTCAAAAATGTTTTTATGTTGGGAATCGCGGTTGAATGCGGCAACTTTTAACTACTCTTGATACTGTGGAACCTTGATAACAAGGCACTCTATAACTATTAACGACTATATAACAAGTGATCTTTTCAAATCTTGAATTTATTTTCCCTTTAACCACATGTTATTTCAAATCTCGATAAGAAGTCGACCTTGATAACAAGTCTTATTTAATAATTCCCATGAGAGTCTTGTTAATGAAGTTCTACTGTAATTTAATAGCATTTACTTGTAAACTGTTGACGGATCTTTAGAAAGGGGACTGATACTATTTATTAAAATTTGTCCTGGCTATGACCGTAGGTGGCACGGTAAGACCTAGGCCCAGGACCGATTAACTTTTTATTTTGTTGTCCCCAGAGGTCAAAAACACAATTCGTTCTAATTTTTATATGTATATAATATAATGTGTCCATAAACGCGATAACTCGAATAATTGTTGTCCGATTTTGATGAAATTTGGTTTAAAGGTGTAAGGCGGGATATACTTGAATGAGTTCGCGAACCAGCATGATCGGACCATTGGAACGGGGTTAAGTAGCAACCTTGTAGCAACAAATCTTGGTACTCTTTAAACCTAAGGTCATTTAAACTTATTTAATTGAAAATCAATTAATACAAATGGAAATTCGCTTAGTCAGCAGACTTGCTGTGGCGGGGTTTTTTTTGTAATCATGCAACATTCAAGATGGCGACCCTTTGTACGTGCTTCAATATTACAGGACCTTTTTTCGGCTCATCATTGAAATCAGGTATGTTGTCCGAATCGTGCCGTGTTTGGTGTAGAGGAAACTCCAACCAAAGGACTTGATTGGCAGCTATTCGATGAAATCCAATCCAAGCTAATGGCGTGTTGTCGCACCGGTCAAGTTACATCAGGCTTGAGTCGCGTGCCGGTATTGGACAATCAATCACAGATGCATTGTTAATACCAGCGTTGGCCAGGAAAAGTGCACTTAGAATCACTAAACGCTCTACACTCTTAACAATATACACTATACACAATACCCTGTACTCTGTACAATATACAATATACACTATGTACTTGCCCTAGTCGCGAAGTTGGTGGACTTTTAATAGTAATGTTAATTACTCAATAACAAATCGACTCTTACTACAACAAGCTTAGTGACAGAAATGTAGGTATTACTACACATTTTCACCAGTACTTTGAAAAAAAGATTGATCGATGATACGTAATATATTCAGTGTAAAAAGGTTTAGACATTGTTACCACTGCACTATAATAATCCTTATACATACACTTTGGACTGATACTAATTTTAATTTTTGTTTAGTTTTAGTTTTATTGGTTCCCTTGTAGCAACAAACCTAGGTTCAACCTAATGTTATTTAAAATTAAATAGATTTAATTGAAAATAAATTCAGACAAAATGGAAATTCGGCAGGTTTGCTGCGGGGAAACACAGGCGAATGTTGCTACGTTTACGTAACATTCACATCAGCTGTTGCTGTGTTGGACTTGGCGCGCACCTCGGTTCGGTTGAATCGCACAACCAGTTGGACCGGAGAATGGCGGGAAACCGGTTCCTATATTGCAACCGTCAATCAATCGAGCCGAACGCCGCATTGGAGGCAATAATGATAATGTTTGAAAACATTACAGTCGTATGTGGGGCTTGGAGCCGCCTTGGTAAAGTACTGGTGTTGCGATCGCGTTCTCCAGCTGTACTTGTATTGCACTGAGCATTTGTGGCTTTTTGAGGTGAAAAAACTAAAATTGTGGTTGTTGAGTCATTATTTTGTAGATGGGTTCTGCAGGTGCGTTTTAATAATTTGAAAGTACCGTAGTTATTGTGCACTTCGAAACTGGTGCATTAGAAGAATCTTCGTCTTTTCCGAGTGGTTTGAGAAATATACACAAGTCCACGCTTAGTTGACACCAAAATCATGAATATTAGAACAGAAATCGTATATGGTATATATATTTTTTAAACCGTTCTCTGAGAGTTTTGTTTTCCTTACTTTATTTATTAAATATTATGTAAATTGTGATGTTGTGTGTACCTACCAAGAAGACTGCATGGACTTTCTAAAATGGACTTAAACTTTAATGCTGCATTGTAATTGGGCTCTATGCCTGTAATGTAGTATCGTCATCTAAATAAATAAATATTTAAACGATATACTAATAAACTTAAAAATTGGTTTTGAAATAAAATAATAATAATATAGTAACATGTTTACTTTCGGGCCAGTGACATCATTTGTCCATGTTTATGATACAGTTCCTGTTCTAATATCCGTGTGCAAAATGTGAGCGCAGTGCAAACCTATGTTCCTACTTCCTAACTATTATTTGATTCGTGTATGATGGTTGGTTATAAGGCAATGCAAGTATACCACTTTGGTCTAGTTTAGCGCATCATATGACGAGTAATAAGTGTGTTATTGCTATTGCAGTGGACCGAGCCTCGAGCAAGCGGATTGACTCATTTATGTGCTTTGACGTGAACGGATAGGCTCTAAGCTCAGTAGCATTTAATCATTGATACAGTGCGACGATGACGCAAAACCTCAATGCGTCTATTGGCACTTATGACGTCAATATAGCCAAACTTCCTGTCGTTGATTTTACTTGATTCCGTGATACTGGGTGATAAATATCTTATCTGGATGTTGAAGATTTGATACTAGTCCTGTTTCGTTGCAGTTAAACAAATATTCATACCATATTTCCATAAGTTGGTAAAAACATAGTTATTCTTTGTGAATCATACAACAATCAAACAAATACATATTTACAATCTGGCGAACAAAAATCATTAGTTTCTTTGTACTTAAAAATATTTTAGATCAGAAACGTGTATTATAACTAGAGAGCCGATTGAGTGGCAGCCTGCCTGTCTTCACTTTGACTGTAAATGTCAGCTATAAATAGCGGACTCAAACAGGGTAGGTGTGTGTGTACGCGCTTCTGGCCAATACTGTACGAGTTTTGTTAAACCTGTAGGTTTTATTTGGAAATAAAAGACGATAAGATTGTAACAAAATACCTTTGTAACATTTAGTTGATGTTATTTGTAACGTTTTATTCATCGTCGTGCAAATATCCTCGTGTGTTATGTATTTTTCGACGACGCTGCTTCTGTCGAGATCTACAATACATGTCTGATGGCATTGTGATGTCATAGCTGTCGTTAAAACTTGTGAGCTGATGACGTAGGGAAACCCTACTATTTTCATTACTGCTCAGGGACAAAAACTTGGATTTTAATTAATTTATGAAGTTTTCTACCGATGTAATGATATCATTTAATATCTAAGAACACAATACATTCTAGCTAAGAAATCAGTCTTTGAGATGGTTGGACAGGTTAAGGTCGAGCACGCTGGATAGTCAACATCCCTGCTACCTGGGACGCCGCTGTGTATATAGGTCAAGAAAATCGTGTCAGATAGTACAATTAGATAATGTAATTACCTCTACGCTTTCCGCTAACTGTACTTGTATGGTCCTATTGTTGATATAGTCCAGTCAATAAAGGGATTGTAGAGGACATGGAGAGGGGGAAATTTTTTTTCTGCGGGAATGTGTTCGGGGTAGTTAGAAGATAAAAATACCAAAAGTCCCCGCCCCTGGCCCTGCTGCTTCAGCGGGGGGAGGGGGGGAAAGACCCCATTTTTTAGTTTTTTACTTCTGCACTGAAAACCGTGCATCGTACGGAAAAAATGTAAATTATAAAAAGAAAGATGATGAAATTCTCTACAAGAATGATCATACCCATTTCTTCCGTATATGCATTGGTTTAAAAGATATTCTCAAAATAATATAAAAATTCTAAAATAAATTGATTTTTCACGCGGTTTTTGCCAAATAAGTTTATATAATCCATTAGCCTGTTGTTGTTTCACATCAATCAGGATAGAAAACAGGTTTTTGAACACTAACCTATATGATATAATATATCAATCGTATATATTGTGTTAAAAATAGTTTACATAAATTTGAATAAATTATGTATATTTGTCATGGAAACAAGTAATTTTGGCATAATTATTACATTAAAATTAAACAGATTATGTTGTAGCTATATTTGTCCAGGTTTATTTATATGAACTACCGAAACCAAGACTTAATACTAGTGTTCATGGTCTCTCCATAATCCAATTCTTGTTCATTAGACTCTTAATACTGTTCTATGAAATGGCAACCAAACAAAGTAGGTATTTTAAGCCAAGTGTGAATGGAGATGAGTGTAGGATGAGTGGCGCGATCTTGTAGTCTTGTTAGTGACTAAGACCGACTTATTATTAGACACAACTGTTAATTAATAGCCCATACAGCTAATGGCAACCAAGGGACCTACAGTTTATAGTGGAATCCAAACCACACTCTTGCCTTGGTAATTATGAATTGGTCTAATAATCAGGAAAGTACTGCGGATAGTCGTAGTACTCACCCGTGCGGACGTTAATCCACACCAGGGAGTATCGCATCCACCTTGCATGCCTATAAATATCCACAATTCGTATAAAAGGGTGGACATAACCGTATCTATATCATTATTAATATTATTATTATTATTTATTTATTATTATATTATTATTATTATTGTTGGATATTTTTGAGGTTAATATAAATAATAATTATGCTTAGAACATAACAAACTCTTTAATTATATATTACCCTCATACATGAGCCCAAAACGTTTAATTTGAGACATAAATAAGGTCTTTCGGACAATTACTTCAAAAGATAGCCTACAGCATTAAATCTAAATTCCAAGATGGCGGCATTTTTTTCAAAATGGCGGCCATTCCCCAACTGGGATTTCTTGGGACTTTGTGTGGACCACTCAGGACATTGTTTTGAACATTTCCACCAATTTTCAGCCTGTTATCAATTTGGTCCGGGTCAAAACCTAATTGCACTGGATTAATAAATTTCAACTATACAATATCATATACAAAGATAGTTTCTAATCAGAACCCCCCCCCCCCCCCCCCAAGGGACCGCCACTAGTCAGTAAGATATTCATTTGAACAGAGACACCAAAATTATAGTAACCAGGAACAGTTAATCCCTTAACCAAGTTTTTGCAAATGTACTCAAGATTATAACAGTGCCAGATGTGCAATTTGTGCATGCCAGAAAATGTCCAATAAGTGTTCTCCGTTATGCCAGAACTGCTAAGGGATCTTTTTACATGAAATGCCCATTCTGATGAATGAGGAAGATGAAGAATATACATAGTATGGTGCAATTAAACCTAAACCGGGACATCCAAAAAAAAAGTTTCAAACCAGCGCCAAATTGTTGAATAGACTTCCCTCAATGTGTAAAAAAAGTTACACTGATTTGAGTGTCGGGTTAGGGGGGGAGGGGGTAAAAATGGGGTTAAAATAGGACTTTTTTTACTTTTTCACAAATACCTCAAAAACGGTGCGTTTTTCTTCAAATACAATGAATTACAAAAATAATCTACATTAAATTTCGAACAAAATGATACCATACAATACCTATCTACTATGAAATGTTCAAGAGATATTGGGGTGTAAATGTGATTTTTCCTTAAAATTCTAAAAAAAATTGGTTTTTAAATAGTGAAAAACCATGGACACCCATAGAAAAAGTTTCTAATGAGTGCCAAATTGTTCAATAGACCTCCCTTAATATGTGTAAATAGTTACAATGATTTGAGTGTCGGATTTGGGAAGTAGGGTTTAAAGAAAATGGGGTGAAAATAGGACTTTTTTTACTTTTTCGCAAATACCTCAAAAACGGTGCGTTTTTCTTAAAATACAATGAATTACAAAAATAATTTACAGTAAAGTTCGAACAAATTGATACCATACAATACCTATCTACTATGATCGGTTCAGGAGATATAGAGGGGTAAATGTGATTTTTACTGATGCAATAAAAAATTGGCTTTTTTAAATGGAGGAAACCCACGGACACCCATAAAAAAAGTTTGTAATTGGTGCCAAATCGCTAGGTAAACCTGCCTTAACATGTGTAAAAAAGTTACACTGATTTTCCTGCAGGTTGCGGGTAGGAGGGTGTGAAAACGGTGTAGGGAATTTTATTCATAAGTAATTTTGTAAATTTTTTAAGTAACGCTTTTTATTTTCCTTTTTAACACATATATAGCGACAATTTAACTAATGACTTACCTATCTGAAACAACAAATCTACGGTATCTAGATACGTGAACACAGTGAACTTTCTACCGTTTGAATTCATAAGTGTGTTTTATCATTGATTATTTATTAAGTAAAAATATCCGTGTTACAATAGTTATTTTCCTACAGTCACCCGACAAAGTGGGCTTCCTTGCACATATTATATTTAGCAGATTATAGTACAGAAAGCTGCTAATTGTTGCATATACTTACTTTTGTCGCAGTTTTTACGTTGTCGTACGGTTTTTCCTTTGTCGCACACCAGTATTCCAACCAAACAACACAAAACAGCGTGCTTTTATTATGCACGTAATCCGTGTACGCTTGGAAATAGGCTAGCAACACCTATGACAAATTTGTAAAATTTTGTGTTTTTAGGGTCAAAAATGGGAAAAACCTATCTTTACCCCATAAAACCCCCCATAAACCCCTGTTCCCATAGTCCAATCATGCTGGTTCGCGAACTCGTTCGAATAAATGTAGGTTTACACGTCTGTACCAAATTTCATCAAAATCGGATCATTTTTGAGTTTTAAAAATAAAAATAATTTCAGGGTACTGAGTTAGTATGCTTTTTTTATTATTTATAATAGTAGCCCTTTATCCAAACAATTGTATATATATATATATATGAATTTGAATTTGAACGGATGGTGTTTTTGCCTCTAGGGACCTCAAAACGAAAAAATAAATCGGTCCCGGGTCCAGGTCTTACCATGAGTACTACGGTAATAGCTTATTCCCTATATGGGAAATTCCCTAAAAACAACTTTTTTGAATTGAAAGAAAAAATCACATTTACCCTTTAATATCTCCTTACGCGTTAATGGTAGATAGGTATTGTAAGGTATCATCTTGTTCTAAATTTAATGTAGATTATTTTTGTACTTCATTATATTTTAAGAAAAAGGCACCGTTTTCGAGATATTTGTGAAAATAGTAAAGAACGCCCCATTCCCCTCCCATTTCTCATAAACCCTTCTTCCCAAATCCGACACTCAAATCAGTGTAACTTTTTTACACATATTAAGGGAGGTCTATTGAACAATTTGGCACTCATTAGAAACTTTTTCTATGGGTTGTCCGTGGTTTTTCACCATTTAAAAAACAATTTTTTTTATTTTAAGAAAAAATCACATTTACCCCCAATATTTCCTGAACCATTCATAGTAGATAGGTATGTATGGTATCATTTTGTTCGAAATTTAATGTAGATTATTTTTGTAATTCATTGTATTTTAAGAAAAACGCACCGTTTTTGAGGTATTTGCGAAAAAGTAAAAAAAGTCCTTTTTCCACCCCATTTTCTTTAAACCCTACTTCCGAAATCCGACACTCAAATCAGTGTAACTTTTTTACACATATTAAGGGAGGTCTATTGAACAATTTGGCACTCATTAGAAACTTTTTCTATGGGTGTCCATGGTTTTTCACTATTTAAAAACCAATTTTTTTTAGAATTTTAAGGAAAAATCACATTTACCCCCCAATATCTCCTGAACCGTTCATAGTAGATAGGTATTGTATGGTATCATTTTGTTCGAAATTTAATGTAGATTATTTTTGTAATTCATTGTATTTGAAGAAAAACGCACCGTTTTTGAGGTATTTGTGAAAAAGTAAAAAAGTCCTATTTCAACCCCATTTTTACCCCCTCCACCCCAAACCCGACACTCAAATCAGTGTAACTTTTTTTTACACATTGAGGGAAGTGTATTCAACATTTTGGCACTGGTTTGAAACTTTTTTTTTGGATGTCCCGGTTTGCTCTTTTTTTAAGCTAATTGCACTGTACTAACAGGCCTACACCGAATTCTCACTTTAATAGCCAATATTGAGTCTAATCAACAAAAATTGAATGATGGAGATGTCCTAGATGGTGGTTTTCAGTTCCAGATGGCACCAGTTTTTGGGACAGAAGTCGGACCCTCTTGTCCCAAGTGAGCCAGACCATGAACAATAATATTAAGTCTTGGTTTCGGTAATTGTTATAGATAAACCTGGACAAAAATAGCTACAAACACAATCTTTTAAATTTTTAATGTAATAATTAAGCCAAAATTACTTGTTTTCATGACAAATATACATAATTTATTTAAATTTATGTAAACTATTTTTAACACAATATATACGATTGATATATTATATTATATAGGTTAGTGTTCAAAAACCTGTTTTCTATCCTGATTGATGTGAAACAACAACAGGCTAATGGATTATATAAACTTATTTGACAAAAACCGCGTGAAAAATCAATTTATTTAAGAATTTTTATATTATTTTGAGAATATCTTTAAACTAATGCATATACGGAAGAAATGAATATGACCATTCTTGTAGAGAATTTCATCATCTTTCTTTTTGTAATTTACATTTTTTCCGTAAAATGCACGGTTTTCAGTGTAGAAGTAAAAAACTAAAAAATGGGGTCTTTTCCCCCCTCCCCCCGCTGAAGCAGCAGGGTCAGGGGCGGGGACTTTTGGTATTTTTATCTTCTAACTACCCCGAACACATTCCCGCAGAAAAAAAATTTCCCCCTCTCCATGTCCTCTACACCCCCCTTTTGAGCATTCATTGACTGGACTAATAAGGTTTGCTTTCACATTGTTGTATTTTTTTATCTAACTACAGAACGATTTGAGAATTTTTTGCAACTATTTAGTGTGTTCTGGAAACATTTACCGCTTCAACCCATGAATAATATCATTGATAATACTTATCGAACATCGACGAAAACCTTTAAAATATTTGTTTTAAAATTGTGTAGTACATATAAAGATTGATTTCGTTGTCAGGAATAATACAGTCGACGAGCTTGTCATCACCGAGAATTGACGACTGCGTTTTCTTTGGAGCCAAGTGGTGCGAAGCAGTTGATAAGGGACGTGGCCTAAATTTCTCATTATAGACAAAGAATTCATTCTTGCTCGGTCGAACATGTATCTTTTATTTCCTGCTTCCTATTTTTTTACGATTCAAACTGAGTGCGTAGTAGATTTTTATAGTTCTCACATTTTTACTCTTGATATGATTAGTTTGTGTAAAAATTTGTGTTATTACGTGCAAATTTGAAAGTACTCGAGTCTAAAGGATTATGATAATCCGAATAAATTACGGAAGCCTTCGCTGAAGAGACTCATTAAGATAAAGGGATCACAGTTGAGCTATTAAGCAACAAAGATAACGATGGAAGATTGAAGGTCGTTGGGACAAAGATATCAGTAATATATTTACTGAGTCATTTGGTATTAGTTTTGCCACAAATTAGCTCTGGTCATATGCTATACGGTTGCATTACTTTGAATATTTAATCAGTAATCGACTTGGTGATCATTATCCAAACAAAATTATTTGATGAAATTAAACCTATAATTATGCACTATTTGTTTCTGGTGCAATAAAATAACATGTAGTTGGTCTTTTAACGTATCTATTCAATTTAGCCGTCACACACATGCTTTATACTAATTTTATAAGATTTACCTAGTAAAAAAATTCTACGTAAAAAGTTTTAAGGAGGAAATATTTTAGACAAAATAATAGTTGAAACCAGTAAATGGTTTAAAGAATATAGCAAACGTTATATTTCAATTTATAACTATAAAATTTCATATCCTGTAGGTATTTCTGTAAGTATACAGTACTCTGTTTTTCATTCTGATTGTCTAATTGATAATTTACACCACTAGCACTGAAGGTATTAAAAAAGTCTTCAAATACATACTACATTTTTTTCAGTCAGACGTCCCTGTTCTGTTAAAAACTCTTCGAAAAGACTTTAAAGTAATAAATAAGTTATTAAATGTATGGAGTTTAAAGTGGGAAATAACTCTCAATACGAATAACGCACGTGTTGACAAATTTGATTGTCTACATTGTTTTTTTATAGAACAACTAGTGGTAATAATAGTACAGTAATAACAAAAGTGTAAGCATAATGCACAAAAGCTTAGGCCGGATCTACGGCGTTGTCATTTTTTGTCTCGCTGGGGACGTTTTTAGAGGAGGCCGTGATGATTGTTGTCAAACATTATATACGGGTATTTTCAAGAGGGCCGCCAAAATTTGAAGTTTTTGTCCCATTCAAATGTACCTAGGTGTTTTAAATAATGTTAGGTTATGTTTTAAGGTAAGGTTCGGTTTGGTAAGGTCCACATGTCGACCACAGTTTTTAATGCATGATTGATAGAAATGGACAAGGGTTAGATTCTTTCCCTATACGAAATGGAAGGAGAACTATTAGTTTTAGTTTATTTATTGAATAAGTTACCTCACCTTACTTCGCACGGGGAAATCTTTAATAGTGGAAGTTGTCTCCATGAAAAGACCTACTATTACTTCAATACGTTCCGCGGCAATAGTGGACTATGGCTAGACATCTCAGTCATCAAGTGGTTGTGTCATATTCACCAATCGCCATATATGATGATAGGTTGTCTGAGGTCAATACGTTCCACGGCAATAGTGGACTATGGCTAGACATCTCAGTCATCAAGTGGTTGTGTCATATTCACCAATCGCCATATATGATGATAGGTTGTCTGAGGTCAATACGTTCCACGGCAATAGTGGACTATGGCTAGACATCTCAGTCATCAAGTGGTTGTGTCATATTCACCAATCGCCATATATGATGATAGGTTGTCTGAGGTCAATACGTTCCACGGCAATAGTGGACTATGGCTAGACATCTCAGTCATCAAGTGGTTGTGTCATATTCACCAATCGCCATATCTGATGATAGGTTGTCTGAGGTCAATACGTTCCACGGCAATAGTGGACTATGGCTAGACATCTCAGTCATCAAGTGGTTGTGTCATATTCACCAATCGCCATATATGATGATAGGTTGTCTGAGGTCAATACGTTCCACGGCAATAGTGGACTATGGCTAGACATCTCAGTCATCAAGTGGTTGTGTCATATTCACCAATCGCCATATATGATGATAAGTTGTCTGAAGTCAATACGTTCCACGGCAATAGTGGACTATGGCTAGACATCTCAGTCATCAAGTGGTTGTGTCATATTCACCAATCGCCATATATGATGATAGGTTGTCTGAGGTCAATACGTTCCACGGCAATAGTGGACTATGGCTAGACATCTCAGTCATCAAGTGGTTGTGTCATATTCACCAATCGCCATATATGATGATAGGTTGTCTGAGGTCAATACGTTCCACGGCAATAGTGGACTATGGCTAGACATCTCAGTCATCAAGTGGTTTTGTCATATTCACCAATCGCCATATATGATGATAGGTTGTCTGAGGTCAATACGTTCCACGGCAATAGTGGACTATGGCTAGATATCTCAGTCATCAAGTGGTTTTGTCATATTCACCAATCGCCATATATGATGATAGGTTGTCTGAGGTCAATACGTTCCACGGCAATAGTGGACTATGGCTAGACATCTCAGTCATCAAGTGGTTTTGTCATATTCACCAATCGCCATATATGATGATAGGTTGTCTGAGGTCAATACGTTCCACGGCAATAGTGGACTATGGCTAGATATCTCAGTCATCAAGTGGTTTTGTCATATTCACCAATCGCCATATATGATGATAGGTTGTCTGAGGTCAATACGTTCCACGGCAATAGTGGACTATGGCTAGACATCTCAGTCATCAAGTGGTTTTGTCATATTCACCAATCGCCATATATGATGATAGGTTGTCTCGGTTGTCTGAGGTCAATACGTTCCACGGCAATAGTGGACTATGGCTAGACATCTCAGTCATCAAGTGGTTTTGTCATATTCACCAGTCGCCATATATGATGATAGGTTGTCTGAGGTCAATACGTTCCACGGCAATAGTGGACTATGGCTAGACATCTCAGTCATCAAGTGGTTTTGTCATATTCACCAATCGCCATATATGATGATAGGTTGTCTCGGTTGTCTGAGGTCAATACGTTCCACGGCAATAGTGGACTATGGCTAGACATCTCAGTCATCAAGTGGTTTTGTCATATTCACCAGTCGCCATATCTGATGATAGGTTGTCTGAAGTCAATATGTTCCACGGCAATAGTGGACTATGGCTAGACATCTCAGTCATCAAGTGGTTTTGTCATATTCACCAGTCGCCATATCTGATGATAGGTTGTCTGAAGTCAATATGTTCCACGGCAATAGTGGACTATGGCTAGACATCTCAGTCATCAAGTGGTTTTGTCATATTCACCAGTCGCCATATCTGATGATAGGTTGTCTGAAGTCAATATGTTCCACGGCAATAGTGGACTATGGCTAGACATCTCAGTCAAGTGGTTGTGTCATATTCACCAGTCGCCATATCTGATGATAGGTTGTCTGAAGTCAATATGTTCCACGGCAATAGTGGACTATGGCTAGACATCTCAGTCAAGTGGTTGTGTCATATTCACCAGTCGCCATATCTGATGATAGGTTGTCTGAAGTCAATATGTTCCACGGCAATAGTGGACTATGGCTAGACATCTCAGTCAAGTGGTTGTGTCATATTCACCAGTCGCCATATCTGATGATAGGTTGTCTGAAGTCAATATGTTCCACGGCAATAGTGGACTATGGCTAGACATCTCAGTCAAGTGGTTGTGTCATATTCACCAGTCGCCATATCTGATGATAGGTTGTCTGAAGTCAATATGTTCCACGGCAATAGTGGACTATGGCTAGACATCTCAGTCAAGTGGTTGTGTCATATTCACCAGTCGCCATATATGATGATAGGTTGTCTGAAGTCAATATGTTCCACGGCAATAGTGGACTATGGCTAGACATCTCAGTCAAGTGGTTGTGTCATATTCACCAGTCGCCATATCTGATTATAGTTTGTCTGAAGGTCAGGACAGTCACGTCATTCCGAGTGTCTATGTATTGACCGTTCTATTTCCGTTAGCACTTTACTGATTGGGTAGTCTTTGACTACTTTTGTAGCTTCTTCGTTATTTGCTTTAATTGCTAATTACTTAAAATTTCCTTTAGGTAAAGGACCACACCGATAAATCAACTAAAAATTACATTTTAATTAGTTTAAATAACAAAATATTCATAACCTAACCTAACCTTACCAAAGGGTTTTATTTTACCAATTTAGGTGTGGTCGGTATAACACGTAAGTACCAACTTTAGCTATGTTGCGGATGAAAATATGCATTACCATCTGCACTGAATATTGCATACTGTTGTATGAAATCTACCGACATAGGTTTTTAGCATTGTAATTGTACTGAAATATGTAAATGCTATTGGAAGCGGCTGGTCTACAAGTTGTTCTATGTATATTCAGTGCGGAAGGGAATATCAAATGTTGAGAAAGCTGACTGTCGTTCAGCGTTCAGCGTTCAACGAATGATGAAGCAATTTGTATGCCACGACGCCGCGTCGGCGCAGGATCCGTTTTAAATTTAAATGCACTTTTGGTTGAATTGTTTCTTTCGTCCCGATTACTGTTGAAACTTTTTCGAATGAGTTAACAGACTCGTGGTTGTGTTACATCGGCGCGTTTTGTTAAGAATGAGTGATCGTATGGTGAAAAAGAATAATTCGTGTACGCTGTTGACATGCTACTGAACAACTCAAGAGCTGTTTAAGTGATTTAAGTCTGTATTGTAGTGTATTGTAGACCTATCCAAATTTCAGTTACCATACTGTACGGATTACCTCCCAAGTAAAAAAAGAACTTCTGGTAAAACTTAGAAATGGAAATTGTGTAAAAGATTCGATGAAAAATAAAATAAGGAATAGTTACTATCCCACTTACCCCATTTTACATAGATTTCATTGGTAATGCAAACACTAATCATATTTATAAACTGGCATTGAGTTTCTTAATTTAAGTATATATATAGGCATCCGATTGTATAGTTCCTTTGATTACTTACTCCGTATCCTGTCAAATTAGCATAGTGGAAATCAAATAAATGTATCTGGTCGCTTTTTTATCTATATATTTTAAGTTGATAAACTTATAGGACGCAAAGTAAACAATTATTATTGTTCTCCATACCCACAAGCTGAAAGAATTCAAGTTTATCATTATGGGAGGAAGAGGCCCTGTCCTCCTCGTGCATGCTGATTATATAGGACGCCCATTGCCCCACCCTATCCTACGAAATTAATATTCATCATGTCCCATAATGCTCGGATTATTTTAGGATCGACCACAGTGTTAGCATATTGATGAGTCGTCACTCTATTTATAAAACAATATTAAAATTGATTTCATGGATCGTGTTCTTGTGCAACTCCTCCTTCACGAAGTTGTTTTGTTGCCTCGTTGAATGGGAAAGTACTAAATTAAACGTACTCCAAGTAGGTTGCCGGAAGTTGTAATGAATTTAATGTCTGCTGCCGACCGAAATATATGAATAGTATAGAAAACGTTACAGGTTTCAGTTTTAGATGTTCTTTAAGTTTTAGTGGATTTTAGTTTTTTTTTCTCAAAACAGTTGAAAAATTATTAAAAAAAATAACTTACGCAATGCTGTATTTTAAACAAGACAAGTTTAGATAGTGAATAAATGTGACATGTTTAAGTTAATATTTAAGTGTAGATCCAATCTGGAGAATGGAAATTCGCGTCGTCTCCTTGTTTGCCGTGGCGAGGACTTGGATGACATCATTATTGATAACGCAATGATATCTTGCACACAGAGTGATCAATTATGGACATTTATCAAATCAATACGAATAAATAATAAACAATCCTACAAATAAAACTAGACTAATATTTGTCGTGTTCATTTGTGGTAAGGCGACGCAAAAACAAAATGGTTTTCATAGTCGAAGGATTCCATTTCACAATAATTGTGATACAAATAGCAGTTTTTATAAAGCAGAAACATCCGGATGAATAAATTAGAAACGTCTTTTTACCGTCTAGGATTGTTTTACTGGCGAGGTAGTTAAATTTGTCCCAGTCGAGGAAAACAGCTGCGCTATTCATACGGGTCACTTGTTATGAGTATTGTTTTGTATGGCAACAAATATTAAGCTAAAATGTTTTTTTTTACATTTAATACCTAGACTTGAGACTGATTTATTATTTCTAATTTACGTCCGTTAGCACGATAACTGTATAAAGCTCGATCAATCTTAATAATGACATGATTTTGATGAAATTTGTAAACGTTGATTTATTTGAACAAGTTCGCAAACAAGCATGATCGGACTATAGTATGGAACAAAAATTACGTTTCCCATTTTCAAATTGAAGAAATAAAATTTCGCAATTTCTTTCTAATGTTTGTTCCTTTGTTTAATTTCTCATATTAAAGCGTTGTTGTATTGTTGTTGTTGGTTGAGAAAACAAAAAATCTCTAATTTGAAAGTTTCTCGTGTCATTCTTACGGAGAAAAGGTAAACTTTTCCAATGTGCTTGTTCATAATTTCAAAATATTTTATACTTCCCTGTAATAAAAACCTAAACACTCGTTTAACCTAATGTGTGTTTTTTTTTATTGGGAATAAATCTGACACGTTCAAAGAAATATCCTATGTAGTGAAAATCTAATCAGGCAAACGACAATTCACTGAGTCTGCAGGTTTGCTGTGTTAGGGGTTAATTGTTTAAACTGTTTGCAACACTAGAAAGAATAATACCAATGTACCAATGTACCAACCCAATGTACCCCCAATGTACCAACCCAATGTACCCCCAATGTACCAACCCAATGTACCAACCCAATGTACCCCTAATGTACCCCCAATGTACCAACCCAATGTACCAACCCAATGTACCAACCCAATGTACCCCCAATGTACCAACCCAATGTACCCCCAATGTACCAACCCAATGTACCCCCAATGTACCCCCAATGTACCAACCCAATGTACCAACCCAATGTACCAACCCAATGTACCCCCAATGTACCCCCAATGTACCAACCCAATGTACCAACCCAATGTACCCCCAATGTACCAACCCAATGTACCCCCAATGTACCAACCCAATGTACCCCCAATGTACCAACCCAATGTACCAACCCAATGTACCCCCAATGTACCCCCAATGTACCAACCCAATGTACCAACCCAATGTACCAACCCAATGTACCCCCAATGTACCAACCCAATGTACCCCCAATGTACCCCCAATGTACCAATGTATCTCTGCAGAGATACCAACCCAACACGAGGTATAGGGTAGTGTAAAGGTATTCCGCTCTCGTCCTACCATTAGGGGCGATATTTTATTGAAGCGCTCACATTTTGCCCTCCACACCAATATTTCTATTTCTTCACTCCCCTGTGTGCTCATTACTTAAATTCGCGTCGTCTCAGTTACAGTTTCCTTTTTTTCAAACCATTTTTTATTATTTTATTTGTAATTTGAGGTATGTGACAAGGTGTATCTTAATATTATAGAATGCTACATAAGAATACAATTTTCTTACTTAAAGAAATAACATTTTTTGAGTAATGTTATTTAATAATTGGACTAACTTTAACCTATTTAACTGTTAAAACATGATTTTGTATATTATATTGCCTGACAATGGATTTATTAAGCATCAAACCTTTTTTTTTGTCCTAGGACGCTAGGCACGAGCCTGGGATTGTTTTTCACATTACTTCATAGGGGTTGCGGCATTATCACTTAGATAAATCCATTGGTGACTTGGCGGGGATCGAACCCGGGACCTCAGGGACTGAAGTCCCGCGCTCTAACCACTACGCCAGCTCGCTCCCCAAGCATCAAACCTATGGAATAAACGCTTTTTAAAATAGCATTATCGATCATGAGTTTTTCACTGATTACAAAATGTGAACCAAACTTACTATTAGATTAGGTATGGGGAGCGAGCTGGACTAGTTGTAAAGCGCGGGGCTTCGGTGCACGAGTTCCCGGGTTCAAATCCCGCTAATCCCCAATGGATTTTATCCATAAGTTCTATAGTTTATTTAGCGTCCTAGGATGTGAAGGTGGGATGTAAAACAATTGATTGTGGTGTGGTTTTGATTTTCATATTATAAACTTACAATTAAACACTGGTCTACTTTGCCGGTTAAATATTAACCAACATAGGTAGCTGTGTATAACGAGGAATGTGGTATTATTGATTACTCGTCGGCTAGTAAAGGTCACGTCGATTATTAATTTAATATATTTTGCGCTGGAGATGGCGGTTGTTATTTATATTAGATTGGATTCCGTGGATATTTTGAAAATCTATTTACCAAACTGCTCATCCATTTTCACGCTTTGCAATATTTAGCTGTATTGGGTAAGCACTTGGTACACAAGAGTAATCTTTTACTTTGCTTCGCTAATTCATAGAGCTATATTTCAGAACTATATAGTGCAGAAATAAAAAAAAATAGGAAGTTAGATGTAGAGTTAGTAAATTCTGGTCGTTCCAATGTCAGAAAACCTTGCAAGAGACGAATTATACCGTTCGTTTTGATTTTAATAATGAACAATAATTTTAAAATAATGGAATTGTTATATAATTTCCAACGCTGTGGTTTATGTTATTTGACATAGGTTTTTTTCAAATCTGTTTACAATTTAAATCAGTTGTTTTATTTAACAATCCGTTTACAATTTTATTCGTATTCATTGTGTTTTATGTGTTACTTATGGTTTGTATATTTTCAGGTAAGAACACTGATTTAAAACAACCACGTATGTAAGTATATTATAGCTAACCTGATATCTGATACCTGATACCTCAGTACCTATGAGCGTACAAAATGATATATTCAGAGGCTGGATTCCTATTGGACACTGTGTCCTAGAATTAGATTTTATCCGGATCCAATTGGCTTTGAAATGGTGGCACTGTAGTTGGCTGTGTTGGATTTTATTAAATTATGTAATCTCGCGATCGCAGTTTTTCATCCGTTTTAGCGAATTTCCCATATAGGGAATAAGCTATTACCGTAGTACTCATGGTAAGACCTGGACCCGGGACCGATTTTTTTTTTCGTTTTGAGGTCCCTAGAGGCCAAAAACACCATCCGTTCAAATTCATATATATATATATATATATATATTTATATCTTACTAATATTATAAATCTGAAAGTTTGTGAGTTTGTGTGTATGTTTGTGTGTATGTTTGTGTGTGTGTTTGTGTGTGTGTTGCTCAATCACGCATAAACTACTGGACGGATTGGGCTGGAATTTGGCATAATGATAGCTCACATTCCCGATTAACATTAAAGCATATTCTTATCTCAAAAACCCTTTCGGGCTCCGCCCCAGTGGCTCTGTAGTTCCCCATGTTAATCTTATGATTTTTCATATTTAAAAGGAATTAATGAATCTTAACAGCTGTTTCAATTAAACAAGTTGGTTCTGTTCTATGATATTCAATAGCATAAAAGTTAAAAGGATTACCAACAGGGTGCAGCACTATTAATTTTTTTTAAATATATGACAACAGCTAATTTCCAACCAAAAGGTGAGTGAGCGTAGCGAACAAACTTCAACCTGGAGGCGAGTTAGCGTAGCGAACGAGCTAACCTGAAGGCAAGTGAGCGCAGCGAACGAGCTCCAACCTAAAGGTGAGTGAACGTAGCGAACGAACTTCAACCAGGACGTGAATGAGCCATGCGAATACTTATGAAGTTAAACGGGGCGAAGCCCGCGGGTACAGCTAGTATATATATATATATGTGTCCGTCAGCACGATAACTCGAGCAAAAATGATCCGATTTTGATGAAATTTGGTGCAAACGTGTAAACCTACGTTTATTCGAACGAGTTCGCGATCCAGCATGATCGGACCATGGGAACGGGGGTTTACGGGGGATTTTATGGGGTAAAAATAGGTTTTTCCCATTTTTGACCCAAAAAACATAAAATTTAGCAATTTCTTTCCAAACCATTTTGTAGAGCTTAAAAAAACAAATAATTTAGTATATTGAAGCGTTATTATGCGCCTAATGGTTACGGAGAAAATTCAAAAAAATTGTAAATTTAAAATTCCCATGTTATTCTTATGGAGAATAAGTAAACTGTTGTAGTTTGCTTGTTTATGAACATATTTTGATCAAATTTGGAATATGTTTTTATTTCTTACTAACTATTAACATTTAACAAAAAAAAGTTTTACCCTCCCTGATGCAGCAAACCTAAGTACTTGTTAAACTAATTCTATTTAAATAGGGAATAAATGTTATATTTTTAAGTAGACATTTCAGTGTAAATCCAATCAGTCAAATGGAAATTCACTTAGTCTGCAGGTTTGCTGCGGCGGGGGTTTTGTATGGTTATTGGTTACGGAGAAAATTGTAAATTAAAAATTCCCATGTTATTCTTAAGGAGAATAAGTAAACTGTTGTAGTTTGCTTGTTTATGCATATATTTGGATCAAACTTGCCCAATCTATTTATTTTATACTAAGCTATTAATATTTTACTATAAAATATGTGTTTTTTTTAAACACACTTTATTACACTGTAGGCAGCAAACCTAGGTGCTCGTTATACCTAATGTTATTTGAATAGATTTAATTGAAAATCAAATCAGGCAAATGGAAATTCGCTTAGTCTGCAGGTTTGCTGCGGCGGGGGTATTTCTTATTACTTCTAACTATTGTTTATTATCATTGTTATCATACCCAAAGACCAACAAAAATATTAAATATACTGCCTTAAATTTGTAAAACGTTCTTAAATTGTATTTTCAAAATTCGCTATCAAACTTTAACCACGAATTCATAGATTTTTAACCTCAATTTCTCAATATGTCAAAAAATGCTATTCCAGCATGATTTTTAACCACGAATTCATAGATTTTTAACCTCAATTTCTCAATATGTCAAAAAATGCTATTCCAGCATGATTATCCCTCCATTTTAATTCGTTATTCGGTATCTGTATGTTTTTCTTTAGTTTAATGTTGTTGCATACAATGATATGAAAATATTGGAGCCGATGCAACTAATGTAATATTATTGGGATTTTTATCTCGCAGCGTGTTAGGTACGAAGTTCTTTCCAACTATAGTATGGTTGTATTGGTGATTTTTCACCAACAATGCCGCGGTTCGAAGTGGCAACGTTGCTTTTTATGCAGCAGACCCATTGTTATTGTTGATGCCACCTCTAGCCTCTACCTAGTGTTCCGTTGCTGTTGTGATGGCTCGCAGTTCAAAAAAACCTTCTATACTGTAGCCCCCCAAATATAATTCCATCTTGTTTTGCTTAGAAACATCACTTGTCTCTCCGCCAACATAAATTTGACTAAAAATCTGTTAAGAAGTCTTGTCACTCCTCCAACACTACAATACATTTTACTAAAAATCTGTTAAGGATAAATGTCGATGTTATTGAAGGAAAAAATACGATGCAACTCGTGTATTTAATATACAACATATTTTGATAATGATTCAATAATATTTTTTTCAATCGGGAATATTTTCTTACAGCAAAATCAGCTAACAAATTTAAAAGTCAGAAAATATTCAGCTGATGTCTTTGACAATAGATGATTTTTTTAGTCCTATGGAGTAAAATGACTTTTTTAGCCCCGCAATGCATGTATTGAAACCAGCTGTTTCGCTGCAGTATAACAAAATCCTCTAAATTAAATCCTTTTGATTGAAAACTTCATCATACAACTTTTTAATTGAAGTCTTTTTCCAAAATGTAAGCGTAAGCTCATTTCCATCTGTTGTAAATAAGATTCTTGATGGGAAATCCAAATACGTAACGTCATATTAATCACGTACGAGATGAGTATTTGGGAGTAGGCGCGATGGCGGCCGAATGGAACGAAGATGTTAACTAATTTCCTCATGAGAGAAGGGGGAGTGATTACATGGGGGGAAATCGTTTTCATCACCCCCGGAGCTGTTAAAAAATGACGGCGAGGAGCATTTCCCCGCTCCGTTATTTACTTTTCGTTGCATTTTTTATTCAAGTGTAATAGTTTCATTTTGTAATTCTCGTCGCATTTAAAAATAGCCTACTGACGTACTATACAGTTGCCTAGCGTTTACTCATTTACTTACTCGTACTTATGCATCGAAATTGTACGGGTATCTGAGTGTTAGTGTTCGCCTTCAAATTTGGAGGCTGCTTATTCGATTCTTGGCGGGTTAAATTCTGGACCAATATGCTATTATCATTGGGCCATCACTTAATTATATCTTCTAACAAAATCTTGATTACAAAAACCTCATACTTACGAAGGTGTGGACCGTTCCTTTGGAGAAAACGCCAATGGCTTAAAAAAACTTTAATTTGAAATTTCGATTCCTAATTATTGTTAATTAATGAGTAATTTGGACTAATGTATTTTAACTATTCAAAACACAAAATCAATTTACATCGAAAGCTTCATTCATTATTCATGTAGTCTTGGTCGATCCCTCTACACTTGAACTTTGTTTACTTTGGTTTGGTCAGACCTGATGCAACAAACTCTTAAGTGAAAATAATCTTTTTTGGACTTTGATAGTTTATTTAAAATATTTAAAATCCCTCCAGTTTTGCAAACATTGATACCGCAAACATTAGCATTAGTTGTTTTTTTATTGTTCATAATTGTAGGATTACGTCCTGTAATGTCAACTTGCGGTAAAAAAATTCAGCATTTAAGTGACTCCTTGAATTGTGAAATTTGACAGTTAGTTTATGTGAACCAATCTCACTTGTATAACATTGATTTCCTTGGTCTTTCCGGTTACTCCATGTACTGGATGAAGAATGTGTAATATTAAATAATTAGTTATATTGTGGATCGTTGTTACATCAAAGGTATATAAAGTTTGATTTAACTACATATGTCCCTCTCCAAAGCCCGCTAAAATAACACTTCAAAACCTAACAACCATTCAACTGCTGCATATACTGTACTGTGGCTAAGTTTGAAGAACCATTTTTGATTATTTAAATATGCGATCTGTTGCGGTGCCATTGATTTGGTAGAATATATGACTTACACTTGAATTGAACTAAGACTTTATTAATGCGATAGGTAAATGCTATAAAAGGTATCTGCGTCTCACGTCCTATATGAAGCTATGCGAAAGCCTCACTCCCGTCCAGTGGGGTTTCGGCTCCCTGGAGTAAAAATATCACGGAACAACAACAACCAAACAATGTGATGCTCGTCGAAACACTTATAAAACACCTCCCTCGCTCCAAATTGGGGTTACAAAAATTCCAAGAACAGGTGAGGGAGGGCCGTCCTTTCGCAGAAGAACGATGTTTTGACTGATCCGGCGCTAAAAGCCGACAGTGGCCCTAGCAGAATGCACGTAGACTCTAAACTGCGAAATACCTAACGAAATGAAATCTGACTGTCCTAAACAATCAACTTACATTGTTTATACTAAAATAAATGAAACCATAAATAATCATGATACTAAACACGAACAATAAACACATATTTCTTAGCCATTTATTGTATGACTTTTATAGACCTTTGATATTCATATTCTTACGTAGATATTGTTACGTATCTGCCCATTACCCAATGTTATCCAACTGTCTGTAGTATCTGTACCCTAGCCCATTATTCAATGTTATCCATTGTCTGTGGTATCTGTACCCTAGCCCATTATCCAATGTTATCCATTGCCTGTGGTATCTGTAACCTAAGTAACTTAACGTTTTTCTAGTATGGAATAGTATATTTCATTACTAGGACCGAAAGTGGCATTTTCCGGAGCGCGCTCAAGTTTTTGTGTGAGGCGAAGCCGAACACAGGAAAATCCAATTTCACATGCGAGGCGAAGCCGAGTATGTGAGAGCTATTTTCACGTACGAGGCGAAGCCGAGGACGGGAATAATGGAGCAAGAGCCGGAAAATAACTTTCGGTACGAGTTATGAACGATACTTTTCATCACGACGCAAAAATACACAAACACAGAATAACAGACCTCAGTAATATTACAACTAGTTTATTTCTAAATTATTTATTTTAAACATCAAAATAAAATCTTCTGAAAGGAAACCTTTGTATATTTCTAACACTAGCGCGCGTAGTGAATAAATGGAGAACTAATTGAGAGCGACGAAAGTAAATTTAGAGCGAGGGAAAATCAGCTGATCGATTTTTCCTCGCCCTAAATTAGAGCTTGGGAAACGGCTACTTTCATTGATGTTAGCTGTTATCGAAAATAGTTACTTTCGTTACGGAGTGATGAAAAATACTTTGTTAGTGCGTTACATGGAGAATGATATTCAGATAGTAACTTTCTTTCAAAGCAGTGCGCGACTAAACCGAAAGGACTTTCAAAACTAAATTTTGTTACCATGGAATTTTGTTTCATGGAGTATTTGCTGTAAAAGGCTTTGTAAAGGGTAGCTCGTGTGTCAATTGAGTTTGAGTCTAAATACTTTGTTAGTGCTTTACATGGAGAATGATATTCAGATAGTAACTTTCTTTCAAAGCAGTGCGCGACTAAACCGAAAGGAATTTCAAAACTAAATTTTGTTATAGAAGTATGCGATGGAGTTATACTGTAAAAGGCTTTGTCAAGGGTAGCTCGTGTGTGAATTGAGTTTGAGTTTAGAGTTAAAGGCTTAAAGTACAAACCGGGTAATTGGCTTGGCAGTTCCACCCCTTCCACATCCCTCTACTCAGGGTTCCTGGAACTGGCCTTGTTATCAGCAGAGCCTGTTAACTCTATCGTCGGTCCTGTTCATCCGATATTGATATTGTCCAATACGTCCACATTGTGTCGAACGGTAATTGTTGGTTAGAAAACCTCTTTAAAAAATAGTAGGAGATTAGTTAAAGCTTATGAAATAATTTTTAAAATTGAAAATAATAACGTTTTGAATAGTGGTTATTTTTTATCAAGTTATGGGAAGTAGATATTTCAAAAAGCAAGTAGTGTCAAGGGTTCAAAACTCTTCAAACCGAAATTTAGGTTTTAGATGAACTCTCTTAAACAATATCATTGTTGACGCAAGACAGAAAAAGAAGAATAAATAACAGATTTTAAAACGAAAACGAGCTGTTATAAGTTCAAATGTAACTTTCTGTACCTTACGTCTTACGAAAATGAACTCGTAATTCGGATGGTTTCTTTGTATCCCGATACATCCAACCTCTTGGTAATTCAAAACTCTTTACAACAAATTTATTTGCTCGGCCGCCAATTTCGATTAATCAGAGTCTACTGTACATTACAATAGTTTTAATTGATATATTTAATTGATTTTTTTTAATTGGGATTATTTCTCACAAGAATTATTGGACACTATGAAATTACATTACTTGCCGTTTTAAGTTAATATATGTTTGTTCGTTTATTCAGAAAGTTTTCGTCAGCTCCATTCCATTTTGGGTTAATTTGCCTGTTACATACGTTGTTTTGAATTTAATTTCAATATTGGTTTTGAGATATGTTTCCAACAAATGGCGTATTTAAGTTTTATTCACCGCTTAACAAAATATACATAGCAATATCTGTTTCTTGCACGATTTGCATGCCACATATGTACTCGAATGCTCCATTAAAGTTTTATGACTTATTTCACCTACTGTGCCAAACACAAATTTAGAACGAACATAACTACGATGCATCCTGGCAGGTGTGTTACTGCAGATCGTGTGACGCATATGATGAATCGTCTGCAAACAGCTGACAAGAGGCTGGTGTCATTAGAACAGCTGACTGACTTTTGCCGCTCTGTATTCTGAGAATAAACTTCATTGTTGCTATAGTTACATTGTGTAGTGACTTGGACGTTGGTCACTTACGAGTAAAAATGAATAGTCAAACTATTTACGAAATTTTACTGATGGTGGTAGAGCGCAAGACTTTGGTCCCTGAGGTCCCAGGTTCAAATCCCGCCAATTACTTGAGTGGATTATAGGTGATAATTTCGCAACCATACGTTTAAGCCTGAAGAAATGTGAAAAACAACCGCGGGCTAGAGTCTAGTAAAAAACAGGAAACCTAAGTACTCGTTAAACCAAATTTTATTTAAATACTGAATAGATTCAACGCAAATAAAATTGCTTTGTAAAAGTTGTGTAAAATCAGTAAAAAATCCATTTTGACACACTGTGTCATAGTATTGTCACTAGTACTTTGTCACTATATCGTGTTTGTTTTATTTATATTTTGTTATGTGATATCCATTGAATTTCATTTTTCTTAAAACAGAATACGTACTGTTTATTTATTTGATGCTTGACTTAGCTAATGCAATCAATGTATTGTCAACTTAGCTCAATAAAACGATTTGATTCCATTTTATGTGATTCAATTTGTGTGTGTGTGTGTGTTAATACATTGTCATAAAAATTATGATTGATGATTTGATTTTTGATCGTGACATTGATGACGCAAAACGTTTTCCCGGTTTAATGATGTTTTTTGTTGTCGTGTCATAAGAACCATAATGTTGAAATCGGTATTCCCATTGGGATTAAGCCTTTGGAAAACAAACGTTATAGGCCTTGTACTTTCTTAGGTAAAATATTTAGAACCACACAAAAATATTTCTTTTAACTACGTGCTTTTCAACGCTTAAAACGTATCGAAAGTTATTTTAAAATGTCAATAAGTGCAATTTAATTACTTTACAAATTGTATTGAATACTTCCTTAGTATAATTAAGGATATTTAATCGCTACGAGTCCTTTCCAGACAATAAACAAAATGGTGCAACTTTACCCATTGCTTTTTTGCCAACGTTTTGTACAAAAGGGCACAAAAGCCGTCGTTCTTTTCCCACTGAAATGTGAAAATACTCTCTCGATTGGCATCATAAGTTGGACGCTTGGTCAAGCAGAAAACTCAACTGTTGTCGGTTGATAACAACGTGGAAAAATCACTCCTAGTTTCTGTTATTTACAATTTTATATAACGTTCTAATTCGCAAAGCACAATGTTAAGTGTTTTATCATCACGTAGTATGATTCGAATTGATTTTGTATTAATAAAAATTTAGAACTGAATTTATTCTAAGTAGAGCAGGGGTTCTCAAACTTCATCTACTCAAGAACCTCCTCCCATTTACAGTAATTATATATGACATGCGGACCCCTACAATTACCCCCCTCTTCCACCTACCCCCTTAAATTTTATTTTAAATTTATAATTTCAAAAGATGACTTATTTATAATAACGAATAGGTTAAAAAAAAATGTTATTTTCTGAAATGGAAATTCGATGTGAGTGATTGAATATAAATTTGATAAGGTGCAAGTATATTTATTTCTTTAAAATATTATTATATTTGTTACACTGTATTATATTAAACAGTGTCAATATGGTTTTCAAAATTCCCCTTTATACAAACATAAATTATACTGTAGTCAAAAATAGGAACTGGACTCCGTACATATTAATATAGATTGTTTATATAATTATTTCAAAGGGTACAACGAACTCGTCGCACCTCAATATTGCCCTAGAAAGATAATTCATTAAATAGAAGTAATTCAGCTTAGTTTAGTTATTATTATTTATTTGGGTCCATCCTGATTAAGTGTAATTTGCTTAACTCAATTACAGCTTTAATAAGAGTTGAGTTAATAGAGTTTACCTTTGTGAAACTCATCAGTTTTAGCATCTGACCTGGTTTTTACCTCAAATTCTCTTTATATCTCGCTACGTGTAATTAATTAGTGCGAAGAGCTTTTAATATTGAATTACTTGATTCCTGTGAAAACCGTCCTCAAAAGAATGAATTTGTCGGAATCTTCACAAAAACATTTTTAGAACCTCGACTCTGATTAAATTAAGTGTTGCGATTAAATTAACGCCAACAACCTTGATAATCGTTTTCTTAAGTATGTACCTTTGCGATCTCATTGTTCGAATAGCTATTGGGTGTGTAGTAATTAAGTGAAAAAAAATTTGTTTTTAAACTAATGTTAACCTTTATAAAAATTATACTCATTTAGCCACTCTACTTAAATTATTCTCATATCGGCGCAAATAAAATCATTCTGTATATTCAACAAAGAGGTGTGTTAAACACAAAATATTTACAAATTTTGGGAATTTTCACTGCTATGAAGATTAGTATCTAAAAAACCCATTAAGAGAAATTTCCTTTTGATCAGAAAGTGGTTCACATTTCAACAGTCATAGGCTTTTGAATGTGTGATAACCCCGTGACTTCGTGCCTCAAAGCTCACTTCAATGCCCTATGTGGTAAAACAAATCAAATGTATGTCAGGGGCGATTTGCATAGTGTGGTGAGTCTAGGACTAGATCAACTCTGATCAGAAGCTCTTCTCTACTCGAATGACAAGTTCACAAAGAAAGGTCCGAATAGTGAAGGACGTTATTTGTCAGGTGACACAACGCTACAGTGCTTGTACTACACCCTGGCGGGTGGACGGCGGTGGGTAGCGCTGTATCGACCAGGCAAGGGCGGCGCGTCGTCGCACCACAGCCACAGCCTTCACTGTGGTACAGGTTCTCAGTGACGGTACAGTGGTACAGAGCGGATACAGTGGTACAGTGGTGCTACAGGTACAGTGTACAGTGTGTAGGAGAGGGAGGACCATGGGCAGCCGGGCAGAAGCCGCGGAGGAAGTGGGGCGAGTCACGTAGGATGGGCCGTGACGTAAACAAAGTAGGCTCCGGGGAGGAGGGTCTATAAATAGCGCCCATTACGGTCTTCGGATACATTTCTATAATATATTCTTATCTTCATTGTAATTTTTTCTTTGGAGTGGGTGCGTTTTCCTTTTTGTATTGGATTTTGAATTGCTTTTACAATAATTATTTTCAGCCATTGTGGGTTAAAGTCTTTCCGGTATCCATGTGAAAGTTTTTTTGTTATAGGAGTGACCATTACAACGAGAATTTTTAGGACATAGATTACTTAGATTATTGTCAAGGAAGGTTGTTCAGTTGGCATAAATAGTTTCAATATTTGTATTGTTTTATATAGCCTAATTAGAAGATGTTCTTATTGTTTGTTTTTTTACGTGAAAAACATTACATTGGATTTTAATATTAATGAGCCTTTGCTGCTGGGCTATGCGAGTGGAGTATTTATGTTTCCTTTTCATTATGATAATCGATTTTTAAATTTAATATAGCTAGTTCGTTTTTGGAACACAGTAACTTTAATCTATGCTTCTTTGTTCAATTGCACCTCACCAAATTTTTTGATTATTTACCTAAATGCTACAATTTTTAATTGCTTATTCACAACTCCAGACTAGGGGGCGAAACACCTGTTGAGAAGTGAGAAAGCAAATCTTAGTTGCGACAGACTGTGGAGAAACTATTACAGTCCTAAGGTAATCGAATGTGAACAAGTTGGATCAAAAAGAGGTCTTCTAGTGGGGTACAGACTATGAGGGAATAATTGGCCGTGCGAGGGTAGCTACCCCGGCTGTATGGGCGGCTTGTGGGTGTCCCGGAGATACACCGGGATGTCGTGAACCCCGAGGAGACAACAGCCCGTTGCCACGCGGGGCCTCAGCCGGTCGCTCAAGATGGTCGTTCGCGGCCGTCTGGTGAGTACTCTGCTCTAGTTACTATATCTTGGTAGTGTTCTCAGCCCGTTGCCACGCGGGGCCTCAGCCGGTCGCTCAAGATGGTCGTTCGCGGCCGTCTGGTGAGTACTCAGCCCTAGTTACTCTATCTTGGTACTGTTGTTAGACTGTTGCCACGCGGGGCCTCAGCCGGTCGCTCAAGATGGTCGTTCGCGGCCGTCTGGTGAGTACTCTGCTCTAGTTACTATATCTTGGTAGTGTTCTCAGCCTGTTGCCACGCGGGGCCTCAGCCGGTCGCTCAAGATGGTCGTTCGCGGCCGTCTGGTGAGTACTCAGCCCTAGTTACTCTATCTTGGTACTGTTGTCAGACTGTTGCCACGCGGGGCCTCAGCCGGTCGCTCAAGATGGTCGTTCGCGGCCGTCTGGTGAGTACTCAGCCCTAGTTACTCTATCTTGGTACTGTTGTCAGACTGTTGCCACGCGGGGCCTCAGCCGGTCGCTCAAGATGGTCGTTCGCGGCCGTCTGGTGAGTACTCAGCCCTAGTTAATCTATCTTGGTACTGTTGTCAGACTGTTGCCACGCGGGGCCTCAGCCGGTCGCTCAAGATGGTCGTTCGCGGCCGTCTGGTGAGTACTCAGCCCTAGTTACTCTATCTTGGTACTGTTGTCAGACTGTTGCCACGCGGGGCCTCAGCCGGTCGCTCAAGATGGTCGTTCGCGGCCGTCTGGTGAGTACTCAGCCCTAGTTAATCTATCTTGGTACTGTTGTCAGACTGTTGCCACGCGGGGCCTCAGCCGGTCGCTCAAGATGGTCGTTCGCGGCCGTCTGGTGAGTACTCAGCCCTAGTTACTCTATCTTGGTACTGTTGTCAGACTGTTGCCACGCGGGGCCTCAGCCGGTCGCTCAAGATGGTCGTTCGCGGCCGTCTGGTGAGTACTCAGCCCTAGTTACTCTATCTTGGTACTGTTGTCAGACTGTTGCCACGCGGGGCCTCAGCCGGTCGCTCAAGATGGTCGTTCGCGGCCGTCTGGTGAGTACTCAGCCCTAGTTACTCTATCTTGGTACTGTTGTCAGACCGTTGCCACGCGGGGCCTCAGCCGGTCGCTCAAGATGGTCGTTCGCGGCCGTCTGGTGAGTACTCAGCCCTAGTTACTCTATCTTGGTACTGTTGTCAGACTGTTGCCACGCGGGGCCTCAGCCGGTCGCTCAAGATGGTCGTTTGCGGCCGTCTGGTGAGTACTCTGCTCTAGTTACTATATCTTGGTAGTGTTCCCAGCCTGTTGCCACGCGGGGCCTCAGCCGGTCGCTCAAGATGGTCGTTCGCGGCCGTCTGGTGAGTACTCAGCCCTAGTTACTCCATCTTGGTACTGTTGTCAGACTGTTGCCACGCGGGGCCTCAGCCGGTCGCTCAAGATGGTCGTTCGCGGCCGTCTGGTGAGTACTCAGCCCTAGTTAATCTATCTTGGTACTGTTGTCAGACTGTTGCCACGCGGGGCCTCAGCCGGTCGCTCAAGATGGTCGTTCGCGGCCGTCTGGTGAGTACTCAGCCCTAGTTACTCTATCTTGGTACTGTTGTCAGACTGTTGCCACGCGGGGCCTCAGCCGGTCGCTCAAGATGGTCGTTCGCGGCCGTCTGGTGAGTACTCAGCCCTAGTTACTCTATCTTGGTACTGTTGTCAGACTGTTGCCACGCGGGGCCTCAGCCGGTCGCTCAAGATGGTCGTTCGCGGCCGTCTGGTGAGTACTCAGCCCTAGTTACTCTATCTTGGTACTGTTGTCAGACTGTTGCCACGCGGGGCCTCAGCCGGTCGCTCAAGATGGTCGTTCGCGGCCGTCTGGTGAGTACTCAGCCCTAGTTACTCTATCTTGGTACTGTTGTCAGACTGTTGCCACGCGGGGCCTCAGCCGGTCGCTCAAGATGGTCGTTTGCGGCCGTCTGGTGAGTACTCTGCTCTAGTTACTATATCTTGGTAGTGTTCCCAGCCTGTTGCCACGCGGGGCCTCAGCCGGTCGCTCAATATGGTCGTTCGCGGCCGTCTGGTGAGTACTCTGCTCTAGTTACTATATCTTGGTAGTGTTCCCAGCCTGTTGCCAAGCGGGGCCTCAGCCGGTCGCTCAAGATGGTCGTTCGCGGCCGTCTGGTGAGTACTCAGCCCTAGTTACTCTATCTTGGTACTGTTGTCAGACTGTTGCCACGCGGGGCCTCAGCCGGTCGCTCAAGATGGTCGTTCGCGGCCGTCTGGTGAGTACTCAGCCCTAGTTACTCTATCTTGGTACTGTTGTCAGACCGTTGCCACGCGGGGCCTCAGCCGGTCGCTCAAGATGGTCGTTCGCGGCCGTCTGGTGAGTACTCAGCCCTAGTTACTCTATCTTGGTACTGTTGTCAGACTGTTGCCACGCGGGGCCTCAGCCGGTCGCTCAAGATGGTCGTTTGCGGCCGTCTGGTGAGTACTCTGCTCTAGTTACTATATCTTGGTAGTGTTCCCAGCCTGTTGCCACGCGGGGCCTCAGCCGGTCGCTCAAGATGGTCGTTCGCGGCCGTCTGGTGAGTACTCAGCCCTAGTTACTCTATCTTGGTACTGTTGTCAGACTGTTGCCACGCGGGGCCTCAGCCGGTCGCTCAAGATGGTCGTTCGCGGCCGTCTGGTGAGTACTCAGCCCTAGTTACTCTATCTTGGTACTGTTGTCAGACTGTTGCCACGCGGGGCCTCAGCCGGTCGCTCAAGATGGTCGTTCGCGGCCGTCTGGTGAGTACTCTGCTCTAGTTACTATATCTTGGTAGTGTTCCCAGCCTGTTGCCACGCGGGGCCTCAGCCGGTCGCTCAAGATGGTCGTTCGCGGCCGTCTGGTGAGTACTCAGCCCTAGTTACTCTATCTTGGTACTGTTGTCAGACTGTTGCCACGCGGGGCCTCAGCCGGTCGCTCAAGATGGTCGTTCGCGGCCGTCTGGTGAGTACTCAGCCCTAGTTACTCTATCTTGGTACTGTTGTCAGACTGTTGCCACGCGGGGCCTCAGCCGGTCGCTCAAGATGGTCGTTCGCGGCCGTCTGGTGAGTACTCAGCCCTAGTTACTCTATCTTGGTACTGTTGTCAGACCGTTGCCACGCGGGGCCTCAGCCGGTCGCTCAAGATGGTCGTTCGCGGCCGTCTGGTGAGTACTCAGCCCTAGTTACTCTATCTTGGTACTGTTGTCAGACTGTTGCCACGCGGGGCCTCAGCCGGTCGCTCAAGATGGTCGTTTGCGGCCGTCTGGTGAGTACTCTGCTCTAGTTACTATATCTTGGTAGTGTTCCCAGCCTGTTGCCACGCGGGGCCTCAGCCGGTCGCTCAAGATGGTCGTTCGCGGCCGTCTGGTGAGTACTCAGCCCTAGTTACTCTATCTTGGTAGTGTTCCCAGCCTGTTGCCACGCGGGGCCTCAGCCGGTCGCTCAAGATGGTCGTTCGCGGCCGTCTGGTGAGTACTCAGCCCTAGTTACTATATCTTGGTAGTGTTCCCAGCCTGTTGCCACGCTGGGCCTCAGCCGGTCGCTCAAGATGGTCGTTCGCGGCCGTCTGGGCCCTGTTTCATAAAAATACTATTCTAGTAATTACTAGTCTAGTAAATACTAGTCCCGTATTTACCTGTCCTACTAATTTGTGTTTCATAAACGTTTTTATAACACTAGTAAATACTAGTGTATTTTACTAGTCACGTGACCAAAACTACTAGTCATGTGACCAACTTTACAAGGTAAATTTTCAAAACAAATTTCTAACCTCAATCACGGGTTTTCAAACCCTTTATAAAGGGTTTTAATTTTGTTTTCATTTGATACAAAAAGTAAATAGTTGTAGAAACGCAGTGTTTTCTTTTAATTAATAACTATATAGACACATAAGTAAAACAATCACACATTATTTATCAAACCGCTATTATTTATGTTCATCAATGAGCCCGCCGACGCAGCGCGGCGTCGCGTTGCTGCAATCAACACGGTGATAGTAGTAGCCGGTTGTATGCCTAGTTGCGGCGCTCAACAGTTGGGTGGAAGTTGATCTGTTGCTGCCGCATTCGCTGTGATTTGTATAGTTTTTGTTTTATTCTGACATATAAAATTAAGCTTGCTATGAGTAAAGAAAAGAAGGCTCAAATTTTGAATGTAATTAAATCGTTTAAGGACATTTTGTTTATTGGAACGGTTTCATGTACCCTTACCTATGTTTTCAATTATTCGAATGCATAAGGATATTTGGCTTAAACACCATTTGGTGATATTGTGATATTCTTATTTTGAGTCTACAAACCATGAATAATAAGCCTAAACGTATTTTTATGTAACAAATAATTGCAACGCCGTTACAAGCAATAGAGAAGTAGGTTTTCAAGTATAGTAAAACATGGCATAGTCGCTACGGCAGGGCGTAGCTCAGAGTTAGAGTTCTTGCTAGTCATGTGGCGGGTCCCTGGTTCAAATCCGTGCCACTCACTATACTTTAATTCCATTAACTAAACTTTTCCATGTTTTTTACACTAAAATAACAGCTCTAATCAACATCAAATTTTTTAATTACTTTGAATAACAAATTCTGAATACCAAAATGGATTAAAAGTAATGTTTTTATGATAAGCAGTTCAGTTCAACGCCCAAAAATCAAATATAGGCCTACAAAATTGTTAGTATATCACAGGGTTTTAGCTATTTAGGGAAGCAAATAACAAGCACCTCAACAAATACAATGCAACTCCTCTTTAAAATTGTCTTACTATTATTTCCTATTAAAATGTCTTTAAATAAAACCGAGAGCCTTGGGTGTAAAATAATCTGATTAATGTTGCAATGTTGGATACATTTGTTACATCTTTGTATGCAATACAGTATGCGGTTTTAATTTGGTTTCTCTCAAAGCTTAAAAATCTTTTCTCTGTGATGGCTAAATAGTTTATATAACCATGAAATTTAACTCAAGTAAAATTAGACTAAAATTGATAACTTATAATTATAATTAATTCTAATAGGGCGATTGTACATACATTACAAAATTCTATTTCTCTCATTTTGTACTACGCCACATCTATTGATTGTAATTTATATCTAATAATTATCATTTTAGCACTCACAGATCTATTTTTATCTTAAACTAGCTGTTGTACCCGTGCTTTGCAACGGGAAGAGGACACAAAATAAAAACATTTTAATCTTTATCTCTTGCATATAGGTAATAGTTACACATCCACCAACGCTTTTAGAAACAAAATTTAACTTTTATGGCCTTGATAGAAACGTTTAAGTCATGTCTTTTAAATCTGGTAAGTAGTGGATACCTCCATTTTGGTTTTGATTAATTTTAAATCTTGTGTAGGCTGATATAAGAAAAACTGACCAAATCTTCGAGTAAAACTTTGACATACATAATTTACCAGATTTACCTTTATCTCCCTTAATTACACATTTTTAAATTTATTATTGACATTTTAAATTTCAATTTTGAATTTGCAAAAATACTAATTATTAAATTTAAATATCTTTATATTAAACTCTTCTTTATATTAAATCACAAATCCTTTCATCTTCAGTTTTTTCACTCACAATAAATCATTAGCAAAACTAAGTCAGCTGTTATAAACTTTAGAAATATTGCTGTGCCTTATCAATACAGTCTTTTGAAATATTAAAGAAACTATATCTATAGGTACTATAAACAATTTCAAACAAATAATTTAGAATTAAAGACAGCAGACAAAACTAATATGATTATCAAAGCATCAAGGACTAAAAAATTTAATAGCAAATACAGTATATGTTCCATTGCATCTCTGATTCTACTATACAAAAATATCAACAAACAACTTAATATACAAACCAGTTCTTTTAATCAGTTCCATCGTCCATTGCCTTTACATTTTCACACTTACCATTAAGAAAACATAGTAACAGATATTTCATTGATTTTAGAAACAAAAGAACACTGTGTACTGCTTAGTTTTATGATATTTTCCTTGGTTTAATTTAATCAGTGGTGTGGCAAAACACAAATAATAAATGTATCAAATAAAGTAAATGTGAACTGAAAGCTATGTTAAGATAAAATAAGAGTATTTTGTATTACCATTTGATAATTAAATATAGTTACACATATACAACAGATTTTAGAAAACAAAAATCAACGACAATTTAGTTATTGTCATTGATGATATTCTTTAGTTTAATCTAAGCATAGGTTTAGCAAAACACAATAACTTAATTTACCTAAATATACATATAAAAACAATGTGATGTGCAAGTTATGTTAATTTAATCTAACACATGTGAAGCAGTTAGAATTTATTTAAAGTAGCCTCCAAATTCATACCAAACATCTATACATTGTAATTTTCATACTGTTTCCATGAAAACATATCAATAACATTATTTTCACTTAAGCTTTAAAAAATCCAAAGCAGAGCCAGAGTTGATACAGCAACGGCTATAAAATCTTTTTTTCTATAATCATTGACATAGTTTTAGAATAAATAATCCATGATAAAAGGTTAGATTAAAATAAACCTACCTCATATTTATGGAAAATATTATATTTAATTTCTTTGTATCAGCTGTCTGAAATTGTGAAATATGCAGTTTAGCAGTTCTTCTTGTTTACATTTAAATGCTAAAGCAAATGTAAACAAACATTGTTAGTGTTCTCATCACAGCCATGGAGACCAATCAATATTTACTTTTAAAATGTTCACCTCAGAACTTTTAAAGCCAAAGGGGCAAAGCCTACGGTTAGTATCGAAATGTGAACAGTCCTATAATGGTCCTTGGTATGGTAACTATATTTTTGTAAAATTTTAGCCCAGTTGGTTCAGTAGTTCTTGCATCTATTAGTAATACACATACAGACACCATTAGATTTTTATATAATAGTATAGATTGCAAACGTGAGCCAATTTGTACTTGCAAAAAGAACTTAATAATTCATTTTTTTTAATGATGTGAGTAATGAAATATCTCTCTTTCCAAAAATACTAGTCTACTTCAAATAATAAGGGTGTAGGGAGTTGTTAGAAAATGGCAAGTATTTACCAGTGTAATTTACAAGAGTAAAACTTTATGAAACACATTGCTGTCTACACTAGTAAAAACCACTAGTAATACTAGTCCCTACACTAGTAACTAGTATTTTACACTAGTAGGTTTTTGAAACGTAGACTTGTAAAATACACTAGTATTACTAGTCCATGGACTAGTAAATACTAGACTAGTAGTTTTATGAAACAGGGCCCTTGGTGAGTACTCAGCCCTAGTTACTCTATCTTGGTACTGTTGTCAGACCGTTGCCACGCGGGGCCTCAGCCGGTCGCTCAAGATGGTCGTTCGCGGCCTTCTGGTGAGTACTCAGCCCTAGTTACTATATCTTGGTAGTGTTCCCAGCCTGTTGCCACGCGGGGCCTCAGCCGGTCGCTCAAGATGGTCGTTCGCGGCCTTCTGGTAAGTACTCAGCCCTAGTTACTCTATCTTGGTAGTGTTCCCAGCCTGTTGCCACGCGGGGCCTCAGCCGGTCGCTCAAGATGGTCGTTCGCGGCCTTCTGGTAAGTACTCAGCCCTAGTTACTCTATCTTGGTAGTGTTCCCAGCCTGTTGCCACGCGGGGCCTCAGCCGGTCGCTCAAGATGGTCGTTCGCGGCCTTCTGGTAAGTACTCAGCCCTAGTTACTCTATCTTGGTAGTGTTCCCAGCCTGTTGCCACGCGGGGCCTCAGCCGGTCGCTCAAGATGGTCGTTCGCGGCCTTCTGGTAAGTACTCAGCCCTAGTTACTCTATCTTGGTACTGTTGTCAGACTGTTGCCACGCGGGGCCTCAGCCGGTCGCTCAAGATGGTCGTTCGCGGCCTTCTGGTGAGTACTCAGCCCTAGTTACTCTATCTTGGTAGTGTTCCCAGCCTGTTGCCACGCGGGGCCTCAGCCGGTCGCTCAAGATGGTCGTTCGCGGCCTTCTGGTAAGTACTCAGCCCTAGTTACTCTATCTTGGTAGTGTTCCCAGCCTGTTGCCACGCGGGGCCTCAGCCGGTCGCTCAAGATGGTCGTTCGCGGCCTTCTGGTAAGTACTCAGCCCTAGTTACTCTATCTTGGTAGTGTTCCCAGCCTGTTGCCACGCGGGGCCTCAGCCGGTCGCTCAAGATGGTCGTTCGCGGCCTTCTGGTAAGTACTCAGCCCTAGTTACTATATCTTGGTAGTGTTCCCAGCCTGTTGCCACGCGGGGCCTCAGCCGGTCGCTCAAGATGGTTGTTCGCGGCCGTCTGGTGAGTTATTAGCCCCGGTTAATGTATTTTCCGTGTTGCTCCAAAAAGACACAATGCAAAACTTATGTGTGAGTGAATATATGAAAATAAATATGACGTAATGTCTTCGATCCCACAGTATAACGACATTTTCCTAAGAGCATATACAGGGTGAGTTTCTACTGACCGTGTTAACTTCACCAGTGGGTTCTACTCACTAAAAGGAACAAAAAAGTTCCTATAAACCCATGTCCGATTTTCGACCGTTTGGCTGTTTTGGGGGATTTTGTGTTTTTCTTATTTTATTAGACTTTGCTCCACAATTTATGTTATAAAAACTTAACCAATTACTTTAGAGAGTTATAGTTAAAATCATTGGAAAGAACATTAAATTTGCTATAAATCAAAGGTTTCATTCAACAATTATACCATTACATAGTCCACGTTATAACCAAAATAAAGTAAAAATGTCATTAAATTAATTAATTACGATAATTTTCATGGGCCTCCTTTGATACATAAACCTGCATTTATGCAATGTTGAAATACATAAAAAACTTTGCATTTTAATAATCTTTCAAATGATATGCTATTCAATACTATTATTGATATAAACCAGTGAGAAATTACTAATAAACTACAATAAAACACGGTTTACAGATTTTGTTTTTGCACAGTTTTACTGTTAATAATAATTACTGTATACTCCATGATGTATTTTATTGAACTATCTGATAAAATTTGTACATTATTTTAACTTTTAAATATTTATTAAAATTATCTGAATTAATAAAATGTATAAACTCCAGGTTTTTCACATTTTCAAAGATGTAGTGTGTTTGATTCTTAAATGCTGTGTAATTAGTTTTACCTTGTGCTTGATTAAGTCAGCTTTTATTGATTTGTCATCTATAGCTAGATAACTCAGCTGCTTGAAGTACCTTGTTGAGTAATTTGCTGTTTTAACTTTATATTTCCAAGTCAATTAAGAGTTTTTCAACATTTATTAAAATATGGAGCCTTTTACCAATCAAGATTATGCCAACATGATGAATACAGTAATTATTATTAACAGTAAAACTGTGCAAAAACAAAATATGTAAACCGTGTTTTATTGTAGTTTATTAGTAATTTCTCACTGGTTTATATCAATAATAGTATTGAATAGCATATCATTTGATCGATTGTTAAAATGCCAAGTTTTTTATGCATTTCAACATTGCATAAATGCAGGTTTATGTATCAAAGGAGGCCCATAAAAATTATCGTAATTAATTAATTTAATGACATTTTTACTTTATTTTGGTTATAACGTGGACTATGTAATAGTATAATTGTTGAATGAAACCTTTGATTTATAGCAAATTTAATGTCCTTTCCAATGATTTTAACTATAACTCTCTAAAGTAATTGGTTAAGTTTTTATAACATAAATTGTGGAGCAAAGTCTAATAAAATAAGAAAAACACAAAATCCCCCAAAACAGCCAAACGGTCGAAAATCGGACATGGGTTTATAGGAACTTTTTTGTTCCTTTTAGTGAGTAGAACCCACTGGCGAAGTTAACACGGTCAGTAGAAACTCACCCTGTATAGGCCTACCAGAGTAAACTGTTAGCCTAACACCCATCTACATGAGCATTCCAATTTAAATATGCATCCACTGTTAAACCAAGGAAGCATGCACTTGTCTTCTCCTCAATCATCTGTGAATCTGGCATAATATTTAAATTATAATTTTTTTTTTACAGTTTTAAATTGCATGAAGTTAGTTTTTAGTGTGTTTAGTGACTTTTTAAGTAATCGTTTAAAACATTACTTCGCTGAACTCTTCGTGGGCATCTCCAAACACTGTCATTTCATTGGATATATTTTGTAGACTATAGCATGAATAGAATTAACTCTGGAAAGATCTATCTTATTCTATACATTGTAATAATTAAATTATATTACAAAAGAGTCCCAATATCGGACCTAAACGGTATTTACTGGCAGCTGCCTTCCCCTTCATTAGTGCAGATGCTACATACCTACGTGCCTGTAGTGCGGTGCACACCACACGCCTACGCCCACTTGCTTCCTCTACCGTCGGGATATCATGATAGGCTATCTGTCAAGACAGTTCAAGCCTAAAACCATGAGCATAACTACTATTGCATAAAGAATGTCTTGTAGTTTTTCTTGTGTGCAATTTCAAAACTCCTATTTCCGTGGCCACTTTGCACTTGGATTCTCTTACTTTCATCAATCGTTCCGAGTAAACATGTTTTCTGTCATATCTACTATGTACTTTTAAAAGTAATCACGATATTCAGATTCAAACTCCCTAAAGACTGAAGCTTTAGTAGACAGATTGGAACGAAATAAAAGACGGAGCGGAGTAAACGAATGAGATGGAAGAGAGAATATCCTTGAGCCAAGTGTAGCACTCGAGTTGGCGCTCATGTAAAATGAAAACCTCCCTTACTTCGGAGCAAGGCTTCATTTATATTATTTACTGCGCGTCTACCTTTTCTTCTACAGCTTCCTTAGCGATGAGTTTCTGTGTCTAAACATTTATTACTTCGAAACACATTTTGTATTTCCTTCAGACTTGCGTCCAGTATGTGTAGTGTTCATTTTTACCAACGTAGTGCTACGAACGAGTTACTTTGGCTTTTTGGATTATGGAATATTTCTAATTAGCACATTTTAAATTCATGATTTTATTTGCTTAGAATCTGAAAACTATTATTTTCAAAAGTATAGGTTACGAAAAAAAAATGGAGAAAATTATCGAAATGCACAGTTAAAAATACAAAATGTTGTTCAGTACAATGGAATTACTATTGGCAATACATTTTCAATACCTCTTACATTTTCACCATCTTAATGGACGGTATTATTATTATTTATTTTATTGGTTTATTAGTTTTTAACGTTTTGTTTGTTTGACCTTTCATCTCCAGGAAAAATGCATTTCGGAAATATCCATGTCTCACATGCTCTTTAAGTGGTTAATCCATTTTACAAATCGTTTGAAACCAATTTATTTTACATTTTATATTCTTCGACACCACTTTACATGTGAAATTTAGAATCTAAATCTTCTGTAATCGAATATTCTTTCGACAAACTATTTTTTAAGTCAAGTTACCTATTGGATTTTCATTTCGAACTGATAATTTATTCCGGCGATATGTAATTTTAAAATCAGACATTTAGGTGTGATTTAAAATACAGTAAGTCAATTCGGAAAATGTTCTTAGACGTCTTTCAAAACTGTTACTCCAACGAGTCCCAAAGGATATAGGATCGTCTATTATATCGCGTGGAAAATGGGTTCTCCCTCTTTTCCTCTCTTATAATTTTCTCTCCCTGATCTCAACAAACCCCCCCCCCCCCCACTACATCTCATGCTCCCTTTACTATGACGTAATCGTGATGACTTCTTGAGTTCTTTTCATCCGCCGTATTCTAAACACACAACTCAAGAAGCGTACCATAAGACCGATTGGTCAAACAAACGTTTATTATTTGCTAGTCAGTTCCCCTACTCATATTCGCACTGTGACAATAGCGATCTTGGTATGATAATTAGCCCAACTATGAGCTAGAGCTCCCAGCGCTGCGGTGGCGGCCATTGAGATAACGAGGCGATAAGACAAAGAGAACAATGGCGACTGTGCGAGATAAGGCTCCATTGTGTCGTGACCTTGACAAGGATATTGGGAATACATTGTGATTGCAATGATGAAAAACGTTCAGGAAATATTAATATATTACGAGCCAGCTTTGGATCTAATTAGATACTTTGTAATTTCTAATTAGATACTTTGTAATTTCATTAGATATTGTCATGGAATTTTTGCATTTCGCTTTTACTTATATTTTACAATAAAATACGCTAATGAAAATGTGCGGTTCAATGACCTGTTTTGAAAACTATTATAATTAAAACTAAATCTTGAGTTTTTTTTACCGGATCCTTAAACAAATACATTAATCCGAATTAAGGCTTCACATAAGGTAAGAACTAGAAACGACGACAACAAGCTAGAAATTACAAACAAATGCTTTAGTAAAGGAAAACAATCAAAAATTGAAGTGTTTTCAAACTGTTCATTCAATGCCCTCGGTGAAGAAATAAAATGAATGTTCAGTTTATTGAGTGCAACCATATTTTTATGCGTTATAGGCTTCCAAATGTATAATGTTGGTTCAATCTCTATTTAACTTTATGTAAATAATGGTAATAAAGTTCAAATACGCTACGATCCGATTTAAGTAACAGATTATGCCACTATCATAGAGTACAGATGAGTTTACTACCTAACTGTAGAGGCAGGGTGGGTAAACGGGTTGTTAAATTGGAAGATATCTTCTTTTGTTTTTCTGTCTTTCGGTAGCTGCGATAAGATGTGTTTGAGCTTTTTATGTCGCTTGGAAGAAGCAATTACAAGGGGTTTCACTGGTTTGGTCCCGATACGTAGTGTTGCGTTGATCTGAGTTTCTTAACTTGATTGAAATGGATTCGTAATATTCTATATCTACAAAATTTGCGATAACCATTGAAATATCAAACGTTGAAGTAAAAATTATGATTCTGATCAATTCTTTAACTCGTTTTTAATTTCTATTTTGTTTAAAATACAGCCAGTTTTATCCTCACATTATTTGGTACATACTACGTTGCACAATACTCGTGTTACTTTGTAATAATTACTTTGTGTTACTTTGTAATAATTACTTTGTGTTCAATGATTTGTGCATCTGATGCTGTGCTGTTGTACTTGACCTAAGGGACCTAAGGGTTTTGATTTTATCTACGTACTGTAACTTAGTTTTAATAGAAAAAACTTCCCAAGCAATCATTAACGGATACTAGACTACTATAGCTTTTGGTTCCTCTTTACGATTGCCACACAATTTAAAAATGCGACTAAATTATTCCTATTTTAAATATTAGGTATACCCCCCCCCCCAAATTACTAGTTTTAAACCCTAGAATAAGGGAGGCTACGTTTTATCTAGCACAACCGCCGCAATACTGTGTAATAAATATGTTTTACAACAAATCATTTACTGTAGAATATACATTTTATAAAAGAATTAACATGTCAAAAATAGTTTTCCAATTGTTTAATTGGATAGGTTTTATTGACCTGTGCATTGAATATACATTGTTGATGAAAGCTGGGTGTATAATCTTCCCCACAATGCGGAAGCTGATTTATGCTATGTGACGTAGGGCTTGGCCAGATGTAGTGTTTGTAATATCCAACCCCTGCCAACCTTCCGGCAACGTCAGCCGCTGGTGTTCATTTATCTGCTTTATGTATTTTCATAACTCCACATGGATAACCTCAGTCTGAATTATGTTCTGTGCGGTTGAATCCAATCAAGTGATCTGGAATGGACACAATGTTGCAATGGCCAGACATTTACATGTGTTGGGTGGACGGTGCTTTAGTTTATGCAGTTTTAATATACTACTGTATAAATAGTAATTCATATCCAGGCATGTTTTTTTTTACCCCCATGTGTAGAGATAATTGTTTTTCGTCAACATTTTTTAGTTTCGATTTTTTGTGAAAATATCCGTTTTGAATTTCTTGAACCCAAAAGTGGTTTTCCAAGTTACGTGAAGTGAGCTACATACTACACATATTATGCTACAAATTAGATGGAATTTGATATGTGTTATTGCATTACAACAATTGCATTTAACTAAGTAACCAAATTGACTCAGGCGACAGATTCTTCTGAAAACTTTATATCACTTGTATTTCTGTTGTCAGAGAGAAACGGAAATTGGCACATTTCATGTTGTCAAAGCAACACATTTCTCCGGAATGTGAAGAAACTATTTTTAAATCGTGTAAATGGATCTTATTGTTGCGGATTCTGACTATAAAATATCGCCAGTTTTTATACGTTGGATTAACTTAACACGAAATTATCTGGCAGTCAATAGTCTTTTAACTCTACTACTAAACAATATTTACTGGAATCGTGTTCAATATGCCCTTACTCATTAAAGAATGGACGAAAACCCAGCGGTGAAAATATTGAGACGCCACGTTGAAAAATGTTGCGTTCGCAATGTTGAAAAATGTTTCGGCCGCGATGTTGACAGAGCGTGGAAATCGACAATGAACATCTGACAATAGCGCAGATACAGCAGCGGTGATAGGTATATTTTTTAACGCCACATCTGACCTAGTTTCTGTCAACGATAAAGTGTGATACCGTGGAAAACTGTTGGTAGTTGGGTTGTGTTATAAACTGGTACTGCTGTTACTGCTGGCAAACCATTACTTGACAAGTACCTCATGAAACTGTTCAATATACTTTTATTAAGTCTACAGGACATAAAAGTACTATTATTCGTAGCATAAAGCGGTCCTTGATCATTTCGTCGAAACAGAGTTTTCATTGGTTAACTTGAGGTAGTGATAGAAATCATATATTGTGTAGAAAAATAATCATTGAATAAGTTTAAAATTGTATGACTGAAACTATACTATTGTACCACAATTCCATAATAGTTTTGCTTCCTTATAACCCTGTTTTCGTTTGCTGCTCTAATTCTTGAACTGCTTTGTAGGCCTACTAAAAACTGTGACGTTTTATTATGTATCGGATCCCACTTAATCCTTTAATCCTAAAATCCCAAAACACTTGAGTTGCAAATAAATCCGTATAAGTAAAAAAATGAGTTAATGGAAGGCTTACGCCTCTATCCGTCTAATCATTCGTTATGATTCCAACATCACAAGAAAGCACATCGGCAAGAAGCATCTCGCGAAAAATGCTACACAAATTTTTGTCTGATTGAATATAGCCTGAGAGGTTTGTCATGGAACCCATCGCTATTTCCTCATTGAACCTGTGCGGCTTTTAGGAGGAACTCAAATAGATGCGATCAGTTCAAGGTTTCCTTTAGGTTCCGAGTAGCTTCCTTTGACTCTGAAGGTGTCTTACAAAGAAGCTGCGATTGTGTCGTCTCGGAAAACTCTGTAAAACTCCTTTTGCCTTTAAGTGTTTGGTGTACACATCGATATATAAAATTAACTTTAGAGTTATACATCGATGGGTGTACACAAGCAATAATGATGAAATCTGGTTTGTAGAAAACTACGATACTGTTCAAAACAAAACTAAGACTTCACTTCTTATAATTTAACTTGTATTTAAGAAATATTGTGTTGATAACTTTTGAACATTGTTGAATATGCAATAATGGGCAGAAGTGTGTTAGTTATGCTCGTAATGGTAAGGGTTTTCTTTGAAACTACTTTAAATGTGTCAGCTGTAAATTTATGAAACTCCTATTATTTACATCGCCGTGAAGTAGACATTTTGTCGTGTGTTAACTTTCTAGCAATTTTTCGAATTAATAAAACGTGCGGACAGACATACATTCGTTTTTGTATAAAGTGATCATAGTATTAATACCTTATGGATAAAATAGAACTTTGCGTACAAACTTAACACGCACTGTGAGTAGCCAATTCCACTCTTCTGGTTTTTGTAAGAAACAAAATTATTGACATGAATCATATTGATGGAAGTGTTATTTCTTCCGTATTTAAAATCAACTCTTAAATCAAACTGGTATAATCTTATTGAGAAAAAGGCTATAATGTTGTTTATATTAGCAATTATAGTAGTAGCGTCTCTGGACTATTTTGATATTTATAAAAAACTTCCCCTGTTACTGATACTAGCAAACTCTTTTCTCCTCCCATGATTGTCGTCACAGCTCCATTTAGCACTTAAAACATGTCACTTCGGTCGGTTTCACAGAAGTGTAAACTGTGTCGATAACTGTTTGTTCGTTCGTTCCAGCACCGTTGGCGCGCACTGGAGCGACCAGTCAGAGCGAAAGTGCGTTTACGGCCAAGCGATCGATCGACGGACATTTGTCGTCTGTTCGCTACGCCGGCGATTTATTACAAACTTTATGGCAAAAGTTTGATTAGCTTTTCTGCGAATGACTCGTTTGGTTCGATATAGCGTGATTTAGCTGATGTAATGTGCTATATGTGTTTATAACTAGAGTGAAATAGAACCTCGATAACAAAGCTTTCATGGAGATTGTCAAAATTTAAGGGGATTTAAACACATCACTTATTATCGAGGATCACATGTTATCGAGGTTCCACTTTATAAAAATGTGTCGTGATTCCATCGTAGGAAACAGTCTTCTTTTATTGTTAGGTTTTGACATGTTAGTTACTCGTTATTATGTCGGTTTGTGGTGTTTAATGTGAAATTGTATGGCACACTTTAATGACTTGAGGTAAAAAATACTACTGTAATTGATTTGTAATTCCATAAATTAGGACAGAATAATTTGTATAATAATTTACAATAAGCTCAATAATTTGACATACCATTTCTTTTGATATTTCTTTAAGTTAGTTAGTTGCAGTATAAATGGCGATTTAAATATGAATTTGTTAACCTTTGTTTACTTGTATTCTAATCCTATTTTGTCTGCTTTCAGGTAAGCATGGCTCGATTGGTGCATTAACTGGGTAATTTCTACTTCTATTGTAAGTATGGCTCGATTTACTTATTAGAGGCAAGGAAGATTTTATCTTTTTAGCATAATCCTTCAAATCCGAAGCCTGACAGCGTTGAAGCGTCGATAGCTGGTGTTTACTGCTAAAATTAAAATTAATGCAAAGTTTAGTTCCACACATTTGTTTGACTATAGTAAAATTTAGTTCAGAAGGTGGTTTACATTGGGGCTATCGGTGGATCACAGTGCTAGTGATGTGAAGGGTGTGATCCGAGACACAGTAAAATCTCGTCTACAAGCTCTGATTTACGACCAGTTTTACGACCCACCCTGTAGACAATTCAAACCACAGTGTTTATGGCGATCGTTGTTGGTTAGTGAAAATCAGTATAGTGTATCATGTGTGTAGAAACTGGAATATATTCATCGTCGGCGGTGAAGGGGTGTAATATAAAATATATTTACGAGATTAAGTAGTTTCATTTGGATAAACTGGACACTGTAATCACTCAATGATGTTGTGTTCAATTACGATTTTAATATCTGGATTAGGGTTGGTATATTTTGGCTGAGCCAATTCAGAACATACATCCGTCGTCTTGTGGCGAGAGGTTTACATTATATAGCATTGATAATACATGGAAAGCAAATACATAAAATGTCCTAATTGTATTGCCACACCTCCATTGTTATTTCTTTCCGCTGAAGCAATGTGGTAACCGCATGTTTTTTTGTAAACTATTTAACTTTTTGAAAAATAACTTTGATTGTTTTGAGAGACTTAAAAGTAATTCTAGCATTTTTATCCTGAATTTATTCCCATGTTTGAAATGCATTGATAGCAACCCTTATGTCGTTATCAGCAACTGACAAATCTTTCACGTACATAAGCACAGCCGTTTTGACCATGATGTTTAACGTGTCATCTTATTTCTCGCTATCTGTCAATGTCTACATCCTTGTTCTCACTCAGTAATGAGAGTGTTACGATGACGAGATGAAGCACCTTGGATAGGTGAAGCAGTGAACGTGACCTTGGTCTCACCTTGACATTTAGATTTGTCCTAGACTCCTAGACTCATCTAGTAGTAGTCAAACAACTATTAGTTGACGGCACCGAAACAAACTTGGAAGTCCGGAAGTGCTTAAGATCAGTCGAAGACATCCGTGTAAAAGTCGTTGTAATATGTTTTATTTTATATTACTTGTTTGTTCCAAGCAGAACTATATTGTCTTTGCTTATCCGGATTTCCTGTTTTCATCCGAAAATATTATAATATGTAGCATTTGTGTAATTTTTTCGAGAAATGGAACGCAAGGCCTACTCTCAGGGTGGTACAACGATTAATTAGTTTGATTTTATTTAGTTTAGTTTATGACAATACCAATTAATGTAACATTGTACAGAGTATTAAAGAGACAAATTTACAAACACGTCAATTTTAATTAATGCCCTTTTCTCTTGTGGAGAAAGAGGTAAGGTTGTCTAAGTTGGTGTTACCTCGTTAAACATTATCACGCAATTTAACAACCAACCTAAGCTAACCGCATTGTACAAAACTGTGTACAAGATATGTGTACTCAATGTACAAGATTGGCGACTCTTTTCTTTTAAAACATCAAATATTTTCATTAGATACATTTCCCAATTGAAACCTTATAAAAGATTACACCGTCTTTGTTCACTTGGATTGTTCAGGTTTATTGATATTGATATGTTATACAATTAGTCTAACGAATTAACTACAATATTTTATAGGAAGCTAAATTAGTACAATATAAATTTGTTTTCCATCCAAACCTTCTTAGGGAAAGTCACTTGACAACATAATCAAAATATAGAATGTAGAAAAGTGTTTATGTAGTATATAAATTCCTTACTAATGCTATCTCTATGCCTATACACCAAAAAATAATATTATTTACAAAATCTAACTCTCTACTTGTACATTCTTTTGTTATGTTAGGAAAATTTCAATAAATGGCAATAATAAACCCAAACGTTACCAGATATTAACACATTTTCAAATCGTTTCAAGTTTATCCTTCAAAATTATACATCTGCTATTAAGTTGGATTGTAATCCATTGCGTAAACGAGAATCATCAAGATATCCCTGTATCGTGCGACTTGTTTTTCATAGTCTGAATCACTAAAAGCATTGTTTTTGTTTGGACGATGAATCTGAATCATCGGAATACAAAACAAGGACAAAATCCCAGTCTCATTGTTTGTGATGACGACAGGTGTACAACGTAGTCTCGAGTTGTGTTTTGTCTCTTGCATAGTGTGTTCATTTCTATTAAAATACCATGTTTTCAATGTACGCTGGTTAATTTATTATTTGATTTAGAGATAATCCTTGTTTAAGTTTAATATTTAATTTAAAGTACAGCAAGGTACAGTTGGAATTAACTTCTAAACATTTTGGTTTTTGTAATTAACAAGTTTAAATTAATTAAACATTTGAAATTTATTCAAATTATACTTGGATACATTTTTACTAATCTTCACTGTCAGCAACGAGCACATACACAATGTTATATCGCTTGAACCGTTAAGGAATGGACAGCGCCTTCATTTTACTACCGCGTCACCTCCGCAACACACGCACGTAGCTAGATTGCCTATCAACGCAATGCAGGCGGGTCAACATTTTCATTATTTTTACGATTACCATTCTTACAGTGAAACTCTTTATTAATGTTTCCAATCGTTAAGCGTTGTACACATTAAAAAGACTCGAATTAGTGAGAAATGGCTTAGAGACTGAATGTACATACAAATAATATATCAAAATCAGAAATACTTTATTAATGGTTTATACATTGTTATATACAGAATTTCATCAGTAACGTAAAATTAATTAATCTACACAAATTTAGGAATAACAAATTGTAGTTTTCTAATATTTATTACAAAATTTAAATTATTTTGTATACAAGTCTACTACGTTTTGTAAAATACAGCGTACATCCGATATGATATAAACATATTCAATTTCCAACAAAGCTTGACAGTGGTGCAGTCCTGACCGGGGATACAGCACAATAATAGTCCTATGGTTAAATTGAATATTGCCGGTGGGCGGTGATCCCCCAAGTAAGCTGGGTTGCAGTGTAGTCGTTAATTGATTGCCTTGTTTGGCTGCGATCGACCTTGTTATCCTACATGCTACGTTGCAACTCAATTAACACCCTGATTAGGGGGGCAGCGTTGCACTTTAGTTATTTTTTACATTGCTACTAATTGATCGGTTCTTTATCTAACGAGAATTGATTTTTTTTACATGCAAAAGTTTACTTAGCCAAAGTGTATTTGGGTTTATTCTACAGTATGTAGTAACATAGTATACACAGTTAGTAACATACCGTAGTTGAACTGAACTGAAACGGCTACTTTAAAAAACTATCGTAGCTCGGAGGTAAACATTTATTTATTTCCCAACGTACATTATTACAATATGCATTTTGATTAATTAGTTACACACCCTATGATGATGTAAAGCCGTCTAATTTTGCACCTTTCAGTGTTACAGTAGAAACTTGATAACAAGTCCCTCGTTGGGATGGTTAAATATGAGTTATCAAGGTTGACTCCTTATCGAGGTTTGCACTGTATGAAGGTTAGTGCATTTAGTGAACGTTTTGATAACATGAATATTTAATATCTAGCATAACTGACTCCTTTTTTGGACTAAAGTCACACTAGTGTCCCCAACAGTTTGCATCTACTGTATGAAATGTTTATCCCTGGATTTGTTGACGATGAATATTGCAGTACAATAACGGTAGTTTTCATTTCAATACCACAATAATTTGATAACCGTCTCCATTGCAGTTGTGGCAATGGAAGTTGTGGAACAAAGGAAACATGGTGCACTTGAATGGTGTCTAGCACAATTTGCTGGTGTCTAAGGAAAAACCCAACACCGCCGCCTCATTCTAGGCTCACGGTGGAGGAAGGCCTTTTGCCCTGTGTGATAGCACGACTGTTTCTTTAATTTCTGCTGACGACTGTTTTGTTACGTTGAATCCAGATTAAAATCTGTGAAGATAGTAATTTCCGCACAGTGGCCGGGCTCTTCTCTGCTTGACTCAGTATATTCCCGCCCCATCATACTAGAGCTAAAATCACGGTCGTCTAATAACGTCTAGTAAGAGTGTGATTCCTCTGTACCTTGCTTCTCTGTAGACCGAATTAAGTCTGGGTCTGGCAAAGCTAGTTAACCCGACAGTATTCAGCCATTCAGCACACCAACAAAGCACTTAGCTCAGCTTCACTACGGTACTTGTGGTCTAATTTCTCCACCTGAGGTCGCAAAGATCAGGTGATCATAATCAGTTACCCTTCGGCGAATTAGGAGCAACCAGAGGAAGTGGAGGCAGAACCGTGAACCGGTTGCAGGCGTTGATCACGGGAAGTAGTGGGGGCTCCGGTGACGTCACCTCGTCGCCGCGCTCAGTCGATCGTTGTCCACCGTGTCGGGTACATACCGTGCGGCTGTTGTAGTGTTGTGTTGTGTCAATGTGGTTAATTGTGTCTGCTCACTGTTACTTGTTACCAGTGTTCCCTAATTTTATTTCTTGAATAAGTAATTGGCTCGTTTGACACTTGTGCGTTGTGTCGGTGGGAACGGTGGCCGGAAGTGGTTGTTGTCACGCCGGAAGTACCAGTTGGTCGGACCTTGGTTCCGCCCGCTCGCAGCCCTTATACAGCGGTGTTTAGAGGTTATTTGCTCACCAACGTCTATAACTTGCTTATTGTTTTCTCGTCCTTCGCCGCTTGCAATGGCTGTTGGTTTAGCAACTATTGTTTTGTAACTGTGACAATAGCTATAGTTGTTTAAATAATTAAGTTTTATGTAGGCCTATTCGTTGCGTCCTTCTTGTTAAATTGACACAAAAAGATATTGAACAAGTTAAAAAGTTAATTTTTGTAAACTATTTTCGCGACGAGCAGAAAACTTAAGACCTTGCCACTAGAGAATTATCCAAGCCACCCCCTTTGACGGATCCATTGTATATAAAGTGTGGAGGCGCCACAGTCCACCTCGTTCATTGTCAGAGCGAGGGCTAATTGTGGCCAATAAGTCGCAGTAATAGACTTGGTTTAGCTGTATTATAGTATGATGGAGAATGTATTGACCCCACTTTCATTCGTGTTTTCAGCATTACTTTTCGCTACACTACAAAAAGACTAATTATTTTCCTAATTAAAAAACATGGAATATTTCTTTGTTACAATTAGGAACATTACAAAACGTAAAGCATTTTTAGGCTAAGCCTTCTATTTAATGTTAAAATCAACAGTTTTGGTTGTTGCCAATTGAAATAGTTGATAAAACAATAACAAATGTTTGTTTGTTTACATCTGCAACATCCAAAAAAAGATAGCTGTAAACATTACTTATCCATAGTAAACCATTTTTCCAGTAAAAAAAAAACTATAATAATACATTTTCGCAGGTGACAATTATAAAATTACGAAAAGGCCATTTCACAGTAGTGTAGCGAAAAAGTAATGTTTTTGTTCAGGCCTACATGGGTGTAAAATTTACAGCAACACACTGAAACAAAGTCGGTCCAAGTCACTTCTGTCGAAGAAGCGTGGCCTTCTTTCTTCTACGTTTTTCATTTTTCAAAGTACCGTTGATTGTTAAGTACGTATCTAATTGCGATTCCTCAATGGCACTGAGAAATGCAAAGATATTTGGATGCTGTGAAGAGCATAATTTGTTAAATTTACTATGGACTAGTGCTGGCGCAGTACGGGCTTTGCTAGAGAGGGATTATTTAGACCTTGGGATTAGGACTGGATTTTTGGCGCAGTGCAGGTCTACCCGACCGTAACACTTGACTAGTGTCTCCTGTACTATTGTCATGGAAAACTGCTATGGGACGCTGACAGCTGGTGATTTGTATTGAAATCATTATACAGTAGACGTGGTTTAAATGTTAAATATGGTCTACTAACATAGAAAACTGTTTATAGACTGGCAGTAGACAATCAATCTGAATTGGAAGAAAAACTTTCTAATGCTCAAAGTTTAAGATTCGGCTTAATTTAATGATTGCCACTGGTGTTGTCAACACAGGCGGTTCAATATACATTCAAGTATATTCTCGTTTAAGATCATTCCAAAGTGGTGATTTCTCTTCCCTCAATTAAAAACTGGACAAGTACGGTACTGTGTTGGCTTAGCAAAAAAAATTTTGATTATGTATCATGGCTAGAAATAAACTCGGATCATCATTGTTTCCCCATATTTTACACTCGGTAATCCCCTGTGATACGTCTTGGCGACCACAATGTAAGGTTAACACCACTATAGGAGCGGAGCCAAGGTCGAACGGGACCGCGGTCGCTCCGAGTGACTCATTCTGATTCTACCTCCAGTCAACAGCTGTTCTTCGCTTCTGTACACCGTCACTACCCGCCAAGTGTTGGCCATTTGTGTCAGCTGTTGAAGCGAAATTGTAGATTTAAAACCTCGACTTTTATTACTGATGTTACGGAATGTCAATTATTTTTGAGTATTCTCATTGCAGTGTATCAATGAATTGTTTGTCGATTACCATTTGATACATTTACAGCCCTTGTAAAAGACCGCTCCTTAACAGAAATTTTGAGTTGTGCAGTTTCACAAATCACAACCATCCGGAGCCAATGTTATCTTTTCCCGTGCATTTCTTTTCCCTCTGGTCGAGTATTTCCTTTTAACGATACAGTAACATCTCGATGTTGATTTTGCTCTTCAATTCCATCTCTTTATTTTAACTTGGTTTCGGACAAACGCGTGGATATGTTCGGAGTGCAGTATTGTTTTAGTACGCTCATATTCATGTACCGAACGGACATATTATGTATAAGTAAACTTGCGTAAAGTAAGGTACGGTACCTAAGTAGAGTAATTTAAAAAAGATGTACGACGTTAATTATTTACCTACATGTATCTCTTCAAGTACTTGGTACTGGTACTCGCTATTGTCGGCGACCCACTGACCACCTTGTCACAATTCTTGTTTAAACTCCGTGTAATTTAATTGTTACCCCTGTATACGGTTCCCTCGCTTTCGCCATCGGCTCCCGCGCAGCCGCGAACTCCTCGGCTGGTGAAAGCTGTGAAAGCTCGAGGCCGAGTTCATTATACACATCCTCTGTTTGATTATTCCCCCTCTCCTAGTCGAAAGCACTTGTCTTATCGGACCGGCTCTGTGTTTGCTTTCCCCCCGGAGGAACACCGTCAGATGGGTAATTCGGTTTCCCTTTCGTGGTTTTTTCTTCGATTTCGTTCGGGACAGTTTCCGTTCGAATGTAGTGATTTCACGTTAGAGATGTAAAGAAAGTAGACAACCTGGCTTCTTCTTGGTTACCCATATCGGTAAATGTATGGTTTCAAAGACTTTTTATTGCTCAGATTTTTCAGTTTCGTCTTTTTTATCGAATCTCTTCGTTTGAACTTTCGTTTCTAGGCGCTTTGGTATTATACCGACCACTACGATAAATCATCTTCCAAATAAGGGTTTAATTTGGTTTAATAACAAAATCTTCCTAACCTAACCTAAAACAACAGTCCACCCAGGTTATAATACTAGGTGTGGTCAGTATAATACCAAAGTACTCGTTTCCAATAATTGCTTTATCCTCTATTTCAATTGCATGCTGGTTTCCACACTCTTGCTACAGGATATCTTTGTAATTTACAATTCCCTCAATAATTCATCGGCAAGCAGAATACGACCATTCATACTCCTAAGCAGCACCATTCATTGACCTCGGCAGCAGATGATCTCTCGGCGACGTTTGTTGTTTACAAGTTGAAGTGATAACGCTATCAAAGTGATCACAGTTTGTCGCCACGCGGCGCACGATGTGGCAACAACGCGCATTCTTAGTCATCAGCGCATCAGCTGTTGCTCCGAGCTCTAACCTTGCTTCCGCCCGCTCTCTGCCACTTCCGGTTTTTGAAATTGATAGGTGAACCGTGTTAATTTTGTAGCGCTCGAGAAGCGGCTTTTGTTCCCTGATGGTTGCCCATCACAAGCGTCTCAAATTATGAAGCGATATCCTTTGGGAAATGCTGTAAGCTTTTTTGTTCTAACAATATACCAAACACTCATTACTGTAGGTCCACCATCATCGGTAATTTCAAACTTTTATTGTTTTTACTTGGCAACACAACACAGTACCAAATATTGGCGAATATATTTGGTTTCCCTACATGGTAGCCTAAGTGTTTTGAATTTTCTCAATATCGTTGGGTCGCAACTCCCAATTCAAACAACCCCTAATTGAATTCATACACAATATTGTATAGGCCTACACATCGCTATTTCAGTTTGGGAAACTCAATTGGCGATGTGGTGTTTATGGGGACCGAACCAGACTTAATTATGTTGTGCAAGATACCGCTTAGTAAATATACTCCCATTATGTTTATTTTATTTTTTCATTGTTAGATTATTATTCTTATCTGTTGAACGCTCCTGGTGTGGAATTATCCCAATAGATATTTTCGTTTGAATCGTTCGTACGAATTTATTTTTCATTACAAAACACAGCCTTAGTGTAGCACGACCGCCAGGTGCCGGGGATGGCACGATGTGGCAACACTGTCGGTGTCGGTGCGCATTCAATGAATACCTCGCTACGGGCCAACAATCGTGACTGTATGGATGTTGTAGTGCGGTGTTTCCACTAGTATTCCCCTAAGATCATGTTGTGTTGTGAGCAGACACAATGTCCGCCCCAGCAATGATGTGGATGTGATGTGAAGTGTGAGACGATATGGTGAAGTGTGAAGTGTTATGATGAGTGTACGAGGAGCTACGGTACCGTACATGACGTGGCTCCACCATGAGCCGCCCTGTCCCCCGCCCAGGACAGCGCCGCCCATACCTCCCATGTGGATCAGGGTGAGTCAACATTCTGTCTATAGCAAAACATACGGTAAGCGTTGATCACGTGGTGTGGACGAAGCGCTGTGAAAATGTGTAGGCCCTAACCAAGTGGTGTTCTGACGTTACATAGCATCTATATACTGTATAATGGAACCTGTCTCCTGAGTCAGGAGTCCTGACCATTCGTAGACCTGGTGCTGGTTCGGGCCAGTCCAGGTAGACGAAGGGTCAGGAGACATGTTCCATCGTACAGAGTAGCATCCAATATCTCGGAATATTGGAGTCGATAAATTCAACCTGGTTGTACACGGGCAGTCGTTTCCTATGTCTTGTTGTGTACGTTTCAATCCCAATTCACACAATTAAATTGCACCTATCCACACAGGTAGGCCTGACTACTTCCTTTTTCTTTAAAATCACTGCCATAGTTGTTTCTTATGAATCGTGTTGAAACCTGTCCAGAATAGTTTTTGTTCGTTAACAGGTTTTTGTCAGCGGTCGCAACCCGAAACCTGAATCGGCCACAGCAGCTGTGTAGACCAAAATATAGTGTAGTATCTAGACAGAGAATTAGGTGAGGTGGGTGATAAGAAACTACCTTTGTAGAATTGCAGAAATCCCAGAGCACTATAATTGGTATATCCTATCATAGGTATAGCCTACTACCAATGATTATACACGCTGGGGCACGCCGGAATTTGTGTATGATAATACTGTAATCCCAACCCCTAGTTTTGACTTCAGGCTAGGCATGGAGGGTTGTGGCACTATCATAATAATATAGATATAGATTGGTGATTGGTGGGATTAAAACCCGGGACTTCGAGGACTGGAGCTCCTCTGGAGTGCTCTAAATAACTCTAGTCCCATCATTATCTTTCATCCCTAATTAAGAGTCTTCCTTAGTGGAAGCCATGTTGGATTTCTTCCCCATAAGAACAATGTTAACTTTGGGTCCAAATATCTCATCAGCAAATTGTCATATAATTATGGATAAGGAGTTAAATTTAAGGAATTGCGGTCCTCTAGAGATTGACGTTTTTTATTTCACAATTTTTAATTTTTATAATGAATAATTCATTATTAATTAGCTTAAAATTAAGCTAATTATTGAAAGGAAATAAAAATGGATTTTCGAAATTCAAAAACCTCAGTCACGAGTCTATTATGTTAAAAATACAAATTATAAATTTCAAAGCTATATCTTAACAAATAACGCCGTTACGTGTCCACAAATGATGTAATGTTTAACATTGTTCTTATGGGGAAGAAATCCAACATGGCTTCCACTAAGGAAGACTCTTAAGCTCCGACAACTACAAAACATTAATCGACAAATCGGAATTACTGAAAAGACACGTAAAAAACGAATCCCCATATAGTTTATTTCGTGATACAAGTAAAATATCCGTAAAATCATCCACCAGATCTTCATGAATACCGTAAAGATTACTAGACAATGAGGTAACATTTTGAACGCCACTGCTTCGAAACACTTCGGAGCAGCGCCTGTCACAGAAGCCCCTTTCGGTGCAGTGCCTGACCATATAAATTATTTTGGAAAAATACCTAAGCAACGTGTTCTTTTCGGAATGGTATCTGGCCATGGACATTCTTTCTTATCAATGTTTTAAGCCAAGCTTTCTTTTCGGAACAATACCTTAGAGTGCTCATTCCTTCGGAAGCGACGGGTTCTTTTCGGAACTCTGCCTTTCAGAGCAATTTGTTTTCGGAGTTGTGTGGTGGGATGTGTCAGACCATTGACTTATATATCTACACTTGCAGATATCTACATTGTATCTACACATCTTATCTATACATTATATCTACATTGTGTAGGTATAAAGACAATGGCCAATGGCCGCAGTCCCACGCACGGCCTAGGCCCACTTTCGTCCGTCGTCGCTGTTCATTTCATTGTGGACCGTGGAACGACGGAAACGAACCTTTTACCGCTGAAAAGTGGGAGTGATTCGCTCTGTTTGCCATTTCAACTGGGCCACTTTTTGTCCGCCCTTGAATAGCTCGGTTCCCAAGCGATAGTGGGAATTGAACCAGTGTAGTTTTGAACATGGAAATCGTATTGATACAGTGCCGTTTGTTTTATGTACATACTTCTATAACAGGGTAATTATATGGGTTGGCAGGGATCTGGTATAGAATGATTTGGGTAAAGAAGTAAATAAGAAATAACTAGCACAACCCACGAAAATATCTTGTTACCAATTGTGTCAGAAAATAATCACTTTTCAACTCCAATTAAATTTTGCACACATAAAGCTTGTTATGTAATTTAGTAATGTTTACCATGTTCGGCAAGCACAGAATAGTAATTTACATTATGTGCTAAACGTATGCTATACATGTCAAATACAGGAAAATATTGAATACAATAATCAGGTCAATTGCAACACGTTTTGCAGAATTTTGTTGTATAGTATTTTTTTAAATTTTGCAGATAGTTATGGCCTAATTTTTGTTTGCTATACATGTCATATAAAGAGAACGCAATTTCACAAAGATTAATATTTTAAGGTTTATTTTCCTAGCCAATAAACAAAACTTAGTCCAACCGTTTTCGGCCATTTTATCCTATGGATTGCACGTTTTATATACAGGGTGTCCCGGAACTCTCTACCAATATTTTAGGGCATTGCTCCTGGGTAAGAAACATAACTAAATATCATATTTAAACTGTCCGGAAGTCCTTAGTTACTCACACAGCCGCCATTTTGTTTTTTCAGTTATTAATTTTTTTTTCTAAAGAACGGTTGAACATACGAAATGGAAACTTTGCACAAACATTTATGACAACTAGACAAAGCTACCAAAAAATTATCACGATTATTCAAGTTCATAAAACAAAATGGCGATCATTTAACATTTTTGTAAAATCAATGGTTTTTGAGTTATTCAAGAAAGAAAATTTTTAAATGGCCACCATTTTGTTTTATGAATTTGAAAAATCGTCATAATTTTTTTGTAGCTTTGTCTAGTTGTCATAAATATTTGTGCAAAGTTTCAATTTCGTATGTTTAACCATTCTTTAGAAAAAAAATAATAACTGAAAAAAACGAAATTGCGGCTGTGTGAGTAACTAAGGACTTCCGGACAATTTAAATATGATATTTAGGTACGTTTCTTACCAATGTCTTCAATGTCCTAAAATATTGGTAGAGAGTTCCGGGACACTCTGTATTTAATAATATGTTACGTGTTCAATAATTTTGCCCCTTATACGATAATTTTTGGACCGCTTTACGCTAATTTTGGACCCTTTATACGATAATTTCAGGGTGTCCACATTCTGGAAAGTCAGGGAAAGTCAGAGAAAAAAATTTTGGTCATGGAAAGTCAGGGAAATGGGTAAAAAGACATGGAAAGTCATGGAAATCCCCAATGATGGATTTGAGGGGACTCTTCAATGCTCTAGTCGGCCGTAACCCCGACTATTGTAGCATTTTTCAGGATTTTTCACAAATGTACGACAATTCAATTTATTGTCTTACATTTGTGCTTGGATTATTTTAAATTATTAATATTTTTCTTGTTTGTTCTAGGATGTTGATTAGTTGCTAGATGCTAAGTGTAACAATGACTGCTAAACAGTGCAAATTTAATAAACTGTGGCTCGATGCCAAACTATATCCGGAATTTAGTGGTTGGTTAGATTTGGTGGTTGCTGATGCCACTTCGGCTTATTGTAAAGTGTGTCGCAAGTCATTCCAGCTCAGTAACATGGGTAAAAATGCGGTTGTTTCTCATTCTAAAGGACCTAATCACTTAAAATACATGCAGGCCAAAAATTCCCAGCCAACAATCTCCTTTTTCACTAAGAAAAAAGTGTCAGAACCTACATCAGCAGAAGATGTACATCCTGTACCGAGTACTTCAACTACACCAGATGTAAGAACTTCAAAGCAAGAAACTTCTCAAACAAGTTTAAAGACTTTCAGTGTCAATGAAGATGATGTAACATCTGCGGAAGCAATTTGGGCTCTTGAAGTTGTCACTGGAAAAATGTCTCTTAACTCCTGTGATGATACTTCGGCTGCTTTCAAAAGGATGTTTCCAGATAGCAAAATTGCTCAGAGTTTTAGTATGGGAAAAACTAAGCTTCTTATTTAATAAACCATGGACTGGCACCATATTTTCAGGAACTGTTACAAAAGGAAATTAAAGAGTGTTCTGACTATGTAGTGTCTTTTGACGAATCCCTAAACAAAGTTGTTCAGAGAGGTCAAATGGACCTTTGTGTTAGATTTTGGGATGTCAACCTTCAAAGAGTGTCTACAAGATATTGGAACAGTGTATTTCTTGGTAGGGCATCAGCTAACCATTTACTAGACGCATTTATTGATGGATTAGCCTTGCCGTTGCAAAATATCTTGCAAGTGAGTATGGACGGACCAAACGTTAACCTCAGTTTTTTAAAGAAACTAGAAAGCCACTTGCAAGTCTTGAATCCGGACGGAAAATCCATTTTAGACATCGGTATATGCAGCCTTCATACAGTGAATGGAGCTATTAAAACGGGAGTTAACAAATGTGAGTGGAATCTTTTTCAGTTTTTTCGATCTCTTTATAATTTTTTCAAAGGTAGCCCTGCTCGACGTGCCAAATATACTGAAATAACTTCCAGCAAATCATTCCCTTTCAAGTTTACTTCAGTAAGGTGGTTAGAAAATGGGCCTTGTGTGGACCAAACTATCAAAATTTTTGATCATGTTAGCCAATTTATTCAAGAATACACTGAAGAAAAGGAAAATAAAAACTTGCAGTACCTAAGGGAAACCATGAAAGACCCTTTTCTTAAGGCAAAACTTTGTGCTTTCAGGAGCATCTTATCAGATATTGAACCATTCTTAAGAAGGTTCCAAAGTCAGAAGCCTATGGTTCCGTATCTGTTTTCATCAATTGAGGAATTGGTAAGAAAAGAAATGATGAGATTTGTTAAGCCAGAGAAGTTAAGGGAAGCAAGTACGTCTCAAAAATTAATAAATCTAGATTTGCACCTATTTGAAAATTTGGTCCCAGTAGAGAAAATAAGTGTTGGGTATGCAGCAAAAACCATCTTAAGACAACTTAAAAGCTCAGAGAAAGATAAATTAGCATTTAGAAAAGATTTTAGGACTCTGCTGATAACTATGATCAATAAACTTAAAGAGAAAAGTCCTTTGAAATGTCATTTGGCTCGAGGGCTAACTGCATTAGACCCTAAAACAATATTGCTCAAACCTGATCTGGCAATAACACGGATTGACACAGTGTTAGAAAACATGTATAGGCCTAGCCGTAAAAGAATTCCCGATCAAGTTGCTGATAAAGCTAAACTTCAGTTTTCTTCTTTGATTGAAGAAGTTCAGAAAAATGAAAATCTTAAACACAAATTTGATAACTTTATTTTAGAAAAGACTGATGAGGTTGGACTTGATGAATTTTATTATTCACTTTTAGGTGAAGACAAGAAGTATGTTGAACTGTGGTCAGTGATGAAACTGTGTCTAATTTTGTCTCATGGAAACGCTTTTGTTGAATCTGGCTTTTCGATTAACAAAAATTTACTGGTAGAAAACCTTCTAGAAGAATCACTTGTTTCACAAAGAATAATTATTGATAGTGTAAAACATCTTGGTGGTGTGAAAAATATAACAATTAACAGAAGTATGCTTACTTCAGTAAGGTCTTCAAGAAGAAGATACCAGTTATATCTAGATAAGAAAAAAGAAAAGACAAGTGAAGAAGAAAAAGAGAAAATAGAGAAAAGAAAGATTCAATTGGAGCTAAAGGAACTAGAAGAAAGTAGGAAAAAGTTGAAAATAGAAAGAGAAAAGGAAGATGCTGAGATTGAGAAAAAGAAACAAATGTTGGAGGCCATGAAAAAACAACATTAAAGATTTGTCAAAAGAGGTTCTTAAAATAGATTGTTAAGATAAGAATACTCTAATTATATTTACATAATCATGTAAGAATCATTTGATTTGTCAGTAAAGGTTATTAAAATATATTGTTAAGATGACAATACTCTAATTAGATTTACCTAATCTTGTAAGAATTATTTGATTTGTCAATGGAGGTTCTTAAAATATATTGTTAAGATAACAATTATAATTATATTTACATAATCTTGTAAGAATTATTTGATTTGTCAATGGGGGTTCTTAAAATATATTGTTAAGATAACAATACTATAATTATATTTACATAATCTTGTAAGAATCATTTGATTTGTCAATAAAGGTTCTTAAAATATATTGTTAAGATGACAATACTCTAATTAGATTTACATAATTTTGGAAGATTCATTTTATTTTGGTTTTAATTAGTATTATATCTGTTGTGGTTGTGTACAGTTTTTTCACTTAAATAACAATAATAAATATTTATTAGAACAGAACTCAAATGTCAATACAAATACAAATATTGTTATAATGTGTTGAGTTGTCGTAAGTTAAGTATTTTCTAAGCTAAGCTAATTTTGTAAACCCTGTAAACTCAATAAAAAAATAAAAATAAAAAGTATATAGGAAGGAAAAAAGAAAGTGGAGAGAGAACTTGGCCAGCTATGGGGACGGAGGAGGCTGGGTTTTCTTTTTTCCTTCCTTATTTTGAATATCATATTTTTGCAAAATTTATTACAACATTGTTATAATTTAATACATATTTCAGTATTTTCTGTGAAATAATTTGTCCAGGCAGCATTATTTATGTGTGTATGTTATATTATAATTTCCGAGTAAAGTTCGTGAGTCATGGAAATCAATGGTAAATGGTCATGGAAAGTCAGGGAAAGTCAGGGAAATTAATGACAAATTTTCTGTGGACACCCTGTAATTTACTCTGGTCAATCTGGCAAGACGGAAGAGTGCGCTACAGTCTCTGGTATCGATTCCTGGTAAGGAAGTGAATCGTTACCAGTGTTTATCTATCCAAGTTCAACAACAGTGGCTGTGATTTACAACTGTTCTGAACATTCCTTCCACTTGTTTCGCCGTTATCCTTGACATTTCAATGACATTCACCTCCGTTCTCTGCGATTGTATGTCGAAACTGTTTGTTGGTTTCTCGGGCACGCGACAATGAGCCAAGTACAACAGTTGCTGAACACTTCTGAGAAATACCGGTGGTGGGTGGTTGATTTTAAGTCCCAGTGCATGATCGTTTACTGTAGATTCTTGACCACCAAGCGCTAAAAACTAGACCTTGCTTACAAGGTGTTTTTGATATTATATGTTATTTATTGATTTTTGTTATTTTGACCTATTAAACATACAGGTACTGTATTCCTGGATTTTTTATACAGTAGGCTACTTAATAATGCGTTTAAGAATAATTCAAATGAGTAGGAGGTGGCAAAACTAATGGGAATAGCTGAATTAAGAGTACCTCATACACAGTTGATTCCATGTTCAAGCCAGATCTTGAAGAAGTTATGTCATGTGTGACCAGCTGGCTCCTCATGACTCTTGATCTGGGACGATGGGGTATTTTGGGGCGTTTGGATAGGATTGTAAAGTAAATTTGTTAAAGGTGTTGCGGGGATGAATAAATAGCTTATTCCCTTTATGGGAAATTCGCTAAAAGGATTCTAGTCAAAGTCAGGCAAGAGGGGATTAAAAGTAATAGGTTTTTAGGTCTAAAACAAATCTGGCCTTAACTTATGAGACACCCTGTATATTTAGGACCGAGTAATAATATTACGTCATCATATGGGTTGTACACTTGTAATATGAGGGGTGCTCACTTACTCATACAGTGTGGTTTATGGTAGTATATTACTCATAGCCGGTCACCTACACCTACACCAGTACTACAGTGATGGTAAGGTAATGCAGAGGTGTGCTGTGGCCTTTGTATAGATGACACTGACACGTGCTGTAGCTGGCCTCTTGTGTTGCGACACCCGTGTAAATATGTCCACTGGTTTCTTCCTCCTGTTTGCATTAATTACAATAGCTTAAAAGAACAACCAGCTCGCCCCCCGAACATTGACGATAGTTTTTCAAAATACACATCAAGTAGACGATCCATTCCTAAAAATCAAATAGGTACTGTAAATGAAAAGCTCCAATGATCAGCGATAAAGAGCGAAACAGCGTTATTAGGTAGCGTTACAGTACTACGAAATACCGTTTTATTTATAATCCGCTCTTTTTTCATGACAAACTGCAACTTGATGTTAACTGTAGTATCTTTTATGTCATCCATCAAATCAAAAAAGAGAAAAAATAACACATCAGCTTAACATCAGATTAGGATAAACTTTCCACCTTAAATGTCCTCATTAACTCGTATATACCGGTAATTAAGTACATAGAAGACAAAATATAAAACTTCATTGAGAAACAATCTATTTTCTAGCTGTAATACACTTTGTATCCAAACAAAGCAGCTACGTAGCTAACCGTTTTCTCAAGAGAACCTGTTGATCGATCATCCGAGCCTATTGGAGAAAGCGCTACAAAAACCATAACCCTTAAATATTCTCTGATGATATTACACGTTTCATGTTCAATTGATTTACTGTATTGAAAATCAATAGTAAATTAGGCTAATTTATTTTTGATCAAACTAAATCAAGTTTACATAAATAAAAATCGAGCTCGTTACAAGACATGCTCACTCTGAATAACAATTACAGTAGTTATGGCTGGACCATACATGTGTACCTCGCGTCTGCTCTGTTCATCACGACGGCTGACGAAGCCCTTCAAATCTGTCATTGACACAATCGTACAAGTGCAACAGCATCATCGGCTGTAATGTCAGCTGTGTACGAGGTCGACAATGTGCCAGAGAATCCTGTAGTCGCCGATATAATATATAATACTGTATGTACGTACATCACTTAATGTTTTCAAGTAGCCGAATGTTTTTGACGTAGCTAATGCATTTGTTGTTAATTTTGCTGAATAAACTACTTATGACTTATTACCTATGAAGCAAAACAGTACGATTATTATTAAAGTAATAACACAGTTTTTTAAAGACCAAGCACAATTTTAAAATAAAGTAACCTTGTAGTCGACTTTGATTTTGCCGTTCTAATCAAAATTGAAAACGTGTCCTAAGGAAATAGTTGAATTGATTTGGCACATTTTCAGTATTTAAGTTTTGTTTCCGAGAGATCTCAAACTCATTTTCTCTCCAGCTAGTCGCGTTTGTTGCTTTTGTCAACTCAGAGAATTGTTTTTCTTTGCGCGCCGAGGGTTGATTTCCGTCTCTGCAGTAGTCGTTCAGAATATAAACTTTTCCGTCGCCTACTGATATTTTACTTCAACAGTTTAAATATATATTTGGAAAGTTAACTTGTTTACCTACAATTGTTTAAACCCCACCAATGTTAAACTAATAGTTGTATGAATAATATGTTAATAAATGAGTGCATGATTGTATAATCATTTTAGACTATGAGTAAATGAAATTATTAAGTTGTAGTAAACATCTTGAGGAAATAATAACACTTCCTTGAGAGGTAATTATGCATACAGTGTTGGTTCATTCATTTCTCATCTTTACCCTCTATTATATTGATTTTTAATACCCCCGTATCAGCAAACCTGCAGACTTAATGCATTTCTATTCACCTAGTTGGATTTTCAAAAAAATATTACTGTACATCAACACTGCCAGATTTATTTTCTAGTATCTTAAATAACATAATAATTATGAGTACGTGTTTTTTTTTCTTTTAAAAATGTTTTTAGCTTGGTTTGAAATAAACAAAATATGATCAAATATGATCAAAATATACAGCCCTAAATTTTGAAACTGACCTATTTTTTAATTTAACTGTTACGCATATAACAACGCTTTAATACTGTAAATTATTTGTTCTTTAGCTCTACAAAATGGTTTTGAAATAATTAGCCCTACTTATTTTATGTTTTAGACTGTCAAAAATAAGAAAACCCTGTTTTCACTCTGTATTCCTTATACGGAAAATTCGCTAAACATGGGCTAAAAGTACGTTACTGCGTTATTTTGATTTCTCTTTTTTTCTATTCGTATAAAGTAGTTATATTTTTCCTTTCATGTTGCTCTTCTAACGATCTTGGTCCGTCTGAAATGGTAATTTACAATACTATATTTGATCTCAACTTTCCAGACGTTAAGCTGTCAAAGATACACAAGTTTTTTTCCTTGTTGGTTTAGCAGCGTAACCTCAAATATTATTCGAATGCGGCCAAAGTTCATACGATAACGTCGTGGCAGGGGCTACTGATAAGTCAGTCCTAGTCCTAGTCTTCATGCACTACATGGGATATGTCGTCGGCGTCAACCGGAGTGTTCTTCAAGTGAGTCTTGGCAGGGAATAGGTGTCTTATCACTGATCAGTGTGAAGCTTGCATGTTGATGGCGGGAAGCCCCTTCGTCGTTGCAGTCAAATATCTAGTGCAGTGTTCCCTGGTTTCGGCCCTGTTCTACATATATCGCGCTTGCCGCCAGGAAATAACCGACTTTTGCGAGGAAGAGGTGATTCTTCAATTTTATTGTGGTTAAATAAATACTCCACCATTTTTAACGAGTTTATAGTATAGCGACAACCTTTTGACAGGTTTATGATGTGATTGTTATAGGAAATACGCTACCTTATTGAATTGACTTAAAATTTATTCCCACATTAATGTTTTACCTTAGATAAGTTTGAAAACAACTTTAAAGTAGTTTTCTGACTGATATTTTTATAGTCTCGGCGTTGATGTTTACTGCTTATTTATTACTCAGTTATTTTAGTTACCACAGTGTTTGTATTAAATACAACTGTTCGCATAACAATGTGTTGAGCTGACGTTATTTACACAGTATTTTACACGAAAAGTGCAGCGCACGTTGAAAAACTACCAATTAAGAAAAGTCAATGAGTTATTTCTTTGACCAGATTGAACCATCATGTATTCGACATGAACGCGAACCAAACTTATCAAAACTTGTTTGGACTTTGAAGGCGGATATTCATTTTAGCAGTATTAATGTTAACGCTAGAGTTTTAACATGAAGTTATGTTCAATTTGTGAACATTAAATTTACGAATTTAATCAATGGGAGATAAAAATAACGTTTCAACGTTTAACGTCATTGACATCACTGCACAGGTTCGGGTAGTTCCGTACCTGCTCGGATTTCTCCGGTTGTTCACGTGACCACTGACCTCCTCCCCCGCTCCCCGTTGTTTGTTTTTCTCGCATCTCCAATTTCAATTTTCAATATGTCGGCCGTCTGCCTGTCAACACTGTCAATGCAGTAAATTAAAATAATCAGTGTTCTTTGATAACCTGTGTTTATCTTTCAACTTGGTAATAAATTTTCGTGATGTGGCGTATGTAGGTTAGAAAGCTGTGATTGTTACTCTTTGTTGAAACTTAATGCCAAAAGTATTTGTGTAAATTATAGGCTAAACTTGGTGAAATAAAATTAGGTAGGCCTAGCCCAATCGGTATCAAAAATGCCGTCCGAAGTTACTGAGTGCGCTACACTTATAACCAAATATTTAGTACTCAAAGACGTAAGTTGGTAGATATAAAGTAACTAACTTAGACATACAGTACAGTAATTCATCCGCATAATTTTCTTTAGGGCCTAACTTAATAGACCTAAGGCCTTTACCCAGAAAGATTTTCTTAGGCTAAAATCTTAAAGTGGGCAAGACAATTGATTGTTAAGTTATCTAAGTACAATGGTGACTTGCTGTAGTTTGATATAAAGTTTCAGTTTATAAGTGACATTTAAAGCTCAGTTTACTTGTTAAGTACACTTCCATATCTGTTGGCACAAACAACGGAATGAATAATATTGATTATTCGGTTGTTTAATTCGATATATCGTTTGGTTAGTTAGGTTAGGTTAACCTTACCTAACTAACCAAACGATATATCGAATAATCTACTTTTGGGTAACTTACACTTCCAGATCTGTTGGCACAAACAACCGAATGAGTAATATTGATTATTCGGTTGTTTAATTCGATATACCATATATAGGTTAGGTTAACCTTACCTAACTAACCAAACGATATATCGATCGATATTTTCATTCGATTGTTTGTGCCAACAGATATGGAAGTGTACCCCTTTTTAATTCTTGTATTTTACTTGAGTAAAGTGTAAGTGACCTCCGCACGTAAGCTTAGGCCTAGTCGAACCCCCTAACTTACATTTATAAGTAATCCAACCATGTGATGTGTGCATAGTAGGTTATTGCTTTACACAAATGATGACCCATGTTAAACTTGTAACTTAATTAACATATTGTGTCTATTGTTGCAGGGCAGTGAAAATGCGACGGCCGGCCGGGTGTCCTCATCGAGGAGTCGCACCTCCGATGAACCTCACATCGGAAAATACAAACTCCTCAAGACCATTGGCAAAGGTAACTTTGCCAAGGTCAAACTGGCCAAACATGTTCCCACGGGTAAAGAGGTGAGTTGATATTTTGATTATTTATAAATTTTAGTTGTGCTTTCCTAGCTACCTGACATATTTGCAAGATTGTGAATAATGCTTTCAGTGTTGTCCAGGCTCTGGGTTTTCCTTGCCAAATTTGGCCGCTAGGAAAACTGCTGTACTTAGACCCACTTGTGGGTTCAGTTGATGGGAAAAATTGCATTTATGCAATCGTATTCAGTAGCCAAATTTTGGCAGCAATGAATTCCCACCTTTACACCCTTTGCCGAACGTATTTCCGCATTTAGAAGGCTACCAGTTGGCATTTAAGATTGCAATTTTGTAATCTAAGTTAGCCTATTTTATTTTTTCTCACACAAATTAAGGAACGGTCATTAATATTGTCTTAAAAGTGTGCCCCCGTATCAGGTCTAAGTGTTTTGTCATGTCCCAATAGGCTAAGCCTACTAATGATTTAAATGCAAACTGTTCAGCCAAGCTTTATAATCGAACTAGCTGTAACCCACGGGCTTCGCCCCCTTTGATTTCCTGCATAGCCTGTCTGCCACAATTTTCTTTTCTTCAATTGGCATTCTTTTGGTTAGTTGGCCTAATAACGTCAATTATATTTACATGAGAAAATGCAGAGTTTCTAATAACGTTCAAATAGTGGTGTTGTTCAGATGGTTTTTCGTTTAACTTAACTGTGAATAATAGCCTAATTTAATACTAAAAATTTTAGTAAAGGTTTCTTGGATGTAGTCATATTCTTTTTAGAGCTAACTATTTTTTAGAGCTAGGATACCGGTACTAATAAAAATAAAACAAATTATTAGTATCCGGAAGCTCTGTTGTACAAATAAATGGCAACAGAAAAAATGTTAAAAAAAATTTTGAATTAAAAATTGCCATGTTATTCTTACTAGAGAGAGGCCTACTATTAATATTTTACCAAAAACATCCCTTATATCCCCCTGTAGCTGCAAACCTAGGTACCTATTCATTAAATCTGATTCAGTGAATAAGGAATAAATCTGAAATTTTTTAGGAAATATTTTAGTGCAAATCCCATGAGGCTAATTGGAATTCATACTCTGCAGGTTTGCTGCATCGCAGGTATTTACATTGTGTTAAAAGTTTGTTAAAGATCTGGATCCGTTTGGTTAACTTGATTCTGAGCAAGTTAACTTTGTAGCGTTAGATGGAGTTGCTTTAACTTGAGTTATGAATGAGTGACCCGTCACAACTTGTCTTGTCCCATCAATAACTGATTCTACCTTGTTGAGTTTGTGGGAGAGATCATGCTTAACAATCAGACGACTGTCACAACGGGAGACAATGTATGTTCTGGATGTCGATGAAGCTGAGATCTGGGTAGTTTGTCTGAGCAATCAAGTATCAAATATCATCCATCTTGCGTAACCTCCCAACCGACTGCTTGTTCCAATAAAACACTCCAGAACAAGATTAATCTACTTGTTGACAACCTCTCCAATTCTCGTCGTCAATCCGCATTGACCTGGATTATTTTGCAAACAGCTGGTCATTTAATATAAAAGAACATTTTTTCCTTGTAGCCTATATGTAGTAATTTTCTGAAGGTAGTTGTAAAATTGTGTAAATTTGCCCACAATCGGAAACCAATGACTTGTGTTAATTTAGTGAACTTGGTATTGGGTTAAGCTTAGTCAAGGTTTGTATGTATCAGCGAAACGTCAATAATCCTGATTAATTGGGACCGGACCCTATCCGGATTATCAAATTATCAAATTACCGTGAAAAAGTGCTATCACACACGATTTGAGCAACACTCGTCAGTCTTTAAAAATGTATATTTTCTATTATAGGTACAGTAAAGGTTCTAAAATAGAGATGAATTCAAAACATTTTCTATGTTCAATGACTGATAGTATTTAATTTATAGCAAAGTGTGTTCAGTGCCCAATAAAAAATCAGACACTACATATTTAAGCTTTAAAAAAATTTTGATTGGCTTTTTAACAGTGGTAGTGGTTACTTTTGCAGCTGACTGTACAAAACTCTTGCTATGCTAAACAATTTGAATTTAGGCCTACTTAAAAATTATTGACGTTCTCGTTCTACGTTCTACTGTAATGTGGAGTGTTTCTTTTTAACCTAATCAAAAAGGACCATTAAACACTCTTTATTTAGGATTGTTTTTCATTTTCAAGGGTGAAGAGTACCGGTAATTAAGACTTTCAGGACACAATCTTTTGTCCCAATACGTTTAGGAAGTTGTCTTGATAAATTTAGTTTTCCACTCAAATATAATAGGCCTAGGGAATTTATTGTTGTGTTTATTACTTAATATTATGACTGATTCTTATACAGAGTGGTAATAAAGTCCGAAGACAGTTAAATATTAAAAAAATAATGTAGATAGAGCTACAATACTTGGTACAAAGTTACAGAGCATAAAACTTTATTTTAACACATATTCAGTGATCCAATAACTCTTCAGGGGGACGGCCCACAAGGAGTCGGTCAAAAATCTTAAATGGAAGCATAGGTCAATATGCACATCAAATGAAAGGTACTTTTTAGTAGAATACAATGCCGCAAACCGCACTTCAAAAGGTTGATCCTGCGCAAAATGGCAGCCGTTCAAAAATTTCTTGAATCTGCCATTTTGTAGCTTTGAACGACATTTTTTACTCAGGTGTTCTTTTGAGCTTGAATTTACGGCATTTTAATCTACTATTGAAGACCTTTGAACTTGATGTGCATATCGACCTATGCTTACGTTAACAATTTCTTCCGATTCCTGAGGAGTAGGCCTAAGCGTATGATAGCAATGCAAAGTAAAAGAATCTTTGAACAACTGTCATTCTTGGCTCGGTTGTCCGTTTGAGTTCAAATTTGCGGCAGTATATTCTGCTAGTCAAGACCTTTAATTTGATGTACATGTCAACCTCAGCTTCTATTTAAGATTTCATCCTGACTCCTTGCAGGAGTCAGGAGTGTGTTCTTAAGTCCCCATGATATGACAGAAAATTTATATTTCCTAAAAAAAGTAGATTTTTAGGTGTTGTGTTGACGTACCAAATCTTATTGGTTTATCTGTTGTCGTTTCGAAAATTGTATTTAACTGTCTTCGGACTTTATTACCACCCTGTATAACTGGACTTCTATTTTGTAGGTATATTGCTCTTTCCTGAAAAAATTATAATTTAAATCCTAATTCTAATTTTCTGTTATGCATTTCAGGTAGCAATCAAAATAATAGACAAGACACAATTAAATCCTGGAAGTTTACAAAAGGTAAGTTTCATATACCATTTCATATTTTACTTATTTTATTAAATTTCTTTGCAACATAGTAATTATTTTGTTAAATAAAGTTTGTAAACAATTTGAATGGAGAAAAAAATGGCAGAAACAAGATAAATAGTTTGAGTTGATAGAAAATTAACAGAACATGGACAATTATAAGGAAGTAGACATTCCATGTTTCCACTTAACTACAATATATGAACTGTTCATGACAGAATTGCAAAATTATTATTCATTTTAAATTTTTGGTCAAAAATATGTGTAGGCTTACAATGAAATTTTACTTCTTGCTGTCCTGAATAAAAATATAGGTACTTGATGTTGTGGAAATGTTTACATTAGGCTACTTTATTAGTTAATTGGTATCAAATTGGGTTGCCCTAAAACCAGTTAGTTTGTTTTAGAACGTATAAGGCCTATGTTAAAAATGTGAAAGTTTTAAAATTGAACTTTGTTTATAAATTGTAATTTTTTTTTTACTAAAACTAACACTCATCTGAAACATTTGAAAAAGATCCTAGTTGCATCAAAAACAGGAAGTTGTGAGTGGTGACAGTCATTTTGAGAAAATGTTTTCTCAAGTAAGCAGTTCCCACTTCTTAGATGCATTAAGGAAGTATGCAAATTTATCCTACTTTCTGGATAGGGCCTAGTCATCATACTTTGACCTCATAAATCAAGTCATAGAAGTTAGCAAAAAAGGTTGCTCTATCTATTTACATAGTTAATCCATTTCGGAAAGCATACAACAATGATTTGCTTTTATACTAACCACAATAGGCTAGAATTTATTCTTATGTCTGTTTTTAATGTTTCAGTTATTTAGAGAAGTTAGGATAATGAAGATGCTAGATCATCCAAACATAGGTAAGTTGATGACAAATAGAATAATTATTGTTAAGGACAGTAGGCCTATTACCTAAGGGATGTAAACATTTCAAGGATTTTTAAAAATATTTGACTTTGGGGACAACACAGACACAGACAATCGTGATATAGTGTTTTACTAAAGAAAACGTCTTTATGTCAGTAAACACTAATTGAACAGTTGAGATTTATTTAATTGTTAGCTGTTGGTTTTATACTCTTGGTAACGGGTTAGCCAAACTCTAGTATTTGAACTAGTTGCAATCGTTACCAGAGTTCTGTTGTGAGGAGGTGTAAAAAGTATGAAATGAAAAATAACTTTATTATTAACTTTAATAGCTTAGTTTAGGCCTATATTTGTTGAATTTCATATACCCTAATACAAAAATCATGAGTTTAATAGCTTTTATGTTATTGTTATTCAGTTTTTATGTGGGATGTCAAAAATGATAAAATTATTAAAGTGTTGTAACTTATGCAAAGAAAATCTTAAGTAGCAAGAACCCAATTTGTACTTGGCAGGAGGAATTTGTCTTCAAATCACTTTTGGCTTATTTGACGAGGCTAATTCTTGCATAATGGTAGGAAACTGCTAGGAGTGGCTGAAGTGGTCCTTGTGTTGGTCTAAAATTTGAACTAGCTCGTTTTGCAGACTTTGAGAGATTGATGGAGACTTTTTTTGACAGCCCTTGAAATTAAACAGTGAAGTTGAAAAATGTATATTACACATTACAATTCCCATTTACATTTCTTACTTTAAAAAATTCAATGCAAATGATGTTTTGAATAGACAGATTTCCAGGATTACCAGTATTGTGTTGTGTTACAGTCAAGTTATTCCAAGTGATAGAGACAGATAAGACATTGTACCTGGTGATGGAGTATGCTAGTGGAGGAGAGGTGTTTGACTACCTCGTACTACACGGCAGGATGAAGGAGAAAGAGGCTCGGGCCAAGTTTAGACAGGTCAGTGCCGTAAAACACTTCTCAGCCTAAAAGTGTCAGGTTGCTTGGATTTTCCTGCTGAATTCAGCAAATATTGTACCCTGTGTCTAGCTGTGAGTCAAGTGACTTTAAAGGGCAGTCAGTATCTCACCTCACATGTAATGACCATTGATCTCTATACTATAAATGCATCACGCACTGTAATGCTCAGAAGTAGGCTCATATTGGTCGGTCGCCACCTAGTGGTGAACCGTCCTGCCTCAGCCATACACATAACATAGGGCTACCATGGTTTCATTGATAACAGTTTTCATATGTTTTCACATAACATATTAATACTTCTGCGGTTTCATGCAGATTACAACTTTGTAAATTATATGAAAATCAAGCTACTGTGCTCAAAGATGCAGCGTCTTTTGTGAGTGTGAGCTTGGAAACGCCATAAGATGTAATGTGTAGAGAGCAACAGTTCATAGGTTAAGAGAGCCGAGTGGCCGGACCGAGAACGCAACCCAGAGCGTGCAATCCAGTTGAAATAGAGATCAATGGTAATATTGTGTTAGAGCGTAAAATTCAAATTTAAACTTTTATAATAATTTATATTCATTTTCAGATAAGCTATTGCCTGGTTGTGGGACATGAGTTTATCTGGAATACGTAGGGTCTTACACCAGATTTCAAGAATGCTTTAAATAGAGAACCGTGAATACTATATTGTAAAAAACTGACGTTTTGTTCTAACCAAATAGATATCGCCTCTAGGAAAACGCCCATGCCAAGAAACACATTTTTTTTTTACTATGCCAGTGGTATTTTTAAGGAGCTATGAAGGAAATGAACAAACCCTTTTTGAGAAAGCGGTCCAAACCCATATGATTTTTGGATGTGCCGGTAATCAAATCCATTCCCCTCGCACTTAATTCTGAGTCACTTACCATAAGGCTAGCAACACAAATTTCCCAATCATGACACACTATCTCAGAACAAGGACTGGAATTATTCCTTTGGTAGACCTTGCATGGAAATAAATTAACTTTAGGGTTTAGGTTATTAATAATAACGAGCTGTTGGCCCGTCCTATGTACGGGAATCGAGTCCATTAAAACTGTATATAGTGTGTCTATTACTAATTCAGGCATAGTTTAATCAGTTCAAAATTGATAGTAAAGAAAAAGCTTCCAAGATGAGTTAAAACACGTAATCATTGTTATTTCCCCAGCCTTTCCTCAAAAAGTCGAATAGTAAAATAATTTTCATAGGCTTTCTTTTGAAGATTAGTGAGCTTCGATTCGTATACAGCAATGGTTATAGAATCTTACTTATTTCCTATAATCAATGACAAAATCTCAGAGTAAATAAACTAACCTCATAAATCTATAGAATATTTTTTATTCAACCAGCTGTTAGTTATAATAAATTATATTTCACTAAAACATACTAAAAATTTGAAAGATTGCTCAAAAAAATAAATTAGAACATCTATCATTTTACTATGTATATTTAAATAAACTCTCATCCTCTTACCGATTAGAATGTTGTAGCCCTTTAAATTCTGAAAAAATGGTACAAATCCCATTTCTATAAAAATTACGGTTCAAAAGTTATGGTAAATTATGTTATTTTCTCCATAAAAAACCCCATAAAATAACAAAAAATAGGATTTGAGAAAAAAATCCGGTTTTTATTCAACATAGTATGTTATGGTCCTTACAATTTTGATATTTTTTTCAATTTTATAGAAATTTTGATTTTTTAATGGGGATTTTCCCATAAAACCCCATAAAATAACGGAAAAATTGGATTTTCCCAAAAACGGCCATCACGATTTTGATAAAAATTTAGTATTTTATAGTCCTTTATATTCTGAACAAAATGGTACAAATCCCATTTCTGTAAAAATTACGGTTCAAAAGTTATTGTAAATGATGTTTTTTTCCCATAAAAAGCCCATGAAATAACGGAAAAATAGGGTTTTCCCAAAAACGGTCCGAAATATTTTGATAAAAATTTAGTATGTTGTAGTCCATTAAATTCTGATCAAAATTGTACTAATCCCATTTCCGTATATTTACTCTCACCGCTTACACATGATAAAGGTTGTTGACAAACTTATGGGAGAAAGTATGTGTCAGAATGCTGATACCGTTTATTTTACAGATTGTATCTGCTGTTCAGTATTGTCATCAAAAGAAAATCATTCACAGAGACCTTAAGGTGGGTGCTTATTTTTAAACCTTTGAAACATTTAGTTATATTAATTAATTGAAGTGTAGAAATTGTATCCCACCAGAGAAAAGGTTTTAATGTGTTGCTAGTAAATATCATGTAATAAGTTGTGCTTAATGCCAACTTTTTTGTATAGTCACCAATAATTGTGTGTAAAATAAATATATGTCAAATTGTAATTAAAACATAAGTAATGGTAAACACATTGACTGGCTTTCAGTCATGTCATTGAGACTGAACTAATCACCCAGATTGATCCCAGTTTTTTAAGTGTTAAATTATCTTAGCAAATTAATGTTTCATGCACAAAAAAGCAAGTTACACTTAAATTTTCTATTACTTCCATTACTACTTAAACTTGTTTTGACTAAGTTGGGATGCGATCTCGCATTTCCCACTCCTAATGTATCTGTAAGAACATAAACAGAAACATGATGTATTGATCTATTTTCTTTCTATGTTTATTGGCTATATTCTATGTAATAACTGACACTTTGCTCAATAAAAACAAAAATGTAATTAATTTGTATGATATTTATTTTTAGGCTGAGAATCTATTACTAGACAGTGAAATGAACATCAAAATTGCTGACTTTGGCTTCAGCAATGAGTTCACTCCTGGAAATAAGTTAGATACCTTCTGTGGGAGTCCGCCTTACGCCGCCCCTGAACTCTTCCAAGGTGCGTTGCCAAACTTGGGCTGGAATCTGTTCTTTCTCAGAGTGTAAACATGTTCAACTGCAAAAAAAACACAAGTACAATGGTGATAATATTTATAATTTTATGTTAACAAATAAAAAGAGCTCTGTTTTGATCATCTCTAAAACATATAAGCTTTTTTTCCGACACTTGATAAAAAAAGGTTTGAACCAACACATGAAAATTAACCACTTTGGGGTAGTTTGGAATTTTATAAATAATATTGTTTTTACATCTGTTTTGATTATAATTTATCTATGCTATAGTATGGTTTGTTTTTTAATTAGTTAGTTTAAGACCCCTTTACCCTTTTAAAAATGTATTAAATCTTTTCTCAAATAAAAACATAAACAAGATTCCCTTGTGAATACTCTGTTGTTCATTTTACTACGTTTTGCACATTGCAGGTAAAAAGTACGATGGGCCTGAAGTGGACGTTTGGTCGCTCGGAGTCATTTTATATACCTTGGTGAGTGGATCGTTACCATTCGATGGCTCGACGTTACGAGAACTAAGGGAACGGGTTCTCAGAGGGAAGTATAGAATCCCCTTCTACATGTCAACCGATTGTGAAAACCTGCTCAAGAAATTCCTCGTGTTAAACCCAGCGAAAAGAGCGTCACTAGAGGTGAGGTCGCATCTCAGATATTTGCTTTTATACTCTAGCGATATTCGTATCACATGGGTCTGCTAACCCATGATTTAATCAGGACGTTACTTCTTACTAAAGCTTTCTAACATTGGTAAGTGGGATTTGACTCACTTCTGAACTCTTTGTATTTTAGTCTTTTTAATTTATTCGTTTTAGTTTCATATCTATCTTGTTTGTTGTTTGAGCCATTATGTAGATTTGCATAGCACTTCATCTTCTGTATGCTTTTGATGTAATCGAGCATTAATCATGTTTATCTGGTTTGAAACGGTGGTCAAATGTCAATTGGATAGTTCTAGATAGTACATCTATGCTTTTAACAATATAAATTATTTAGTTAAATAATGTACCTACTAACAGTAGCTTCTCGGCTGAAGTTGAAGCATTAGTAAGCTATATAACTTGTAAAGCCTATTGTAACCTTAACAGATGCCAGTTAAATACACAAATTCCAATAACCCTGAATAAAAGAGCTTCATGGCTTTTATTTCCTTTGGTCCTAATTATCTACACTAACTTAAGTAACCAAACAGTATTTAGATTTCTTTTTAAACAACAGTTTGATTTGCAAATAATAAAAGAAAGAGGGATAAAAGACATACAAACTATTTAAGTAAATGTTCTAGTAATGAATTAGTCGCAAAGAAAAGTATTAAACATAATAGGCTACACAGTAAATTTATTGAAATTGTTAAGTTTTCCCCTAATGTTAACTTTATATGCCTCAAACATTGCCAAACATGACTAAACTCGAGATAGTAAATCAATTTATTAAAGTTAGGTAACACACAAAAAACACTTTTTATTGGGGATGTTTTGTAATGATAAACAACAGTTAAAATTAATACTATTCAACCTATTTACATTTCAATTTTCTTGCATGTTGCACTAAGAATATGTCATTCTCTTCCAAATGCACTCATTATGAAATTTTTAGATTCATGTTTTAACTGTACATGATGTCATGAGTGGTAGCACATTATATTATGCTAATGTTTCACTATAGTTGCTTCTTAGTTTGAATGCTTTGACGGGACTCAGGTGTTTGGCGATATTTGTATGAAAGCACAGCTAAAACAATGGCATTGCTCAAAACCTTGATAATGTTTCTTGGTTAAATATGTGGTGAAAAAAAGGCCAACTACTGGAGAAGACTGCTTAAATATGGACAGGGGTTTGTAGCCAGAACCTTTTTTGTAACCTTTTTTACTTTTGATTGGGTCTTGCTAAGTAAAAAATATTGATTTCAGTTCTCGGTCCAATATGAGGGCCTGCCAAAATCATTACTTTGGAGAATTTTGATTGAAATTATCACACTCCAATAATCGGTTCCTCAAAAATTGTACATAACATTCTACCGTTGTCGCATTGAAACCAAAACCACCGTAACTTGCAGTCGCAGTGAAATGATGCTATATTATGTGGAATATATTCCACTGTTGTTCCCCATGGTTGCAGAGACATTATCATTTTCTCTACGATCCAAGTCAGTCGGCTACGATAATGTGAACATCTGTGGTCGCCGTGAAATCATGGATGCCTCCTGCAGTTGTGATGAAATCGTGAGCGTCTCCTGCGATTGCGGCAAAACTGAGAACTAATTACGTCTTCTGCAGTCAATCACGATCCCTAGAGATCATAGCTGTTTGCGATGGTTTTAAGCAATGCCGTTGTCACAAATGAACCAAACGCTTGAGCCGCGGTGGCAGGTGTTTGGTGTATGACATGGCAGACTAAGGCAGGACAAGGAGTAAGAAAAGTCTGTACATTGCAGGGCTCGGCTTACAGCGCCCCACAGAAACCTGGCGAAACTACGCAGGAACCATATGTAAAGTATCAGACCTAAAGTTTTTCTTAAGGTTAAGAACCCGTCACACTTGCTTGCAAAAGGGTTGAAAAGTGTGGGGTTGGAACAGTTTGTGTAGACTTAAAAATTGTAAAAAATAAAAAAAAAACAGATTCACATTCATTACTCACATTGTCGGATTTCTTATATCAGTTATTTTTCTCTTGCGTGTTATAAAATAAGCTTTTTGCTGTACTATTTGCTGAATGTTTTACCATGGTCGTACTTTCTGACAAAATCCCCATAAATTGTGAAGTTTTGGACATTGTGAAGTTTTAATGTTCATAGGATCTCGGTATTTTAATAAACTCATTATAGTCTCTAAACTTATTACTAAATGGTGTGGTGTAATCTGTATAACAAAAAATAGCTGAAAAGTAATAGACATCCCATCGATTAGAACCTGTTGTAACCAGTTTTTTCTCAACAAGAAACATACAGTAAACTCACTTTTTATGCAAAGCCATAATAATAATCTCAAATCAATTGGAAAAATAGTTTGCCATCGGGTAATGTGCCAAGGCGATGACAGTAATGAAAATAGTGTTAAAACAACTGTCCTAGATGTGTTATCACTTTCTGTAGTGTTTTAATTTTTACTCTAATATTATTTGAACCTAAATAGCTTTTAAATTCCAATCATGGATTACCGAAAAAATAGCTATCCAAAACAGCCTCGCGCCATTTATTGGGTTAATCAGGGATTTACTGTGAATGAACAGTGTTTTACTATTTGAACAGTATCACTTTCTGTAGTGTTTTAATTTTTACTCTAATATTGGTTACAACTTTAACTCTGGAATGGAATGTCTACTTGTCGTGATTGGTTATGTGCATGTTAGTTTCTAACTGTTTGCTGTTGAAAAAGTAAACCTTGCCAGACTAGTAGTTAGTTTAGTTTAAATTTGTTTTCCGAATTGAATTGTGTAAATACATGATTGAACTCTTGTTTGTGTACAAATTAATCAAGATTATACTTTGTAGTTGGTATGAATAAGGTGCTTCTCTTGCTTTATTAGCTTTATCACTCGTTATCAATCTAGTTTATCATGTAACCGTAAAACTTTTCCAGGTCTCAGAAAGTCATAATGGTTAAAATTTGTAATACAAGTTATGGCCTACTATGTATAATGTTTACATGTTTTTTGAATTATGTTTTATACCGTTTGTGTATAGGCCTATGAAGATAGCCAATGGTAGTTAAGTCCCTGCTTAGTATCCAGTGACATGTTTAAATTTTCCTGGGTCTTTGTATTCAATTGTATGGTGGGATAACAGACTCAACTAAGTTAATTAAGTCCATCCTGTTAAGTCTCACAATATCACAACCAACTTTAAATAGCCTCCCCATTTTGCTGTCATTTATAATTTGTAATAGATTATCGCTTATTCATGTCTCTTCACTATATTTACTTCATCTATGAATTAAATTACAACTAGTTACTATGTCAAGATCTAAATTTCACTGTTCTTCTGCTTACATGTTAACAAAAATCAAGCGTTACAAGTCTTGTGAGTTTCTCATAGTTAAGGTATGCATAAGGCTGGTCTTCATCACTGGTTTGGTTTCAGAACATAATGAAAGACAAGTGGATGAATATGGGTTATGAGGAAGACGAATTAAAACCTTACGTTGAACCTGATTCTGACTTCAAGGATCTTAAAAGGATAGGTGAGTTTGTCTAGTCTTATTATTGTTAGAAACTTGTCACTGATTGTATGCATAAACAATGATAAGTAGATATATTTTCAAACTGAGTTCAGGTCTTTTAACTAAACTATACAGTAGAATTTCAATAGTTCCACACTCTAGATCGAGACTCAATATTTCGACACTGTGTTAATCGTCACTCCTATATTTCGACACAGTCTATGGTAACGGCCAAAGAAGGGTTCGTTGAGGTGCGTGACCGTCCATCACATAGGTGGGTCGAGTCAGTTCGCTTGAGACTTTAAGGGGGAATTACAATTCACTTTGGTTTTCATTCAAAATCTTAGTGTTTATCGTTAGTGTTAACCCATTGGGGAAGGAGTTAACGTGCTACCTGCAGGACCCTCGGGCAGCAATTAATTTTACCGAATTTGTAGACTTTTACTCCATGAGTTATAGAAATAAACCTTAGAGGATAAATTAATAATTCTTTTACCATTTTTTTTACAATAAAATTGTCTACAAAAAAGTGGTCATTTCATAATCAAAGTGTAAAATAAAAAAATAAAATTATAAAAATCATAAACAATAAAAATTGTTAAACAATTTTAAAATAAACTTGCTTTACAAATCCCAAGATCAATCCAGACACCAAATGACACTATTATTGTAAAGTTCAATTGATTCCCTACGTAGAAAAATCACAAGTTGTTTACTTTTTAAGTAATTACATAGAAAAAAATGTTTGTTTTACCTTAAACGCAGCTGATTATGGGTGAAATCAGATTTCCTTGGCAACACAAACTTGTTTGTTATTCGCAAAAATAAATGAGTAAATATGTAAAACAAGAAAGAAGATATTTATAAACATTAAGAGGCCTAAAATGTTAATTGAGTTTTTTTTCATAAGAATTCGTACATCTAGGCCTACAATGAATGTTTGATATTGCTTGAGTTATAGACTCAAAGTCGTCTTCAATATTGTCATCATCAATATAATTTAAATTACTTAAAGAATTACATAAAAGTCATGGAGTTTGTCACATCATTGGAAAAGAGATCATAACCCATTTTGAACAACTCACTACGCACGGACAGCATACAAACAACAAAACCATAACATAGGTTAAACATTTTTGCCATTTGCAAACTCACGACAGCTGTTTCAGTTCAGTCGGAGAGAAACAACATAATTATAACGATAAAAATACATCTCTAAACGGCCGTCTCCAATAGTCACCACGAAGCCCTGAATTAGCTGAACAGTTAGTATAAGTAAGCAAAGTATCGAGAATCGGAATCGGCCCATCCCTTTTAAAAATGGCAGAAACAAGCAAAAAGTGTTTAGTTAAAATGTAAATTAAATTAAAAGATCTTGTGTTTTAAATACTCCAGGTGTTTGAATGTTCATTATACTCCTTATAGTTCAACCCCTGCTTAGTCCACAAAGTGTCTAACTATCAAAGTTCTACTATATTTTTGTTTGTAGTTCCAAAACTATCATTTGGTAAATTAGTTACAATAAAAAGAGTATAGACCTGACTTTGTTAATACTTCAAAGTCACTGTAAGATGAGCCAAGCTCTGTTGTTATTTGTTGATCTCTTTCTGGTCATTTGTTCGCTAAACTGAAAGAATGAGTATTCTTGAGTGTGGCAGATTGCGTGAAAATATAATAATAATATCTATGGTTCTTACCGTCAACGCAATCAGGGGTAATATTCCACTACGGCCGTTTCGGAGATGACTCCATCGTCAGGTGCGTAGTGGTACACTAAACTATAGTCTTGTCACATTTAACACAAACTTTCTTCATTTGCATTGCGTCAGGGGTTGAATAAATAATACACATATAAGCACAGGACGGACACACGAATACACGAAAACATGAATACACAAAAACATTTAGAGCGTGTGCACGGCTTGAAAACTGACGACCGACCAAATATAGTTCAGTGTATCACTACGCACCTGACGATGGTGTCATCTCCGAAACGGCCGTAGTTTAATATTACCCCTGATTGCATTGACGGTATGAACCATAGATATTATTGTTATGAAAGAACGAGTTTTTGGAGATTTATTAGACCAGTAAAATTCACCAGAATTTAGCCACTTGTCTGTGAAGGTAAACGTTTGCATTGGAGGAAAAATACACAAGATATTATTATCCAGCTTTGTTTCTCTATATATTTCTGAACCTTTTCTGTTCTTGCAAATTCACGATGTACTTTGTTCATTAGCAAATTTTTTTCTTACATTAAAACTTTTTATTTAATCTGAGTGCCCAGAGTTATTTGTAGTAATTACAGGTTGTCCTGTTGTAGAAGCCCTAGTTGGAATGGGTTACAGTAGAACAGAAATTGAGGACAGCTTAGCGCAAGCTAAGTATGATGATGTCTTTGCAACGTACCTGCTACTCGGACGAAAGTCTACCGATGTAAGTAAACGTATTAATGTTTTTATTGTTATTTTATTAATTTATTTAAAAAAAATCATTGCTCACATGAAATCTGGGTCTGGATCAGATAAGAGCGGTTTAAAGAGTTGGAAAGAACATGGATCCTTTAGATCCTATAGAATGAATCCCATAGAACATGAATCGATTGACCCCTTATTTTTTAGATTGGACGAATATTAACTGAGATACTGTATGGCTTCTTTAGTGATATGTGACCGCATCCCTCGGCATGCACTGCAACTAACCTCCAGCGGTCACGTATCACTAAAGAAGCCATATCTCAGTTAATATTCGTCACATCTAAAAAATAAGGGGTCAATCGATTTGTAATTAAATTGCTTTAAAAAAGTTATTGCTGTAAAATGTTTGTAAAATCAACGGTTTTTGAGTTATTTAAGAAACAAAATTGTATTTTGTTTTATGAATTTGAAAAATTTTCATAATTCTTTGGTAGCTTTGTCTAGTTGTCATAAATGTTTGTGCAAATTTTCAATCTTGTATATTAAACTATTCTTTAGAAAAAAAATTAATATGTGAAAAAACAAAATGGCGGCTGTATAAGTAATTAAGGACAATTTAAATATGATATGTGATATGTTTCTTACTCAGCAACAATGCCCTAAAATTTTGGTAGAAAGTTCCGGGACACTCTGTATTTCCAATATTTTGGGTAGTTGAAATATGGAATCTTTATGCCTAATGTTTTATGGGTGACGTTACAGCCGGAGAGTGATGGGTCAAGGTCAGGAAGTTCACTGTCACTGAGGGGTATGACACCAGGCACAGGCACGCCAGCCACCACGACCAATGCTCAGTCTCCCAGCCATCGGGGTGTACACCGATCCATCAGTGCTACCAACGCCAAGCCTAGCCGTCGCGCCAGTAGCGGTGGAGAGACCCTGCGTGAGTCGACTACGCCGGCCAACGGGGGTGCGCACTTACCCTTCCCCCTCCCACCTCACACTGGCTGATGCAGAGATGGAATTGTGACGATGGGATTAATTTTTACCTAAGCCAAAAAAATGTACAGTACAATCTTGTTAAGTCAAATCAGACGGGACCACAGGCAATCTAATATAACAATATTTTAAAAGAGTAGAAATCAGTCAAAACTGAAATGTATACTTAAATTCCCTGTTTGGGCACGAGTGAACTCTGGAGATGAACTCAGCAATTCCCCAAGTCGCTACTGTTTCTTTTAGCACACCGGGGCGTATTACAGCAAGCCTATACGGCTGAGAAATTCCAGATATATACGTAGATTTCCAAAAATAAAGCTACAAACTTACCGGTCAAAGAAAAACAAACTATTAACTTTAAAAATTTCAGGAAATTAAATTAAATCTTACTCAGAAAATGAAATAATTTTACTAAACTAAAATTGTGTCTTAAGTTTTTTTTTTATTTTTATTTTTTCTTATTTAATATACAAGTTTATTACAGTTTTCATTGCAATATGGAAAAGAAATTACAATAATCTTCTTAAGCAAAATTTTCAAAATATGATCGCAAATTATCACGTTGTTGAGCCTGTGGTCCAATCACTAGGTTTGTACCAATATTTGACAAAATTACCAATTTCAAGCCCCGTGGTTCCACATTTTTTGTAATGAACCATTTAACACTATTCATTATAATTTCAAGTTCAATAATCCCATGAAAATAAAATTTTGAAAATACATTTTTTGACCAAACCGGGCCTACATAACGAGGTTTTACTGTATTAATTTTGGTCAATGTTCAAATTATGAAAGTAATTTTCTTTGTTTTAAACTGAATACACCACCTCAAGATTCCGCTCTGCATTTAGCCGCCTCCCACAGAATACCACAGTATTTTAAGTTAGCAATGTTCTTTTTTGGAGAGATAACAAAAACTCTATAAAGTTTTAAACAAAACTAGCTTACCCTTTTCTGAAACGGCAATGGTAAACTTCTAATCTATTCTTCCTTCTGCTGGGCTTTTTACATCTTAAGCACATCTTGTGTTTACTCATTCTTGCTATTTTTAATTTAATTTAAACATAAAATAAATTTGGCTTTTTACACTTTCACTTTACTTATACAAATTTGTTGCCAAAACATAAATTTAGTAGAATCAACGTAAGTAACAAAAAATAAAAACTTTAAATTTTAAAAACCTTTTTTTTACTAAAAATGTCTCTATAGAAAGGTGTACTAGCTCAGTTTGACTAAAGACACAAACTCTTTCTCGGTGGTTCAAACCGGGCTGTGGTGAAAGGTTCCTGTTCCCTTCCTTTTATGAGCTTAGAATGAATGCTTCAGTAGATTTTGGCTTGATTAACACATACAATTGTCTTAACATTATTAGACTGACACCTTGGTTTTCTTTTCATTAACACTTTTCTTTTAATATTCAAATCCTTGTGAAGTTAAATTATCGTAGTAGTCAATAAATTTTAAAGAGGTAAGATATGAAATTTGTTTTAATACTTTAAGGCTTTTGTCAAAAGTTTTAAATTCTTAATTTTGTTGTGTCAGTCAGCCATTAATGGTATATTAATAATAAATTAAATATACTATACTTATAAAGTATGTGTAATCGGGCTTAAATCTTAATCAGCATTCAATTCTTACTTTTGTTCTATTTACGTCCCCGTTTTATTTTGTCTTGTATTGCACCATACCGTTGAACGATCATTTACTCATAATGTTGAATGTCGTTTATTTTAATGTTTACCTAGATATTGTACCTCACTTGTGTTAACGATTTTTCAGTTGCCTCTTGTCTTGTTGATGTGTAGTCCTCCATTTTGTTACGGTAAAAAGTGTATAATGTTACACCATGTTGTGAAAAATTGCCATTTTCATAGTTGAATTTATTACAAATTTATATTTACTGAACAAGACATGAACGAGGCATGTAAAACCCTAGCATGTCCATTGATCCTTTAGAGGAAAACTTAAAACTGACCGTAGCGTAGCATGACATTCTATATCCCTTGTAATGCAAATTATCTTGCACAAAAGTTGTATAAAGTTGTATAGGACTAGCGTTAATTTTATAAATATTATTTTTACTTTGCAACAAATTTCATTGGTTACAATCAAACATTTGGTGTTAAATGTTTGTCTGTGTACTCTATGTTATGTGTTTAAAACCGAAATTACTGAAATGGGGAAAGATTGGAATGTTGGAAAATTTGGGATTTGTTATAAAAATACTGATTCAAAAAATGTGTGTAAAGTAATGAACTTACAGAACCCGAAGCACTTGAAATTTGTTGGCTATAGTCATGCTTCCCCTAGATGCTTGTTGATATCTGATGTATATTTTTGTCTTGTGCATGTATTTGTTGACCTACTCCCGTCGTCCGTTGGTGTTTATTTTGCACAAGCAGAGCAGATTTTCCCTGCCTCCCCCATATGTTTTTGCACCAATTGTTTACATATTTTTGTGTAGTATAATCCTGAAATAATATTGTTTAAACATTTTTTCTTAGTTTATACAAACAGTTCTTCCCTCAAAAGGACGTCATCTTTATGTGATTACATTATTTATTTATTTTACTTATTGTTAAGTGATTCAAGTTAATTTGGAGTTGAAATTTGAGACAAACATTTTTTCCGATGCAGTGATTTTTACAGAGAAAACAAGCAGTTAAGCTTGCAAAGGAAATTCAAAAGCATGGAATAGTGATGTGTTTTGTGATGATTCGGTGAAAACGGATGCTTGAGTGGTCTCAAGAATCCAAGAAATCTGTGCTATGAAGAAACTACATTCTCTTGACTCCCAGTGTATGCTACTGTGCAGTGTGGTGATTTTTTTAAATGTTGTGATAGTTACATGCTTGTTATTGATTGAAATTACTAGTGAGACTGGTATGAAGTGATAACCAACATGGAATTCTATCATTAGTGTATTGTACTTTCATTCTAGCCTGAATGCCAGGACTTGATTATTTTTTGGTTTCAACAACATGGAAACATTCTGTAAGCTACTTAAACTTTCAGTATAACTAATGTATTATTGTCCTCATTTAAAAATAGTCATGAAAAACTACAAAATCAAAGGAAAACTAACAGAAATCAATATTGTTTCAATTAATGAATAGTTTGTATTAGCAAGATAGATAGTGAACTATTTTATTGGCCACTTTGGTTTATTTTGTATTTGTGTTAGGTGTTTGAAAGAATATGTTTATTTTATGTGCTGATGTCAGTTAAACCATGTCAGTCTATAATCATGTAAGTACTGTAGAAATACACATATTTTGTTAAGATGCCTTTGTCCATACGGTTGTTTTGTTAATGTTTCCATATCTAAAGTAGGCAATAAAAAAATTAAGTTTTAATTTATTTTAAACTATGACAATCGATTGTAAGGGGGGCACGGCAAATTACTCTTCTTAGCTTATTATTTTTGAATTGTGCGAAACCAATGGAACGGGAGTAGGTTTTGTCAAACCCTTACTTATTTGTTTTATTTTGTTCAGTGCAAAATAGACGGCTGCTTAGCCTACTAGGTGAGTTATATTTATTTTGTTGATTTTTATTGATAATTCATTAATTTTAAACAAAAAGTCAACTGAATTGAAAAAATATTAAGCATGACTTATTTTGCATTTACAGATTTTACATTAACTACAATAAAATAGTTTATAGATGTACTAACATTAACATGTGTTAAATCTAATTCTATGAATCAATTTAACCAATTTACTTATGCCAACCTTGGTACCGAAAAAAAATTCAATGTGAAAGTATTTTTTTTATTTAAGATTTTCAACAGTCACGAATTCTCTGTTTCATAAAATTTAAGTACGGTAGTAATTTATAAAATTAAAATTGCAGCAAACTCTTTATCAAGTAGAAGCTGCTTAATCATTTAGGGTGAGGCTTGTTATAACTCTATTGCAATATTTTCTCACCACATCAATCGATCATTTGGGAATTTGATCTTTTCTAGGTTGAAATTTGCTTGTTTAAACACTCGTTTGGCTTGTTCGGCAGTTATCATCATATATTTTTCCTACAGTTACCTAACAAAGTACATGTTCTCTCACTGATTTGAGAAAGCAAAGTGGCCAATTCGCTCATCCTCACTCTAATTACTTTGTCTCACTCCAGATTTGCAACGTGAAGGCACAAAATAGTGAGCGTGTAACATGCAGACAATGTCGTATGCGCGCGAAATACGTTGGCAGCACTGGTTGTAAATCAGTCAGCTGATTTATTAATGCTACTTTCACATTAAATGCCACAAGTTCACTTCTGTGTAAAAATATGTTACGTTTCTTTACCAATTTATTTGTTTTATGGTAACTGTAGGAAAAATATAATGTGCAACTCGAGTACAAAGTCCAATTGCCTCACTCGAGAAACCATTCCTTGAGTAAGGATTTCTCTCGAGTAAGGCAATTGCTCACTTTGTTCACTAGTTGCACAAATAACTATTGTATTTTGAGGAATTCTTGCATTGTCAGTCATGAATAGCACATTTCATTCAGTTATGAATGCAACTAATTCCATATTGTGGTTTAGAATAGAAAGAACTAACACAATTCACAATGTTCACAGTAACTCAACCTATATCGACCTTAGATTTTGCTCAAATGTATACATCGTAGAACTGAATTGAACAGTTAATTTTACTTTCTAAATCTCGCCTTATTGCTTAAAATCCTAGATTCATTGTATACATAAAAGTAGGTTAAGTCTTTTTATTTGAGGAATTTAGTCTTTTTCCCCGTTAGGTGATGTGATAACACAGATTTAAGAGTTGAAAGCTGTCCTCGTCTATTTTTGATATTTGTATTGTTTCAAACTCCCAAGAAGTTTTACTCCCAAGATGTCTTCTGTTTGGTGACCTGGTCAAATCACACTTGTCTTGTCTGCTTCACGCTTACCCCCACTCCTCCACTCACTAACCCTGGTGCATGATGGTAAAATTTCACCAATCCGACACTCGCTTCTTTCTAAATTGCTGCGGTTGTACTCAAAAAATTTATCCAAATCAGTCATATTAGCATGCTTTGTTCATCTTTGGTATTTTAAGATTTCTTTCTCGCACAAACTAATGCGTCTGAAGAGTTTGCTGTGGAATTATTTAATTAGAATTTGATCAATATTTTGGTTGGTTAATTCTTGACTATATTTTGCAGTGGCAGAATTTTTGGTTGTGTCAATAAAAAATGAGAATTGTTATTTTTATTTTTTATCGTGCTACTTATCTATCTAGTCTAGTGCCACTAGGCTTATTAACAGTTGGTACTTTTTTTACTAAAATTGCTCAATTTTAATTCTTAATACTCTTATCATTAACTTATCCCACTTAAAAATAATTGTCCTTTTTTAGATATACATGATTCAACTTAGGTTGTACTCACTCGTAAATCTGAACCATTTTTTTCTCGTAGCAATTAGCTCTTAAATGGTTCAATCCTTCTGTAGTATAAAACTATTCTAAAAACATTGAGGATTCAAAAATAAATATATTTTTTTAACCCTTACTGGACAGGTTATATGAACCAGGATGGTCAAAATTTATGAAATGGAAGAAATCTTTTTTAATTTCTTTGATTTTTGATATTCTAAATAAACAATCACAAATTACTTTTTCAAACGTGAATATTTGTTTGCAATTGAGACTGTTACCTGTCTGTGAATACAAAAATTACAAATGTATCCACAACCCATCTTTACAAATATAACACATGCCAATCACAAATTAAGACTGGTTACACGTTTATTTGACGAGATTTTATTGAAAAAAGGCCGACCTTGTATGGTAAATTTGAATCATATTTTTGACCTAGAAGAATATTTTCATAAACAAAATTACGTATTAAGTATTTCAAGAGTGGTATGCCACATACGAGATCACAATACTTATGCAGAGTACAGGAAAATAGTGCCATAGCAGCGCAAAACGGCTGGTTCCTGTATAATCACCTGCCTGTCTACGGAATTGGTGGAAATATCTGCTTCTTGTCTTCAACATAAAAAAATATTTTGTGGATATATCCGTCATGTCCAAGAAGGGTTAAAAACAATGATTTGTAATAGACAATAAACTGACCTCAATTCTCAATTATTCAATTATTTATATCACAAAACCTTTAATTCATTTCACTCTACAACCCTATGAGGTAAGGAACATTTTTTTGGTGGATATAAATCTAATCAAGCTCCACCTCTAAAATGGTTTCAAAATTTTTATCGCCAAAAATAATGTTTGTACAACTACCAAAATTCAACAATTTCCTCACCATGACATAGGTTATTGTACTAAGTTTGCTGACTGTTATGTGTGTAAAGGCGGAGTACCAGCGGGCGGCACTGCCAACACGACCAACCACAATCACAGTAGCGGCGGCGGCAACAGCACCACCGCGACTGCCAGCAACTTCAAGCGGCAAAACACCGTGGACTCGGCTACCATCAAGGAGAATACTGCGAGAATCAACTCTCGGGCTCCGGCCAAGACTGCCAACCTACCTGTGCTTGACACAAGTAAGCCACTGTAGTGATAGAACACATTATTGAAGGTGTCCTTTGGATCAGTTACTGAAAGTCTAAATTCCGGAAGGTCAAATTAGACCTTCGGCACACATTTTGCCCACTGATACTGTTTTAGACCTTGCGAGATTTAGACCTTGGGCTAGCAACCTATATTTTGTAAACAAATCTTTATGTCCCGGAAGGTCTAAAAATGTGAATCCCGGAAGGTCTATAAATAAGATGAAAGTTGTTAAAGGTGTAAAAATGTGGGCATTGCGTCGCAATGCTTAACTACGACCGTTTTTTTTCAACTATCAGTTTCAGTCCAGTTGAAATTGAAAACCCGTGGAATTGAAAAGATTCACTTAACAGCTTTTTTTACTTACTTAATATCTAGCATTATTTTTTTTATCAACAACACGAGTAACAGACCAATGTGGTTCAAGGAATGAGAGAAAAGACGTACAATTAATTATAATGCTTTAACCATCACCTAAGCTGTTCAGACCAATTTATTTCTTGATCAGTATACTTGGAGTCCTCCAGCCTATGATCCATCGATTGGATAATTTTTTGTATGCTGGGATCTCCCTGTAAATCTAAAAAATCTACAGTTATGGTTTTTCATATTGGGGATGTGGGAAGGATAAGGAAAGGGCTCCCAACAACACTTGAGTCACACTACTAGACAAAAGCCTCCAACAAAATTAATTGTGTAGATGACTGTACAACATATCGAAAGTGACAGTGAAGGAAAGTAGGTTTCTTATGTGCATGTGCTCACCACTCTAGACTCAATCTATAACTAGGAGTTGTGCTGTTATCTGATGTAATTTCACTGTAAAATGTTGTCCAAAGTGAACCTAGCAACGTTTTGACTCTAGTGTCTTTTCAATATTTCATTGCACTATACTCTGGTAAACGTCACAAGTAGCTTTGGTTACTACACGATTTAATTATCCTTTACACATGAGGCATCTCTTGAAAATTGCTCGGTAAGATCCACCAGAATACCAAAGATTCCCTGATTTTTGTACGTGGAATAAACACCCTGTTGAGGCCTACAATGAGAAACAATTTATAGTATAAAAGTAAACCCAAGATATGAACCACAAAATTTGTATGTGTAGCGGGAACAGCAGATGGAGCTAGTCCTGGCAAGCCCAGAGTGACCAAATCCAACACTATGCAAGGCAACCGTATGTTTGCTCCATCCGCCTCCATGGGACGACGGTCAACCATCAGTTACGAGGCGAAGGCCAGCAGCAACGAGAAGACCAACACTACAGGGGAGACACCGAGGTGGGTGACCTTTCAAAACTTTCTGTTCCATCAATGAATCATCGGTTCTTGATACCGAGTGACTCAGATTCTATTTAGATTTAAGAATATTGCACCAAAATCTTAAATTTCTGACTTTACAAAATTTACAGACATCTTCTGAAATCGGCTCAACCATCCAAGATTCCTCTATAAAAAAGTGCGGAAATTATAAAAACCATCCTAAAAAATGGTGGGTTTTACCATAGACAAAAAGTATTAAATATAGACTGTCAGCCATGCTGCGGTTACCATAGGTTCTGGCGCACACCGCTGGAAGCGCCGAGTAGTTACGTAGCGCGTATACCGTAACTACATGGTGATCCCAGCAGTGTGCGCCAGAACCTATGGTAACCGCAGCACAGATGACAGTCTATATTTCATCCATTTTGTTTATGGTTTTACTCAATATTTTACTCTGTCAACAAAGCTTGAGGGACGAGATGGTCTAGTGGTCCTGGGTTCAATCACCAATTGATTTTATCTAGTCCTAGCCTGATGTAATTTAAATGTTAAACTATTCTGGGCTGGAGCCTATCCATCGTTCTAGGGTGTGTTGATGGGAGATGAGAGGAACTAACCCTGAACTTGTTTTCAAGCAATTTCCACTAAATATTTGATTGAATGTATTCAATATTAATAGATAGTTCCTATGAAATACATTCATTACAGTTTATGAATATTGGTTTTAAATTGTTAAAATAATTGTTTCCATTTTTAATAATTAAAAAAATCACCAGAAATGTCACTGTTTCTGGATGTAATTAAACTTTAAAATAATAACTCCTGAGTAATGCTGACTTACTTATTACAGGTAAGGCTTTCGCTACTTAGTCCTTTTCAACCCTGTTCTTAATCAAACCTATTAATAGTTGATTTATTATTTGAATGGTGGTCAGTTGCACAGTTTAAAAATAATTGACAAAACACGTCACTGGTTAAATAGTGTGTCACTAATTACCCGTAAAAAATATTCTTTACTTACTACTTTTTAAAGTATTGTATCATTGTGACAATGTATTAGGTCTTTAGACAGTAGGTTGTTTCATTTTGGGTTTGACTTTAATTGTTTTATTTTGTTTTACAAGGAGGCCTTAGACAGCCACTCCAAATCCCAAAATGTGGTTTTATGTGTTAGAAACCTTGCGTGGTTTTATTGAAGTTGTTTCATCATAGGACATATTTAGTGGAGTAGTGTTTACTTTACACATGCAAATACCCTATGACATCTATATTTATGATGGAATGCCAGTATATATACAATCTACTGTCAACATCAAAAATCATCTCCAACACTTCTAATGTAACAATGGATGTTGCTAGATGACTGACATGCCTTCTTTACACATAACACTGTAAACTCTTTTAGTAACAGGAATGTTTATTTAGTTATAGTAAATTGGATACTAAAAACCTATTTACTAACAATCAAATCCAAACAAAAATGTAAGTCTCCAAAATAAAAAAAATTAAACTTTTTACGTTACAAAAAATCAAGTTATCCTATCATCAGTGGTTCAGGAAACAACAAATAACAACAATAAACATAAATATCAAGTTATCAGTAAAAAAATTAAAATGAGTCCTGAGTTTTTAAATACAAGGGCTATTCAGAAAGTAAGGAACATTTATGATTAAAAGACAAAGTGTGTATAAAGTTGTATTACTGTGTGTATTTTATTATTTTATTTTATATTTTTGTATTTTATTATTCGCCAAGTTTACAATTTGGGAAACTAAACTAGTGAATGTAACTCAGGGCAAGGTCTGAATTAAGAGTGGTTGAGGTAAAATCTCCCATTTGAACGAGTGACAATAACAAAATTTGGACGTCCAATTAAGTTCGGCCATTTTTAAACTGAATGCACCATTTCTGGACTGAAATAAATTTTTGTGTTGTTTCTGTGCACTTCATAAATACCCGACGATAATTTATTTGGGTTTTGCCAACATAAACCAATTACAGATCAAACCTCACAACTAACAAGATTTTCTACAGCAAACTGGTTCAACTTGAATATTGCAATAATAATACGACACTTCTGTTGTGACGGCTGGACAATTACTGAGGAAGCGAACATGTCTGTACATGCCTAGCCACATGTCTTAACGGAAACGTTCCTTACTAATTGAATAGCCCTCGTATATCCACCCAAGCCGTCGTTACCGAAGGACTATAAGTTAGGTTGTTGGGTTGCTGCAGTGTGGTGACCGTGGACAGTCGCGCAGGCAAGGGTCACATCAAGTCTGCGTCTATATCCACCTCGTCTGGACGGCCCACTCATGAACTAGAACCCTCTCTAGATCCTCTCCGACAAAGGTACCCTGTCCTAACGTCTCAGACACCTACACTTTACTTCGCTGCCTACTATCTGTAGAAGTAGTGTTTTGCTGAGAGTAAATGTTTAGTTACAATAAGTGCAGCCTCCTTTTTTTAAATTGTTCCTATCGCGTAAAATTGTATTTGATCTATTTTACATTTTTGTGGATTTATTTCTTATCCTATAGATTGAGAAACTGTGAAATAATTTTCAATTATTAAAATAGAAGGCCTGCCAAAACATTTTAGTGGTTCCTCAAATATCAACATTGGTTATCGATTTGCATACTCCTTATTTCTTTTCTGTTCAAAATTGTTTCATCGAGTATTGTATTTAATTTTACTTTGTTGAAATGTATAAATCCCTAGGTATTATCATTATCAGTGAATTGCAAATTGTATTCTCATATTGACTCAAAGTTCCAGAATTGTGGATGAAATGTTTTGAAAATAATATCAATCAAGATGTAACTAATACTTCAACAGAAATATTTCTATTTGGACTAGTACACTTCATATTCAGTTTTATCAACACTGAACTAGATAAGCTACTAATATGTTCGATACCTATCTTAACATTCACAAACATATTTATCAATTAACTTTTCATTTCCTATTAGCGTGCTCTGATTCTCATCGTACTCTCATTTAGAGTGCTTTAATTTTTGTTTGTTCCGTTTATGATTTTGCTGATGACTAGTTTGGTATTTGATCGACCAGTGGCTATGTTAGAGACTCGGCAAGGAAGCAAAGTAGGTTCTGAGATCACCCGGCTCACACAGTTTGTGCTTGGTGTGCGGCACTAATGCATGAATCATCCATCACATTCACTCGTTCATTTGCTGTTGTTTGTAATGTTTTTCTTTCATTTCACTTTTTGAATGTTTTATCTGACTAGAGACTGTTTTGTAGAAGTCAGATTGATTTTATCTAGTTTTTGTATTGTAACCAAGTGGCAATTAACAAATTTTTTAGGTAACTGTCCAACCGAACCCTAGCCTTGTTAAGGTGTCTACAAGTCACAGAAATCAGGCAAGTCACGGATTTTACTAGGGCTGAAATTCTAGGGGATTTAATGGAAGTCTTAAAAAAAACTGGGCCTAACTAAAATAAAATTCCCTAGACGTGTCTTCAGTTTTGCCTCTTGCTAACAGGCAATGAATAAATTCAGAATCAGTGATGGCAAACATATTTTTTGGGAGCAAGCAACTAACTCACACCTCAAAATATTGTATGCCCAACTATCTCATGTTCAAGTCACTGAAAAGTATTGTCTTGTTGGTACCAAAGATTAACGTATATTCTAATTGTTTGATGTTGTTAGGAAGCACCATTTAGTCAATTTCAAGAATGTCCATAAAACCAAAATATTAACCTATATTAGGTTAATTATCTTTTATTCTACTGATTTCACACTAACAATACACATTAGTCACTCTTCCGCTTTGTTTATTTGCATTGGGTTTGTACAAGTGTATTGTTTACTCCCATGTAATTCATTACTCAAATGTTTCATATAGTTCAATATTTTTTTACTCTTTTAATTTTAATAATACAAATTAATAAAATACAAACTATTGACAAAAGTGGATTGGAAAATAATCCGTTCTTCTACTTTGTTGTGATGCATGTTTGAATGTTTTTCAAAAGATATTTATTGTTTTAATTAAATGTTCTTTAAATACGAGTGTTTATTGCATGTCTGTATGTCTGGTGTTGCAAGTTTTTATCTAATATTTAAACAACTCATAGTGTATTCAGAACTCAAACAGTGCATCATCTTTAAGGAAAGTTTCTCTTATATACTTTAAACTTATTAGCTCTACATGATTCTCCTTGTGCATTGAAAGTTAGGAATGAAAGCACAACCCCACTAACAGTGGCATGGCTGCCGATCCTAACATTTCATCTCATGACATCAGCTGACAGTTAGTCTGCATGCTTGAGCAGTGTGAGATTACTAAACCTTCCCTGCTCCGTTCCTCCCTTTCCTAAATCACATCAGATCAGCTGGTTAAGTGTTGTTTTTGTGTGATTTTTATGGTTTTTACTTTTTAGTACACCCGAGGAACACCCGTGAGTATTTTTTTGTGATTGCAGTTTCGCTAGCTCTAGGTGAATGTGGCATTTGTCGATTGATTTCAACCTGTCCTGATTTTCTTTTGTAAATATTAGTGGCACATGTAAATTTTTAAAGATGAGTCTTGTGTCGGTATCACCGTTTTGTAATAAAGCAGGTAAATTTGTTGTGAAAGTTTTTACCGAAAAGTAGGCACAATCTTTTTTGTAGCTAACGTCCATTTCTATTGGAAAGCCTAACTAACTACACATTAAATCCTAAGGAACTGGGTATCTTTCTTTACGATCAGAATATACATTAACTTTGTTTCTACTGTTTACTAAATTAATGATTTTGTGGTGTATAGGCTTAACAAGATTACCTTATTTGTTAGTAGAGTATATAATATAGATAATAATGCACTAATAAATTTAAGAGTCTTAGTTCTTGTTTAAAGAATAAAAAAAACTACAAGAACCAAGACTACTACTGAAGAAGTTAAACGCTCCGAACATTCAATTTGTTTAAGTGTTTATTCGTGCATGTTCATCTTTTTTTGTCAGTAAGGTAAGCTTGCTATTAAATCCATCCACCAGAAAATCTTTAAAAACCCTGGCATAAAGCCACCATTGCATCATGTTTGCCAAAACACGTTTTCCAAATTACTGTTTTACACTATCCAAACTAAAAAGCAGTATTGAACAGATGCCAAAACCTTTATGTCGGTCGAGTTACACAGTTCTGAGTGAAATTACCTATGAATTTCTAGTTTGCTTGTTGGAAGAAATATAACTAAAAAAATATAGAAAATTTAATTTTCAAGGTGCTCTTAAGGTGTATACAGTACAGATTGATAGCTGGGTTGTTATGTTTCAGTGTTGGAGTGCGTTGTGGTCCTCCCGCCTCCCCCGCCCAGACCAATCGTCAGCCGTTCCCCCGCAATGTGCCGTCCCGCAGTACCTTCCACAGTGGCCAGAACCGCCAGCGAGGCTACGGCACTCCCTCCCCCACCGGTGCGCCACACGACGCCAACGCCAGGCCCTCCTTTTTCTCCAAGCTCTCGTCTAGGTTTTCTAAACGGTAAGTCGATGTTTTATCTGTTCATTGTTTCTCGTCTTAGTGTATATCAAAAAGTGGTTTACACCGTTCTCATAATTAATATGGATTTTGTTTGGAATTTTATCTTTAATTTTTCATACCGAATATTTGTAATAAAATATACGTTTTTTATTTATTACTCGTCTGACCGGACAAGTCATGTGTTCCTGAAGAAATATACGCTTGTGAAACAGTTTGTAGGTTATCCAGCAGTATTTTAATTTGATATATCCACATTGTTCTAGTGTAAACCACTTTTGAAGATGTTTTGCTTGCAATCCACCATTGTTGTGTCCTCCACTTTCTCGTTTGTCCAGTGATGCACTTTTGGTGTTAAGTGTTTTTATTCCTTTAGATACTTCAATTTCTTTAATTTTATTTTTATTTATTTTGTATCTATGAAATGTTTTCCACGGACAAACTTCTTTAGACTTTGACTTTTCATTTTAATTAATATTAATTTCTTGCTTCAGGGACAAATGCAATTATTTATTCAAGTCTCACCTGAAATTTGACACTAGATATTTTGTATGTGCATACAACTGCCGTAACCTAAAAGTAATATCACTTGAATCTATTCCAAACACAGTAGACTCACACAGGAAGGTCTACTCGACCACGTTAGAGGATGGTAACCGGGCAAAGTGTGTGTTGACTGGGTGCACAATAGCTAAGTCCATGTAATTTGTTGCACGAAATTAGCAGCGACCTCGACTGTGAAAGCTTAATGTATTGTTTTGTCTCCCAAATTATATTGGTACCGTTAGCATTGTGCATCCGCCGCGAGCCCGCTGTATTCCACATGCGTATCCTGACAGCATTGGCTTTCACACCGCGGTCACTGCTAGCTCGTCAACGCTAGAACGTTGCGTCACGTCTAATCGCGTTTTCCTGCCCCTAGGACTGCCAATTAGGAGGACGCTTCGCCCGAGCCAGCCGCAAGATATTACTTGACCGAAAATATTCTATCGGAAAAGTACCTTGCTGCGGGATAACCATGTGGAATAACAGTTGTACATATATTTAACGTTCGCTGACATCGTTGAAGAGAAGAGAGGATTAAATTTTCTTGTTATAAATAGTTCCAATTGTAATTATGTACAGGTCTGGTTGTATACAGGAAGTGTAGCGGGGTAGAGTTGTCCAGTGTAAGTTAGTTTTAAGGCCAACAGATAATGACAAGGGACTGAGGACATATTTTTTACTGAAATGTAATCTAGAGTGTTCACTAATATAATTTTACTTGAAATAGTTTTCCATAAATATTATTTACGATATCTAGATGTTTGTTCCTTTAATATTAGTGTTTTCCTGCTGTTCCTTAAAAAGGTGAATTGTTTAAAATAATATCATTGTGTACGCTATGAACCGAATTTGATCATTTACTTTGATTTATTTCATTCTCAATAAGTGTGGTAATTACAATAAAATAATTATATTGTCTTATAGCTTAATAAATCACTGATTAAACTCAAACTGGATTCAATGTGTTGTTTTGTTTCAGTAAAATTGTTATTAAATATCTCATAAAATCTTTTTTTTCTACATTCTTGATTTATTTTTGCTAATATCAATATCGTTGAAATTTGTATCACAGGGTAGTTTAAGTGGCATTTATTTGATTTGTTTCGAGTTTTTTTAGACCAAAAAATTGTGTAAAAATATTGATACAAATTACCAGCTAAATTTTATCGGACATCTGCTCCTAAATTCATGTATTATGAATCTGCAAATTTTAAATCAATTTTTATTCTTTAGTTTGATAAAAGTAAAACTCTTTATATTTTATTTTGTCTTTTTAGGTAAGGTAAATAATCCCTTATCATTTTAAAATACTTCAATAAATGAGAATGCATATGAAATGGTTTTTTGTGAGATTTAAAATTTTGAATAACGCATTAGTCATTTTCCTGATTCGCAAGTCGTTTGATATGTAATCTAGTCACATTTTTGCTCAGTTTATATGTGTTGTGTATTTTATTGTTAAGTCATCTGCTGCAACTTTGTTATTGAAGGATTGACAAAATGACCAAGTCCTATAATCAAAATGATGAAATGATAAGGGATTACTTTTAACAGTAGCATTTACTCAATTGATTATCAATATACATAATTTGTAGTCATCGTAATAGTGCAATTGATCTTTTTAGTGTTAAGCTTTGTATTCGGATCATATTAATACTCTTATTATAGCTTTTCTCGTACATTTTTTTGTAAATTTTGTACTTTTACCTTAATTTGCTAGCAGTTTCTCTAGTATTCCATGGGTGTTTGGCCAGTCGTGCCTCGTCGGACATTGTGCCTTAGCAACTCCGCGCCTTCAGTTGTCGTTCTGCCATGGTCTCGTTACGATATTCCATGTTTACTATTGTTATACCAAAGTGTACATTGTCTAGTGTATCGTCGGTAAACTTTTTGTTTGTATATAATGTAACTATTTTAATAGTTGTTTTCACTTACAAATTCTACTAGGCCATCTTGCTCATTTAAAACTCGATCTAAGCGCTTTGTGGTATCGCTGTTAAACAATAATCGACATACAACTTGAAAGACTGTCTTTGACGTTTTATTCTTCGTCTGTAAAACTATATTTTTATAGGTTCAGAATAGTTTGTGAATCACAGGTATTTTAAAACGCGTTGTATGCACAAACTCTTCTAATTAGCATTTGCCAGATACGATTTAAAATTTAACATAATTAGTCTATGAACGTATTGTCTTATTAACCCAAAATAATCAAAATGTTTAAGCGGCTTTTAGTTACCAAATGACTTGTAAATAAAAAGCTTTAACAGAGAAGCTGTGTCAGAATAGATTAGACAAAATTAAGGTCATGAACCCATCAATGTGTAAATGTTCATTTAATGTAAATCAAAGCATGTATGTGTTTTGTAATTAGAAGATACATATTGTTTAGTTTTTGCATTTTGATTGTGTACTAGTCACAATTCTAAATTTGAATATGAATTTTTAGTGGTTTGAAGAGTTTTATGATCATCTTTATAATGTGCGTTTGATTTCTATGGCTCTCCAGGTTTATTATCATTTTAAGTCGACAGTCTGTCGTTAGTTTACTCATTCATAAATGGATATAAAAGTATTTTCACTTTAAGTCAATGTTGTAATTGGTCTATGCCCGCCAAAGGAGTGTTAATAAAGTTTTACTGATATATATATGTAGTTTTATTCTCAAATTTTGTCAATCAATTTACTAATAATAGCTGAAGAAAAAATAATCTATAATATCTTTGAAGAAACTACCAATTATCTTAGAATAGACATGTTTTTAACAGCTTTGCACTATGTACAGAGCATCCCTGGCTGTCACTTCAGTTGTTGAATGTCAAGAAGGTTGTACTTTTTGACTCAATTACTGACAAACCTGCCTTATAATGGCTTGAAACTTGTATGTCTTAGTTAAGATGTACATTTTATTAATTAATTCTTAAATGCATGCTCTTTTTGAAGAAATATGATTCATTTTAATTTAAGCCTATGGACTGTTGTTCATACCTTTAATAAACCAACTATGTCACTAGGCTATAAAGGGAATGCCGAATCGGCTAACATGAGGACTAGCGGACACCAATTCAAAATGCCGTACCCTGAGAACTTGTCTAAACAAAATAATAAGGGGTGTTTGTTTTGTTTAAATTAAAACTAAAACTCTTCATAATCAAAACTATAGCCTATTTATCATTGATAAAATAATGTCCATTAAGTGTATTTTATAAAAATTGAGTTATTTAGGTGTTTTACTTGTTAAAACTATTTTTAAATCATTATAAAATGTGACTCCTGAAGTAGGTTATGGTGGTGGGTTGTACTATTTAAAAAATGGAAAATACAGGTTGGTCAGTTCTAAGTTGCAACTACATTTGACAATCTAAAATTAGTGGGTTCTGGAATAGTAAATTCTAGAGTCTTTACCCCTTTTTTAGTTAATTCTGCAGATAGCCAGTTCTGTTGTCCACCACTAATGTTGTATTGCAAAAGTTTCCAATTTAGCCTATTCCATTATATGAGAAACTTGACTTTTTTCAATTATGGGTATATTATATTCCAAAGACTATATTGTTTCTATGTTTAGTCTTTTGATTTTTTAACTAGATACAACAAATTTCTTATCGTTCCTGATTCACCTAAAATATTAAATTGATCCCAAACGAAATCATAGTAACTTCTACAGTCTAATATCAGAAAATCATTAATGAGTATTTAAGTTATTTTCATAATTTACTGACATTTCAAGACCATTGATGTATAATAACTCCCTGGATTGCGCGCTCAGGTTAAAGTAAGGCTCCGAAAACGGGCCGTCGCTACCTCACTGTGCCTGCCAGGAGTGGGGATAAAGGTATGACTCACCCTAGTGCCGAGTGTCGTGCCCGCTCTCGCAGTGTATTGCTATGTTAGTATTGTGGAAATATTGCGAGTAAAATTTATTTTAACAAACTTAAGGAGGTTTTATAAGCAGATATAATCTAAGTACTTGCTCACACTTTACAGACTATGTGTCAAAAGTAAATCTCATAAGACATTTAGTAATATTATGAAAATTTTGATTTATTTATATTTGAACACTAGCTGTTTGCCCGTTCTACGTACGGGAATCTGGTAGTAAGTTGAAATCTTATATTCAGAACAGGAGTTGGTTTGCATATTTAGTGTGCATTTTTCCAGATATGCTGGCAAAACTATTACTGTATAGTAATACATATAAACCTTCGCAAATACAATATCTGACAGTTTAAAAGCCAAAACGAATGCTTCGCAATTAAATGTCACCCGATCGTGTTAGTCCATATTTTATATCTAATGATAAAAGGAATTAATTTATAGGTTTATGAGGCATAGCCCTAAGGTAGGCCTGTAATTGAAAGTTACTTTTCATACTGGTTAAAAAGTTAAAATACTACCTCAACCTCACTACTGCACACTTTATTCGGGTTGAAATTTTCATTAACAAAGGTGATCTTGTCTTTTCCACGAAACACTGAGAAATAAGGACATTAATGCGTTACCAACAGACATACACACACAAATACAGAATTGAATTAGGGGATTTGCTATGCTTTAACCAAAGCAAATTACAAAGAAAATAATTATTTGAAAGTTTTGATAGTGTCATCAAATTTTATGATAATCGTTTTTAGGCCTAATCAAACTGTAAAATTAGTGTAAATTCGTTGGCAAATATATAAATAAGTATATAAATACACAGTTCACAAAACATTTATACGTTAACAACGCCAAGCTTTAAAAATTCATGATGGTTTGCTAAAAAAATCTTTCACTAATGTTTTATCATTTTCATAGCATAAACTAACATTTTGGAGTCCAGACAGAAAACGCAATAATTATACAGTAAGACATCAATTAAATTTAATAAGAAATAAGGTGCAGCACTAACGATAACTTAAGTTGTAAATAAATAGTGATGTGTTTGTACGTAAAAATGATTCTTACTTCTACCACCGGTTCTAAGGAAAAGTAGCAGTAGCAAAAACCAACGTTTACATTTAAGTAAAGAACTATAGTACTTACGACCAATTAAAACTGTCCTTCTAATCAAACTGTATTATAGGTGTTAATCCGTTGGCAAATATATAAATAAATAAATACACAGTCCACAAAACATGTAACGTTAAAAAACTCACTATGGTTTGCTAAAAAAAACTCACTTGATGTGGTGCAGTACCAAAGTTATTAATCTCCCTTGGTTTTAATTTTTGTTTTGTTTTCGAAAATCAAAGTTATTTCCTATTAATAGCATTATTTGTAAGCAACTTTTAATGTTAACATATTGACAGTTTGAAGAAACCACCTTTATCCAAACAAAGGTTTCTTATTTAAAAGATTACGTAATCTCTAAACGATAATCGGTACATATATCTAGCAAACATTCGGAGGAAATGTGACAAAAATGCGCAAATCTGGGGTTTTGGACGTTTGTAGTTTTACTTCCTAAGTAGGAAAAGTACCGATATCGTTGTCGAAATGTAAGTAAGTAGAAACCAGAAGTGACACATTGGAAAAGCGAGTTTAGCTACAACTGTAAGTTAAACCTCTGTTACGATCACAGCGAAATCAGAAAGATCTTCCAAGATCGCAGCAACATCCTCGATCACCCACTGCAGTTGTGATTTTTTTTACTTTGCACTTTACACAACTGTCCTTGAAGCGCTGTCAATGAGTGGAATCCGTTTTTGTAAGCTATTGGTGACAGTGATTAAAAAACTGTACGTTTCCCAGCACTAATACAACACTGATTCACAGTATATACCCCGGTTATCAAAACTCAAGAACAATCGTTGCACTTGCGATTAATTAAACCGGTTAAGTAAGGCACAAGGTTTTTAATCTCACTTGGTTTGGATGTGCTAACAAAACTTGATGGGAAATGGTTGCGGTATTTGTAAACAACTTTTAATGTAAACATATATCAGTGACAGCTAGAAGTGAGAACTAATCCAAACAGCTGATCGTTATTTCATAAAATGTAATAGTAAACATTTTTGTCTAATTTGACAAAAATCAAACAAAATTGGGTTTTTGATGGTTCGTTATTTTGTTTTCAAAGAAGCGAGGCCATGTTTTTATAGCCAAGGACACTCTCACCAATCCAGTAAATACAGAAAAATGATTAGACAGACAGAAATTGAGATAAGACTCGTTTCGGCTTTCTTAGGCTATGAAACGTAAAAATAACCAAAAACTGCATGATTCTAAGCAATGTACAGGCAAAACTGTAATTTTATTTATATAGATTGGCCAGAAAAAAATATCACAATAATTAATTGATCACGTAAGCATGTCATCATTTGCTGCTGTGAGCCCCAATTATTATTGAGAGACTTTGCAACATATACATTTGGTTTATATTACAGTATGATTCTTTGTCATACTGTGATTAACATGTTTTAAAAATATATTATACGTTGTTAAATATTTTATGCCAATTTTAACTATAGACTACGGTAAGCAATAAAATGCTTAAGCATTCACTTGTAAATTTAGTTACCCATTCTTCGTAATGTAATGACATATTTGATGTAACATAATGATAATTTAATGCCATAAACTCAGTATCTAAATCCTGTAAACCGATGCCAAGCCGGCTTTATTTTTAATCGCTTAAAAATTATACAAGCAAACTACGTATGAAAAAAGCTTCAAATAAAAATCAAATACATACTTTAATCTAAAACTTTGCTGCAGGAATGTTTTTGTTAAAATCAACAGTTTTAATTTGCCTGGATAAATTATAAAAAATATGTTAAGGTTAAAACTAACTTCATAGTAGTAAGCACTTGCTTTTACAGAAAAATAACATATCAATTTGAAATTTTTATGTTAACAAATAAGTGTAGCAGAGCAGGTTGAGTGAATTTATGTTTGTGTAAAACTGAGAGGTTCATTCGGCGCGTCTGCCTCGGTATCCCACCAATTCGTATGGTGGGCATGGACTGTTTTTCCACTACACAGTGCACTATCCAGGAGTATTACACATCGATGGTCAAGACCTATCCAAGCACTGTAGTGAATTTTCTGTTATTTTAAGTTTATTTGCGTTTGTTTTATGTTGAATTAGACTCTATAGAGTTTATTTTGTTACTACAGAGAAGAGTAACTTCTGTTCAGTTAGAGGTAATGTAAGCGCACTTGAATGTCCCTAGTTTAGCCTTTTGCATGGGTTATAGTGTCATATGCTGCCAAAAATTAGACATTGAACCCGTATTACATCTTATCTCTGAATGAATTTTCAGTCTGTAACGTTTTAAGTGTATATTATATTTGTACATTTTGGCAATACAATAGTACCCTCAGTGAAGTTCCCCTTTTATAGTGATTGTATTTTCTGCCTAACTTATTTTTGTAAATCCATCTCGATTGATAACCTTTTTTGTACTATCATGCAACTATCCTGTATTGTGTTGTAAGTGATTTGTATGATTTATTGCAGCCTGTATGCATGTCAAATGTGCAGTAAAATCAGGCATACAAATATTTATCTATGTAAACTTGAGTTTTATTGTCCTATAGTATGAATCTTTTATGGTTAACATTGGGAACTTGTACTCTTTATTTGAATTCAAAGTCAAATTATCCTAATTTATAAGGCACATTTTTATGAACATCGAATGGCATCAACTACAAACTAAACTAGTACAGTATCTAAAACGAATGAATTGTGTTTACTAGTATCAAGATTAATAAAAATAAAATGGCAATGTGATTTCATAAAAATAAAATACAGAAATAAATTTTAAATTCTGTGGTGGGGTGAAAAAAATAACTGATAAAAATATATCGCTTTTCTACTAGATATTTTTAATTTATTTTAAAATGTTGTTAAATTTTCTTCAATTGTAATGCAATCCAGCAAATGCTTTGTTTAAGTCAGAGTTTCCAAAATAATGTTTTGCAATATTAGATTTAGGTGCGTTTGCAACATAACTAAGATGTAACTGTCCATTGTTGGATTTGTTAATGTATGGAACCTTGCAGTGGTGTGGTGTCCTGAATAAGTTTCTTCATAATTCTTTTTCATTTCATTGCATTGGAAAGGCCTGTTAAGGCAAGCAGCTAAATGCCTTGGTCAGTAATTTAAAAGCCAAATTAATTTCCATTATTGCAAACACTTAATTTATCTTTTGTGGCACCATTTTTGCCTCTCGCTGTTGTAACATATTCCTTTCTCCAATTTATACCTCTACCTATAACTAGTGCTCATTTTTATATCCGATCTGGTAAAGATTGTTAGAAATTTTCCCTGGAGTTCGATATTGAATGGTGTTTTGCGGTGTGATTTTGCAGGTAAATAACTTTCATCAAATCAACTCTTAAACTTTGTAAACAATTAGGTTTTATAAATAATTTTTTAGTCCCCATCTTAATTGATAATTGATAATAATCATTTTGTTTTCTAACACACTTATGTTTCAATAATATATATGCACCATAAATTAGGAAAGTCTTTACATTTGCTTTATGTGCAGATGTGTAACGGTATGTGTTTACTTTTTTCAAAATATCCAATTCAAAGAAATTCACAGAATTAAAACTTTTGCTAGTTTTTAAAAAACAAAAATGCGTTTACAATAATTTATAAAAAAAAACTACGTTTTAAATTAAATAACTGTGATGCAAAAGAAAAGCGGTATCTTAAATTGTGTTCTTTTGTTTACAATTACCCTTGTTATACATCTTATATTTTTGAAAGTTTGTTTTTTGATTTGATTGGAAATGCATGATTATTTATTATTTGATTTATTGTTGTTTTTTTTCAGACCTATGGATCCAGTCCCCAAAACTGTAGTTAGGTATGTTTTATTTTTCAAGTATAATTACATTATTTTATTTTTCACATTCGCATGACAAATTTTGAGCGGTACTGTTTTGGCAAAAAATAAAATTGTCGTAATCTTCTAAACTAAAACTATTTCAAAACATATGTTTAGATATTAATACTTGCAAGGCTTAAGAATTAGATCTCTAACAACAAACGTCACTTGTTTGTAATATTTATTCTAAAATTTGTTAATTATGTGACCATCAATTGTTGTTTGACTTTTTTATTTTGCCACCCCTAAGCAAACTTTAGTTATTTGTTTTGTAACTTTTTCAAAGGCCTAGCCATTTTTTATTTAGTTTTTAAATGTTATGAGTTGGTTTTATTTTTGATGTTGGACTGATCTAATGTTGCAGCAGTGCTGTCAATGATGATCAGGTGAAGCCGAGATCCCTCAGATTCACGTGGAGCATGAAAACCACCTCTTCTAGAGATCCCAACGAAATAATGGCGGAAATTAGAAAGGTACACACTCTTTCATCAAACTCACTTCGTTAAGTAGTGTTAATAAAACTAGTTGCTCTGCCCAAGCTTCGCAACGGGGTGAGAGTACAGAATAGTGTGTGTTTCTTGAAATTTACTGTCAAGTTGCACACCCACCATTGATTATAGAGGCAAAACTTGGTACTTATTTTAAGTAAAATAATAACAAACCAAAACTATAAAAAATAGTAGTTTACGTAACAATCATGTAAAGATAGTGTTGACGCCACGAGTAAGGCTTGTACCTTAAAAAAAACTTACGAATGTTAAGACTATTAACATGAGTTTCGTACACTACTTTACCTACGACAGTGTTCCAATTAACAAACAAACACTACTTTAAATTTTTAAAGAGGTAATGTTTTTTTTTTTTATAACCTCTCTAAATTGGTCTGAACAGGTGATTAGTTGAAGTTCAAAGAATTACAATTTTACTTCTTTTCTCTCAATCCTTTAACCTCATTGGTCCGTTGTTAATAAGTAAAAATACATTGCTGTTAAATGAATATTTTCAATTCTACAACCTGAACTGAAAAGGCTAGTTTATAAAACGGTCGTAGGTAAACAATTTTAACACATCAGGAGAGGTTTTATTGAGAAACTAACTATTTTAGGCTACTGGGAAATTTAACACTAGACTACAGATAAAGTAACAAGTGATGACGCTTTTTAGCTGGATGCGTACTGAGTAGAGGCACGCTCTAATGCTAAGATGGCGGCTGTAACAGCATTGTATTAGGTTACTAAGTTATGCTGTGTCTAGGTTCTGGACGCCAACAACTGTGACTACGAGCAGAGAGAGAGGTTCCTGCTGCTGTGTGTCCACGGAGACCCCAACACTGACTCACTGGTACAGTGGGAGATAGAGGTGTGCAAGTTGCCGCGTCTTTCACTCAACGGAGTTCGCTTCAAGCGCATCTCCGGCACTTCCATTGGCTTCAAGAACATCGCTTCCAAGATTGCCAACGAGCTGAAGCTGTGACTACCACTGGTCGACTCGTCCCTTCCCGAGGACTCTGTCGAGTGAACAGACAACCGTCACGTGTATATACAATCGAGTGGAATATCGTTGTTGCCCGGTTATCGATTAGCCGGGTGTTTGAGCAGGAGGACTCACTAGCACGCTGTTTTGTTCGGTATTTGTGTTTCCCTAGCTGTGTACAAGCTCCGATCGCTCTTCTAACGAGCAGTCGTTCTAATTTACTCTTCTTTCTTGCCCCCGTTTTCGTTTGTAATCGTATTACCGGTTGTCGATAACTGTTTCTTTTAGAGATTTTACAATTTAAATAGGTGTATTCGTACGAATCATAATACAAAATAGCGATTAAATAATTCGATTATAAATTTATTTATTGTATACTATCTAAATTATTATTGTAAACTTATCGATTAAATTTATTTTGTACAATTTTATTTAATCATAATGATTGTTTGAAAATATCGTTGTAAGTAATATATTTACTTATCCCTGGGATGGACGATACTTATTGTAAATAGAGGGTGAAGCTGTATATAGACTACCCAGGCCCGGGTCACACTCGACATGTACTTAGGCCCGGCCCCACCTAACAATACATACATTTATTACTTTCCTAAATAAATTTGTAATAATTGCTGTTTATGATAGTAAAATGGCAGACATTACACAAACTAACAAGAAAGCATTTTGTTTCTGAAGATTCCTTCCCAACACCAATTTCTCCAACAATAAAATTCAGATAATTGATGTGTCTGAGATTGTATTGAGCCTAGTTTAGTAAAACTGGTCAGTATTTAAACAGATTTGTATGTTAGGGTCGCTTGTTAAATCTATTTTTCCTTCAAAAATCACTGATTCTAAAATGTGAAATGTGTTCAATAGAGTATTTGGTAAACTTACATAATATTTATTTACATAATAATATCTCTTATTTAGATCAAAATCGACTGTCAATTATGCAGTTCATGAAGTGGAAGGCTTGACATTGGACACATGCTTTCGTCGGGCTGTTGTTATATTACGTACCTCAGCTTATCTTTGCTTTAGCTTTAATTTGTAAAACTGTCTAGGAAGGATCATCTTGACAAATATCTTATCAACTCCAAGCTTTTAAAGCTCTGGTATTTTAATAAAACACATTTTGTGATTTCTTTTTTAATAAATCACAATTGATGGAAGGTGAAGGTATGACTGTAGTATTAAAATAAATTTATAATAAAATTGAAAGTAACTTATGTTTATGATTTATTTTCCTTTGCTTATAAATCTGCTTTGTGACAGTTCTGAGGTGGAATCCTGTGGAACAGGTGTACAACCATATTTGGTAGGTCATAAAAAAAAAATAGAAAGCTATGTAAATGTTTATAATAGGTGTATATTTTCAAAAAGGGCAGACTGTAAATGTTTGTCTTTTATGTTGGCTCAAATCCATATTTCTTCAATTTAAATGTAAGTGTTGCTTAATTGGTAAAGTACCAAATATTTCCATGTTTTTAAAGAGATTTCCTTTTCCTCACTTAATAATATTTCCTCAACAGAATAATATATTTGAATTTATATTTCCATTTTTAGGCACCCCCTGAAAGCTTGTCCTCATTTAGTCTGGCCTGTGCAAATAAAAATCCATTTTAGTTTTGTTTTGAGAGTTTGACTCATATAATTCATTTCTAAATCATTCTACTTATGGGACACTCTGTATAAAGAATATGATGATGGGTGCATCATAAACATGCTGCCATACTGTGTGTGTTATGGTTTCTGCTACAGACTAGCAAGAAAGTACCTAGGTGTTCTTTTTTATAGTTTTTGTATAATTAAATGTGGTATATGGTATTGGACTTCTTAAGTAGAAATGGACAAAGAGAAATGTTATCTAAAAGGTTAAGCAAAGTTAGCATTGTACGGCAATAAAAGTTGTATTTTGGGGAAGAATCTTAATTTTATCTAACTTGTTATGTATAGTGGGACCCCGATGAAAAGAAAACGTCACCCTTGATAACAAGTGTGATTTCCAAATCCCCGTTAATTTATTTTAGGCTACCCATAGTCACATGTTATTGCAAACCTTGATAATAAGTCCTAGCTTATAAACTCTATAACAGTATTGTTATCAAGGTTGTACCATAGTCCATAGATAAAACATACTCCAGATTTCTCATCCTTATGGAACAACTGAAGAAAATTTAATTGTTCTGTACGTCACACTGTAGAGGTTGTGTTTTGTTTACAATTTGTTTCTTGTTACTTCAGTCATTTAAAACCTTGTTTAACCAAATAAAACAATCTAATAATAAACAATAACTGATCTCTTGGTCATATAACCAAACAGTAAAACACGAATGATGAAAATAAACCTAAATTAGAAGAAACAAAATCTTGTCTACACTAGTGATCAGTAATTAAAACACTGTGGAAGGTAATAGTAGTTTACGCAATCCGCGAGTTGCATACTCTACTTTACCTACGATAGTGTATTGTTTTAACTACTAAAATTCACTACTCATAACTAGAGGTTATATTTTGTTTATAACCTCTCATTGCCACCAACAGTGATGCAACGAAACAACATCAATGTCAGTAATGAAAAATAAGGTACAAAATAGAGTGTTAGACACTAGTGCAATCTGTGACTGGCTCACACAACTACATTCCTTTTTAGTAAAAAATGGGATAGCTGATCCATATAGATGGGATGTCTTCTTCTGTATCCAATAGTCAATGATTGTACTAAACACTAATTGCACCACTCAACAATTAAATTGACCTGAACAGCTGATTAGTTGAAGTTCGAATCATTAAAATTTTACTTCTTCTGTCTCAATCCTTGAAGCTCATTGGTCTGTTCCCCGTGTTGTTATGAGTATAACTATGATGTTAAGTAAACAATGCTGTTGTTGTGTAAAACTTTTCAATTCTAAGGACTGAACTGAAACGGCTATTTCACTACGACCGGTTTTTAAATTAGCCGTTTCAGTCCAGTTCTTAGAAGTTTCCCATATCAGCATTGTTTTACTCATAACAACACGGGTAACAGACCAATGAGGTTCAAGGATTGAGAGAGAAGAAGTAAAATTTTAATGATTCAAACTTAAACTAATCAACTGTTCAGGTCAATTTAATTGGTGAGTGGTACAATTGCGTGGTTTGGTACAGTACATTGTTTCGTTGCATCACTGTCCGTGGCAATGAGAAATTATAAACAAAGAAAACATAACCTCTCTTAGAAGTTATTAGTAGTGATTTTGTAGTAATTAAAATTCTGTCGTAGGTAAAGTAGTTTCCGCAACTCGCGTAAATAGCGTTAATGACAATCGTAGAAGTTTTTAAGGCACTCGTCTCCGTTAACACTATCCTACACAACACAAGAAGATCCTTATGGAATGTCTTGGGGATATCCTCAGTAAATCCCTCAAAGTCTTCCGGGGAACTCCCTGGGATATCCCTATGTCCACCCAAATCCTGATCCTTGGGATATTCTATCAGGATATCACATATAAAAACACAAAATAATTAAGATTTAGTTTGAAAAGCACATTTATCAGTTGAGTATTTGGATTAAATCTATATACAGGGTGACCGTTAAGTCTTAGGACGACTTTATAACTTTTAAACGACAAACGATATCACAACCACATTTGGTATACCGTTACTGGAAATTGTAAGCTACTTTTCTGTGTACATGGTGGTCGGATACCACCTTTGGGGGACGGCCCGTCGGGGGTCAGAAGAAAATCTTTAATGACAGCCTATGTTGAGTTGTACATCATTTTAAAGGTCTACTTCAACTTAAAACAATGCCGCAAACCGCACTTCAAAAGGTTGATCCTGCGCAAAATGGCAGATGTTCAAAGATTTTCAAAATTAGCCAATCTTATATATTTAATACACAGTTGTAACACTGTTTTCTCAGTAATTACTGGACCGATCTACAAAATTTATGTCTCAAATTAAAGGGGATAGTGTGTAGATTTGCCGAACTTCCTTAGAATTTAAGTTTTTTCTAAGGGCTACGACCTATAGCCCTTTAAAGGTCGAGTCAATACAATTCTTATTGAAGAATATAATACACAGTTTATAAATTATTCGCCAGCTGTTTAATGTTTGTCAGACATTTGTTATTATTTTTATAACCTCACTTTCAGTATGCAATTATTAAACTTGGAGTTTCTGTTTATAAACACGTGATTTTGATCAAGGAAAGTGTATTTGTTAACTTATTTTTGAAATGTTTTAGTTTTCCTGCAAAGTGATCTGAAGGAAAGTGGTAATTGAGTTCAAGTTTGAGTATGGAATGTGAAATAATACCCATAGTAGGGAACGGAAACTTATTGTTTTGATCAATATAATTTATTCTCTACGACCACATGGGGAAATCCGCTTGCAAGTTGTACATATAATTGCTAATGAGTGGGAACATACAAACATTTTATAGTAGGTGACGAATCTTACTCAAGATCAGTGTTAGACGTTCAGTGGTACACTTTACCTTCTCGAGTTGGCGAGTACGCTGGGATACGTGGAACTACAATATATCAGTGAATTTTTTTTCAAGTACACAGGGAAGTTGCTTGGGAAACTGTGACTTACCATTCGGTTCTGGCGAATAAGTATGTGACTTGATGTTTAATAACAATGTTGACTCGGGTCATTATAGCGTTATAAAACTTTATCATTTGTTTGTGTTGCACACCAGGGTGTGAAAAGTACAAAAATAAAAAGAAAAGGTAATCATTAACCGGGCGTAAAATGACATACCGAACGAAAAAAAAAATGTAGAGAACCATCGAACTAAAAAGGTAAAGAGCAGTGTTGGTGTTAAATGTGCTCTAGAAGTCCCTACAAAAAAATACCAACTCTTGAATTGGGGTCAATTATCAATTATCAATTATCAATTATTTAAGATGGGGACGCCACTATGTGCGTATTTTAACCCAAATATGAGTGAAGGATGAGTGTAGAATGAGTGGCGCGATCTTGTAGTCTTGTTAGTGACTAAGGCCGACATGTTCCTTAGACACAGCTGTTAATTAATAGCCCATACAGCTAATGGCAACTAAGGGACCTACAGTTTATAGTGGAATCCGAACCACATTTTTCCTTGTAATTTACGAATTGGTCTAATTATCAGGATAGTACTGCGGATAGTCGTAGTACTCACTAGTGCGGACGTTAATCCACACCAGTGAGCATCGCATCCACAGTGCATCCCTATAAATATCCACAATTCGTGACCTCCTAGTAGCTGGATTACAGGACGACGCCACCCGTCCCAGTCGTTAGATTGGATTTGTCACTACTTCAAATCTATGAATTTCGAGTCAGAACAGACTAACTGGGACACAAAAATGTTTTAGTTTTCCTGCAAAGTGATCTGAAGGAAAGTGGTAATTGAGTTTAAGTTTGAGTATGGAATGTGAAAGGGGACGGAAACTTATTTTTTGATCAATATAATTTATTCTCTATAGCCACCAGAACAGTCATAGGGAAATCCGCTTGCAAGTTGTACAGATAATTGCTAATGATTGGTAAACATACAAACATTTTATCGTAAGTGATTAATCTTACTCAAGATCAGTGTTCGACGTCCAAATTTTACCTTCTCGAGATGGCGAGTACGCTGGGATATTTGGAACTACAATTTATCAGTGAACTATACCCTACCCTAACTATATTTTTTCGATTAGGCCTACACAGGGAAGTTGCTTGAGAAACTGTGACTTACGATTTCGGTTCTGGCGAAAAAGTATCTGACTTGATGTTTAATGGCAATGTTGACTCGGGTCATTATAGCGTTATAAAACTTTATCATTAACCCCAGGATGTGAAAAGTACAAAAAGAAAAAGAAAAGGTAATCATTAACCGGGTGTAAAGAGACATACAGAACGAAAAAAACATGTAGAGAACCATCGAACTAAAAAGGTAAAGAGCAGTGATGGTGTGAGTAAAATATAATACAAATCGGCATTTGAAATGGCCAGTTCTAAGTCTCACTTGAATAAACATCTTTCTGGTAGTGGTAGTCTACATAGTTTTAAAATCCACGACTCCTTTTCCATCAAATTGGACCGTTAATACCCTCTAACATTGAACAAAGTATGCCCAACTTTATATATACGACGTAAACACAGCTTTTACTCACAGTATGGGTCAAAGATTCGTGAAATGCGACCAACGCAGATGCGTGATTTACATGTAGGCTAAGTGACTATCTTTATTCCATACAACAAATGTAATGAAAAAAACTACGAATATAGGAATATACTTGAGCAAATTATCTAAATAGCATAAATAGCTGCTTATTAGGTTATCAGCATTGCCCAGTTCGTATACTATTTATTTTTCAAATGAAACTCGAATTAATATGAAACATTCATTTGGTTAAAATAATATATCGGTTTGATTAACATAAAATAGTTTATACAGGCAAACTATCAGTTCTATTTCATGTAAAAAATTAAACAACCCCTAAATAAAATACAAAGATAAACAGTATTTGTTAATTATTATTTCTTTTATTGCTGACAATATTCCCGTGGCGGAGCACGGGCGGTTAACTAGTTTCTTTAAATTAAAACACTTTTTTAAATCTTTAAACAACTGTCATTTTTTAACGGATGGTCCTTTTGAAGTACGGTTTGCGGCATTGTATTCTACTAATAAATACCTTTAATTTGATGTGCATATCAACCTATGTTTCCATTCAAGATTTACTTCCGCCTCCTTGTGGGCCGTCGTCCTGAAGAGTTATTTGGATCACTGAATGTGAAGTTATGGGGATCATTTTAAAGGGAATTTTAAGCAAAGAAGAATGCCACAAACCGTACTTCAAAAGGACCATCCGTTAAAAAATGACAGTTGTTTAAAGATTTAAAAAAGTGTTTTAATTTAAAGAAATTGGCTAATTTTGAAAATCTTTGAACATCTGCCATTTTGCGCAGGATCAACCTTTTGAAGTGCGGTTTGCGGCATTGTTTTCAGTTGAAGTAGACCTTTAAAATGATGTACAACTCAACATAGGCTGTCATTAAAGATTTTCTTCTGACCCCCGACGGGCCGTCCCCCAAAGGTGATATCCGACCACCATGTACACAGAAAAGTAGCTTACAATTTCCAGTAACGGTATACCAAATGTGGTTGTGATATCGTTTGTCGTTTAAAAGTTATAAAGTCGTCCTAAGACTTAACGGTCACCCTGTATATAAAATCCAATGTATTTTTGTTTGTATGTATGTTTGTTTGTTTGTCCTATATGGACTCCGAAACCGCTCCACAGATTGTAATGAAACTTTCAGGCATTATTAAGCATTATTCAAGGGTGGTTTGTGTGAAGTTTGGTGCAGATCCGTCCAAAGGGCTCCGCCCCAGTGGCTCTGGAGTTTCCCGTGTTAACCTTATGAGTACTCTATTTAAATGGAATTAAAGAATCTTAACAGCTGGTTCAACTAAAGAATTTGATCCTGTGATGTTCAATAGCATTAAAAAGTTAATAGGTTTTACCAACAGGGTGCATCACTATTGTTTTTTTTTTTTTTTTTTTATTTATGACAACAGCTAATTTGCAACCAAAAGGTGAGTGAGCGTAGTGAGCGAACTTCAACCTGGAGGTGAGTTAGCGTAGCGAACAAGCTAACCTGAAGGCAAGTGAGCGCAGCGAACGAGCTCCAACCTAAAGGTGAGAGAGCGTAGCGAACGAACTTCAACCAAGACGTGATTGAGCCATGCGATCGAGCTCATCTTGAAAATGAACGAGCATTTGACATAAAACCACATTAGGACAAGACGACGTCTGTTGGGCCAGCTAGTAGTTCATAAAAACCAATTTTGAAAAAAAAAATTTTTTCCCAAACGGGTCTTGAACCAACAACTTAAACTTATGAACCTCTTACCTAACCCCTGAGCTATCTGCTATTGTTGATATTAAAAGTTTTAAAGCAGTTAAAGAGGAACCGACAGCTGCAACGGTTGAACTCTTACTAATATTATACATGTCAAAGTTTGTGTGTTTGTTTGTTTGAAGTTCAATCACGCTTTAACTACTGGTCGGATTGGGCTGAAATTTGGCATGATGATAGCTCACATTCCCGATTAACATATAGCATAGGCATATTCTTATCTCCAAAATCCTTCAAGGAGGCAGAAGAAGGAGTGTCCCTCCAGGCGAGCCTCTCCGAGGACAGCTGCTGGTGAAGCCTCACATCTGATCCTTCGGGCTCCGCCCCATTGGCTCTGTAGTTCCCCATGTTAACTTAATGAGTATTCATACTTAGAGGGATTAAAGAATTTAGTCAGCTGTTTCAACTAAAAAAGTAGGTTCTATGATACGCAAAAGCATTAAAAAAGTTATAAGATTTACCAACAGGGTGCAGCACCATTATCTTTTTGTATTTATGACAACAACTAATTTGAACTAAGCAGTAACAAAAAACTGTGATACACAATGAGAACTGTCAAAGTAGGGTTGTATACAGTTATATTTATGTTTTTAATTTCATGATTAATTTGTGATATATTGCGAATTTTTAATATTTTTCTATTTAGGTGAAGTGGTAGAACATTATGGCTATGGTAGATGTGTCTATATTATACCGTAAATTTAAAGAAACAAATTTTATCAAACTGTGTTCTCTCCCTTGCAAACGCAATTAAAGCTTGAGTATAACTGCAATACACATTTTTTACTTATATGCCAACCCCGTACGAAGGACGGGTACTCTACTGCTAGTACTTAAATATTTTTGATACTAAGATTCTGTTTAGGTATCAAGTTGCTAAATTGTTTTTCTGGGAGTTGGAGAGGATACTGGCATTTGAATATAGATTAATTAATTACCATTAGTAATGTTATTATAATTGTTATATGATTATTTCCCCTTAAATTGTACAACTAATAAAATGTTCTTAAATAAGTTAAAGAATTTCATTTTTTTTTTCAAAGACTAGTATTTTTATTATTATAAGTAGGTGTATAATTTGAGTTGGATAATTATTCTGCGGAGGTCTGTCCAATGGGGAATTCCTGCAGATCTCCAAAGGATATCCTATGGATATGATCGGAAAACTTGATTAATTTTTATAAATCATTGGTAGTGTTATTGTTAATTAATAAGATTGAAATCCTTTTTAATTACATTTCTCAAACACTTGTCACTTGAAAAAATACATCCAATACTATAAAATATATGTTTTAACCCTTCCGAACGGGTGACGGATATATCCGCCTAAGTCTTTGGCGATAAATGACGGGTTGCGGATATATCCGCCTTCTCTTCAGACAGACTGGCAGGTGCTTGAGCAGTAACCAGATGTTTCGTGGTACCAAGGCACCACTTTCCTGCTTTCTCCATGGCTGCGCTCATTCCCGCACTCCCCCCTCTCTCCCACACCTACCCCTCTCCCGTGCCATCCCCTCTCCTGCGCACCCTCCACCACTCCTACGTCCCCCCTCGACATTTCGCGCTCAACACTACGTTGTCTTTATTTATTTGTTTACATATTGTTCTTTTTTATTGCCTAACGTTGTCATGGTCATATCTTCAAAGACGGGTGGCGGATATATCCGCTGCTTTTCTACTCATCTGCGGACGGGTAGTGGATACATCCGCATAGTTAAAAACGAGTAAAAAATTATTTTGACGGTATGAAGTGTTCCATTGTGCTTATTTTATGTATACATGTATAACAAAACACAAATAAGGAAAATTTATTTTTATTTTTTCCTATAATTTTTCCCTGTTCTATGTCACGATTTCGCCCGTCCGGGAAGGGTTAATGTAGCCACCGAGAATATCCATAGGAAGTCCCAAAGAAACCCGAAAAATGTATTTGTTTGTGTGGGATATGTGCAATATCTTAGGGACATTCTCAAATACTGGGATCTCTGTAAGATATGTGGTAAACCCTACGATTGAGGTGTGATTTTAAAGTTAAAGCCTATGATCTAGCGCTCCTGCGAATGGTAATAATACCCCAGACGCAGCAAACCTGCAGACTATACGATTTTTAACTTGTCTGATTAGATTTTTACAAAAAAAGTCCATAAACATGTATTTACTAGTGGCTTGTAGGGACATAAGTCCCAATAAGCTCAATAGTATAAAACAAATTATTTTAATATTTAAACAAACTCAGAAATATGTTATCTATATGTTAGAATATAATATCCCTATACACCATTTCTTTTTTGTAAAAAAATAGTTTGTTGTTTGCTTTGTTGCTGTCTTTGTTTGCTTTTGTTGATGTTATTTTCAATAAATAATTTAAATCACTCCATCGGTTTAACTCTGCTAAAAGCAGCAAACATACAATTGTTTGTGAATAAATACTGGTTTATTAAGGTAGCTTTGGTTTTGTACCTTTGTTTATGTGTCAAATACTGCTTCCATAAGGATTACATTGAAACTTTGAGGGCCCGTGGGGCGGATTCCTAAGAGATTTGTTTGACGCCATATAGATGTTGGCACTCACCGGTATGGTCTTTATCACCATGCAAAATTTGAAAATGATTGCTTCAGCCGTCTAGGAGGAGTTTGCGTATTACAAAATGCATAACAGTCAACGTATAAGGATTACTATAAGGATCGCTCCGCTCAAATTAGATTTAACGAGTGTTGGATTTGCTGCTACAGGAAAGGTAAAAAGTATTTTTTTAAGGTAAGTAAATGGGTATTGCACTGGATTCATTTTGCCTTGGAAACAAGTTTTGGGCCGTATCAAACTGCTCAATTTGCACACGGGTACCCTTGTATGATTTATTTATACTGCAAATTTGAAGGATGGTGTTTTTGGCCTCTGGGGACATCAAAAGGATAAAGTAAATCCGTCCTGGGTGTAGATCTTACCATGAGACTTACAGTTATTAGCTTATTCCCCATATAGGAAATTAGTTAAAAGCATAGCCAAGCAAACAACACATAAGAAGTAAATTGTTTCCTACAATTTCTCAAATACAACAGGTTTATACGTAAAATGTGTAAACCATAATAAATAATGGAGAAATATTTTACCATCCATACCCAGTTTATTCCTTACAAAAAATAAAATTTATTAAAGGAACCTATACAAAAACTTGTGTTTCTAAACTATTAAGATCCCTAGGTATTAATTCAAAATACATTAAAAAATAAGTTTTAAAAAATTATGCAGTACACCTGCGAAAGTTAGCCTCATTCAATAATTTTCTCTTTGAGTAAAAACCTACTACAGCTGGTCCATATATGGGATCTCTTCTTTAGTTTCTAAATTCAATGAAAGTGCTGTTGACATTACCTCTTCAATACAGAGTGTAAGTGAAACTGATCAAGTATGTTTAGATGGCAACACAGATGGATCTACAAACGGGATCATGAAAGTAGATCTGAACTTTCTATGATACTGGATGCATTATGTATTACTGCTCTCTACTCAGGAGTCAAGACCAATGTTACTGTTAAGCGAAGATATACAATAGAACCCCGACAAGTAGACTCATGGGAATTATGTTTGCAATAGCTTGTGATAAGGGGTAAAATATATTCAAGGGGATTTTGTATTTTAAAATTACACTTGTTATCGAGGTTCCACTGTAGCACTATTGTGGTACTTTTTTTTTTTTTTAGCGAATTTCCCATATAGGGAATAAGCTATTACCGTAGTACTCATGGTAAGACCTGGACCCGGGACCGATTTTTTTTTTCGTTTTGAGGTCCCTAGAGGCCAAAAACAGCAACCGTTCAAATTCATATATATATATATATATATGTGTCCGTTAGCGCGATAACTCGAGCAAAAATGATCCGATTTTGATGGAATTTGGTACAAACGTGTAAACCTACGTTTATTCGAACGAGTTCGCGAACCAGCATGATCGGGCCATGGGAACGGGGGTTAATGGGGGCTTTTATGGGGTAAAAATGGGTTTTTCCCATTTTTGACCCAAAAAACTTAAATTTTTGCCATTTCTTTCCAAACTATTTTGTAGAGCTTAAAAAAACATATAATTTAGTATATTAAAGCGTTATAATGCGCCTAATGGTTACGGAGAAAATTCAAAAAAATTGTAAATTTAAAATTCCCATGTTATTCTTATGGAGGATAAGTAAACTGTTGTAGTTTGCTTATTTATTAACATATTTTGCCCAAATTTGGAAAATGTTTTTATTTCTTACTAACTATTAACATTTTACATAAAAACACTTTAACCCTCCCTGTTGCAGCAAACCTAAGTATGTGTTAAACTGATTCGATTTAAATAGGGAATAAATGTGATATTTTTAAGGAGACATTTTAGTGTAAATCCAGGCAAATGGAAATTCGCTTAGTCTGCAGGTTTGCTGCGGCGGGGGTATTTTTTTAGTCAAGCTATTGGCTTTGTTAGCAAGTCGACAAAGCTGAAGCCAGTTTTGAATTGTGTTTTATTTTGGTGAAGTTTTGAGTACACCATAATGTGGACAAAATGTTTCTAAGTTTATCTATTATCTAAAGGAAGATTTTGCTATTTATGCTTTAAACTTTGGTTCTGTTAAAATGTCACCAGAGGACAAACGGTAACAGGTTGTACTATCCAGTAACAAATTTAATACCCAACAATAACATTTTTTACCTCTTAAAAGCAGTAAAACACACAAAATGTGTTTTGGTTCTAAAAACAGATGTTTCCGCCCAAAACCAAAACTCAAACTCATAAATGTTGATGAAAACAATACTTTCTCCATGTATAAAGGGGGAGAAAGTAAAAAAATAACGTCTCATATAGATCATATTTACTTTCTTATCATTGAACCAATAATAAATCAAATACTAGGTGACCTGCTCAACTTAGTCTTATCTATCAATGAGCCAATAATATCCAAAATACTATCTGGCCTATGACTTGCTTCGTACCCCTCATGTGTGTTAACCTTTGACCGATGCAATGGTTTAACCTAATCTATGATTTTGGGGAGCGAGCTGGTCTAGTGGATAGAGTGTGGGACATCGGTGCCCGAGGTCCCGGGTTCAAATCCCGCCAAATCACCAATGGATTTTATCTAAGTGATTATGCCTCAACCCCTAGGTCTAGCCTGAAGTAATGTGAAAAACAATCCTGGGCTCGTGTGTAGCGTCCTAGGATAAAAAAAAATCTATGATTTTATTAAATTAAAATATAAAAGCATACCTAACTTGGGGATGCGGAACAAATTGGTTCAGAAAGTGAAAGTTTCCAGAAGATTTACAATTTACCTCAGATTTTAAATTTCAATCATAAACTTAGGTGCCTAATTATTTTGCTTTTATTCAGTTTTTTTTTTAGTTAGATTATTGTTTTGTATTTGCCGTGTTAGGTTTTTTTTATAATTACTACCAATGGTTAATAGGTAGGCCTAAAACACCTTTAAACCATTTGTTTGGAAGAGATGTAATTTTTATATTGATTTTGAAAAATAGTTATTCTGTCATCCTAGACCTAGACAAATCCATCAAAAACAACAAAAAATAGCCCAACCATTCTCAAGTTGTAAGTGTTTGAGCAAACCTGACTTGATTTATTAATACGTAGTACTACATTCAAAGGTCAATTTCGTGTAGGTTTTTAACCCTGAAAAACGATAGCTACATTTATTTTCTGCGCTGGAGCCCACACGACCGGCTCTAAAAGACGGATTCCTTGGCGGATACCTCGTGACATCGGTTCACACGGATGTGTAAGACGGATGATCCACCGTATCACGACCCAAAGTCAACGGACTGCTGGGAAGATCCGGCAGTCCAATGTCCGGCAGCGCTCGGCTGTTTTCGGCAGCGCTCGGCAAATTTCGGAAGAGCCGCGCATCAAGCAGGCGCAGACAGTCGCAAGTCGCGCCGAAGATGCAACTCCTACTGCTAGCAGGTCAGTCTGATTGTGGAATCTGGTTTGAAAATCAATAAAAAGTAACTTAGTATCAAGATATAAGAATAAAACATTTAAATTGAGTAGCCTACGTGTATAATTTTGTTCCGTTTCAATTATTTTTCTATTAAAAATGTTTTAATCTTTTCCTCTCCATTTTTTTCAAACTCAAATGTAAAAACCCTTTATACAATTAAACCTATTATCAATTAGGTAGCTCATACAGCTAATCATTTTACCTAATTAGTTAGCCTATTATACCTAGTAATTAGCTTTTTTTGTATAATTTCAATTTGTTTCTTTAGCTAGTTCTTGTCTAATAATGCTATTATATAATTTATTTATGCAGACACATTTTCAGTTTTTGAGAATCATTCATTCTTTAGAGTGTGCAGACAATCTTTGTTTTATACCACTAACATGTATAATAATAGCCTATATTCAATATCTATTGTAACAGACAGACAAAATGTGTTCTTTCTTCTTTTAAATACCCCAGCTGGTGTTTGTTAATGTCCTGTCAGCACTAAACAATAATAAGCCTTGCACGTGGCTGGATTAATCCCAATTATGATTAAAACCGCAACAAGTTCATTGTTATTTTCTCAAACAATATTGGATAACAAGAAACGTCAATATTTGACTGTTCGAACACAGGCCTATAGAACTGGGCTATAGTAAAAATAACTTGCACATTTACAGTATTCATTAATTTATTTATTGTGTTTACTTTTATAATTATATGAAAATCGTTTCATTTTAAGATTATTCGGGCTGTTAGCCTATTAAACGCGCTACGACGGATATTATAACAGACACGGTGTGGATCACAAACAGTTTCTGTTCTAATATTTGTGCGTGCTTCACAACGGGAAGAAGCGCGAAAGAGACTAGGCCCTACTGTAATAATGATCTGCTGTGCTGTATGAAATAGTTACACATCTACTATTTATTTTAGAAACAACCCTTAGCTTTTACTACTTAGTGTAGTAAATTTCTGATTTAAATAAGGGGTTCAACCAAGTACAGTGTTTAAATGTAGATGGTGCGTGTTAAGAAATATTGTAACTCTATGATTTACTTAGAAAAGATAAACTTATTTAAAATTATGTAGACCTACATACTTTCAAAACCCTACTCATATTTGAGGTCAATCGATTTAAAAGGATCTAACAACATGTCGTTGCCCCCATTCTTCAATTTTAGTCAAGCCTTATTAACCTGTAGCTTATTATAAAAATTTCAATAAAAACTATGAACAAAATTCCATTACCTTTACTACTTTTCTTTAACTCAATATAACATTCTTACTATATACCCCACGTGTCCATACTGTAAATAAAGTAACATCAAACACCCTTTCAAGTAAAAAAAAAATATAAAAAAAAAACACCTTTCAATTGCATCGGCCTGAAAATTTTGGAGCCTTTGACATCGCCCTGTGGGGCAGAGCTATTATCGAATTCGTTCAAAACAATAATTTTCGGCAAATTTAGGTTTATTTTGATCTATCATATACCTGTTTCTTTATGTGGTTAGACCTTAAATTTGGATGTATCACTTTAATAATACAGATAATAGATTTGGACTGTAGTTTTGTTATATAGTCAAGTGTGCTTCATGAAAAAATAATGGTTACTGCAACTGAAATGACCATTAGATCTAACTTCAGGACTCTTAAGGAATAGCTTTACAATAATTCGTTGCAAAACTCAATCATTAACTTATTAAATTTAAATTCCTTAATTTGATTACGTGCATTTTCGTTTTTGAGTCAAATGTCATCATTCAGAACATGTTTTCCAACTGAACATATTATTCAATGGTCCTTTTAGCATGAAAGAACTAAAACAATGGTGGACATTAGAGCAAGACAGAAGTCACACAGTAAAAATGTCGACTAAGAATGCGGAGCTTAGAACACATAAATTAGACCCAGATTATGCAGCGCATCGTTGTAGGCGAGAGATGTTTGTAAACAGCTGTTTAGCGCGTACTTCGTTTTGTACGCTACGTCTCGCTCGACACTGGCAATTATTGCGCTTCACTTATAATCGTTGCAACTGATGTTTTCTATTATCAACAAACTTAAAATCTGTATACATCTATAAATTTAAGGTAAAATATAAGAGCAAGTCTGTCCAGTATTAATTATGCATTTCCATACGATCATCGTTAAACTAAGGTACACAAATATCCTTAGGAAGGGTCCTGTCCCTCCTGTCTTACAGCTTAATTTCATCAGGGCTTTGTCCCTTGGTATTGGCAAATTAGAGTTATTTTTATTTATTTTTTCCATGGCAACGGAAAGACTATCAACATTATTACAATCCTATAAGTATTTATATTTTACATAACTTTGCTCTGTTCAAATAATTTAGACGGTTTGAGGGGAAGTTCGATCCCCACTACTTTTTTGTGCATAATTTGTATGTTACTTAATCAGCTGAGCTACTTACTGTTTTAAATGCAAGGGTCAAGTGGAGAGGATAAATTCCTCCTTCCCTAAAACCACCTAAATTTTATGAACGGAGTATGGCGTTCCAAGTCTGTTTTTTTTTCAAAACCTAAAACTTAGGTATAGACTTTTTTGTTAAATATGTGTTAGGTACGCTTGTTTGTTGCATGGTAAGGAAATTCGGTGGCCTCTTGTTTTTTATCATCTAAACGACTTATTTTTACTTTTCCCCCTATCGTTTATGAAAAAAATACTGTTTAGTGAAAATGTTCTTGTTTGAGTTTTGGGCGGAAATACCTGTTTTGGGCCCCCTGAGCAAAAACAAAATTGTTTTCGGAGTTATGTCTGTGTTGATGTGTACAGAGCTTTGACTATACCCTGTGATCCGATGTTGATGGCATTTGTTATGCTACTAAATCATGGTATTCCCATTTTGCTTTTTGATTAGGATGACCCATAAGCCCCATAAAATAACGGAAAATCAGATTTTCACAAAAAAACTGCCAAATGATTTTTAAAACCATGTTTGAAACTTTTGAAAGAGGGAATACAAAAGCTGGAAGTGGGATAGGAATCTGGAATGTTTAGTAGTTCGGTCATTCACCGGACTAGAGGCTCGACGCGTTCCTGTATTCCTGTTACACGTGCAATCTGCATGTACGTATGCACGTATTCATGTCTAAGTATATAAGTTATATTGTAGGCTACCACATTAAATCGTTCAAATTTGACGTATACGAATACTGGATGAAGAATAATCACATAACATCGCTATAGTTCATAATGTCCACTTACCACATAGTTGCATGATTTATATTATGTGTAAGGGTGTCATTTCGTTAAAGACGAAATAAGGGTCATGTTTTCCTATGAATGTGTAATTATTGTGTAGGTTATATTGACAAATGTTGTGTTAACTCGTTCCTCGCGCACAGGCTTCGCCTGTATAGGGGACCATCCATTTTTGGAAGATGGCATTTTCCGTATGACTGTTTGTTCTTGGAATAAATTATTTTAATTTTATTTGACCTGATAGAAATTAAAACAAAATGTGCATAGAATTTCTCTGGCATTGCCAAAATCCATACATAGGAACAAGGAGGCTACTTGTTCACGTTTTTGGGGTACTGCTATTTTATAAACACTGTTGGAAAGATTTAAAAAATAAAAGTCAATTAATAGGTGAAACAGGTGGTAAATAACAACGGAATATGCGGACATAACAACGGAGTGTGCGAAAATAACAACACCGAATATGCTAACTTTACAATGGCGTAGGCGCAAGTTATTGATTTAAGAATAAGTCGTTAAATATTGATAAACAAAAATGTAATTTGTTTGGTTTTTGTTATCGCCATTTCTACTTGAAATTAAAATAACTTATCAAACCTTATTTTGACAGAAAAGTTGTTTAGGCTAAGGCTAATGATATTTGCCAAAATGATTAATGTATAGATACAGTTTAATACTACCAATATCCACCAACAAGGATGTACAAGAAGTGACTTTTAAATCCGAAGGCTACGGCAATGTTGCGAAAGTACAATTTACCTGACGAAAGGGAAGCTTATCAAATAAGCCTTTCATTATCAGTCAAACGCCGGTTGTAAATTAAAAACAGCAAAACAGCTGATGGCACGACCCGGACCTGTCAGTGACCGGCGACCTTGGCGGCAAAGTTCACGGATCATCTGCGATAGTTCGGTCTCATCGATATTTACCTCTTTGGCCAATCAAATTACGTCATTTTAGGAGGAAGCGTGGATAGAGGTTTTTGCAGAAGTTTAAGATCCCTGTATTTCCCTATTATTTTGTTTTGGCACTTTTCTGTAATTTGACAGCACCAGCAGTTATGTTGAATTACATACTCCAACAACAATACTGTTTCCTTTACAGTTACATTATATAGGTCATAGGTGTATGATTGTTTCCGTGTTCAGTTCAGTGCCAACTACAGACAATCGTGTTGTGATTCGTTCAGTTCAGTTCCGAGAGACGGGAGTTTGCGTTTGTTAGGATATAACCTCAATGCATGTAACTAAATTTGTAAAAAACCCGATCCATCCTCCTCAAGTGGCTATAATACTCGCCATCAATTCTAAAGGTTGCCTGTTAGATTCCAAGCTGAGTTGATTTGTCATCAATTAATTAACTACCGTACGCCATCCCAGAAAATTTCGGTATTATAAAGTAAAATACCAGAGTGTTTAGACCGTTCCGTAACAAAACCCCGTAGAAGAAATGTCATTGAAGTTAAAGCACTTAAAAATAAAAAACGAATCCCGGTTACATAGGAATAGTAGGCCTATGAGCCTATACATCAGCACTAGGGCCTAAAATGACACAGGTCGACTTGATGTCAGGTTTGACAACCGAGGCGACGCCGAGGATGGAAAATTAGGGTTGAAATGGTTCATTTCATGACTATAGTAACGAAAGTGGCATTTTCCGATGCGCGCTCAAGTTTAATGTGAGAGTCAAAACCGAACGAAGGAACTCCAAATTTCACGTGCTTTAAAGGCGAAGCTGAAGACGGGGAAAAATTGGAACAAGTACCGGAAAATCACTTTCTGTACAATTTATGAACGAAACTTTTTATAACGACGAAAATAATATACAGAATAACAGACGTCATTAAATTAAAACTATATTTCCTAATTAATATTTTCTTGAATATGAATATAAAGCAAATTTGCTATAAAAACCTACCTGTCAATGTAAAAATATTAAGTTCAAGGTTGTGATAACAACACGCACTACACTACACTGCACACTAAACACAGCTAGCTACACTAGCTTGTCTATTCCTGTAAAAACATCTTATTTAAATTGTAAAAAATGTATATAATTACTACAGTAGCGCGCGGTGAGCAAATAGAGAAGTGATTGAGAGCAAGGGACCCCTAAGAGTTTGAGAAACGATATCATTTTTTTATGTCAGCTGTTATAAAAAATAACTTCTTTCTGTACTGAGTGATGAAAATACACTTTCGGTCCGTGTGATTAATAAACGGGATCAGCAATCTGACACATACTTTCTCCCATAAGCTCCAACAAACTTCATCATGGGTAAGCGGTGGGAGTAACTATGATAATGTTATAGGAAAAAATCGCAAAAGTTGCAATAACTTTTGAACCGTAATTGTTACAGTAACGGGGGTTGCATTATTTTGTTTGGAATTATAAGCATTAAATTTAATCAACACCGGATTTTTTCCCAAAATCCGATGTTTGTAATTTTATGGGTTTTTTATGGGAAAATAACATAAGTTACAATAACTTTTGAACCGTAATTTTTACGGAAATGGGATTTGTACCTACCATTTTTTCATAATATAAAGGACTATAACATACTAAATTATTATCAAAATCGTACAGGCCATTTTCGAGAAAATCTGATTTTTCCGTTATTTTATGGGTTTTTATGGAAAATCCCCATTAAAAATCAAAATTTCAAAAAAAGAGAAAAAACGCCTGTAGATACATACCATGGCTTAGTGCCTACATACCAAATGTCATCAAAATCGGAGATGTGGTCTGTAGCTCTGTACACATCCACACACACAAACATCACTTCGAAAACCACTTTTTTTGGTTCAGGGGGACCCAAAATGGATATATCCACTCAAAACTAAAACTCGAAAATTTTGATGAAAGAAATACTTTCTCCATATACTATGTATAGGGGAGAAAGTAAAAAATGTAACGTCATACTATAATTACTGTACGGTTCGTCGGGCTATAAAATCACAAAACCTCAATTTTGACCATTGTTTATATTTATATATTAACAACCTATATGTACCTCTGTGGTTGTTAGATTTAGATACAATGCCTTTCAACTCGAATAATACAATCATGTTTAAATTGGAGAATATCTGGTACATTTTAATTTGTATATAGTAATCTTGATAATGTGAAGTATACTGTAGTAAAATATACAATATGACTCGATAATATACACAAACACATTTTAATAATCATGCGATAGCATAGTTAAAACTGGGAGACTAACTTATTTGACAAAATCAGGAACAATATTACAGCTGTAAAAATGTACGGCGCTGTACATTTTTCACATTTAAAAATTATTTGGCTGATTTTGCGGGGTAAAAATAGTACATTAAAAAACTATCGTTGCAACGTTATGCGTAACAGCGGTTTCTCACACGACGAGAAGTATCTTTTCGACCCTCACTCATTTTCAACTTCAGCTTTGCTTGGTTAAACGACCATCAGTAACACAGAGAAACTATTCCAAGACCTCTCTCTTTGAAGAATAATTTAAATGGTTTTGAAAAGAAAATGTGAAACAAATACCAATGCAGTGTATTGTTTTACTTCTTTTGTTATGCTAAGCACAATTGGCTATTGGAGGAAGTTAGTTGTTAGGGTTAGGTGACCAATGGAGAGTTGTTCTGTAGGTATTGTTCCGATGTCTCAAATTTTTAAAACCAAGCACAGGAGATATGCCTATATATTGAACTAATTAAATACAGCTTGAATAACTGTATAAAGAAGCTTATGTCCTCTGTCCTCACATTAATATTTATGTACTTGTCAACTCTGTTACGTGTTTTGTGTTTTAACTATATGAATACATCACAAGCTTGTGTCATATATTCCATCACGTACTTGCATTTAGTACATTTATGAAACGTCTGAAATGTGATTACTGAATGCATAGTGAAATTGTTTGATCTTATCATCAAGGTTTTTTCCCTATTTTTCAGGCATAACATTCATAAATGGAGTTCTATGTTCACCAACGATTGAATGGGTGAGTAATTTTTGTACATTGGGCTATTTTTCAATTTTGAGCTTTGACCATAATCTTTTTTAAAGTATTTTTTTATTTCATAATTTTTTGGTGGTAAATATTGTATTTTGTGTAGGTACAAAAAAAAATAATATGAAGCACACAATATTAGATCACCTAAAATGTATTACCTTACCATTTGCGACTTTCTTAGCCCTCTTTCCACCAGTAAAAGTTGTTTCTACTCTAGCATAAAGCGATCTGATGGCAAATGGATGCTGCCGCTGTGGCGAACATGTCCCCTATCTGGATTTTTGTACCTCAACTTTACTATTTTTTTTTTTAAATTGTTAGCCTACACTATACAATTTGTTTTACAGAAAGACAACACAAATATGATTTCCTGCAAGGGAAGGCCTGATGGTTACTATGCTGACACAACTGATGCTCAGGATTCTTTTTTTAGGTGAGAATAAGACCTATTGGCTAAATGGAACAGTAGATTACATTTTAATACGCTATTTTAATACGCCTATACAGTGCATTCTTTACACCAGTAGCGAGGGAAGTCACTTCCTTGTACATAAGAATCTCACTTGACTCCTCACAGCTCTCGTCCCTACAAAATTCTGCCACAGTCTTAAGACTGCTGGGGAAAATGGGTTGGCATCGTGACCCTGTTTCCCGCATATTTTTTCATTGCATTTTTTGTTTGAATTGTGTTTCATGCGTTGTTGGGTTCCAGTGCCCACGCCATACTTATACATCTGTGCATATTTAGGATTATGACTTTCTTGAGGAATTAGATTCCCTACTCGGTGGTAAAACATGTCATGGATCTTGAAATTGTAGATACCCTGAGTGATCCTCTCATCTAAAAGAGCTTCAGAGCTGATCATGGCAAAGGCAAATTGACGAATTTATAAAATTCAAATAATTTTTGGATCTAAGCCTCAAAGCACTGTTTTCAGATTTGGAGTTTCCAATAAGTTCCTGAAAGTATGGTGAATTTCACAATTGAGGTAAACAAACCTTTAATTTATTCCAACAAAGAGTAAAAATTGAACTGTCTCGGCCAGTCTTTTCTTGCTTAAAATGTATGCAAGCCACAACAATGTAAATATTTAACGTTCATTTGTCCGAGGTTGTATGTATCATTACAATAATTGTGAGCAAATTGTGTGAGCGAATTTGGAAAAAAATTGCTATAGCTGGTCAATGTTGAATGTTGATAGAAGTCTAAATAAAAATACAAAGTCAATCACTTCAAGAACGATTTGACATTGACACAGATGAATTAGTAACATATTCTCTATAAATTTTATTTGCAGATGTAAGGACAGTGAGGTGATAGAACAGACCAGGTGTGACAGAGGTTCAAGGTACGATCCTCACTCTCAGCAGTGTAGCCTCACTACAGCCCTGGACACAGACTGCGACCAATCAGATGACAGTTTCTTCACAACACCTGGCACCCTGTGTAGAGGCTACTACCGATGTGTCAACGGCACCAGGGAGGATTACACGTGTCCCAAAGACTCCTATTTTGATATGAACTCCCAGGTTTGTTCATGCTACTGTACAATGAACAGTCAACTAAAACATAAAAAATACCAATAAATAATTCACTACAGCATTTGTTTTTTTATTTCAATGTCAAATTGGCTTACAGAATAATATATTTACATATAGTAGATGTGGAAAAACAGTGTTTTCTTATCATTGCAGTGGCGGTTCAAAGGTGGAGGGGTCTACAGGAGCTAAAGCCCCCCCCCCCCCATTAGACCCTGAAAATATAAATCCAAACATACATTTCGTCCTAACAACATAATGGAATTTGTTCTACAGTATACAGTTCTAGATGTTAAAAATAGCTTTAGAAAGACACAAAACGGCTTTAAAATACCAAATTTTCCAAGGTAGGACCCCTGAACCACCCTCTTTTCTTGGGGGGTGTGGGACAGCCCCACTTGACAAGGTCCTAGAGATAGGTCTTGGTATTTTGGCAATCTGGTGTGACAGCTTCTTTGCACTGTATTTCTTTCTTGTTTCTTCGGGTCTCAACACTCAGTCTGACGATGTGTGTTACTTCCATACCTCTGAATCTTACACCAGTATTTCTGTACATTTTGATGTTTGTTGCAGTTCTGCGTGCGTACTGGTGGGCTCTGTTACGAGTTGGTTTGTAGCGGCCGAGTCAACGGGAGATACGCAGACACAACCCATGCATGCCGTAGATCCTACGTGTGTGAGGGAGGAATGCTACGATCCCTCGGCTCCTGTCCTCCTGGTACTTTGTACAATGGCAGCTCGTGCCAGCCCAGGGATCAAGTCCAGGTGAGCTTATGACAATATTGTTGTTAGATGGAAGACTTAGAAAAAATATGTTGTAGAATTAATTTGTTGTCTACAAATTGTTTTAAGTTGTATTAGGATTGTTTTCAGTTTTGTCATACAGTGTTTGTACTAGCGTTTGCAAGCATTGTTACAGGGTCAAAACCAATCGTTATTTGTGTAGCTAGTGGGTAAAGTGGCACTTTGCTGCACACGAGAGCAATGTTTACGCACGAGCCGCAGGCGAGTGTGGAATGATCTCAAGTGCAGCAAAGGCCTTTTGCACTCGTGTTACACATTATATTTTTCCTACAGTCACTATAAAGCATATAAATAATTAGTCTTTCAAACACTATACAACACGTTTTTAGGTTCAGCTGGCAACACAAATAGGTGCCCTAGAGAAAGTAGTACCCGGTCCGTATCACTCCGCTATTTTTCCTCGGCAAGAAATGTGCTCCGCGTTTTGAGAATATAGTTCCGTATGTTTTTGTTATTTGAAGTGGTTTCCGCGCCTAAGAAAAATGCTTTAAAGGTATTTTCTTGTTTATTAAGATCGTAGGAATGTTTTAAAAACGTTTAAAAGAAAAGTCCAGAAAGTTCAGAAATACCGAAACTATAAACACAAAATGACAGGTTAAATTGTAGTTATAATAGTCAATCAGCTGCTCATAGTATTATTATCTTTAAGTGTTGCCCACCTATTTCCAAGCGTACATGGATTTCGTGCATAATAGAACCACGCTGTTTTGTGTTGTTTCGTTGGAATCCTGATGTGCGGCAAAGTATGAACTGTACGACAAAGTAAATATGCAGCAATTAGCAGCTTTCTGTACTTAAACGGTACAAGGAAGCCAACTTTGTCGGGGGACTGTAGGAAAAATTCATTGTAATAGCCCCAGAACTGCAATAATGTATGGTATATTTTTTACTTAATTTATCAGCAGTTCTGTTATAATTGGTGTTTGACAATGGCATCTCACTGTGCTGAGAGGTAAAGTAAAATCTATACTAGTCAACAAAACTAAACACAAACATCCAAATACTTTAGTTCTGAAGTCTTTCATTAGTATATGTCAACTGAACAGTATTACCATACAAAACCTTTCTTCAGGACATTAGGTCATGTCAAAAAAAGAGCTAAAGATAAAAAATTAGGCCTACTACAAACCCAAACTACTTTAGACAAAATTGGTACATTTAATTTTACCTTTTTCCAGTGTCTAACATCAGAAAAGTCAGCCGTAGCAGTGAAGATCCTCTCCACAGATCCTTGTGCAGAGTTGCCCAACGGTTTCCAGACTCTACCTGACGAGACATGTCGCAACTACCTGCTTTGCCACTCTGGACAGACCATCGCCAAGCTGCACTGCGCGACGAGCGAGCACTTCAATGGTGACAAGTGCGTGCCAGCCACCAACACCAGCTGTGCGTCCTACTGTGCCGACAAACCTGACGGCTTTACTACCGACTTACGTCGCCAATGCCGAGGCTACGTCAGCTGTGTCAAAGGCAGAGTGGTTGAAGAACTGGCCTGCAAAGACGGCTCACTTTTCAACGGAAAAACATGTGTCCCTGCCTTGCTGTATCAATGCCCTGTACCTGTGAAGAAAAACGTTTGTTCCAAACTGAAAGACGGATATCACCAAGATTACATGACCGGATGCAAAGAGTATTTTTACTGCCACCAAGGACAAATGCTGTTGAGAAGTACGTGTAGGGACGGAAAAGTATGGAATGGCTCGGATTGTGTGTCAAGAGATGAATTTTTGTGTGAAGGTCCAGAGATTTGGCCGGGTTGTAGTGCTTTGGACGACGGTCTTTACACAGACCTATCGAAAGGTTCAAAATGTAGATTTTACCACTATTGTTCCGACGGTAAGAAGGTCCGATTGAGTTGTCCGATGGGGTATGTATTCAACGGGAAAACTTGCGTAGAACAAGATTCCTATCACTGTCCACTGCTTGACACGGACTGTCACAATAAGGTGGACGGTTATTACTCAGACCCTAAGTCAGGTTGTCGTTCGTACTATTACTGCTCAAACGGCCAAAAACTGACTTACATTTGCCCAGAAGGTTTACTCTTCAATGGAACAGACTGTGTTAACAAACGCATACACAGCTGCACTGCGAAAATCAGCATTTGCTCCAACAAAACAAACGGATACCACGCAGACGCTGCCACCGGGTGTCACAGGTATGTTTATTGCTTACAAAAAGTAAAAATTACGTCCTTTGAGTGTTCGGAAAATAGTGTTTTTGATGGCAAAAAATGTGTACCGGTCAAAACGGATAGTTGTACTAACGCTAAAGAATCTTGTGATACATTAGAAGATGGTTTATACGGAGAACCCAACTCTCAATGCACTAGATACTTTAAATGTGTGGGAAAAAAGAAGACTACAACTTTTACTTGCCGAGGAGGGAAAGTTTTTAATGGAGTAAAGTGTGTGAAGTACATATGTCCAGTGGAGAAAAAGCAATTGTATAGCCAAGATGATTGTGTGGGGAAGATCGGGTTTTTTCAAGATTTTGAGTCAAATTGTAATAAGTATTACTTTTGTATTAACGGTGTCAAAACTATGCTTTCTTGTAAAAGAGGCCAAGTATTTAATGGGGAGGTTTGTGTTAGTGAGAAAAACTACACATGTCCCACTTAGTTGTAACATTGTAAAACTTCCTTTGGTTTGTTACGGTTGAAGAGAGAGATTATGTTTTAGGATTAGGTAAGGAAAGAAAATTGAAGTTGGAGAAGACGTTTTTTTTAATCTATATAAATAAAATTAGAGTTTTGTCTGTACATTGCTCAGAATCAGAAATTTTTGGGTTATTTTTACGTTTTATACATTAAAGAAGCCGAAACAAGTTTCATCTCAATTTCTGTCTGTCTGTTACGGCCTAAGAGCCTTTTTACGCGGCCTTCTCCTGAAAAACAAGACTACCTATCAAGTTCCAAATCATTTTAATGTATTCACTGGATTGGCGAGAGTGTCTTTAGCTATTAAAATATGGCCTCACTATGTAAATAAAATTACGGACGTTTAAAAACTCAATTTTGTGAGATTTTTGTCAAGTTTTCTCCCAATGTTTATCACAAAATCATCTATATAAAATAAAGGACAGCTGTTCGGATCAAGATAAGTTATTTTTATAAGAAGGTTTCAACTGACTACTAAAAGATCCCCGTGCGTAGAACGGGCACCCAGCTAGTAATAATATATAGAAATAAGTATTTATGCCTTACCATGTTTAAAAAAAATCAACCTTAAATTAAATTTTGACTTCCATTAAATCTTCCATTACGATTAACTTCAAGGCCAAATATTTGTAATAGTTTTTGTAAACAAATGATTCACTTATAGTCAGATGAAAGGTAATTAGTAAATAATAGGTGCTAATTGATGAATAAAGAGACAGGTTTAACATAATGTAAGTATTGACAAGTACTGTTTATTATATTGAATTCTTCTAAAATGGTTTCAAGTTACTGTATAAACATAAATTTGGTGTGAAATAATCAATTAGCACCCTAGTATTAGACTTTGGATGGAATTGAAGTACTGTAGTTTGAAAAAGATGGAATGCAACAAAGTCATTGTACCTGTTGATGATAATTTTATTTTTAATTGTTAAATCATGATATTTAACTTATTTATGCTGTAAATAAACTTACTTTATTTATGAAACTTAAAATGTTTTCCTTCCTAGTTCATTTTGTGTAGATGAAAAGAATTTTCTAATTTCTATGGTTTTTTTTCTAAAATATGTTTGTACAAGCAAATAGACAAACTCGTTTGTTTTTACCAGGACATAAAGAAGTATGTCCATGTTTTTGTGTTGATTCAAGAAATCAGAATTTTTTACAAAAATTTTTCAAATTCAAATTCACTTTATTGTCACATAAAAACATTTGTACATAGCAAAGCTATTAAACTGGTGACATTGTCAATTCAATATAAACCTAAAAATACAATTAAGTTACAGAACATTTTTGTCTGACTCTAAAACAACGATTACATATAACAATGCTGCTTAATTTTGTAAAAAGTCACTTACAGAGTAAAATACTTGGTTTAAAAGATAACTTTTTATAGTATTCTTAAAACTCTTTAAACGGATTTGGCTTTTAATGTTTGTCGGTAGATTATTAAAGAACTTCATACCCATGTAACTAGGGCCCTTTTCATAGATTGTTAAGTTATGTATTGGGTATTGAAAATTGTCTTTGCACCTTGTGTTGTATGCATGTAAATGCTGCTGCCCACAAAGAAGATCAAAATTCTTCTGAATGAACAGTAAGCATGAATATATATAGAGAGAGGGAAGGCTCAATAATCCTAACTGTTTAAAGATTGGCTTGCATGAGACTCGTGGCCGCGAAAATGTCATAATGCGAACAATTCTTTTTTGAAACTTGAATATTTTTTTCCAGTCAGCTGATGAACCCCATAGCTCAATTCCATATTTCATAATAGAATAAAAATAGGCAAAATAAACCATTAATCTAGTTTCCAAATCAGTTCTATCCCTTAACACAAGCATTTGGAAACAAGCAGAATTCAGTTTATTACCGAGTATTGTTATGTATTTTTTCCAGTTTAAATTTTGGTCAATTGTTAATCCCAAAAATTTATTCTGTATTTTAGATGTAATTTCAGTATTTAAAAATTCAACTGCAAATGTTGTAGGGTCATTACTTTGTGCTGTTTGAAATTTCATCAGATTTGTTTTTTCACAATTTAGTTTTAGTCCATTAGTACGAAACCATACTTCAAGTTCCTCCATAGCATTGATAGTAAGTATTTTAAGCTCATGTACACTTTGAGCCTTAAGCAGGGCAGTGGTGTCATCTGCATATAAAATGAGGTTTGTATTAATGTTGCCATCAAGATCATTTATATAAATTAAGAACAATATTGGGCCCAGGATTGAACCCTGGGGAACACCAACTGAAATCTTTTGCCAATCTGATTGAAATTTTAATGAATCTCTTTCTATTACAACTCGTTGCTTACGGTTACTTAAGTATGAACAAAGCCAAGAAATTGCAGTTTTTGAGAAATTATATTTTTTTAACTTTTCTAATAGAATCTCATGCAATACACAATCAAAAGCCTTGGATAGATCACAGAAAATACCAGATACCCTCTGTGATCCATCCAAGACCTCCAAGATGTGCTCTACCAATTCAGTAATTGCCATTGAAGTATTCCTGCCAGATCTAAACCCATATTGACTGCTGGAAAAAATATGATTTGATTCAAAAAATGCTACAATTTGTTTACAAACTATTTTTTCAAAAACCTTAGATAAAACTGGCAGTATTGACACTGGTCGATAATTATCTGGGTTATTGACTCCTCCTTTTTTAAAAATTGGTTTTATTACTGCATATTTCATCTGGTCAGGGAAGATTCCCTCAGTTAGAGATTGGTTGACTAATTTACATAGAGGTTTGGCAATTATGTCTACATTGTCCTTTATGAGGTCTACTGAGATTTCATCCCATCCAACAGACTTCTTATTTTTAATTGAACGTATAACTTCTTTTACTTCTTTCATTGATACACAACTGAAACAAAAAACTGGCAAAGAAGGTGGCAAAACCCTGTCAAGGAAACCAAGGGCATCTTCAACACAAGGCACAATATTTAATGAATTGGATGATTGTAAAAATTTAATATTTAAAACGTTAGCAATTTCAGACCCTGATGTCACTTCCTTGTCGTTAACTATCAAGTTTGGAAAATTCTGACATTTTTCAATGTTGCCAAGCTCCGTTTTTACAATATGGTTTTACATGTTTTGTAAGGGAATGGTCGAAAACCTTTATGGTTACTCGGCCTTTTGTTGGAGATAGCATAATAAGTTGATCGCACATAGTTAATTATGCCAAAAGATTGTATTGTTAATGCTGTAATAAATACCACAAAGGACATTTTTAAATAAAACACAATCAGAGCTAAATAAATAACATCAGTTTATTTCTATTCAAATAAAATGATTATACGAATATTAACAATATTTATAAAACTATAACTATTTAATGGTAAATAAACATTTGATAAACATCAATAATTGCATAACACAACAAGGTTATTGGACGAAAGCAGGGCGATTTTGTAACCTACCTAAACCAGAAGAAAAACATTCTGTGTCGGAATTAATAACGTAAGTGCTTCAAAACAATTATTTTTAACACCAAAGCAACACAAAAATCAGCATAAACCTGAGAGTTTCGTTGAAAAATTGAGGGAATCTAAATAAGCCTATTGGGTTCAATATTTTAAGAGTTCTTATTTAATCTGGTCCCGGTGAAGGATTAGACCATAGCCGTCTCTAGTAATAAGGCCGCGGCCTTCGATGTGGCAACGCCGCGACTCATCCCCGTCCTGGTCCAACTCCGGGTATTGCCACCAGCGTTAAAACGTGCAACATTTCGCCAAAACTGCGCTTATTCACGTTTAAAGCAATGAAAATGTAGCCAGATCAATAGATTAATTTTTAGCATGAAATGCCGCTTACCATTTTTCAGATTGTATTACGAAATACTAATTAATACATGTTTATATAAACGTATATCCACCACTTAATTCCAACCCTGAATATATGTTGCGCATAATGCACAAGCGATATACATTTGTGATAAAAACGTAACCATTTTGGAACCTAATGAGTTATGGAAATATATACTTTTACAAATAGGCCTAGGTTCCCTTAAAATTCTTTTTAATTTTATTATGAACTGGTCGTCTAGTTGTCGAAAACTCAACCAAAAATATGTAATATTCAGACATATCTATTAACCCACGTTGTCAATTAAACATTTTATTGGAATTTCTTTTATTTGATTTGATATTCCGTTCATTTCTTTGTAATTTTGTCACCAGCATGGCAGCAGCTCATGTTATTTTTTGTCTATTTATATTTATAAAGGGATTCTGCACATCTACAGGAAAATATCTTTCTAATAGTATGCGTATATTTTCTCTGCGTTGCACACAAGCTGAGAAAAAAAGTTTTAAACACGCTTGCCTATTAATATATGGGTGATATTATAATTTCAAACTTAGTTTCGAGATATGCAAAGTTGTTTTATATTTCAAAATTTTGTCATTGAATGTTCATGCAGAACTGTACTAAGGTAGAAGAAATATTGCTACACCTCTGACTAAATGCATAGGAAATGTATGCAATACATGTATAATAAAATGTACAAAACACAACTGCGCAAGACTTTGAAAACATCTTGCCTATTTAAAATATTTTAAATTATCTGTATCAATAGTGTATTGATTTTTCATTTTGATAATACATAAGAGGTACAAAAACTGTTTGTTCATACTATTACTATTAATATTTTAGTTTTACATTTTTTATCCAATATGTTTTACTTTAGTTTTAATAAAGTAGGAAATGTGTATTTTCCTAATCAGAACGTGGTACTTGATTAAGTTTAAATTTAGGCTATAGCTCTAATCCACTCATCTTGATGCGGACCTTCTAAAGAGAAGTGAAATAATTGTATATACTCCTCAGTTTTTAATGCTTTTAGGTGGTTACTTTTACACCCCGGCATGACACACTTATGAGGCATAACACACTGTCACTACGAATACTATATTGTCTCTAATTGTGTAAAACAAACAGGTTAATCACCGGTGATGCGCCGTCTATCTATGCAAACTAATGGCGGGAGCCGGCTGGACTATGCCTCCGATGCGACGTTGCCAGATTTCGCTCGCCGCGGCCTTATACTAGAGATGGCTATGATTAGACTATCCTGCTGAGATTGGAGAGCAATGAAGGTTGGGCTGGATTGAAGCAAACTCAAAGTCTCGGAAGATCACAATCGTTATTACCGAACCAACTAAACTCTTTAAGACAATAATTTCTCAAGTTATCATAAGCCATCGTCAAGTTTATCTTTCATTGATCTATTCGATTTCTTTTCTAGGTTATATTTATAGACATTTTGTTTTGCTAATACAATAGAGGGGCATATAATAATTAGTTGGAATATTGTTTATCTTAAATTATTTTAAAATCTTTATCTAAAAATTTTTTTGGGTCCCAGGACTTAGTTCAATAAATTAACTGACTCCAATCTAAAATCATTTTTGACTATAACCAAAATGTTGTATTACAATTTTTCTCATCGGAAAACATCTTGTGAATCTGAACTCATTGCAGTGTTTAAAATGTTGCATGTTTTCAGAAAGACATCATTTTGAGAAGTACTTTCCTGTCTCTTAGATTTAATCGTACAAGAAGACTACAAGAACTAACTCTTTTTTTAACTCTCTTTTATGCACTAACTTACTGTTTTACTTTTTACACTACTACTAAAACTTTGAACTTGTAAAAGAGTTAAAATTCTAGAAACAAATTAACGAGCTCAATCGAAAAGTAGCGAGGTGCATTAACAAATTTGTTTAACTGGTGACAGCAAACTGTATTTGTCTATACTGACTTCAGGCTGAAAATGTACGACTATTTTGATTTATGCCAGATTGGTAACTGAATTTAGCTACGATTTATAAGTATCTTGCACGAGTGAAAACACTGTAAATTGATTCAATTACATCACCTCACTATGTAGTGATACCAAATCATTCTAATGAAACTATTGGGATGTACAACTACTGTTTTAATTTCTGGTCTATTTCCAAATAAAACACTATGGTATCTGGAAATTCCCTAACACATTGTGCATTCAGTGTCCTGATCCAAATTTAATCCAATACAATTATCATTCAAATATCACTATCACAGTTCCAAATTTGTTCAACAAATCCCAGAATCATGCATTGTTACAAGTGTTTACGATTACTCAGTTATTATAATCCCTAAATACCTCTATCTAATAAGTCTTGAAAATAATATATAAGTAAAACTAATTATTTACCTTAGACTACCAAAAGAAATTCATTAATATAGTACATCCTTAGCACATTACATCTAGCCATATTTTTATTTTTACTCGTTTTAATCTTACGATAAAATATTTACAAGGTTTGACCGTCAAAATATACACTGGAAATCAAGAATAACCTTGAACGTAGACGTTAGAAAAATATAATTCATCGAATCGCTCAACAAAACGCTCCGTCATGACTGGGGTTAACGGGCAAACGTTAAATATATCGGAACATCGACCCACGGATTACACATGAGCATTACATTACTGTGGTAGAAGCGCTATGTCCGGGGACTGAGTTTGGCTACAGAAGGGCTGACACGTCCCACAACTTGATGAGTTTGTCCTGTCCAACGGTCAACAGCCGTTTCCTAGGCTCGTCCAGGTCCATGGAGACGATGCAGTGCTTAGTGTCGTGGAAGGTAGCTAGAGGAGTGCGGCTGCAAACAGAAAACTGGGTTGAATATCAGCTATCTTGTAGTCAAACAAAGTGTGAGAATATTTTAACCAATCAGTCAGTTATGTGTATAAATTAAATATATGTGTCAGTTGGTTTCAATAAATGTGCTGGATAGTTGTGTTAAGATCAGCTCAAAAAGATTAAAGCTTAGAGAGCAAAGAGATTAAACCCACACATACATACAGTGGCGGTTCTAGGACCTTGTCAAGGAGGGGGCCACCGGGGGGCTTGGGGGGTGTGGAGCACCCCCTAATAAAGCAGGGAGGTTCGGGAGTCAGGGAAAATTTGGAGTTTTCGAAGCCATTTGGTGACTTTATAAAGCCATTTTTAACACCTACAACTGGTCCCAATTGTCCATAAACTTCCATTTCACCTGTTGTTTGTCATGAGCAAGTAGACATTTTAAAAATTAAACTATGACGATTGCGTTAATGGATTTCAAAACACACTGTAGCCTACGGTCATATCCTCCTAAAAGCCGTTTACTTTCTAAAGCTATTTTTAATGTCTAGAACTGTGTGCAAAACCTCCAATTTCCCCATTTATTTGTCATGAATAAGTAGACATTTATTTTTTAAACTAACTATGACGAATGCATTCATAAATCTCAAAACATATTGTAGGCTACACCATATCTTGCTAAAAGCTGTTTACTGACTTTCTAAAGCCATTATTAATTTCTATATCTGTGCCCTACTGTACATAAACCTCCCATTTCACCTGTTATTTGTCTTTGTCATGGGCAAGTAGACATTTTAAAAAGTAAACTGTGACGAACTTGCATTCATGAATTTCAAAACATATGCCTACTTTAGACTACGAAGCCATATCTCCTAAGCAGTTTGGTGACTTTATAAAGCCATTTTAACGTCTAGAACTGAACCCAATTGTTGTAAAACCTCCCATTTCACCTGTTATATGTCATGCAAGCAAGTAGACAGTAGACACGTTTTTGAACCTTACGTTTTTCTCCATTTCATAGATATGTCACAATATACTGTATATAGTATCAAATTTAGTAATAGCATTGACTATATAAACTTATATAGTCAATGGTAATAGACTACTGTGATAAAAGTAATAAGACTGCTGTAATTAAAACTGATCATACAAATAAAGGTGTTCGTTCTATAGCCATCCCTGTGGGGCGTATAGGTAATAGACTACTGGTGCTACCGCTGATGGCTGATGCCTGTGTAAATTAGAAACTAGCAAACAATTTGACAACTAGGAACATGAAATCAGCTGTTTCCCCGTCCTCGCTGTCGCAGTCGCCTTTGCCCTAACATGTACATTATTAAAGTATTACAGCTGACTGCATAACAATTGGATGATGCGTACAACTTTCCATAGCGTATATTGGTTTAATCGTCGTGCTAATGCCCCACAAAGTTTATCTATGTGGAACTTAATACTAATACTAATCCTGCCATCGCTTATTTAGTTTAATAAAAAATACATTGATGTCTGTTTTAAGACATTGCGTGTTTTAGGGATGAAATGTATGTTTAAATTTTTTTTCAGTGCCCAAGGGGAGAGAGCTTTAGCTCCTATAGCTTGGAACCGCCACTGCATACATAGCTTAACAAGCTACCTGTTCAGCCTATTTGAGTTTTATGGAGGTAGTTTTATACAACCAAGGTTTTCAAGTGTTCTCTAGACGGTTCCCGTGACAGTACTCAATAAGTACAAATTAGTCACAGGTCTGTTTCCGTCTATGATAATTCTATTTGTTTTTTTTTTTTTTTGTTAACAGCGAGCATGGCTCGTACAATACAAACGAGAGTGGCTTTGTATTTGTGGAAATAGAAACCCCTAGACAATGTCCAAGTGACCGACTATTGTTGCAATGGAATTTTCTCGACAATAGCATCTTCAAGATCATGACACAAGGAGCACCAAAACTTTGGTTGTAGTTACAACTATTCTTGAACTGGGAAGAAAATAAAAAGGTAAATAAACCACTATATTTTGTCTTTCCAGTTCAGTGGCAAGCCACAACAATGAGGAAAAATTATCTTTTATTCATTATGATTGCCTTCTGAACTGTTATTAGCAGAAAATCTACGTTACTAACCCACACACTGTCTACTACGTGTGCTGTGTACTACGTGTGCACTGTCTTCACAGTTTAAACATTATTTTTGATGGCAATGAACATTTTAGAGCATAGAGCTTCACCATCAGGTTTGGATCGAGAAGATTTATTGGGTAACAGGTCAAAAATCGAAAATAACAAAAAGATTTTTAACGGCAGATAAGAATCAATTTGCAAGTAGACTTCCTCATCAGTCGAGGTCTACAAAAACACTTGTTCTAAATGGATCTGTGTAGTAAAGTGTTTTTGACCTTAGGTGCGCTGTTTTGGCGTGTCCTAGAGGAATAAAACTTTTGTATCCCAACCTGATGATGAAGCTTTGAAATGTACATATTCATCATCGACTGTTAGAACTGTGAAGACGGGTAAAGATGTTAACCTCGGCTATTCTAATTTTAAATAGGCCAATTTTAGCATAAGTTTAAAATTATTTAAACTAAAATCACACTCACTCAGCGTCGCGTAGCTGTATGTGGCAAGGGTCACACACACGGACAGGCAGCTCAAAGCCCATGGTAGGTATAGTCACTGCGCGACTAGAGCATCTGTCACACACTGCGCGACCACACGCCCGACAGTGATGTTGTCGGAACCCCAGCTGCTTCTGGTCCATCATGGCCCGGATGTTCCAAAAAAAGGGTCGTCCACACAGCTGACATGTATCCGACTCCACCCACTCTGGTGTCTATGGGATGAAAATAGTTTTGTTAAACAAGATCAAAAGCTTAGCAACTACTAGATTAAACATTACTAGGTTGATACAGTAATGGTGATCGAATTCATATTTCCTATAATCAAAGATACTATTTTTGAATCAATAACCTACCTCTTGAACAAAATATTATTTTTAACCGGCTGTTAGTGATATTGCACTTAAAATATTACAGTTTGCTGCTAGACTAAAAAAATTTAACAGTGCTATACCAATTTATAATTTTTCTCTGTTGACTTACCATCGATTATGGCAATACAAATAAGACATACCCATATAATATAAACAAATTAACTTTGCATTAATTTTTTTTTTAACTCTGTTTTAATATTTACAGCTGTTAGTCGAAAGGTAAATAACAAAACAAATTTAAAATGTTAGCGTCAGCTGTTGGACTTTTTAAAAATTTAAGACATTTCTAATAAACTGAAATCCCAAAATTTAAATTATGGCTTCGAAATTCCCTCTCAATATTATCTTTCTTTTAATAGAAGAATCCAGCAAATCCATCAATTGGATTGCAATTCACTTACTGCAACTCTGTGATCAATGACATGACTGTAAGTCTTGCTGGTTTGCTGCAACGCTCGCAGAACTTTGCTTGCGATTTTCATTTAAGACACTTTGAACACATTACACCTTTCTACATTGAATCAAAAATATTTAAGTTGAACGATCAGAGGCTACTTAAAATAACCATGTTAGCATTTTCAATTTACAAAAATAAGATTGCCAAAATATTTTGAAGGAGACTTCAGCTTTGTAGCCGAAGGTAGCTTGAGGAGTTCACGCACTGCATCTTTCACGTTACGCATGCCTCATCATAGGAGTACAGCATAATGACAGGGCCTTTGTTGTAATTGCTTGCCGTGTTTGGAACAACTTACCTTTATCAATTAAATTGCTTGATGGTGGTCCTCGGTTCGTGACGGCACTGAAAAAATTTACTTTGAGCGTATGGCCTCGGCTGGTGCGTCCTAGGACTGTTTAGGTGCTTGCGTAATTGCTGACTGACTGTGTGAGAGTTTTTTTGTTAGACATTTTATTTTCGTTTTATCAAAAAGTTTTGATTTTGTGTAAATAATGTGTTAAATTGTGTAATCTATTTCATATTTATAATTATGTATGCAGGTTAGGTGTAAGAAAGGGCCATGTGGCCCTAACTTTGCCGGTTGAAATAAAGGATTTTAATATAATTTAATCTAATTTCAATTGGTTGATTCAGAATTTTTGAATAAAATCCCCTGTTTTGTGTAAATTCTCAATACCGTACCAATTGAGACTGAGACAACACTGGGAGTATTCCAACCCAAATTTGAGTGAAGGATGAGTGTGGAATGAAGTGGTGGGCTCTGTGCAGCTTTGTTACTGGCTAAGTAGGCGATTCGTTATCAACACATTTATTACTTTAAAATTTACAGGGAATTTACAGGAATCAATGTAATAAAAAATGTTGCAACACAATGATTATCAAGAGCCTGATGTATATATAATCAGCACAATTTTGACATATTCAAAGTGTTCCGGAACTCTCTACTAATATTTTATTAGGGCTTTGTTCCTGGGTAAGAAACATATCTAAATATTATATTTAAATAGTCCGGAAGTCCTTAGTTACTCACACAGCCGCCATTTTGTTTTATTCACTTACTAATTTTTTCTGAAAAGTGGTTGAACATACGAAAACAACAACTAGACAAAGCTAAACAAAAAATATGAAAATTTTCCAAATTTATAAATCAAAATGGCGGCCATTTACAATTTTGGTTCTTAAATAACTCAATATCTGTTAAATTTACAAAATTTTACAACAATAACTTTTTAAAGCAATTTAATTACATATTTGTTGATTGGACGAATATTAACTGAGATATGGCAGCTTTAGTGATACGTGACCGCTGGAGGTTAGTTGCAGTGCATGCCGAGGGATGCGGTCACGTTTCACTAAACCTGCCATATTTCAGTTAATATTAGTCCAATCTAAAAAATAAGGAGTCAATTGATTTGTAATTAAATTGCCTTAAAAAATTTCTTCTTGTAAAATTTTTGTAAAATCAAAAGTTTTGAAGTTATTAAAGAAACAATATTTTAAATGGCCGCTATTTTGTTTAATGAATTTGGAAAATTGTCATTATTTTTTTGTAGCTTTGTCTAGTTGTCATAAATGTTTGTGCAAAGTTTCATTTTTGTATGTTTAACCACTTTTCCAAAAAAAATTAATAAGTGAATAAAACAAAATGGCGGCTGTGTGAGTAACTAAGGACTTCCGGACTATTTAAATATGATATTTAGATATGTTTCTTCCCAGGAAAAATGCCCTCAAATATTGGTAGAGAGTTCCGGGACACCCTGTATATTACAGCTTAAATATGCAGTACCTCTTTCCTCTCAGCTGTCATATCCCAAAACACCAAAGTACAGTCTTCTCCCCCAGAAATCAGCTGTTGCTTCAATGGACAATAGTTGAGGGCTGTCACTTTATTGCTGCAAAAAAATAAAATTCATAAAAATCACCAAACATAATATTTAATCCGGATTTTGATTGATAATTTATATATTTTTTTAATTAGTCCCATTGAATTTCTCTCACCCTCCCGTGTTACACAACACTTTATAATACTTCCCCCTATACTATGTATAGGGAAAGAAAATAAAACTTCAAGAAAATGTTATTTCTAGTCTCCTCTAACATACGCTCTAAGCAAGTACTCTTGGTATAACAATTGCTAAGAAAAACTATGACTACAGCTGGCCAATTTCCATTAGTATCCAAAGTGAATGGTTTGACGTACTGATGCCCTTGGAGCTCATAAGCATTGCCTTGCTGGCCTCCGATGTCCCAACAGATGACAATCTGGTCAAAGCTGCCCGAGTAAAGTCTTTGTCTCTGAGGGTCCCAGGCTAGAGTACGGATACTGCCAGTGTGTCCCTACAACACAGAACAATGTCTTATAAGTGTAGATTACCAGGAGTACAAATCCACGAACACCACACATAATCTCTTTCTTTCTTTGTGCTTTTCTGTAGGCTTGACTAGTTGCTGTGCAGCCTAGAATGTTTCTGCAATATGGGCCCATGTCTTGGACATGTGGACTACCAGGCCTAGTACAATAATCAACAATACAAAACCTCAGAGACCAAACATACTCTTAACAACATAATCTCTTTCTTTATTGTTTGATTTTCAGCAGGCATGACTAGTTGTCATGTAGTGTAGATCGTAGAATAATGTACAAATTGGCTAAACATATCTAGATAATCTATAATCAAGTCATGTCCGCCATGTTACCTGTGTCGGTTTGTCCCGTGTATCAATGTGGCCGGCCTATCATCTTTAAATGTATTTAAATTGTGTTTTTAATTGAGAACTTAATTTGTTTAATTGTATTTACGGAAAGTAAATAAAAGAAACTTCTTATAACACTTAAAACATACATTTACGCTTATACTGTTACAGTAGAGTCCCGCAAACTCTGCGTAATGTGGACTGGAAGGGTGCCGAGTTTGTGAAATGCCGGGTTATCGGGAACTACAGTTAAAAAGTGAGAACAATTAAATTTTTAAGCATTTTAACTGCCTCTTTTATTTATATTTATATATTACAAGTTAGTAGTAAGTCATCAGATATAGTACGACATATCCTTGGTACGAGCTGCGAATTGTAACGAGTTATTTTTCCTAGGGGGGTAAATATTTGCTATTTGGCCGTGCACCTATTGATGGCATCAGCAAGCGGCGGCGGCGAAGCTAGCGAGCGCCCTTTGACCCGGCTTATCAGTGTTGATAAGCCTGGGATATCCTAGTTTCTCAGGATAGCTTAGGGCGGACATTCGAGTCGTGGATCCCGGACAGTGAGGATAGTGTGGTGTCTTGTAGAGACGACTGGGTGGTGTACGGAGAGAGGAGTGAACGAGGTTGACAGTGGTGTCGGAGAACGTTGGTGGTGTGATCGCGCCGAGTGTTGGTGTAAGTTGGGTACAGACCCACTATCGGTGAGTGGACGACGTTCCTTACTTTTTGGTTTAAGAGTTGAAAGTTGTTACTAAAACATTCATCTCTGATTTGATTGCGAGAGTTAGAGTTGTAACCGTGCTGGTCAAAGCCTGACGGTAGTTAGGATTTATTTATTAGTCAGGAATAATATCAAAGTATATTTCTGACGGTTCTGGGCAGGTGCTAGAGCGCAAATAATTTATTTTATTGACGGTAGTAGATGTTATTTTGCGTTGTACCAAGAGTTAATTACATTACTAATAACTCTGAGGCCCGAAAAACCTAGGCTGCACGATTTAGCGTGCGTAGTTGGAAGCACGTGGCCAGTAGGCTAGTAGCTAATATTATTAGCCTATTAACAGAAGCCCAGCTAGCTAATATTAAGTTGGTAGTAGTAGTAGCAGTAGTAGGGTTGTTATTGTTTAATCATTTAATTATTTTAATTTAACCTGAACAGCTTGTTTAGTAATCCAACACGTTATCTCAGTAGCTTGGATAGCGGAGTACCGGCTATCAGATAATATATTTATCTAGTGTTTGGAACGTATTTAATATTTATTTACCTGCTACTAAGTAACTCAATAATTTGATAGTAGTGCGATTGGCATTTAGCTTCGCTTGTTTGGCTTGGTATTTATTGAGACCAGCTTTTAGAGGTGTAGTCACTCTGCCGTTAGTGCACTTGTATTATTATATGGTAGTGTTATTGAGTAAATTGTCTGATTCTTAGCTTGGGCATTAGAGTTGTGCATTGGATTATAGTGGCCTAGTAGACCCCGCCTGGTGATAACTCGCGTTGTGGTTGTTATTGGCAAGCCGTCGTGTAACTCACTGTGTTTTAGGCACTCTGGGCTTAACTATTGGATAGTTAGGACGGAACCCGAGTTGCGTAGTCAGCAACGACCCCCTAGGAGTGTGGAGAATCGGCGTAGGCCTGGTAGTGATTATTGCACGTTTGTTTTGGTGACTTGTTTTGACTTGTTCACAGTGCCCGTGTATGAGCCAGTCCTATACCGGTTAGACCCGGCTATTGGCCTAGTGGTTTCCCTGACCTTATCGCAGACCCTGGAATTTTACCCAGCCATTGTAGGCTGAGCTATCCCCGGCAAACGGTTGCGACTGCACTTTTAATTTTTTTTCCAGTGCATTGTAGGTAGCGTAGCAGAATGATTTGACTTGAGCTAGCTTGAGTCCATGTTTAACTAGGACTTAAAAATCACTAATTTTCTGAGCCAGGTGATGGCCGAGTTATCCAGACTGCCGGGTTATCGAGTGCCGAGTTTGTGGGACTCGACTGTACTCACAAGACAATAAGCGAATCGTTCGCTTATTGGGTCTGATGATGATCGGAGTGTCCAATCGAAATCGATCACCACTTATCATCTTTTTTGTATATTTACCGTCTCGTGAGTAACAGTATAAGCGTAAATATATGCTTTAAGTGTTATAAGACATTTCTTTTATTTACTTTCCGTAAATTTAATAACGGGTACAGTACCGGTACAGTAATGCTAATCAAGAAGTTATTTAATTGTATTTACGTGTTGATGTAGACTTCCGTCGGATTTATAACTAACTCCAATTTGATGTTGACAAGGATTTGATAACGGGTCCTTGACCCGAAACTAGTCATCCCTAGACTAATTTAAGAGTGAAGATGGACTAAGGTACGTAACCTATTATATACTTGATTAGACATCAACCTCGGTCAAAATTTGTATTTAATAATACTCCTGGAGAGTCTTGTTATCGAGGTTACACTGTACCCAAGATTACTTAGTGTCTGATGGCTGCTTCTTGTTAAAGAAACAAGATACCACTTTTGATGAGAGCCAGAGCCAGTACTAATTATTAGAGTAATTTTAACACACTACTACAATAACAATTTCAAATCACTTCTTGCAAAATAATTTCTGAAAGAGGCATGTAAAACTTTCTGTTTCTAGAATAAGATTACTGTGTACTAGTCTTGACATGTTCAAGGTTACTCCCCACATTCAGGGTCAGATTCAGATGGAAAGTGTCCACAATAATTCTTAAACAGTTCATAAACTAAGAAAACTTGATGATCTAACTCACTTTAAGAGAAGAAAACTTGATAATCTAACTCACTTTAAGGGAGGTGATGATTTGACAGCCGGCATTGCTCAGTTTCAGCATTGTGATAACTCCACTGTAGTCTCCTACGAATGCGTGCTTTGATGGAGCGTCAAAACTGAGAAAGTGTTAAGGGAACTAGAAACAGGTTGATTTATACAAATGTCATGTTATCTCTTGTGAGAATACAAAGTGTCTTAGTAAATTCTGGAAAAATCAGTAATCAAAATATGCATAGTTATCAACCCTGTCATTAAAATTTACAAACTATGGACTCATAATACCTTTAAATGCTTAAGTTGTTGCTTTGACACTAAAAATGATTGTTACTTGACTTTGTTTTGTTCAATGAAAGGCTCGATTCCAGGATTTTGAATTGTAGAGAAAGGAGGATAGTGACCAGCTTACCTAGAAGAAGTTTAGGTAGGCTATAGGACATACAGAAGAGATACTGTGCACACAATTTTTCGTTTGCTGAAGGACTTATTCAAAGTGTAGAGTTTGTATGGTTGTTGTAATATGGTTTGTAATCTCTACCACTTTCTCTACACTAAGTCCCTCAGGGAACGAAATATTGTGTGCACAGTGTCTCTTATGTATGTTCTATGGCCTACCTACACTTCTTCTAGGTAAGCTAGCTGCTATCCTCCTGTTATTTGAGTTAGTCATGGGGCTATTGATTGACAATACTTTCCAACAGCATAATTTTTTTGTTTCATTTTCTAAACAACACTCGACTCGTATTATTATGAAGGAATGAATGGGTACACATTACACAACAAACTCACTGAAACGAGTTTCAAGGCAGTTGATAACAAATAAGAAGTTCACAACACAAACTTGCTATTTTGCCCCTGTAAGAGGACTTCTTTGGGGAAACATTGTAAGGCTATTTATCTAGGAGGTAAATTTGTTTTAACCTACAGTCTACAACTAGAGAAGCTGCCTTGTACAGGAGAAATATCAACTTGTTTTTGCTACCAACTGCCAAAACTCTTTTCTTTATGGAGTTCTTTGATTAGTTGCATATGTTCCTTCCTCTTCGCATGCACTTTTAGCAGGTTGGGGTTTCATAAAGCAAAACGAGGTTTTGACCCAACCTTTTAAAAAAATTTTGACTGAGTTTGAATTTACAAAAAATATATAAACATGAATATGAAACGGAATGTGTTTTTAGCCTCTGGGGACCTCAAAACAAAAAAATTTAGTCCCGGGGCAAGGTCTTACTATGAGACCTACGGTAATAGCTTATTCCCAACCTGGGAAGTTCGCTAAAAACATAACATGTTGTAAAGGATACACAAGGGCTGTGCACCAAGCGTTGCTGATGAAGTTGCCGAGTTGTCTGCCAGTCTCAGAACAATGGAACTGGAACATCTTGTCCCTACTGATGCTCAACACCCACTCTAGGGTGAGAGCGTAGTGTACTGCAGTCACTCGGCCTTGGTGAGCCAGTACATCTCTCACTGACGACATCCGGTTTAAGTCCTCCTCCAGCAAATATTGCTGAAAATATAGAAAAGTTAAAAACTATTTAAAGGTGCTCCATGCAGACATTCTGTTCACATTAGACTCACTCGGCCAGTTGGTGTGAACAAAAGCTTGAACACCAATATTGAACTCCCTTCCTAACTGACATGAGTTAGCCGATATTTTGCAAACGTCAGCAAGTCGCAGTAAACATTGGCAATTTTCGGGATGATGTTGTATAAAACATTTAAGATAACGACATTTACATGAATGGTGGTGAACATAGCAACACCATAAATATCGGTAAAGGTTATTATAAACGCAAACGTTAGCCGAGGTAGTAAAATGTCTCCATTGTTTCAATACACTAAAATTTTGTACAAAGCAGGTTGCCATCGTCTAGTGTGGTTTTGGTGACATTTTCATCTACCCCATACACTGGAACATTGTTTTGATTTTTGTGATTGTGGCCATAACTCCAAAATCTTTTACGACCGTAGCTTCATAAACGTCAACTATGATCATTAAAATTTTACCATCACTATGCCGACTTAAAAATCTGCTTGAAAATTTGAATCGAGGTCCTGACTAGTTTTGTTACAAGCTTTGACAATGTTGCGCTTGCAGCGAAACTAGTTAACACCTAGTTGATAGAAGTTTCTGACTACGGACTGGGGTAAGATAGCCTAATGTGTCATATTGCTCATCTTGTCTAAAATTGTTCAAAATGGCTAATTATGGTAGGTTGGATCCACTTACAGTGATTGTGCCATTGTCTTGCCCAACGAACATCTGTCTAGTCTCAGGGCAGTAGAAGACGCAAGTAGCTGCCACAGGCATGTAAGCGCAGATACTGGGCCAATACTGTCCCGAGTCCCTCTTCAACCACACCCGTACAGTCCTGCAATAGCGGCAGTGTTAGCAAACCAAACAGCAAAGGACATCAAATGGCACTAAAGAAATAGAAATAAATTATAACTATCAGCAATCTGACATACTTTCTTCCATTAGCTTGTCAACAGCCCTTATGGGTGTAATTATGATATTTTAGGGGGAAAATTACAACAATTGCAAACACTTTTGAACCCCAATTTTTACAGCAATGGTGGTTGTACCATTTTTTTATAGATAGAAAGACTATGATAAAATACTAGATTTGAAACAGAATCGTTAGAGCTGTTTTTATGAAAATCAAATTATTACGTTAGGCTATTTTATGGATTTTTATGGGGAAATCAGCTTAAATATCGAAATTTTCCAAAACATGAAAAACGCTAGGAGATAATAAGTTAACTTCTGTAATTTGCCTATCAGGTCGTTCATATAAAACATTGCTAGAACCAGGTATTTTTTTCGCAATCCAGAGTCTATTCATACTACAATAAAACATTAAAATCAGATTTTACCAGTGATTACAGGTTTAACTTTAACCAGATGTAAACTATGATCCATGTTTCATTATAGGAAATTGTAAGCCCTGCAACCGCTTTAGCCACTTGTAGGGCTTGCAGGGTTGTTTAGCTGTTGAATAACGCTTTAGACCATCTTGACACTCAAGTTCAACATTTAAGAAAACAAAAGAATTAAATTATATTTTTGAAAATCATTATTTCATTTTCATAACTTTTTTTAAGTGATAAAACATTCTTCTCTTATTCTTCTCAAAAATTTAAATTTTAAAAATAGAAAAAATATCAGGCTAATAAACAAGCAAAATTTAAGAATGGGAATGAATAAAAGTAAACTGTAGGCCTACTTTGTTTTCTATTTGTGAAGAATACAGGATGTATCTAATAATTTTTTTTAAATTAGTTTTCACTGGTTTTTTATTAACGGCTATTTGATTTTTTTTCCATTAATATGCTGTACAAAATTTAGACTATCAAGTTTGTTTGCAATTTATAAAAGTGTGGTGTGCTGGCTAGATTGAGAAAGCGCTGGAATTGAATGGTGGCAATGTCTCATCTGTTTAAGTACCGTAAAGAAATATGCAACAATTCATTATAAACTGGGCGAAGCCTATTTAAGTTATATGGGAAGTGATACTTTAAAATAATGATAAATTACTAGGTCATTCTGTAGGCTGCTGAGACAAAAAAATATTTAGCAATATTGAATATAAGAAGCTCTCTCTAATCAGAGTGCCCACTTTGACAGAAAACACAAATATTTTGACAAAAAAAAATGTGATTTTTTACTGTAAGCATTACTTGCCTTGGAAAAAAATTAAGGCCAAGAGTATCTAAAAGCAAAAGCAATCAAGTGAGATTTGTTTACAAATTGTGTTCCGTTCAGCATTAACAGCAATGGTGTCTTGCGATAAAAAAGTGAATAACCAACAATAAATATTGACAACCAACAATATTGGTTGGAGGCTAACTTTGACAACCAACTTTGATAGTGAGATGTGTGTAGAACAATAATAAAACAAGTTGCCAGTTATATAAGTCATGTAACATTTTGTCATTGAGAGACATTGCTCTCTCATGTAGCCTACTGTACTAAAGAAAATTCACCTTCCCGAAGACACTTTCTAGGGGTTCCCTTATTTTGAATTAACCAAACTGGGGCACAGAGTTGGAGGGGGAGGGGGGACCTAGCTAGGCTACTTGGGACAGATTATAAATTAAGAATATAAGTTATTGAATGGTATTTTTTCTTCAAACATTGAATTTTGCCAAAAATGATATCACAACTCCTAGCCCTTATTGTGATTGTTTCTTAACAACCGGTAGGCCTACAGTAAAATCTCACTAATTTTCAACAATTATTTGTGAACCCTGTAACAACCCATCGATGTATAATACTCCCTGGATTGCGTGCTCAGGTTGAAGTAGGGCTCGAAAAACGGTCCGTCGCTACCTCGCTTGCGACGCGATTTTCTGCACTGGAAAAAAAATATTAAAAGTGCGTGCAGTCGCAACCGTTTGCCGGGGATAGCTCAGCCTACAATGGCTGGGTAAAGTTCCAGGGTCTGAGATAAGGTCAGGGAAACCACTAGGCCTAAAGCCGGGTCTAACCGGTATAGGACTGGCTCATACACGGGCACTGTGAACAAGTCAAAAACAAGTCACCAAAACAAACGTGCAATAATCACTACCAGGCCTACGCCGATTCTCCACACTCCTAGGGGGTCGTTGCTGACTACGCAACTCGGGCTTCGTCCTAACTATCCAATAGTTAAGCCCAGAGTGCCTAAAACACGGTGAGTTACACGACGACTTGCCAATAAAAACCACAACGCGAGTTATCACCAGGCGGGGTCTACTAGGCCACTAAACTGCAATACACAACTCTAATGCCCAAGCTAAGAATCAACCAGTTTACTCAATAATAATACCGTATAATAATACAAGTGCACTAAAGGCAGAGTGACTACACCACTAGTAGCTGGTCTCAATAAATACCAAGCTAAACAAGCAAAACTAGATGTCAATTGCACTACTATTAAATTATTGAGCTACTTAGTAATAGATAAATAAATATTAAATACGTTCCAAACACTAGATAAATATATTATCTGATAGCCGGTACTCCGCTATCCAAGCTACCAAGATAACGTGTTGGATTACCAAACAAGCTGTTCAGGTTAAATTAAAATAATCAAATGAGTAAACAATAACAACCCTACTACTGCTACTGCTACTACCAACTTTATGTTACTTAGCTGGGCTTCTGTTAATAGGCTAATAATATTAGCTAGAGATATAAAGTCAATGCTACTAGCCTACTGGCCACGTGTTTCCAACTACGCACGCTAAATCGTGCAGCCTAGGTTTGTCGGGCCTCAGAGTTATTAGTAATATAACTAACTCTTGGTACAACGCAAAATAATAACTACTACAGTAAATAAATTATATTATTTGCGCTCTAGCACCTGCCCAGAACCGTCAGGAATATACTTTTTATTCCTGACACCCGTAAATAAATCCTAACTACCGTCAGGCTTTGACCAGCATGGTTACAACTCTAACTCTCTAACTCTCTTAAACCAAAATATAATAAAACGTCGTCCACTCACCGATAGTGGGTCTGTACCCAACTTACACCAACACTCGGCGCGATCACACCACCAACGTTCTCCGACACCACTGTCACACCTCGTACACTCTGTACCACCAACGTACGCCAGCCGTCTCCACAGGACACCAACACTCACTTCCTCACTCTTTGGGATCCACCACTAGAATGTCCGTTCTAGCTATCCTGAAAATCTAGGATATCCCAGGCTTATCGGCACTGATAAGCCGGGTCAAAGGGCGCTCGCTTGCCTCGCTGCCGCCACTCGCTCACCTCAACAATCGGTGCGCGGCCAAATAGCAAATATTTACCCCCCTAGGAAAATAACTCGTTACACGCTCTGTCCGCGAGGAGTGGGGATAAAGGCATGACTCACCCTAGTGCCGAGCAACGCGCCCGCTCTTGCCTTTTATTGCTATGTTAGTTTTGTGGAAATATTCCGAGTATAATTGATTGTAACGAACTTAAGGAGGTTTTATAAACAGATATAATTAATTTAAAAGTCAAAAGTAAATCTCATAAGAAATGTAGTGGTGATATACAAGAGTTAGATTTAATTATATTTGAACATTAACCAGAGCAAAGTATATCACAATAATTATTTGATCACATATGCATGTCATCATTTGCTTTGGTGAGGCCCAATTATTATTGAGAGACTTTGCATCATTTAAGAATATATATTTTGTTTATATTATAGTCTGTTTTTTTGTCATACTGTGATTAACGTGTTTGGAAAACATATTGCTAAATAAAATAAGTATATAGGCCTAATATTTAATGCCAATATCTCAAATGTATTCATTATTCTCACTGAAGTAAAATAATAACAAAATATTTTCTTAGGTATTAAATACTACTGTGAAAAAAAACATTTATTCTTTGATTCAAAGAATTTTGTTAACTTTAGACTACCGGTAAGCATTAAAATGCATAAAATACGCCTGTAAATTTAGTTACCATTCTTCGTAATGTAATGACATATTTGATGTAATATAATGATAATTAAATGCAAGAAACTCAGTTTCTATATCCTGTAAACTGATGCTGAGCCGGCCGAGCTCCTAGCGCCAATGCCGCGCCAAGCGATTTTATGCCTATTTTTAATCGCTTAAAAATGATACAAGCAGGCTCTGTATCAAAAAAGCTTCAAATAAAAAATAAAATTCATTCTTTGATCTAAAACTTTGCCGCAGGAATTTTTTTCCTGACCAAAAAAGAAAAAAGTTCCTTGCTTACTACATTTTTCATGTTTTTAATGGTGTTAAAAAACAATCAACTGTTTTAATTTGCCTAGATAAATTATAAAGAATATGTTAAGGTAAAAACTAGCTACATAGTAATGAGCACTGGTTTTTCCAGAAAAATAATATATCAATTTGAAATTTTTATGTTAACAAATAAGTGTAGCAGAGCAGGTTGAGTGAATGTAGCCTATGTTTGTGTAAAACAGAGAGGTTCATTCGGCCCGTCCGCCTCGGTATCCCGCCAATTCGATTGGCGGGCACGGACTGTTTTTCCACCACACAGCACGCTATCCAGTAGGGTTATTCGAGTTTGGGGGTTGTCGAATTATCCAGAACATTGACATTTTTAAGGGGTTTTGATGAATGAATACATAACAAACAATTTTTTACTTTCCCCCCCTATACCATAGTAGGCCAATATGGTGATAGTATTGTTTACGTCAAAATTTTGAGTTTGAGTTTTGAGTGGATACATCCGTTTTGGGTCCCCCTGTACCCAAAGAAGTGGTTTTCAAAGTGATGTCCTTGTGTCTGTGTGTGGTTGTGTACAGAGCTACAGACTACACCTGTGGTCCGATTTTGATAAAATTTGGTATGTAGGTACTAATCTCCAGGCGTTTTTATTTTTTATTTTTTGAAGTTTTAATTTTTAATGTTGACTGTCCCATAAAAAACCATAAAATAACGGAAAATAGAATTTTCTCAAAAATGGCCAGAGCGATTTTGATAAAAATGTAGTAGGCTATGTTATAGCCCTTTAAATTCTGAACAAAATGGTAGAACTCCCATTTCTGTAAAAATTACGGTTCAAAAGTTATTGTAAATGATGTTATTTTCCCATAAAAACCCCATAAAATAAGAGAAAATCGTCTTTTCAAAAGAAACCGGTTTTGATTGAAATTAGTAGCCTATGTGATAATCCTTAAAATTCCAAACAACATAGTGCAACTCCTCATTGCTGTAAAAGTTATAGGTAGTTCAAAATGTATTGTAACTTATGTTATTTCCCCATAAAAACCCATTCAAAAAAAGGAAAAATCTATTTAAAAAAAACCGATTCTGGTTGAAATTCTTCTGTTATGGTCCTTATAATTCTAAACAAAATAGTGCATCCCTTCATTCCTGTTAAAATTACTACGACGGCCCTTAAGGGACATTCAGCTTCTTTTTTGTTTATCATTCACTTCGACTTTATTCTCAAACTACTTCGACTTTCTCGAAGTAGTCTAACTTCAACACACACAACTTAATTCTCTCGGTTTCTGTCAATGTCAATTTTTCAAGTGTCCGCTCACTTATGAAAATGTTATCTATATATATAAAAGGCAAAGCCCTCACTGACTGACTGACTGACTGACTCACTCACTCACTCCACACTAATTCTCCCACTTCCCATTTACCTAGGATGCTGAAATTCGGTACACCGATTCTTTGGGCATTAAATAGGAGAACTAAGTAGTTTTTATTCTGATTGAATTGAATTGAAAATGTCTTTATTCATATAATATACAGTGGTATACATCGAATGGCGTCATTATGCTAAATTACAGCTAACAAATTAATTTCATTACATTTCCTCCATGAGCCATAATGATCGGGCTTTCGGGCTCCGCCCCAGTGGCTCTGAAGTTTCCCATGTTAACCTTATGAGTGCTCATATTTAAATGGAATTAAAGAATCTTAACAGCTGGTGCAACTAAACAATTTGATTCTGTGATGTTCGATAGCATTAAAGTTACAAGGATTAGCCTACCGACAGGGTGCAGCACTATTATTTTTTTTAATTTATGACAACAGCTAATTTGCAACCATAAGGTGAGTGAGCGTAGCGAAAGAACTTCAACCTAGAGGCGAGTTAGCGTAGCGAACGAGATAGCCTGAAGGCAAGTGAGCGCAGCAAACGAGCTCCAACCTAAAGGTGAGTGAGCGTAGCAAACAAACTTCAACCAGGACGTGATTGAGCCATGCGAATACCTATGAAGTTAAACGGGGCAAAGCCTGCGAGTACAGCTAGTGCTTCAATAAAAAAATTGCAAGTATTTCAGGCTGAAGGCATAAACTAAAATATTGTTCCATATCAGTTCATTAATGTCATATTCCATGAAGTGTGCTAATAAACACTTTCTATCTGCCAATTCTGATTAAAAAATCGAAGGCAATTAAATTACATTTAACTTATTTAATAAATTAATATGGTATATTTAAAAGAAACACCCAACATCAACAGTTAATTGTGGTTGTGGTTGCAGTAAAATTATGACAAACTAGGGTATAATATTTAAGCACTTTGAGGATAAAGTCGAGGTACTTCGAGAATAATGAAGAACTTCAAGAATAAAGTCGTCGAATTACTTTGAGATAAAAGTCGAATTGAATGAAAAACAGAAAGAAACTGAATGTCCCTTCAGGGCTGTCGTAGATTACTGTTCAAAAGTTAATGAAACTTTTGTGATTTTACCTATTAAATATCATAGTTACTCTCATCACTTACTCATGATAAGTTAAAGGTTGTTGACAAGCTAATGGGAGAAAGTATGTGTCAGATTAAAACAGAAAAAAAAACTTTAGTAGAGAGTACAAGAGTTGCATTTTACAGTGATTGCACTACAATATTTGCAAACACAAACATTAATTATTTTATTCCAAAAGTGATGTTAGCCTATACAATTATTTTAATAGAGAGTAAAAAAGATGATATTTCTAACTTTTTGCAGGAGCAAAATTTTGAACGTCAAAATCCGGTAATCTCCGGGGATATGGACACTCTAGTCAATTTGTAATTTTTTAATGTGTTTGAAGATATTAAAACAGAAAGAATGGATTGTAAAGGAAAACAAAAATATTGATATGAAAGAAATCAGATTAATAATAATGAATGTTCCCTTTAACAGGAAAGTAAATTAGGCTACCCTTTCATTTTATAACTAGATTCTAGACATTTCAAAAAATAATCATTTTGCTGTTTCAGATAGGTACCGGTACTGGTCGAGACGCGTAAACTGGTATTTGGGCCTTAAAGTGCGGGTAGTGTAGGTATGGGGAGTGTGGAGACAAGGAAAATACCGAACTAAGTAGGTACTTTAAACATTTCCGCTGACTCACAGGGATGACTCCCCGTGTTTCGTGTACTTGAAAGCCTTCATGGGTCGCAAGGACAGTTGACACAACTTTTATTGCGCCACATAATGATTTAGAACTAGGCTAGTAGCGATCGGTCAAGTGCCAGCTTGTGTCACGAGCTGTTCATAGGCCAAATAAATTACTGTACATCATAAGTTAAGCCTACATATCCAACACAATTGATTCGTTTTTTTCAGAATTTCAATATTTAGATGGTTCAAACTCACAACAAATCTAATTTGTTACTAATTTTATAGGACCTTACATGTCCCATGCTCCCTCACGACACACACCTTACTGTCCAACACTCCTACTGGGCTGCACTTTACGTCCTACACTCATTCGAATGAAACTATCGATTGTTTGATTGTTTCATTCGATATAGCCTATCGTTTGGTTTAGTTAGGTTAGGTTAACCTTACCTAATTAACCAAACGATATAACTTATCGAACAATCGATATATCGATCGATATTTTCATTCAAATGAGTGTAGGACGTAAAGTAAAGTGCAGCCCTCCTACTGCCCTTCTTTGGGACCTAGGCAAGTACATGCATTTGTAGGTGAGTGTCCAGGAAAACCGGGTGGTATAAGTTAGGCACCATAAGCTTGACACAACCCTTTAAGCTAGAGTTAATCATATACATGTTCTTTTTAGGTAGGCTATTATCTGAACCAACTAAGCAAAGACCTGAAAAGCTTCCAGATACCCATTACACCACACCTAGGCATTATTAAAGTTACAGGCTCTTACCATCTCTACATAGAAATTTTTGCTTGGTTGTATGACAATAGTTCTGATATTAACTTACCTATCATCCGAAACACTGATCACCCCATCCTGGCCAGGTATGAGAATTGCTTGGTTTATATCATCGTTGCATCCTTCTAACTTCGACAATAGCACCGGTTTTTTCGTTGTACTGAATCTATCTCCAGCATTTGCTGAACCAGGTTTTATTTCAGCTGCCATTTTATCACTATATCAATATCAAATACTGAAACAATATTATTCTAAAAGATATCTTCTATTCCAGAATGTGAAAGAAAAACAACAACACAGATAAATCCACTTTTCATTGAACGAAGAATAGTGAGCTAACTTGCTAACTAAACTGAACAACTGTCGCCAGCGATGACAACGACAGACAATACAAAACAGAACAGAACAGATGATTATTTTTCAGTTGAGTGAAAATAGTTAGGTCTACGAATGCAAAGTACACACTGACGCTGATTATAAAACCCTGCACTGCACAGTAAACGCGAATTTTCTATCTTTGGACTTAATCATTACAATTAATGACTAAGATTTACTGTATCTACATTGAGATAAGATTTAATTTTTAGATGTCTACTTACAGTATTTTTCACGCTGAATCAAAAAATGCAATCAGTAATTAATTAATTATTGTTGGGTAATGAATTAATTCATCAACCATTGACTTTGAGTGCTGAAGAAAACATCCCATAAATATGCTTCAAGCATCCAATAATACTAATATTATTGCTCACGCTATATCTATTTCACATTGTTACCAGTTCTTATCCATGTCAACTCATCAACACTCTTGTAAAATGGCGTTTGCCGTGCATGTAATAAAAAATATATGGACCAGCTGTAGAAAGGTTGTGTAATCAATCCACTGAGCTTTATCTCAATTAGCCAATCAAATAACAGTATCCACCATGAGGGTCCCACATAGCACAGAATATCCTGAGGATATCCCACAGAGTTCCCAAAACGTCCCAAAATATCCCATGAGTTATAGGAATATCCCTGGGACATTCCTGGCATATTCCCGTTACAATAATTAATTTAATTTTTGTTAGGGTTTTTGATCGAGGGACAGGATTATCTTTGGCATATCCCTAGAATATCCACACGATCTCCTTTTTTCATAATTTATTTGTAAAATCCACTAATAACTCAAGTATTTCTCGAAATATGCTAGAGTGAAAATTTAAAAACGTACGTTTTCATGTCCCTGGCCTTTTACTTCGTAGCTACTGGATTTGTAGTTTATTATTATGTGTTTTAATATTTTTTGGGATGGGGGCAACATGTTACACACATTTATTTGGTTTTAAATAGGTTCTAGGTATTTTTTTCGTATTTTTAAAGTCTCGAAATTCACGACCATGACGTGTCCCTAGGGTACATTTTCCAACTTTCACGCTGTTTTTAGACTAATTATTCATGCAGCAATATATAAAGCCATATTTTTATGTCATCAATGGTTATTAAACTTACAAAAAAGGAGCATATTATAATTTTATTGTCATTGCAAACTGACTACCATGACATAATAAGTCTGTCCCTCGATTTGGCGTCACGACCATTTGGGAAAATTTTTCAACTTTGGAGCACGACAGTGGCAAGCCTGGCGTTGATGGAGTCAGTTGGTTTTAGAGACTAGTTCGGGGTGTACGTCAGGATTGTAGTGCCGGTCGTTTCGAGTTGAAAGGAGGAATTACAAGATTAATACAGGAAAGGTTGTGTTTTTTGTAATTTTGGTGTGTCCATGACCGTACATAGTCATTCGATGAAGTAGACATGGTGTTAATTTTTTTTTATAAGATATTTCAATTGCTAGATTAACCTAGAAGTCCACTTTGTATCCTCGAACATGAGGTGCAGAGCTACCGCCAGAACAGAGCCAAATAACACGTAATTTCACGACCAAAGTTTCACGACCATCGCGGGTTTTTTCACGACCTATCCAGCCTTATGGATTATAGTGTGTTTGGTCGTGACAATAACTTTAATATAATTGTAATTTGAAGAGTTTAGTTCAATTGAAACACATATTTTTATTATAACTAATAGTATAATTAAAGGATTGTTTAGAAAGATTTAGATTTTTTTATAAAATTCACGACCGTACTGCTTGTCCCTGACTATCACGTTTATGATTTCTGTCATAAAAATTTCAAAAATTATAATATCGTCATATTTCAATGTTTTATACACAAAAGAAGCACGCCTATATGCAAACATAACGATTTTTCGGGTCTCAGGTAAGTTTCTTCGGAGTTATACAAACTTAAAAAGATATTATTGGCTTTTTTTCAATTTTTTTGAGTTTTTTTATTTTTTTCTAGAAAGACCAAATATACTAAAAGCTCAGTGACCTTTTTAATGTATAATGGTCATAAAAGTAAATTAGTTTATAGCAAAACATAGTTATAAAAATAATATTAACTATTTTTAATATTCATTTAAACATCTGTTATGGTCGTGACAGGATTTTGTGTTTTTCCACTAAAGATGCTCTTTTTAAAAAAAACTACCAAAGATATTGCGTTACCATGGACATTTTATGAAACTTCAAATGTTAATGAAATCAAAAAAATAATAAAAGTTTTGAAAAAAGGGGAAAAAAATTTGCAAAGTGTGTTTCCTGAAAACGTACGTTTTTAAATTTTCACTCGCTACCGAATACAGCTTTCCCACACAGAACAGGATTCTGACCAGTTCCCACATATCCCAGGATTTGAGAATGTCCCTAGGATAGGATCACTCTAAAATATTGCACATATCCAACACAAACGAATGCATTTTGAGGATATCCTGGGGTCTTCCTATGGATATTCTCGGTAGGCTACCTATATTAAAACATATTTTATAGTACTGGATGTATTTTTTCAAGTGACAAGTGCTTGAGAAACGTTATTAAAAAGGATTTCAATACTATTTCGAATAACGTTACTAATGATTTATAAAAATTAATCATGATTCTAACTTATTTGAGAAAATGTATTGGTTGAAAATTTAAGGAGAGTTTAATTTAAGAATTTAATTAATCATATAACAGTTATAATCTATATTCTTATTACAGTATATCCTCTACAACTCCCAGAAAAACAATTAAACAACTTGATGCCTAAACAGAATCATAGTATCAAAAATATTTAAGTAGTGCGACCATTTCAGCTGTCGGCTCCTCTTTAACCGCTTGAAAACTAGTAATATCAACAATCACAAATAGCTCAGGAGGTAAGGTAAGAGTTTAATAAGTCAAAGGTATCCGATTCAAAACTCGTCTGAGCAAAAATATTTTTGTTTCTATTTTATTCCAAAATTTGTTTTTATGGGCTATTTAATTAAAATACTTAACTGGTAAAAGTGCTTTTCATACTAAATATTTATTACTTTGTGTTTTTATGTATATTATCCTGGTGGGATATCCCAGGGATCAGGATTTGGGCGGACATGGGGATATCCCAGGGAGTTCCCCGGGATATCCTGAGGATATTGCGGGATATACAGAGGATATCCCCCATATCCCACTGGGATATCCCCAGGACATTCCATGGATATTCTTGTGTTGTGTCTGTACTCTACAAATTTGATATTCCCTTTAAGCTCCAAGTTTTTGGTAGGTTTGTCGAATAGTGCGTTGGTAAAAGTGCTTGAAATATGGAAAAAGGAGAAAAAGTATTGAGTTTATTTTGGAAGATCTGGCTACAAGATTACTTAATGAGCCTACGTGAAAGGCAAGCAACGGAAATGAAACAGAAAAATGGAACTACAAAAAACCAACCAAATGTTGGAGATACTGTTGTCCTGATCCATGTAGAACTATACCACGAGGAAGTTGGAATTGCTTAATATGTTTTAATTGGGGTAAGACGGTAAGATCATTTAAGTTTACAGAAATTGCGCTGAAGACTACTGTGACACGAAAAAAAACTTTGGACGGACTCACACAATGTATTCAACCAATGGAGAACAGTGAGTATGTCCAAAGTATTTTAATACTTTAATACTTTTTTAAGAAATGGGGACCATACAAAGTAGGTATTTTGCGTGTCACAGTAGTCTTCAACGCAATTAATCATACATTAAATAAATATAATTTTAATTTATTCTACCTAATGATTGTGGATTTCATGTAAATTTTTGTGTATGCGGTAGTTTATACAGGCTATTTGGCGTTTGCGCAAACTAGAAGTACCCACTTTCCGACGACGACAATTACATTTGCTCACATCGCGTTGTGGATATTTTGGCTTTGCTCAATCGCCGAAGAACGTTTTGACTTTGGCATTTGAGTAAACTAGTTTACCCACAACGCGGTCTGGGAATTTCGTTTCGGCCAATGTCCGAAAAGAAATGCTCACTCCGCGAAGTGGGTATATCACACTTTCCACATCGCGAAGTGGGTAAAAATTTCGGACATTGTCCGAATTTGGAGTTTGAGCGTAACATCAACATAAAAAGGAATGTTTCAAGCGTTCAGAAACCCCAGAATGTTGAGAGTGGAGTAAGTGATATTGTATAGTTTCATTCAATAGAAAAGGACTAGAAATTACTCCAAATGGCACTCTGCAAAATCTATACTCTATTACTCTTCAACATTGAGCATCGATAGTAAATTTTTTCGAAACATCAATGTTTTTCTATCGATGGTCGGTATTTTTTACATTGATGGTAGATTACCGATGTTTTTGTTAAATCGATGTATAAGTCAAACATCGATATTTTTTGGCCAGTATTGAGATATCGATGTTTTCCATTACTATAGAGTATAAAAAACAGGCGAAAAACATCGGAAACTTTGATGTTTTAGTCCCAAAAACATCAATGTTTGTTTACGCAACGATGTTATCAGTACATAGGTGGTTGACGTCAATTTTACAATCGATGGTTGACCTATCGATGCTCATTTGAACAGTAATTTTAACAGGAATGAAGGGATGCACTATTTTGTTTAGAATTATAAGGACCATAACAGAAGAATTTAAATCAGAATCAGTTTTTCTTAAAAAAATCATTTTTTTGTTTTTTAAATGGGTTTTTATGGGAAAATAACATAAGTTACAATAACTTTTGAACCATAATTTTTACAGAAATGGGGGGTTGCACTATGTTGTTTGGAATCATAAGTATTACCACATACTAATTTCAATCTAAACCGGTTTCTTTCAAAAATACGATTTTCTCTTATTTTATGGGAAAATAACATAATTTGAATAACTTTTGAACCGTAATTTTTACAGAAATGGGAGTTATACCATTTTGTTCGGAATTTAAAGGGCTACAACATACTAAATTTCCATCAAAATTGTTCAGGCCATTTTTTAGAAAATCAGATTTTCCCGTTTTTTTATTGGTTTTTATGGGAAAACTGACATTAAAAATCAAAATTTCCAAAAAATACAAAAAAAAAAAAAAAAAAAAAAAAAAAAAAACGCCTGGAGATACTATGGACTACTACTTTAGTGCCTACATACCAAATTTCATCAAAATCGGACTAGAGGTGTGGTCTGTAGCTCTGTACACATCCAGACACACAGACAGACATCACTTCAAAAACCACTTTTTTGGGTCCAGGGGGACCCAAAACGGATATATCCATTTCTCAAAACTCAATTAAAAAATTTAGACGAAAACAATACTTTCTTCATATACTATGGTATAGGGGGAGAAAGTAAAAAGCATTATCTATACTATTAAAAAATTGAGGTGGTGTCTGTCTGGGCAGCTGTCACAACTAAAATACTAAACCGATACAGCCAAAATCAAGCACAAAGATGGTCCACATATCTAAGAATGTCATAGGCCTATTCCCTTCCCTGAGTTCCTATCGGGTTAAACCCCTGGGATGTCCAACACTTTGGAATGAGGTTTTCAAAAGTAAATATTAATTGGTCTCCATGGAAGCATGAGAAAATTCATTGCATATTTTCAGATATGCTGGCCAAACATAACTTCATTTTATGTTGTTTGTTGTTGCTCCGGATCGGTATGACAATCAATAAAAGGTTAAATTACCTGTGTCCGCCGGTCGATCCTAATGTATCCTATTACAGGAGATGCATTTCGGCAAAATTAAATCGCCATTATCAGTCCTAATATAAGGTCTTGAGCTTCCCCATTAGGTGCGTCTTGGGAGTTTTTGAAACACATACACGAACTGTACACTTTTACACATGATGAATAAAACATAAATACAAGGTAGGCCTACTTTTATTTTTACTATAGACATGTAGACGCGCGTCGGTCTCGTTCCGAGTCTCGACTGAAAACGCTCATTTAAAAATTGTAAGTTTCCCAGCAATATACAACACTGATTCAAGGTCTTTTCCCCGGTTATCAAAACTCAAGAACAATATTATACACAAAGAATCTCTATTTTCATTTACGGTTACCCTACAAATTATTGCACTTGCGATTAATTAAATCCGTTATGTAAGGAAACAAGTTTTTAATCTTACTTGGTTTCCATTTGCTTTCAAAACGTGATCGGAATCGGTGGTTACGGTATTTGTAAACAACATTCAATGTAAACATATCAGTGACAGCTGTAAGAAATAATCTTGATTTGAACAGCTGTTCGTTATTTCATAGATGAATGTGTGATAAACATTGGGAGAAAACTTTACAAAAAATCGCACAAAATTGGGTTTTTAAACGTCTGTCATTTTATTTACAAAGTAGTGACGCTATATTTTAATGGCTAAAGACAATCTCGCCAATCCAGTGAATACATTAAAATTATTTGGAACTTGATAGGTACTCTCGTTTTTCAGGAGAAGGCCGCGTAAGATGGCTCTTGGGCCGTGACAGACAGAAATTTAGATGAGACTTGTTTCGGTTTCTTTAATGTATAAAACGTAAAAATAACCTAAAAGTTTATGATTCTGAGCAATGCACAGACAAAACTCTAATTTTATTTATATAGAAAACTATGTGGTAGGATTATTTATTCTAAATCTATTTCAATGATTGTGAAACTGAATTTTCTTCCCGTTGCGAAGCACGGGTACAGCAGCTAGTTTATTATAAAGTTGAGAGCTCTAAATTGCATTTGTTTAAGGATATTGAAAAAAACCGTCATCAATACAATATTCAAATATTTATTTAATTTATTGAATATTATACAAATTAAGCTACCTTAAATACAATGTATTAATCATACAGTTTTTATAGAACTGAGCTTGAAGATAACATTTTGTTCTTCTGCCACAGTAATGCTGAGTATTTTGTCAAGTGACTAGAAAATAAACTGAGTTGCTGTAAAATTCTACAAGCTGTTTTGAACTACTAATCTCAAATTATTACTGGTTGTTGAAAGACACAATTTATTTAACAAGTTATAGTACATTTTACAAAATAAGTCACCAGATTCAGATTGTAATCTACACAAAAATAGTAACAAAATTATTGAGCGTGAAAATATTTCAGGATAAATACATTTTGAACAATAGACTCAACTCCAAATTTAAATAAATAAATTCAGCTCTCTAATCGTGGTATTTATAAAACCTTAGACATTTTTCAATTTTACAGAAATTACTGCTAATCACAACCACAGACAAAAATGAATGCTGCAATTTATCATTTCAACTAAATTCACACAGAAGTTTTCATATAAAAAATAACTTATACAAATCTATACTTTTGAGTTAGTTTTTACCATGAATCACATCGCAGAACATTTACGAGATAAATGCCTCAGAACATCCTTTACAAAATTTCAGCTTAACGTAATATCAATGAACTTATTAAATATTAAAGCCACATTTATGGCAACACACATAGGGGAACTTGTATGACACTTTGTACAAACGTAATGGTAACTGACATACTAAATACATCAGCATACTAGGCAAACTCAGTGGCTCAGTCCTACCTTAGTTAACCGTTCACATATGAATTGTGCCACAGACAGATGCACACATAGCGACACCACAAGATCATGTCTTCGGAACCAGACTTCATAAATAAATAGTGATGTAAAATTGTTCTGGAGTAACTGTAGAAAAAATGCACGTGGGTTGATTCTAAGATGGTGAACAAAACAAACTAATAAAAGCAAAGTATAAAATAATTGTTCTCAAGCTCATTCTATACATTAGTCTCAAGTAAGGAAGCCAAAACATATTTTAAATGCTTACGCTAAGAGGTGACATGAAAAAGCACTTGAATACTGTACACTATGGAAATCGAAACAAGGTCACCGAGGCCCATCAGTGCAAGGTCGTATCCAAATGTTTCAAGAGCATCCTACGATAGAAAAGTATCAAATGTAAAAACCTATAGGCCTCTTCATTACACAAACCATTTATCAGATAAATTCAGACATATTGTTTCATTTCCAGTCTCGAAAAGTCAGATTGTATCTTTAAGCTTAAATTTACTTTACCTCTCAAATAAAAAGGTTTGAGCAGCGCTTGGCTTCATTTGAAAAAACAAATTTAGTTTCCACATTGCTAGTAAATTTATCTTGTCTTCTTAACTAGTTTTGTTTCAACCTTAAAATCAGCGTAATATAATACTCGGCCTAGCCTATGAAATGCAATCGATTAACTATTTAGCTACATACACAAATTTTCTTTCCCTGAGTAAAATGGATTAAGGAAGATTTACATGTAAAAAATGTTAGGCTGAGTTGTGTCAGTTGAGACTAAAAATGGAATGCTTTTTAGAGGGGTTTTTGTAGGCTATATTAAAATTTATTCTTCATGGCTCACCACCGACTGTAAGCAATCCCAGATAAAACATACTCACTCCCTAAGTAGATTTATCATCCTTATAGATCAGTAAAAGAAAATTTTACTATTAGTTCTGTCCGGTGCACTGTAGGGGTCGTTTTCTGTTTACAATTTGTTCTTGTCATTTAAAACCTCGTTTAACCAAATGAAATAATCTAATCATAAAAAATAATAGAAACAAAATTTTTTTTCAAGTCAATTTTTTTTTATATTGAAAGAACAATATGAATAGTATGGAAATTGTAAAAGTATATTTACATGAGTAAACAAGTAATTTTAATGTTGTAAAATGCATTTAAAGTCATAGGATATACGATTTACTTTTACACCATGACCAAAAAATTAATTAATTACCATGCCCAATATTTACACTTTGCTTCTTTAGTGATATTGTAGATCAATGTTTTAAAACAAGACTGAATCACCGTGTTTTGTGATATGTTACTATTGATCATATACAGCATTAATTTGTAGTTACACAAAAATATGTGAATAGAAGACTAAATTTCATCAAGACAATTTGTTTATGGATTGTTCTATATTTGAATGTTATAAAAATTAATTCTAAGTCTGTAATTTATTTATCTTTGCTCAATATTCACACATCTATATTCTATCAAATAGGCCATGTTCAAATTTGGAGGAATAGATTTGTGCGGTGTAGTAAAAAAAGGTTTTACAATTTAACAAACCATTTTTGTTAACATATTATAGAACACCAAATAATAAAAGGTGAAGTAAACTAACTAAATATTTATGCATTCCTAACAAAATTATGATTCTAAAATATTAAATGATTGTTAAAAACAATTAAAAACATAAATATCGAGAGTAATCAATGGTGACAAAAAAATGAGCACAGATAATGTTGTTAATTTCAATATTTGCAATGTTAACAATAGCTCCAATGTGGAGTACTCTCGTTAAAACAAGATAGCTATGAATATCAGAAAGAAATAATATTTTCACTGCAGCGTCCACTAAACTCAGAACATGTTACTCTCGATATCATGCTAACTTCAAGCAATTATCACTGTATAGAATTCTTTAACTGTTCAACCTTGCAGCCGCTGGGTTAAAACCATTAGATTAAAACAAACAAAACTTAGTGTCTCACACAATAAATAAAACTTCTTCGCAATAAATAACACACAGGTTGAATATACAGCATCTGGAGTATTTTTTAAAAGCAAACACTATTTTGATAGTGCCGTACTTACTGGTACAAGTTCTCAGTATATGACAACATTAATTAATTTTTTACTACACTAATCAGACTAATATCCAAACTCTGAGATTCGGCCAGTTGAAAGGTGATGTCTTCTTCACATCAAACAAAACGACTCTCTTCCTGCTGCATTAGGATTTGATGATTGACTAATTGGGTGCTTTTAGTTCAGATCAGAATCTATGCTAACTACTTTTGGTTAGTAAAACAGAAATCAGGTATTTAATTGGCTAAGAAGTATTAGTTGTAATACATACTGAAAACTGAACATTTTTACTGGATTAGTCAAAACATATCCAATGGTTACAATTGTACACATTTTAGTCTAATCATCACAAGCCTCGTACATTGGTAAAACTTAAATACTACAGTGAAAAAAAGAGTTAAAAAGCAGATGAAAATAAAACTACGCGTACAAGTCATGGAAAATACTAAATAAAGAACACTACTGGTGTCGAAGAAATGTGATAAGCTAAATAATACAACTAACCAAGGCTTTGGACGATCTTATAAAAACTAAACATCGAAAAATGTGCACACTCATACAACACATATACACTCGAATCGTAACAATGCTACAAAATATATATATTTTAAATACAAAATACATTACAAACCGGCAAGCCGTGTCTTAGGACCGATACAAAAATTGGAAAAAGCGATCGATTTCCATCATATAAAAATCCATCGAATCGTGGACCATTCTAGTTTATCACATCACAACCTGTCTGGCCGTCCATCCACTGTCGAGACTAGCAGCACAATACTCTCGGAAAATTAAAAATCTTACTTTAAAAAAATTTGAGCCGCCGTTCAAAACAAAATACATCGTTGTACGAAGGGAGCTCGTGTCCGTTTCACAGCTCACTTAATAAATAAATCACACTGAAATACGCTTCAAGCAATAAAAAACTAAACTAAACTGTTCTGGCTTTGGTAACGGATTAGCAGTTGTTGTTGGACCGCGGAAGAGGTCTGACAAGGTAGAGTTTCTCGCCTTGCTTGTTGGTGTAGATGGGCGCTCGCTGGTAATGGTCCACGAGCTGGTCCAGAGTGTGGAACTTGCGCTGGCCGATGCAGTAGAGCGCACCTTCCACGTGCACTCGGAAGTGTTTGTTGCGGCCAGGCGCTTTGAGCGACACAGAGTAATCACCCATCTACCAACATCAGTCACATCATATAGTAATAGTACGCTGGGAAAATAATCAGACATGAAAATAGGAACAGAAGGTTATGAAAGTAGGTGTGAAGAGAACATTAGTACCAAATCTAAATGTACCCATTGTCTAGATACTTTTGGCCCAAGAAGAGTACATCATTCTACAGTACCATAAAGTTATAACAAAGGCTGGTTTACCTAGCTGCGAAATTCAGTTGCTCGCGCAAAAAATATGTGATACTTTTCTTTAGTTTAGGCTGCAGTAGTGAGTTGCGATGTTGTGACAGTGACTTAAAGTAGACCACTTTAATTGGTTTACTCATTTTTTAAGTGTAGGTTCTGGAGGATAAAAGCATAGGCCTACCTTCCTCTAATACAAGACCACGGTTAGACCAACGAGCACATAATAAAATAGAGAGGACACAGCGTTTAACCAAATGCACTGAAAGTGTGGCCAAAACCGCCATCTTGGTCCGTCCTACAGCCTGAATCCAAGGCCCGTGAGCACAGTTCGCATTAAAAACCCCGCGACAAATACACAATTATAAACAACATTAATAGTTGACAAAAAATTCTGAATCTTTGCACATTTGTAGATATGATACTGAGGAAAACGATGGTGTTAATATAAAATTATTAGTTATGATAGTAATTGAGTTATAAATATGTTTAACACTTATGTAGTTCCTGCATTGCCACACACCAACGTCGCAGCCTTGTATTTGAGGAGGCTATGAAAATAATCAATAAATTCAACTTTAAACTTGAAAATTTATTGAGTTCAAACTTTTATCCTTATCATTTAGTAGTGCAGTACAAACATTTTTTTTACAAAGGATAAACAACTAAAACTAGAACTAGTTGTAGGTAATAAATTTTTGCAGAACGACGCTCATTCCGATTAAAAATACTTCTTACATTTAAACAGACTCCGCAGTGAAATATCACAATTCTAGGAAAATACTCTTGCCGAAAAATGTAAAACACTGTAAAACGTGCACTCACAATCCCGCAGCTTTACTCACTACAGCAGTTTGTACTCACGTTGGTCTCGCTGTCCCGTATGAGGAAATCGCCGTCGTGGCCTTGTTGGTTGAGCAGGGTATCGCACTGAGCCCGAGTGATGACTCCGTAGTACCAAGGTTTGCCCACCAGGTGCGGTCTGTCAGGTAAGTTATCTCCTCCCCCACCGCCCCCTCCACTGCCGCCCGTTCCAACACGCTCACGTAGCGGCTGCGTCAGGTATTCACTCAACTCCTGCAATCAGACAACATATTTGGTGATGGACTCGTAAGATGGTTAGGTTGATGGTATTGTTCTTATGAATAATGATTGGGGAATGTTTAACATCCAGTCTTCCATCCAAGGTTTAGAAAGATACATGATGAGAAGAGGAAAGAATGATAGGATGGGACAAGTAAAAATGGAAAGAATGAGTAATGAAAGTCTATTGTATATTTTGAGGTTAGGTATTCTTGGCCAGAATAAGTATAGGAAACCTAATCTGGCTTGGATCCCTTTATGACGAATGCTAGTTAATGTATACATTAGTACAAAAACATTTAAAAAAGAACTACTGACCTGTAGGTAGTTCCTGGGCACCAGACCGATCTGTCCGTGACTGTTCCTTGCCTTGTACCACTCAGGGTCCGACGGTGGCCGGTCCAATATCTCCAGCCGATCACCCTTCTCAAAGCTCAGCTCCTGGTCGTTGGTGGACGTAAAGCTGTAGAGGGCCACCACAATGTCCAGCACATTCTCAGCCATGGCGTACGTGTGTAATGTGTCGTCCGCATCTGTCTCCTCCTGCGTGTAGTTGCTAGGAAACCAACCAGCTTGCGACCCGCTCTGACCTCGCCACCACCTGACAAAATGTCACTTCAAACACTTGTTTTTACAGGTTTATTCACTGCTTTTACGATTCAATTCTTGTCTTATTGACTTTTGAATACGGTAATGAAGTAGACATGTTATATATATGGACTAGCTGTAGCCATAGTTAAAAGATCCACTCACAGACTACAGTATACCTCCAATTATCCAAACCTTGACCATCTGAATCACCAATTATCCAAATTGCTTGCACAAAGAATTTTGAAAATATATAAAACAACAGTAATAAGAATATTAAAAAAAAGGCAGAGGCTGTGATGAAAAAACATTGCCTTTTTTCACGATCGCGGCAAAATATATCACATCTTCTGTGGTCTTACAGAAATAATCTTCGTCTCCCCTGGGCATGCCAAATTATACTTCCTCCACTATCGGGGCGAAAGCGTGAATTTTTCGACCGTGAAATCTTTGCAGAGGCGTTCTGCGATCGCAATAGTAAAAGACTCAGTCTATTTTCTGTAAAATACCTTGAATTTTGATAAAAATTCAATTAGTTTAATTTTTGATTATCCAAATGAGTTATCGTGCCAATTGATTTGCATAATTGGAGTTCTGCTGTACTAAGAAGAGAATAATCTTCGCAAAAGGGGTAGAAGCTGGCTACAATAGTGGTGGAAAAATGATCACTAGGTTGGTCTTAATTTATTGACAGCACTTGTACTGTGCCTACAGTTAACATTGAATGTGACGACTACTTCTGCCAATAGTCAAAGATGGTGGTCTTTGGACGACAAAGTCACGACGGCATCATCTGTACCAGACATTCTATGGATGCAGAGTTTCAATTAATACTGAAATTTCAACCTTCAACTTTGGACTGGAAGTAAAATCGCCTATGAACATGACACTATGAAAGGATAATGGATTTAGTGATCAGTTCAGTTTTGGTAAGGTCAGCCAACGACCATGATTCTAGAATATGTGACTATGGAAGCAATTCCATGAATGTCCTTAGTTTATTGGGGTAAATTACATTATCTACCACTCAAATTAATTTTAAAAGGCAAAATACTTTACCAATCACAACACAGTGGCTATTCAAGGACACTTGCTGAGAGTTTGAATAATCTTCAAATAACAAGGAAATCGTCCCTTTTTATATTGAAATAAATTGAATCTTTGGCATTTTAGTTTTTAGTTTACTAATTTAAAGTATCAGTGGACAGTTATTTTTTTCACAGGATCTAGATATGTTTAAAATCTTCTTATAAAATCGAGATCGAACATGAAATATTTCTACAATATGGCCTACTTGCCCTTCTTCAAGGTAAGCTAGCTGCTGTCCTTCTTATTATACAATTCACAAACTTGTAAGTTGTAGACAATGAAATACGATATATAGCCTAGGCCTACAATTACATTATTTCCTAGATACTGATAAACTACTGAATCGCTGTGTTTATTAATGTCCCTCACCCATCATTGCTCTTCTCCAGTATGAGTATTCTCGTCCCCTTGATGAGGCTAAGTTCGTCGGGTTGTTGGGCCTGATAGTTATATTTGACAACAGCTGTTCCGATGGCCTCTGACGGATCAGCTGGGAGTCGCCGTGCTGTCGTTGGACTCTCCATCGCGCGGTGAGGTGAACTGCTTGAGGGCAGCGTCTTACTGCCCCCTCCCCCTTTCTTTACTTTTTTCTTGATGCTAAAAGCAAATTATTTATTTATTGCCAGACTTTTGGTTACAACATAATATTTAACCTTAAGATGTGGATTGTTTAGAACTACAAAAAGATTGTCTAAGGAAGTCAAATAAATAACTTGATGGGCATGCGCAAAAAAAATCTTCCTCAACCATTTTCACTTTTGTTATTGTGTACATTGCACAACAATTTCAACAATTAACTAACATAGCAAAACATTTACAATTTAATAGCTTAATTAGGTCAAAAATGTAATCATAAAATAATTATAATTTACATGAAACTGACTTATTGTCTGACAGTATTTACCTGTCAAACAAGGATGGTTTTTCCTTCTTGACGTAGTTACTCGGCACATAGCCAGCTTGGTTACGAGCGTTCTGTACTCGCCACCAGTGCTTGGAGTCGTCCAGCAGCAAATAGCGCTCGTTTTTGCGCAAATCCAGCTCCTGTGCGCCTTGCGCGGCGTAATCGTACTTAGCCACCACATAGCACACGTCATCCTGACCTGCCTTGCCTGAAACAATTATTTGTACTGGTTCTAAAATCTTTAAATTTTTTAAAATTAGGTTTAAAAGTGTAATCAGCATTAAAAAATCCTTTTCAAGGTTGGACTAGGCTGGTTAGCGAATTCAACTAAATAGGCTACATTTCGTCTTTGATGTTCCTAGGTTAAACTAAAAATAACAATTACATACGTGGGGTCTAAATTTACATGGGGTTTGTCAAAGCATTGACTATTGGAAAGTGAAGTAGACTTTCCATTTATATGGGCTAGCGATCACCAATTTTGTTTATTAAAACAGAATATAGTTGAGAGAGCCAGTGACAGAATGTGCTTTTGTCTACAATTCTATATTCTGTCTTTTTTTTTTGTTGGTTAAAACACAGTTCATGGGTCAAAACACTTGCTACAGATCACAATAAGTCATTGCATAAGTTTGACTTGTTTTCAACCAAAATTAGTAATATCAGCACAATTTGTCGGTGGCTCCCATCATTTAAAAGGATGTTAAAAAAAGTGACATCTGTTTACAGTATGAGAGCATATCAATATATAGAATATTACAGCCTAGGCCTACATAATCAGTTTTCAATACACAATGTTTATTGGCTTGTTGGAATCCTAAAACATAAGAGCCAAGGAGTTTTATTTATGAACACTACAGTAACAGTGGTTTCCCTAGAGAGAGTTTTATCTCAAAACTGTTTCTTGACCAAACAAACTACTACAACTATAGATTCCATAAGGGAAAACTTTCATGCTGAAAACAAATAAAAAACTCTTACACAACTAAAACAAGTAACACAACTACCTATAGCCTTGACCAACGTACTATGTGATCGCATGGCGGCCATGTGGTGGGGTGGGGGCCGCACTCCGTTGCTCTTGATGAGGTGTCTATCCGCAGTCACTGATCGTGAGTCCAACATGCTCATGTCGTCTGTTACACCATAACCATCTCAACCACTACCATTCCGTGACACTACAACAAACAGTGCAACTATCAAAAATCAAAACTACAAGGGCAATAGTGCGGGCAAGCACTAAGAGAAACGGTTTTGAAATAAACAGGAACTTTACATTCTTAAATTGTTAAAAGTTTCTTTTACATGGCTGTGTAGCTGAGTGTTGAAAGTGCTCGCCTAACATGAGAAAAGTCAGTAGCTCCTTGATGTTTCAAAACAGCACCCAGCTGTCCCTGATCATTTGGCCTTAAATAAATGATCCTGGCTGACGAAACAGCTGATCATAGTAGCTACACAGATCATCTCACACTATTCTACACTCATCCTTCAATTATTTGGGTTAAAATACGCACTTAGGTAGCACCCCCATCTTAATTAACTGATAATTAGATTAACAGCATAAGTGAGAACGGTGAGAGGGATAGATCACTGTAGAGACTAAAGTCCTGTTTTAGAACAACAAATCATTGAATCTATCACTGCCCTTCAGGTACTGTCTGAGTTTTGCGCAACTGATATGTCAGTCCAGATTCTTCACATTAGCACCAAGTTTAGCAATATTTTTGCTGCACATTGATTTTTAATAAGGCTATTTAAATTAGGCCTAGAGCCCGAAATTTTGTTGGCCCAAATTTGCGCCACTGTTTTAAGATCTACTTAAGTCCTGTTATTTAGGCTATTTACAGATGGGAAGTTTTGCTGTAAAAACAGCTGTTAACCCTATCAGTGGCCAACTCGTTTGCCATGACGCCTAGAATGGCCACCAGCGTAATACTCTAGTATGGGCCAAAATTTTTTTAAGGGTGAAAAAACCACTTATAATTAACTCTGATATGAACATAACATACCAACGAACATACGAACGTAATATACCATTCGAAACATCACATTCTGAACTTACGCTAGTATGAAAAATACGAATTACATACAGTGCAAGTTATTATTACTAGTCATATAATATGTAATTTTGAAGAGGAAGAAATGTAGCTTGTGATAGTGGCAGCCCTTCGCTCAGGGTTATTTCCGTTTTCTCTCTCTAAGACGACGAAAGTGCGTCACTACTGTCAAGGTCTCATACACAAAGTGCCTTGTATTCGCCATTGCGTGTTGTTGCCGGTGAGTTTTCACCCTCGTTTTATCCGCGATTGATTACTAAATTCGTTATTATTTCGTATTGTCAGCGAAATGTGTGTGTGTGTGTGTAACAGTAATCTTCATGCATTTTATATGCATGAATATATACTGAATAGTGTGAAATTGTGTTTATAAAAGTTTGCATTTTTTTGCGGTTGTATATTGCGGTTTTCCGTTTATTTATATTATTATGCCCTTAGCACGTAAAAACAAAAATTCTTACCCAACATGTTATTACTTTTTTATGTAGGTAATTGAATGCACTACAAGGTGTTTATGTTGGTTTGAAGTAAAATCATTTGGTACAAAAGTTTTATACTAGGCCTAAATAGGCCTACTATGAACTTTTTTTTTACAAAATCGCTAAAATACAAAAACATTATTTTATTAAATAAATAAAAATTATTTTAACCATAGACTTAATGACTTTTTTGTATTCCTTACTTTATTAGCTTTACAAACATGTATATATCATTATTAGTTTACACATATAGGCTATTATATAACTTTTTACAACACAAACTAACACTGTTTGGTTTTCAATTTTGTCGGTTCTCCGTTTGTTATTATATTTTGCCCCAAAACTTATAAAAAAGATATTTTCCTAACATGTTATATATTTCTATGTAGGGCATTAGATTGTCTACAAAATGTATTATAATGAATTTCCCATAAAAAATCTGTAGAAAAAATTTTACCGAGGCTGCTTTTGAAATTAAAAAAAAATTCTTATTTTAGCGAATTTCCCATATAGGGAATAAGCTATTACCGTAGTACTCACGGTAAGACCTGGACCCGGGACCGTTTTTTTTTTCGTTTTGAAGTCCCTAGAGGTCAAAAACACCATCCATTCAAATTCATATATATATATATATATATGTGTCAGTTAGCGCGATAACTCGAGCAAAAATGATCCGATTTTGATGAAATTTGGTACAAACGTGTAAACCTACGTTTATTCGAACGAGTTCGCGAACCAGCATGATCGGACCATGGGAACGGGGGTTTATGGGGGCTTTTATGGGGTAAAAATGGGTTTTTCCCATTTTTGACCCAAAAAACATAAAATTTTGCAATTTCTTTCTAAACTCTTTTGCAGAGCTTAAAAAAACAAATAATTTATTGTTGTATATTGAAGCGTTATAATGCGCCTAATGGTTACGGAGAAAATTCCAAAAAATTGTAAATTTAAAATTCCCATGTTATTCTTATGGAGAATAAGTAAACTGTTGTAGTTTTCTTGTTTATAAACATATTTTGCCCAAATTTGGAAAATGTTTTTATTTCTTACTAACTATTAACATTTTACATAAAAAACACTTTTACCCTCCCTGTTGCAGCAAACCTAAGTATGTTTTAAACTGATTCTATTTAAATAGGGAATAAATGTGATATTTTTAAGGAGACATTTTAGTGTAAATCCATTCAGGGAAATGGAAATTCGCTTAGTCTACAGGTTTGCTGCGGCGGGGGTATTTAGTGTATTTTTACCATTTAAAATTACTATTTATAGATTCTCCTGTTCTTTCCAAACAAAATAAATATAAGGTTGGCTAGGTATACTTGTACGGTTGAATTTTTACAAATTTTCATAAAAAGGTCTGCAAAATCGCCAAAATGTGTTGGTCATTCCCCCCTTCCAACATTGGCCACTGCTAGGGTTAATCTATATCTCAAGAGGAACAATCAGCTTGAATTAAAATGCTATCGTGGGGTCAAAAAGACCCTGGTTGTCAAAACCATTATAAAAAATTCATATTGAATGTAAAATAAGCTAGGCAACAAGGGCTGTCGACCGTGGCCCAAGTAGCTGGTCTTATATAAGTTATTTATTTATGTGTTTGACAGGAAACATCTAACTTAGATATTAAGTTAATTTACTTATAATTTTTTTTAGATAGGCCTAAGTCACAAAAAGTGGCTAACATGATCTATTTTTAAATCTCGCCGACTAAATGTATGCACAGTAAATAGCTAAATATAGGCTATAAGTTTACAATAAATTAATACCCAATAGAGAGCCTGACAAAACTTAATTAATTAATTTGTTAGGCTATCTCAAATGATGAATTTAAAACTCTCATAATAAATACCCCTGCCAAAAAGTGGGTAGGCTTTTTATTATTTATAATAGGCTACTTAAACAATTAAGGTTTCTTTAGGGCCATAACGTTTTATATCAGATTACATAACTTACATTTTTGTTATAAATAAGTCTGCTGATTTTTTTAAAAGTAGGCCTAAGGTGAAGTGGGGTAAGTGTTCGTACCAAATCACATAGTACAACTTTGACCACAGATTAAAAAATACCTGTAGGTGCTATACAAATCAAATTTACTGAGCTCATACTTTAGAATGTGTTGTATAGCCTGTTTTTTTTATATTTTGTTAAAAATATTACCAAAAGTTAGGCCTATAGTTTAGTGCATGTGCCGGGAATTGGAACCCTTCCCCCCCCCCCACCGAGGTTGAAGACGCTAACCACTAGGCTAGCAACACACTTAATGATTAACACAACACCCCTATTATTAAGTTAAACCCAAAGTTATAACAACCCAGATTAAATTTTTAAATTTGATCATTTCAGGCTCCCAATAACTTAATCTAATTAAGAACAAGGCTTTTATAATTCTGTTACTGTATTTAAGTCATCACGCAATAAAGCCTAACTTAACTTAAAAGTATTTTTAATTTTTTCAACATTTCACTTTCCATCACAAACTTACTGTTTTAAGAGTAAAATGAAATAGACTAACTTTAAGGGATACCTAATAAGCTATGGTAGTGTAAATTTGGGTAGGTTACCTAATTTATGTATATAAGTTTAACGGTACTTTCCTGTTATAGGGAACATTCATTACATTATCGATGACTTTTTTTTCGATATATCGATATTTTTGTTTTCCTTTACAATCCATATTGCTTCTGTTTTAATATCTTCAAACACATTTAAATTAAAAATTGACAACTGATCTTGTTTAGGCAAAAATATGTAGGCCTATAACGGATTGAGAAATAAAACTGTTTTACACTAACCTAACATAACTAAACTTAACCAAACTTACTATTGTACCATTTTGAAAATTCCATTTGATAACAGAAAAGGCATGTGGGGAATATAAAACGGAATTTTAAAGGTAACTTACACTTAAAACAAGTTTGGTTAGTTTGTAACAGTTTCATTTTAATATAACTTAGCCTAATATTTTTTGTAATTGTTTGTTTTTTTGTTTTGTTGTTTTTTTGTTTTTTTGTAATTGTTTGTTTGTTTGTTGTTTTTGTTGTAATTGTTTGTTGTGTTGTGTTGATAGTGAATAATATGTATTTATTGTAGTTGTCAGCTAATAAATATGTTTCAATTTGTTATATATCTTTTATCAGATTGAAAAAAAAAATCATTGATAATAATGAATGTTCCCTATAACAGTAAAGTACTGTTATAACAGCTAAACACATATATAACATTGAGAAAGTATCTTGAAAGACTATGAACTTAATAAGTTAATATATTTTCATAGGTACTCAGGGCAGTCGCGTGGTTTATTGGCGCCCGGGGCGGGATGTTGTCAGGCGCCCCACCCCCCCAAAACACACAATGAGTGATGCTCGTTACACAAAGTTGCGTGGCGGGTTGCATCGCTATCTGCGTTTTAGTTCCCAACAACAGACACCTAAAGGATATTACCTTACAAAAATACTAGAATCAGGAATCAGGGATTAAATTACTTGAAAATCTTAGTTGGTGATAATCAAACCCATACAATTAATGTAAGAAAATATTTAAACCTATAAAAGTACTATATTTGTTATTAAAAATTGACAATACAGTGCATATTGAATGTACACTGACACAATATTCACGTAAATAACTCGTATCACTCATCAAACTAAGCTGACAGCTGAGCTGAGACTGCCGGAAGAGAAAGGAGTGATTGGGATAGGGGTTGGTGGTGGGTGGGGGAGGGGCGACATGACAACACGTGCATATTTAAGTCATTGTCTCTACCATGAGTCATGGTCAGAGTCCCAACCAAGGTCAGCTGTCGGCCGGTCGGGTGAAATAAGACATTGCAATATTGATATTCAGATAATTAAGTTGGGACAGGGCCTTCAGCTTCACAGTGGGGTTAATATTAGGCTATTACACTAAACTAAAGGTAGTAAGTTATACAAGCAAATCACCTACTCCATTTACATAAAATATTTAATTTGGGAAAACGTTGCAAATATAAATATAAAGTGATTGGTGTCAAATAATATGTATTTGTTCAGTAAATACTTTATACAACGTAATATTCCAAATTCAGCTAAATACATAATTTCCAAAATGCGTTGTTATGCTAACCTTTTTTTTCAATTTTGTTGTATTACTTTTATCGTGGCACCCGCAGCGCTCCCAGCGGCGCCCCACCCACGCAACGGCCCTGTTCATACTCAACAAGTCTTCCCATATTCATATTTTATGCTAACATAACTTATCAATTGATTACGGTAACCTAATGGTTGTACTTATTCATTGGCATTGAAATAGATTTTGCTAGCCCTGATATTAAAAAGGGAACAATAAGTTTAAGATTTTAACTTAGGCCTAGCTGTTTTATACAACAAACCTGATAACTTTTTAAGTTAGTTTCTGCTGGAAAAATATGGCGTAGGCCTATGCCTAATAAGGACCTGGACCTGATGATTTGTATAGTATTTTTAAGGCTTAGGTAACCGTGGTAGCCTTCTACGCTAAAGCTGAATTAGAAAACACATTCAAAATGAGTTATCTTGCGTTCTCTAAGTTAGGCCTAATTGAATTTGTGATATTTAATGTGACCATGGGAACCTATATAGATTTATATATCACCAGAAACTAGATTTATAGCTGAAAATAATGGTGCTAAAATTTCTCCGCGCTCATAAATATTAAGGGAACTACGGCCATTTAAAGTTTTTTTTACTTTTGTAAATTGACTACCTTTCCTAAGTTAGGCCTAACGGCCTAACCTATTTGTTAGCCTAAAATATTTCCTCACCAGAAACTTTATATCTTACGTTTAATTCTGAGTGATTAAGTTTAAAGTACCGGTACTCAACTATTAGTGTATTAGACTCACTTTTAAGTTAACATGGAAATAATGGTACAAAAATGTTTGGAGATCTCGAATATTAACTAAGACAGTTTGAAGTTTTGATTTATTCTATTTAGGCTACATTCTTGTCTCCAGGCCTGAGGTCAACTAAAACTGAAATAAAATGAAAATATGAACAACTGAAGAGAAGAGAAAAGGATAAAGTAAGTTAATGCACAGGCATTCAGAGTAGAAGGTTTTACAGACATTATCTAAAACACAACTGAGCACTGAATTTTAGGCATGTGTGGAAAGCAAGTGGGACTTAATGCTGATTCGTGACTGTGTTAAGTCCTTTGAAGGTAGAGATTAGGTAAGTTAAAGTGTAGGTTTATAGTGAACAGAGTTGATAATTTATATTCACAGGCTGTTTTTGTGCAATTGAAATAGTGGCTTAAACACAACAAAATAACAATTTCAAAAATGCTTGAAAAAGATGCTTTTGTGCAAGTAGGCCTATTTGAAATTGTTATTTTGTTGTGTTTAAGCCACTAAGTTAATTTTGATACCGCAAAAACAGCCAGTGTGAATAGAAATTATCAACTGTTCACTATAACATCCTCTACCATAAATTTAACAAACCTATACCGGTAGGCTAAGTAGTCTGGCTTAGTTTTAGACCTATCAAGAAGTATACAAGTGTATATGGTCATTCGTTTTATCTTACATACATATATTCGTAAATAATGAAATAAAACATATCATAACAATGAAATTAGATTGTAGGTCCAATTTTATCAGGTTGAGGTGATTATTGTTCTCAGACAGTGTAAGTGTGGTAAACAAATAACCATACAGCATTCTAACGTAATATTCCAAAAATTACAAAGCAATTTATAACAAAAACGCCCAATGAATTTATCAATAACAATTTTGTTGTATATGGCCAAGTCTAAATGGGTTACCCTGAACCACCCAAACAGCATATTGGCAGAAGCCAGGCCATCTTTAAGAAACCAAGGCGAGTCTTGTTACTCAAGCCAAACGGTTCAAAAGTTTCTCTCAGCTAAAACATTCAATATTTTAAAATAACTAATCTTCTAAACAAATACGTCGTAACTCACCAATTTTCAGACTGGACATATTATAACTGCAGGCATAGATTACAAAATAGGCCCTTTTGACAAACTACACACCCTCACCGGGAACCATTATCAATTAACATAGAGGAATTCCCTCATATCAAAGAGGCAGGAAAGTAAAAAGAGGTTAGATGCTTATTTTATAGTTGCTAATGTATAAAAAATGTCAATTAATAAATAATTTTCTTTGAAAAAAACACTGTTGAACTTAGTGCGTTTGATTTGTTTGCTCTTTATGCTACTTTTGGTTTTCTCAAAAGTTCATGGGTACTTTTGGCTTTATATGCAGGGTTAGTAAAAAGTCTGGAGACCCGTTAATTTTTTAACGGTCCATACTAGAAAAACTAAACTCGGCACATCTTTATGGCATGTTATGACGTACTTTTTGGCCATAACCGCCACTTGGTGTACATCCCCAAAATGGGGGATTTTGGGGGAAACTCAAAATTTTCAAATAGTAATCCCCATCAAGTGACCCCTCATTTTTAAAGTCACAATAAAATAAAACTAGCAACGCAAACTAGAGGTCTCTATCTCATTCCAGTAAAAAATGGCAGCTGATTGAAATCTTTAGATATCAGAATCAAGTGCAATTTTATATTCAATATTCTGTCATATTTTACTGTGTGAATATAGAGACCTCTAGTTTGCGTTGTTAGTTTTCTTTTAACACCTTTAAGACCTTCAAAATGAGGGGTCACTCAATGGGGCTTAACTTTTAAACTTTTTGAGTTTTCCCCAAAATCCCCCATTTTGGGTTTGGGAACCAAGTAGCAATTAGGCTCATAAAGTACTTCATGACATTCCATAAAGGTGTGTAGAGTTTAGTTTTCTTTCCTAGTGTGAGCCGTTACACAATTTGCAGGGAGTCTCCAGACTTGGAAAGCTGTACGTATAAGTTAAATTTAACTTCTGAGAATTTCAATTCCCATGTAGCACAGATGGTTGGGCCAACGTTGGCCAACTGTGGGACAGTTGGTCGATGGTTGGTTGGAGCTTCCACAACCAACCAACCGTTGTCCAACTGTATATCTCGTAGTTGGGCCAACCAATATTTACAACTGTGGACCAACATCGGTTCATTGTTAATGAAATACATTAATATGCATTGTTGGGTATCATACATCAAGCCAACCGTTGTCCAACCGTTTTTCACTCCGTTGGACCAACAAAAGATACTTTTGTTGGACCAACGATGGTCCATAGTTGAGTTTACACGACTTTCATTCTCTGGGTCTAGCTTTCACAACATAATTATAATAAAATATCTGGTTTTACAATACCTTTATCAGTTCCAAAAGTTTCCAAAAGTTTTTGGAACTGATAAAGGTATTGTAAAACCAGATAATTTATATATTACAGTTCCGGGGCTACAACAATGAATTTTAATAATTATAATAATGCAAATATTTTTTAAATTAATATTCTTTAACTTATTTGCAACAATTTAAGGGGAAAGAGTAATTAATCATATAACAGTCAATTATAATAGCATTAATAATCTAGCGGTAATTAATTAATCTATATTCAAATACCAGTATCCTCTCTAACTCCAAAAAAAATAACTACTTATGATGCCTTAACAGATTAACAGAATCATATTATACTGTGTAGTATCAAAAATGTTTGAAGTATTGCGACCATTGCAACTGTCGGCTACTTTTTCACCACTTGAAAACTCTCTGTATCAACAATCACAGATAGCTCAGTGGTAAGGTAAGAGGCTCATTAGTCGAAGGACCCGGGTTCGAGACCCGTCTGGGCCAAAAAATTTTGTTCCAGCTTTTTTTCAAAATTTGTTTTTATGAACTATTTAATCAATTTACTCAACTAATAATTATGCTTTTCGTACTAAATCTTTATTATTTTGTGTGAAATAATTTTGGTTGGGCCATTGTTGGACAAAGGTTGGCTGGAAAACAGTTTAAAGAGGTGACATTTCTACCGTTGGCCAACTGTGTGGCTCCACAATTTACCAACGTTGGCCCAACCATCTGTGCTACTTGGGTTGACTGCCATTTTTTACTGGATTGAGATAGAGACGTCCAGTTTGCGTTGTTGATTTTCTTTTATCAGGACCTTAAAAATGAGGGGTCACTCAATGGGTCTTACTATTCGAACATTTTGAGTTCCCCTCAAAATCCCCCATTTTGGGGATGTACACCAAGTGGCGGTTATGCCCAAAAAGTACTTCATAACATGCCATAAAGATGTGCCGAGTTTAGTTTTTCTAGTATGGACCGTTAAAAATTAACAGGGGGTCTCAGACTTTTTACTAACCCTGTATAGATACTGTAATATGTGTGTCCGTTAGCACGATAACTCGAGCAAAAATGATCCGAGCAAATTTGGTATAAACGTGTAAACCTACATTTATTCGAACGAGTTCGCGAATCAGCATGATCGGAATATAGAAACAGGGGTTTATGGGGTAAAATTTTTTTACCATTTTTTAACAAAAAAAACATAAAAGTAAGCAATTTCTTTCCAAATAATATTTTAGAGCTTAAAAACAAATATATAATAAGCCTCATAACTCATTTATAGAACCAAAATAACTAATAGAAAATTTGCATTGGTCATGTCAATTAATAGCTTAGAACTAAAATAAAATAAACAATAAACAATGGTGCTTCAATAAAACTATACCAATTATACTTTAAAAAAAAACTAACTAACTAAACCCATCAGCGACACAAACTCGAACACTGTAGTTTAACCCTTGGCTAAGAGTATTTTTTTATTTGCTTTTTAAAGCTGTTCAAGTCCGACTCCAGCTGAAGGGAGGGTGGAGATTAAAAAGTTTAATGCCATTTTAATGAAAGTGTCCCTTGAAAAATGTATGCCTATTGTAAATTTAAAATTCTCATGTTATTCTTATGGAAAATAAGTAAATGGTTGTATAGTTTGCTTAATTATGAACATATTTTGATGACATTTGGAAAATGTATTTATTTTATACTTAACTATTAACATTTTACAAAAACACTTTTTACCCTCCCTGTTGCAGCAAACCTAAATACTCGTTTAACTAATGCTATTTAAATAGGGAATAAATGTGACATTTTTAAGGAGACATTTTAGTGTAAATCCAATCAGACAAATGGATAAATTCGCTTAGTCTGCGTTTATGTACTAGAAGCGGGAGCGGGCGATAGCGGTCCCGCTCCCGCTGTAAAAATTATGCCAAATTGTGCAAGCGATAGCGTTAGCGGTCGGTCAACGGCGAACCGGAGCCTTTAGTAGTTTGCAGGTTTGCTGCGGCGGGGGTATTTGTGGTTAATGTTAGCTTTATTACATTTAGAAAATTAGTAAAAAGGAGTGATTGCTTATGTAGTAACTTGTGACATAGCATTAGCCTTCAGTTGAAATGGTACAAATTGTTTTTTGTACTAAGAAATTGTATATTTCATCACTCAGTGGCTCTTTTTGACCGTGAGGTAAACTATATTTTTTGTCGTATTGCGTAATTAATTAACGAACTAAGCTAGAAACGAAATAATTTGTATGTAAAGATAACATCTCAAAACGACTCCCAGCTGGTTTTCAATTCTGCTAATGCAAATAAGCAATTGTTATAAGTATAGGCTATGCAGCGGCTAATTGTAAGTGTGCTATAAGCGGCTGCAAATAAAGTAAGTGATTCAGTCATTTCGTATGTTACGATTGTGTTACAAATACATTAATACCATAGATAAAACCTTTGACTATTAGCTTTGACTATTCAATTGTCAATGCTAGTCAATTATAAAACATACTTCACCATCGATATGGCGAGCGATCAACAATAATAGTCCTTACCTAATAAATCAATCGATAAATAATTTCGATCGATACGATTGCTACAATAGAAATTTACAACTGTTTATAACTGCTGATTTTTAGTCTCTATGGACTAAAATGGTTTTTTACTCCCTAGAGTAAAATGGCTACTTTATATCCCCAACGCATGCATTAAAAACGGCGGGTTTTTCTGCAGTATGACAAAAATTTGGTTTTTAATCGCCTAAGTGATGAGGTATTCGAGTAACATTTTTTATAGGAAAATACACATGGTAACTTAGTGGTGCCGTAAATAGCATGTTGAATTTGCCATAATTAGCCTAATAGCAAAATAAGCTTTTTTATTACATGAGAAATTCGGAAAAAGAAATAAAACAATCTTATTGTAAATAAAATTAGCACAGTTGCAAGTATAAAACATAATGTATGTATCCGAACAAAAAACATAAAATTAATCTAAACATATTACAAGAAATTGATTTATGAAAAGTCATCACGACATACTTTCTAGTACAGTTCAGTGAGTTTGGTATTCAATGAATCACAATATTCGCTCAAATTTGCAAATTATTTTTGATGATTCACGATTGACCTGACTAAATTTTGACGTACGATAGTCTACACACGACACGTCATTGGTTGAGCAACAGCAAACGCAGGCAGACCAAAGATCTCTTTGTTATAATGACTCATAACGGTTGTAAGTAAATCAGCTGTTTAGTGTTTAGCGTTGGACGTGTTGTGTTTCCACGCTTCGCCGCTCGCGATCCCAAGCGCTGGTGTACGAGAGGGGGTGAATAACATCATACAGTGTTCCGGACGATGCCGTCTGTCATTTTATTTCTCTCTCAGTTCGATTCGATTCACCCATTCGATCTAGTCTGCGTCTCAGTACGGGGTAGTTGCTACTCGACTGTGGACTGTCTATTATTACTTGGTAGTCGAGCTTGCATTGTTGTGTTAGTGTTGTGGTCATTGTCTCAAAATCAAATTATTGAGAGTTGAGTTGAGACTGAACTTCGGTTGAGATAAGCGTAAATTTCAGTGTCAGATAAACGAATAGAAAGGGTTGAGGTTAGGTTAGTCAGTGTTGTGATTGTGTTTCTTCTATTGATCACCGTCAATCGTCATGCATAAAATCATGCAATGGGTAAGTGTATTCAATTTGCTTTTTAAATAACATTTTTATTTAATTTATAGTTTTTATTATTACTTTTTTATAATAATTTAATAACAATCTCATTGCAGCTTTGTGACTGCAGTAAATATTTTTCTTGATTTATGAAAACTTATAAAATATTAATACATTTTAAAATGAGCAAATAAAACAATGTCTTATTTTGGGGTCTACTGACGACTAATAACTAATAACTAATAATAACTAATAATAGCTTAGTAGTTTTTATTACCAATCTATAATTATATAACCCCCGCCGCAGCAAACCTGCAGACTAAAAAAATTCCATTTGCCCGATTGGATTTACACTAAAATATCTCCTTAAAATATCACATTTATTCCCTATTTAAATATAATTAGTTTAACGAGTACTTAGGTTTCATGCAACAAGTTGGGTAAAAAGTGGGTGTTTTCAAATGTTAATAGTTTAGTAAGATGAATGCATTTTCCAAATTTGATCAAAATATGTTCATGAACAAGGAAACAAGCAAACGCAAACTACAACAGTTTACTTATTCTCCTATAAGAATGACATGGGAATTTAAAATTTACAATTTTTTGGAATTTTCTCCGTAACCACTAGGCGCATAATAAAACTTCAATATACTAAATTATTTGTTTTTTAAGCGCTACGCTACAAAGTGGTATGGGAAAAAATTGCTAAGTTTTGTGTGTTTTTTTGGTCAAAATGGGAACAACCAATTTTTATCCCATAAACACCCGTTCCCATAGTCCGATCATGCTGGTTCGCGAACTCGTTCAAATAAATGTAGGTTAAACACGTTTATACCAAATTTCATCAAAATCGGATCAATTTTGCTCGAGTTATCGTGCTAACGGACACGCACACATGTATGTATATATAAATGAATTTGAACGGGTGGTGTTTTTGGCCTCTAGGCATCTCAAATCGAAAAATGAATCAGTTCCGGGTCCAGGTCTTCATATGAGTAGGTACTTCTAGAGTAATAGCTTATTCCCTATATGGGAAATTCGCTAAAAGCACAGACAATAGACCATTATTACTTTTATTACTATTACTGTACTTCATTACTGTATTATATTCAAATCAAATCATTTTATTGAGCTAAGTTGACCATACATTGCATTAGCTAAGTCAAACATAAATAATACAGCTTTCCTTCTGGGTTTTAATAATAAGATTAAGGTATTTTCAACAATATTTAATACTATTTACATCTTCTTACTTTACGCACTCGTAGCGATGCCACGACAGGTTTGCCAGTATAGGCCTATTTTGTATGATTAGTTACGATACAGAATTGTATTTAATATAGCCTATGTGTATAATGTCGCTATTGCAATTATTCATAATTAACATTGACTTATCCTAACATGGTAAAATTATTATAAAACAAGTAAAATCATTATCAAGGTCAAGAAGTGGGAGGAACTATGATTATTATCGGGAAAATCACTATAGTTGCATAAGTACATTTTTGGAGTATTGGGGGCTGCACTGTTTTGTATCTAAAAGGACCATACGATACTCAATTTTAATCAAAATAATTTGAGTCGTTTTTGGTAAAAATCCGATTTCCCGCTATTTTGTGAAATTTTATTGGAAGTCACAGTTAAAATTACAAATTAGTATCTACATAATTAAAATTTGGATTATAAAATATGGGGTACAGTCTCCTTATAAGATACTATTTTATAGGGGGAGAACAAACTGTGGAATGTAATAGGTGAACTAATATAATATTATATCACTATGATATACTGTATTAATAAACTATTATATTAGTTCACCCATAGTAATATGTTAAGGCTGGTTTTATGCACCGCGACAGTCGCGCCACGTCTTGCGGCTGACCAAAATGTCACGCGACAGCGACACTTTTTTGTCGCGTAAACTCACATCCGGTGGTGGGGAATTAAAGAAATCAGTCTGTTCTCAATCCAATGTTGTGTGTTGTGTTTGTGATGTAGAGGTGATTATTAAGTTGTTTAAATATAGACCCTGTAGTGTTGTACACGATAATGACAAAACCCCAGTTATTTAAACAACACATACAATTTACAGTTGGAATTGGGTCAACCCTCTTAAAAATTTCATTACATAATATAATGATGTAATTTATAATACAAATAAAGGGTAAAGAACTCATTTATATACTAATTATTAACATAATCAATATAAATATATGGAGAATATACCACGTGGAGTATGAAAAATACTACTGTCGCGCCGCGACTGTCGCGGTGCATAAACGTGCCCATTTGATCCAACAGAACTTGAACCGCGCGCGACACATTTTTTGAAGCTGCGATTCTAAAACCTGTCGCGGGTATTTAGAGTCGCTCCGCGGCAGTTTGTCGCTGTCGCGGTGCATAAATGCTCCCATTTAACTCAATAGAACTTGAGTCGCGCCGCGACACGCGACACGCGACTGTCGCGGTGCATAAAACCGGCCTAATGTGAACGGACTTGGATTTGCAATAATTGAATTAAAATCTATGGTTAAAAATTAAACAGTAGCATTGTTTAGCAAGAAATAATACACACAATTAATTATATTTTATACCAGACAAGCACTTGATACAATGTGAATAGACAAGTGTTTTTCACCAAACACTTCAATTTTCTCAGATCATGACAATGCCGTTATGATGTCGTCATGGTTACCGCGAAATGCCTACTTGACATCGTCACTGTCCGGGAAGTATGAAGCCCTGCATCCTACACCCATGCGGTGACTGTGTCGCTTATTTTAAAGCTTAGTAAACGCAATCTAAAACAGAGGAATAGTTTAGTTACGGGGTTTCTGCAGTTTAGCTCTTGTTTTGAAGCTCAGCCAATACAAATTGATGAGTTGAAATAGAATGTTTTGTTTCAAGTTGTGCTGTGCAAATTACGGTAGCGAAAAAATCCTGGAAAGAAAATTACTAATTAGGCCTACTAGAATATGTATTTTTACTATTATTTTTTTTGTTTTTTAGCTGGTAAAATGACGTAAATTAAGATTGTAAAAATGCTATGAAACTGTAGCGTTGACGACAATTTCTCTGTGTTTTAGGATCACCTTTCATTTCAAAGAATTAAGTTAACTGTAACATTAAAGTAAAATTGTTCAACCATCTCGAGCAAAAGGTTCTATGTAGCATTGGTTTGCCTTGACACACGCCCCTAATTTCATCATCGAATGTATTGACTGTAAATAAATGACGCATTGCAATTTTGTTCCAAATTCCATAAATCAGCGTCCGTTGTTGAATGTTGAATCACTAAACGATTTATAGCAACGTCCATGTTTACCCAAATACGCGACGGGGATTGGTCGCCGATGTCGTCAGCTGTTCCTGCTGACAATGTGTGACGTCACACTCAGCTGGTCTAAGCATGTTGCAACCAGAAATGCACTTGCACCATGCACCGACCCAGTTGCAGCGGCAAGGTTAACCGGGCAATTCCACTTTATGTTGCCGGGGTTACGGTGCTCGGTGCTGTCAAGGCTTCATGTGTACACAAAGGCTTGCCTACTCGAGCATGGCAGTTAACCTAGTTGTGGGGTAAGGTTTTATGGTTTGTGGCAAATAATCTTAGGGGTGTAACTGAAATAAATTGCTAGACAAATTGTTTTTCGATCCATTGTGATCGGGTTGTTCTGAAAAGGATAGTAGGGAGTATGTATCTACTTAAAATAAAATATGTCACTGGAAAGTCAGGCTGCTTTGTAATTTAGACGATTTATTTACTAATATGTAGGCTAGCCATATGTTTCGTAAAAACGCTGCCTTTTCTGTCTCGTACTCACTGTGTCAGCTTTGACTATTAGCTATTAGTCAATGGTATCAGTGAAGAAATACAGTAGACTCTCTCTTATCCGGACACCATTTAACCGATCGTCGGTTTACCCAGACTAAATTCGGCAAAAGTGGCATCTCCTTAACCAGACAATTTTTATCAGCACATTGGTTTAACTCTGTATCGGATGAAAGTGGGCGGTACTGAAACTGTTCTCGGGGAAAGATTTGAGGCCGGCGAATTTTGTTCACATAGGTTATGTAAAAACAACGCACTCCCAGATTTAAGTAACATTTGGGCTAGTTTTTCGAGTAATTCCCATGGTGTGTCATATTTTGTCAAGTTTTAGGGGACGACGGTTTAACCGAAAACCCTGTTATCCGGACTGGCCTCGGGCCCTAGGAGTCCGGATAAGATGGAGTCTACCGTAGTACGTTTTGGTTGGTTAATGAAATACGATACGCTAACTATCTGCGATATAACACGTAAATTTTGTTATAATAAATCATTGTTCCGACTTAAGATAATTCACAAAATGTTCAACAAAATTAACTGAAGGTCATGCAATGTATTTGTCAACTTAAGAAAACGTTTCACGTAGGCCATATCCGTATCCGGGCCTGTTCAGGTACGTGAGACTGTGAGCACAGAAAACATACTAGCTGGGAGTCATGTTTGCGCAAAGAATAAAATCGTGAATATCTGCCTCAATATCGTGAATTTATTGAGTCGAATTAAAGTCAAGCTTAAAACATCGGTAATTTAAGAACAGTATGAACAACATGTAGACTTCTCATCCCATTGTAAATTTTGAAGTTGGTTTTTCGGTTCTAGTTCGTACGTCAACACGGATCGCTAGCGTAGAGGAAATTTTGTTTCTAGTATTTTTGGGTTATTTTCATGATTTGTGCTTTACTGTTTGGTTATACAACTAGAGGACGAGTTTTTGTTTATAATTAGATCGTTTTATTTGGTTAAACGAGGTTTTGAATGACTGACATATCAAGAAACAAATTGTAAACAAAATACGACCTCTGCAGTGCGATGTACAGAACTAACAATAACATTATTGGCTTCAGCTGTTCCATTATGATAAATAATCTTTGGGGTGATCAAGTCTTTTGTCAAGGTTGACTTCTTATCTGAGTTTGCAATAGCGTGTTATTATGGGTCGTATGGGTATGGAATCCAGAGTATTTGAAAATTCCACTTGTTATCTACCTTCTTCTTATCGAAGGTCTTCTTATTGAGGTTCCGCTATAGTCCTGAATACATAGTTAAACTATTGGCCTTTTAATAAATTGTCCTGGATAAAGTAACTGAATCAGCCAGTGACAAAGCTATGATGTCATTGATTCAATACACTAATTCGTCGCTTATTTTCGCCTTCAAATTCACACTCCATTGTGCTCGTATCTTACAAATTTTATCATCACATTGTCTCCATTGTTTCCTTCAAACTCTAACGTATCTACTACCTCTGTGTTCCAGACGGCGCGGATGCTGGACTGGGGACCTGGGACAGACTCTGACAGTTCCTGTGGGGCGGAGACCCTGGAGTCTGCCCTGAGAGGACTACGGGAGTGTACTCTGGACCCCCGGGAACTTCCCAGACCCCACAGGCTGCACGACCATCCAGGTAATGGCTTTATAAAAGTTGTAAAAATGTGTTATCATCTTATTATTGCCTTTATGGATGTAACCAGACACTCCACCCCCATGTATAAGTTCAAGTTTAAATTTTTAGCAATGAATTTGAGAAATTACTACAAAAACTGTTATAAAATAAAAAATAGTTTTGTGAAAACACTAAATGGCGGCTTGGAATTTTTTTACGTAGGTCAGCCCTAATATTTTAGTTTGTCTGTGGTCCTGGATTGATAACTAAAAAGGTCGGTAGAGTTTGGGAGCGCCCTGTATATTAAGAAAGAGCCACAACAGAATTAATGGGGACGTAAGGTAGAATTTATCGATGAATAATGCATAAGAATAGCCTGCATTCAAATACCGCATCAACATGTATTATTTATTATTTACTTTGATGAAACAGCAAACTTCATTTTTCATCAAGTACAAAGGAATACACGCTATTTTGTAGAGAACAAATACTATATAAAAAAAAAAATCATAAATCTTTATTGGTCATTAAATAACATATGTTACAATAGACCTCGTTAACAAAAATAGGGCCATAGATTCTAGATAGTATATTATGGTCTATAACATGGAATCTTCACTAAACTTAAATATAACAAAGTCAACAAGAAAATAAAGCTAAAATCATTTGAAAAACACAGAACTATATATATATGAAACAAAAGTGAGGTACCTACTTAAACAAGTGTTTGAAAGACTAGGTAACAGTTGACTAGGGACTAAGTAAGAACTAGATAACAATTTTACCATTACAATTGTATTCTGCAAAAAATTCATCTAAACTGTAAAAAGGGTGGTCAGCAAGTATGATATATCATACTATATCAACCTACTTAGCAAAAAACCCTATAAGAAATACAAATATACGTTGGTGATTCCGTGATACTCATTTTAAGCGGTACCGACATGAGAGAAATATAGCACTACTTTGTGATAAAAATATACTTCATAACCCCGTTTATGAGTCTGGGCTTTATCTACACTATAAAATTTATTTTGCTTCAACATTCCATATTCCATTACTGTAATACAACCCTAATCTCTTTAGTTTGCAAAATTATTAAATTGAATATATTACACTGGCTTGCAAAGTACAGCATAATAAACTTATCAAATGTATGATAACTGTTTCATGGAGTAGGCCCTAACGGATGCGGGTTTGACCGATTACGTTTGTCTGCAGGTTAAACCAATCCAATAACCCTAGAATAATATCCTATACTGTAGTCTAAAAGTGCGTGTACGGACAAACTTTTATTTTCGTCCAAGGATTTTAAATATTTTTGTTAATGTGTTAATGTGTTGTTAATGTGTGGTATTTGGTCACGAGAAATCGATTGGTGTTGGCCACAAGGCTGGTAAAAATTCAGTTTCCGTCCTACAGCCCTTGAAAGTGCCCATGTTATCGTCAATACCTTGTTGTAGCTGCGGTTAATAAAACAGCTGATACATGTTATCTGTATTGCAATCTATGAATTTATAAAGGTGTTAAAATATTAAATTAAAATGTTTCCTTTATATTAAACAATTTTTCGTCATACTGCTGCAAAAACAACCGTTTTTATAATGCATGCGTTGCGGGTATAAAGCTAGGACGATTAAACATTAAATTTTTACTCTCTAGGGAGTAAAAATTAGCATTTGTAATCAGTTGTAAATTTTGATTATGGCAATCGTATCAATCGAAATTATTTTTCGTTTGATTTGTTAGGTAAGGTTTTCGCCTATTGTTATCAATTGCTAAACATATCGATGGTATAATGTACTCTGACACAAACGTTATAGACGAAATGATTAAATCATTTACTAAACAGCTGCTTATTTGAATTAGCAGAATTGAAAATAAGGTGGAAGTTGCTTAAAGAGGTTATCTTTTACATCAAACTTATTTAGTTTTCTAGCTTTGTTTATTAATTAATTATGCAATAGGACGAAAAACATAGTTCACCACACGGGCAAAAAGTGACTTTTCAACCCTCGCTCATTTTCCGACCTCAGCTTTACCTCGATCGTAAAACTTGACCTCGGGTAAAAAAGAGACACTTTAGGCCCTAGTGATGAAATATACTATTTCACATTGATTACCGTACACAATAAATATTCATTTAGCTAAATAAATTACAAGTGTGCCAGATTATGCACGCTATTTTTTAAAGAAATGTAACCAACTTAACATTTGTTTGGATGCTATTATATTGTTCCTGACCATTGGTTTATTCAAGGTTCTCTAACTATTGTTTATACACAAATAATGTTTTCTAAATTAAAGTTGACAAGCTAAACTACATACTTAATTGAGAAGCTTAACTTCAGCAATTATAATTAGACTGAGGCGGCGTACTTTGTCAATTTCATTGGGTCGAGTTGTAGAGTTATGAATGCATGTGTAACTACCACCATCTATACAACTTTATAGTTATCTCTTTGTTTTTAAAACCTTGCTATTATTGTTACTGTAGCATTATAAAAACAACCAATATGTTACAATAGACCTCGTTAACAAAAATAGGGCCATAGATTCTAGATAGTATATTATGGTCTATAACATGGAATCTTCACTAAACTTAAATATAACAAAGTCAACACTATAAAACTAAGTAAGAACAACAAATTAAATGATAAATAGGTTGAGAGTACATTATGATGTGTTAATCCGTTACTGACTTCTCGGTAAATTTTTGATGTCCAAAACCATCGTATTATCGATCGTTTAAATCAATTTAGAAAGTTAGTTGGTTATTTCAAGTTTTGGTTATAAGATCGAATAGATGCTTTTAGTTGTTGATTTCGATGTTTTGCCAACTTTTCCATTGGTGAATATAATAGGGTATTGCTATATTGTTGACGATCTTATACCGTATACGTATTTACAGTTAGGCTTAAAAACGGACAAACCATCTGGCGCTCTTTTTCTTCCAGTCCTCCTCGGAGATTAAAAACTAATCTATTTTAGGACTTACGGCTTTAACCCCATACTGCGAGAGGTGTATGTTGACGAATTTCAGACTCTCATATCTCAGAGTAAATAAAATCTCTTATTCTGTCTATAACACTAAACCATCATCAATGCAACAATGCATATCAGCTGATTGGTAATGAAGTAAAGGATTCAGTGATACCAATTTATGAGCTTATGTTATTCTAAATAGCGTCTCTTGGTACTTGTAATTTGGGTTGCGTTTTTAAACGATGTATTTGGCCTTAGTTTGGATAGTAAAATGCAAAAATTGCTAGATAAAAACAGCCAAGCGTCACCGGAAATTTTCGTCATATTTAATGAAAATATTGTTCCCGGCCCATAATGATGATAACTTATTAAGGATTTTTTTTCTCCATGGGCATATACGGTAGGCAATTAACAGTTAATTTTATCTGTGATATCCATTTTAGCACCGGTTAAAACAGGACAATATTTCAAATTCTACCATACAGTAAATTTCCGACATAAATTTGAAAAGCCCCGGTCCTAAATTGAACAGACTTGTTTGACGTTTTTGAAAGACAGATGATGTCTGTTAGTTCTGAAGTTTAGACCATTAGTACAATGAGCGTCATTTAGACCAGTAGATCAGATAGCGGTCTAGGGACAGTGATATATATAGCATGTTATAACTATGACAACCGAGTGCGATCTTTCTGTCGATGGAATTCCTTTCAGTTTTGACAACTAGACTGGCTTAAAGCTAATTTCAGTAGAATGCTTTTCAAATCTGAAGTTTAAGAAAGTAAGATGTAGTTCTACTGTTATACTAAAATGATGAGTTGTATTATTGTATAGCTATCATGTCTTGAATTTGAGGTACTGCTTATGTAATAATTAAGAAACATATATTGCTGGTGTACTTTGCTAGTGTATACATAGGGTGCCCTGTAAGTAAGTAGGACAAATTTAAAAATAGGTTTAATGAGTCGAAATAAAACTAAAATCAAGAATAACATTCTTTAAACGCCTCGTTAATGTGGTATCCTATAGTTTTGTTTAGGGAAAATAGTAAACAACAAAATGCCATCTACTATCTACTAAAGCGGGGAGCGAGCTGGTGTAGTGGTTAGAGCACGGGACTTCGGTCTCTGGGGTCCCGGGTTTAAATCCCGCCAAATCACCAATGGATTTTATACAAGTGATAATGCCACAACCTCTAGGTCTAGCCTGAAGTAATGTAAAAAAACAATCCCGGGCTCGTACCTAGCGTCAGGACAAACAAAAAAACCAACTACTAAACCCCGAATCTTAAACCAGCATCCATGATAAATCTATAGAAAGTTTAATCTGTGAGTTTCCGTCGCGTGTTACAAGTAGGCTTCTAATCTTGTACATTGCGGCTTATTTGTTACAACAGAGTATTTTATCTTTCTTTGTGTAGAGTTTATTGGCCGCACTGCGCCTGGATGTGTAAACTATTTCATCAGCACGTGTCGGCGCCGCTGCGCAGCGCTGCGAGTGCGTGTAAATCAAACAGCTGATACAACAATGCTTACTAGGCTATTATGTCTTTGTTTACAGTTGCTAAATCGTTGATTATTAAACGATATCACTTAATAAAAAAAATTATTTATGATGTGTTGTCTGGCTATATCTTGTGAACAATGTACATTATTTTCATTTAGTCGGTTTTTAGCAACTAAAACCCTTTACGTTGTAAGGCTGGATATTTGCACATGTATATTTTTAAAACCTACCAAAATATCAACGATATAATGTCATTAAATACCCTTTCAATATTATTCTACTTGATAAAAAAAAGAAAAAAAAAACAGTTACATCTATTGCTTAAAGGCGGGTTATTTTCCGTTTACGTTGTCAGGAAAGCGAGCTGGTTTATTGGCAGAGAACGGGAATACAGTCCGGAGGTCGCGGGCTCAAATCTTGCCAGTTACCAATGGATTTTGTCTAATTGATAATGCCGCTATTTCTAGGTCTATCATAAATTAATTAATAGCAATGATTTATCTGAGTCTAAAGCTCATGTTTATTTTCGTCAGTTTCTCTATACAGTAATAAGTTCGGAGCACAAGTAGTTCGACGTCCCGCAAAAACAGTTATCGCCAGTTGCTGTTATCAGTAGTTGTCCATATTATGTAGTAGCACGAGTCATCAGTATAGTCATTGCTTCTGATGACTCTTGGTACATATTTCAACAACTTATAAACTGAGTCACGACATAAAAGAACAAACTACAGCATTTGTTTTGTAAACCACTACGTCCTCTGGAATTTTAACCCAACAGGCCTGTTGGGTTAAAATTCCTTGTACCTTTCGACCTAAGCTTTCCTCACGAAACAAATACAGTATTGTTAAAAAACGAGCATAATATATCTATTCTTGAATTACGGCGTTAAAAATAGCGACACCAATCAAAAGTAGGAATTTATATTTTTCTTCAACATTTCACGTATTCCTTATGTAAAATCGAAGCAAATAACTTTCTCTCGTATTCGAAATACCGCACGACCAACATCCATACGTTGTTGTATCCATACGTGGAATGATGCTGTACAACTTCTCCAGTCACTGCGACAAAGATCCATTGTTTTTCTAAAACGGTAAACCGTCAGCTGGTCGGTGTGGTGTTACCCACAAAGAATAATTCCAGCGTGGCGTCCGTAGTTAAAACATTCTTGGGTATCCAACTATCCATTGGACGGTTCTTTGTTTGGCTGTCAGCTGTGGAGAGAGGGGGGGGCTGGTGGGGCTGTACGCACATCAGCTGATTATAGATGTCACAGACGCATTCCATGAGTCACTGGCGTCCGGGGTACGTCACAGGTCTTTGCCACCGATACACAATACACATTACGTATTGCATCATCAATAAAATACAGGAGATAATACACTTCAAAACGTTGCTGAAGTGATAGATCTCGAAATAAATCGCTTATTTAGGCTTGCTCAGCTAAATGTGTATGCTATTGCTGCAACTACTCGTTCATCCCGGAGAGCATTTCTATTTAATGATTTGGAAACTAAATGAAACGTTGGCGATTTTGACTCACTTTAGTAGTTTACTCGCACTGTGCGTGTATCTTATCTTATTTAACTTGTCAATATGCATCATTGGTTGTATGTGCCTGGAGGTCAACTGATGACCTTCCATGGATTAAACAGTTTTCAAAAGTCATTGGTCATACTCATTAATGTATTTGTAATCTGTATGGATGCAATTAGGAAAGATTTTAGGGTTGTTTCGTTTAGGTACATGTAGTGTGTATTTTGGTGTTGAAGATTTTTTGTTTTTTTTTACTTAAAAACGATAATTGTGCAAACTGTTTTGCTTACACTCTGAAAATAGAATCAAAGAATTTTGACCTAAACGATACCAGCTCACTGATACTAAACTAAACTTTAAAACGTAACTTTAGTTAGTAAAACGTATCACATAACACAGTTTAGTTTATCATCGAATTTGCATTAAACAGGCTTTAGACTTTAAGTTTAGAAGACTACTTTGCAGTACAGTAGTGTTGTCAATGCGTGTACAAACCAAACCAGTTTAACATTATAGTCTGTATGATGAAACCTGTCTCCTTACCAAGTAAGGACCTGGGGATAGGCCAGCCAATGGTTCAAGACCCGGACTGGTCCAATGTAGATGGAGTGTTGGGAGACAGGTTCCATCATACAGACTATACATGTAGAGGCATGTTCTGCATTTCTAGACGACAGGGAGAAACACTTGGAATGTTAATCATAAAATTCCACTAACTGTGAGTGTAGTCTTGTGTGAGTACATAGTTAACAGGAACTACGTGTAGTCAAACACACTTTCACCGAAATGTTATAACTTTTCCTTGTAAACAGTTAAACTATTAGTGAAAGTCATGCGAAGTCAAGTACTGTCAAAACTGTATCATTGACTATTGGATTAATAGTCAAAGACTGTATTTAACAATATCTGAAAAAATCTTTCATAACTGTTTCCATAGATTTTTAAAGTTCAACTGTTGCTAAATTTTACGAATTATGTTTTTCAAATGAAATGAAATTAAATTAAAATCCTTCTTTATTGAGGCGAACTTAGGACCTCATGGTCCTTTTTTCCAGTTAAACTCCACAGTCTCCTCTTTTGGCCATTCGTCAGCAATATTCTTGTTGTCTGGGATTTTGTTGATTAAAGAATTGTTGCATACATTTCTATCACGGATCATTAAAATTCATCGGGGTATGCCTTCGAATTGCCGATAAATGGATAGGCCTATGCCTTCAAATAGGGATTTTCTTCAGTCGGGTCGGTATTTATACATTGTTTGAACATCATTTAGTTTCCGCGACGTTTTGGGATTTGGGATCAGATTGTGTCTTCGAGTAGGAAATAACTTAGAACATTTAGAACATTTTTTTAGAATATTTTAGAACATAATTAGTAGACAAATATTGGAAACACACAGTAGCTGAAAAAATCAGGACGAAAAAAATTAGTATGTAGTGTTAGCATAGGTCAAGTAGTAGGCTATACTGATAGAGATTATGGATATTCCTCACATTCTTCCGCATTTTTTATTTAGTGGCATTCGTTCTATTTAAGACAAGGCGAAACAATGTTCTTAAGTGAAAACAGCCACCTATAATAATAGAGATCCACCACTGTCTTGGGAAGTTCGATAAATTGAAAACACAAGTCTTATTTTAACGGCGTCATGTATATAATTTCCTAGTTATTCGCGGACACGACTCTCTTGTACCCCCGACCCCATTCAATCTCACCCCATCCTCGTACGATTCCCCTTTTCAAAGTCATCGCGGACCGGGAAAATCATTCCCGCACAATCAATACTAGGCTCAAGAGTCGTGCAATTAGGGTCGATTTTCGCCTTTGTTATCTTTCAAATGGTAGGCCTAGATGTTGAGTAAAGTAAATTAAAACTTACTGTAGGCCTGTTCTTAGTTCTTTATCTTGTCGTCGTCATACATGTATGAATGCAATGCAATGCAATGCAATTCTTGGTATTCGTGTGGTTTTTTGAGTGCTTTCGAGTTTATTTGGCCAATTCATCTTTGAATTCTTAATTAAGTTTAAAATTCGGTACTTTTAATACTTAACTTTTAGTACTAAAAATACTATTCATTTTTCATCGATAGCTGAATCAAAATTATGATTCCAAGAAAGGAGCCACAATAAATCAATCTCGGCAAAAGTGCAATAAAACTTAATTTTAAGTGTATTAATTTATAATATCAATAAATACTACTGTAACAATATTTTTTATAGACAAATATTGGTAAAATGTTAACATTAAATATTGCCTACTTATATTGTGTATACATCAATACAATATTTACAGAGAGTTGTGTTTGCACTTGAAGCTGTACTCATAGAATGTTTTGAATCATTTTTAAATCTCTTTTAAATCCATCCGATGCAGATTAAAATACACCAAAACAATAATATAACGAAGAGGGAGTATTCTGACACTGCCACAGCATAGCTAGCGGGGGTATCTCGATTATATCTCCGCGTCTCCGCAGACCAACAATGTAAATGTGGTGGCGGAGGGGGTGGGGGTGTACGTGACTGATCAGCTGTAACAACCAAAAGTAACAACAACCCAACAATCACCACGAAGAGAGAGATCTCCCAGTAACAAGTTTTGTTGCTTTGGGATCGGCTTCAATGCAATCTTTCTAACACTATCACTTAATTACGGCTGAAACTAGTTTAGCCAAACTTTGGAAGGTTTTAGAAGGAACAATTTCAATTGTTGACAATGCCTGTTTACATTGAAATGTCAAAGCTAAGGTAAACAAAGATTGTGAGTTTTCTCATGCTTCTATGGAGACCAATTAATATTTACTTTTGAAAACCTCACCTCAAAACTTTGGACATCCAAGGGGCGTAGCCCGAGAGTAACTCAGGGAAGTGAATAGTCCTATGACATTCCTAGGTATGAGGATAATCTTTGTGTTTAATTTGGGCTGAGTCGGCTTAGTATTTTAGTCGTGGCCGCCAGACAGAAAGACACAACCTCAATTTTATAACAGTACTGTATAGACAGAAGATAAAATATAGATAGATATTGCGTAGACATTGTTTTAATTTATACTACTTAAAACAAAGAACCATAGACGCATAAATTACATGATGAGTAAGAGTTTCAGGTCAATTCTTACCGGCCTAACCGTATTCCTATGGACATTAGGGAGATTACTACGACCATGTCCCCACCCAACTCAAGGCCCCGACGTTGGTGTGGCAAAGTAACACCAGCCGGCATAGCCATGGTATAATACAGAATCTCCACTACGAAAGCTCCACTAAATAGTGCAAAAGCTCTTGCAGTAGGCCGAAAGTGCGGCGTTGCCACTTTTGTCTCGCTGCGGTCTTTTATTAGAGGAGGCCATGCTATGACGCTTCAAGCTAGACGCATTTTTGTTCATTCTAACCGTAAGTAGACTAATTCGTTTAAGCCTTGGGGTACGACTTTGACAGGACGGTATCTCGTAGACCAATATTCTTGTCAATTCTGGACGTGCTTTGACTCATTCCTTTGTCCCCAGATGGTGATGGCAACAACTGCGGCAAGGCGGTTTGCGGAGGGGAGGTCGACTCCAGGACTTGGTGTTGCTGGAACTGTGCTCAGCTATCCTCCCAGCTGCTGGAGTGTACCATCTGCCTGGAGCCTCTAGCGGCCAAGGAACGGCGAGGAGTAACGTCGTGTGTGGAGTGTGGCAACATCGCATGTCTGGCGTGTGCTCAGCGACTACCTAGGTAGGCCTATGTAATTTGTTTGGTACTTAATATAGTCTGTATGATGGAAAATGACTTCTGACCCTTGGTCCATCTGGGACTTGCTTGAGCCTTAAACCATTGCTTAGTCCGCAGGTATACGGAGGGTTAGAAGTCAGGTTCCATCATGCAGACCAGGGAGTCCCTCTTACATTGTCCATGACTATAGCAGCAAGCTAATCCATATAGATGGGATATCTACTTCAATATCCAAGAGTGAATGCTTCATGATACTATAAAAGACATCCCTTCTACGAGTATATCAACAGCTGTAACCATTTGTTATTAAAAAGGAAATTTGATGAGTCACTTGCAGAGTCTGCTCCGATAAAAAAAATAATTTTTCTCTTGGTTTTGTTTGTTACAGTATAAAAGATACTATAGTTTACTATAAGTTGGCCTTTAAGTTCGGATTGGTTAAACGTTAAAATGAAATGAAATTAAGTTAGTAGTTCACATCAGCCTCATTCTGTTGTGGCCACTACATTTACTCTGTTATAAATCTTAAATCGTCATAATATGCTATTTCATGTTTATAGGTACTTATGTAATTAATCAATTTCCTTTACAGGTGTCCATACTGCCGCTCAGAGCCAGGACTTGTACCTAATCTAGCCCTGCAAAGACTCGTTTATAGACTTGATATTCCCTGTCGCAGCAGGTAAGACAAAATATTTCAGGAAATTTTTCACATGAAATAATTTTCATCGTTCTAAATAGACTTAAACATTTTTATATTGTATGATGGAACCGTCTCCGGCTTTCTATATGGGGACTGGACTGGCCAATGGTTTAAGGCCCGGGCCAGTCCCAGATGGACGGAGGGCCAGGAGACAGGATCCATCGTATAGACAATACTGTGTATTCAATATCTGTCATGTGGTAGCTTTTGATTTGTGCTAACTTTTAATCTACATTAAGAAGTTTTAATACAACATGCAATGTTTCAATGACATTGTGATTAAAATCTGTCTGTATTATCAATTTTCCTTTCCAATAGTCTTAATAACACTGTTTCTACACATTTCCAAGCTATATCACACCCCCTCCAAAGACTTTAAAACATTTCTATGAAATGGGCTGCACTGCATGTTCTAGTTTTTAAGCTTTTAACACCAAGAAAATTGGTAAGCTATTAGGTTTTTAACGTTAGTCAACTGGCATAGCTTAACAACTGGAAAATCCCTAAACATATTTTTTTTCTTAAGCATATCCTTGAAGAAATTTTGGTTTTTGTTGAAAAATCCAGGAATATGTAGTGTAGTTTATCCATTTTTTGTACAAACTATGGACAAAAACTTGTTCTTTTCATTGTCGCAATAATTCAACACATGAAAAATGGCAAGTTTAACTACATGTAAATAAAATTTAAAGTTTTTTGGTCTTTCAGTTAGTTGAGAATAAAAAATTAATCATTACTTTGCTTAGCTTATCATCATGTTTATTTTGAAATGTTCTGTTCTAGTGTTCTGCCAGTTAGATGCCCACATAAGAAGTGTGAATGGAGAGGTGATATAGATAATTTGGCAACACATCTGGAACAAGCTCATCTAGTTACCATACTCAATGGTAAGTGAAGACAAGAAGCAACTTACTTAAACTAAATTGTTCTATTTTGATGAAAATAAGTACATATGAGCATCTTAACCAACAAATATTTTATTGAGTTCTCATTAAGTACTCGCATTGATTGAGCAAATATTATACTGTATACGGTTATTTATTTGAGTGTAAATATCCCTGAAAGAACCTGTGTGCATAAACAATGATAAAGTAACTGTAAATTTGATTAGTCCACAAGTTTGTTTTACAGGTTTAAGTTTGCAGTCCAAGACTATTATGAACCTTTAAGAGCAGTTTTTTGTTCAGATGGGGCAATTTTATTACTCCAAAGTTGTAATTTCCACAATATAAAAATTTAAACACATAGAATTTTCATTTGATTTTCGTATTCACTTGGTTTTGCCCATCATTCAGACCTAAAGCCAGGAGCAATAAGAGAACACCTTTCTTTTAGGATAGCGTTTTGGCCATTCAATAGTTCCTATAGAGCAGAAAACAGAACTTAAGAATTTTCCCTTAAAAAAAAAAAATCCATTGAAACAGAAATCAAAATTGTGCTGGCATTTACAAATATTTGGTGAAAACAGCAACGAGCTTTCATCTTTACATGTGGACATGAATACAATGGGTTTTAAGTTACTCAACACTGCATACCATTTCTCTGTGCCAAAAACGCTTATTTGAAAAAATAATGGTGTATCTTTTCTTTTTTTAACCCAACATATGTTTTCAGGCAGCCAAGTAACCCTGGATATTGCAGACTTCCACAGAAAAGCTGAACTCAGCCTGTCTAGAGCTCGTCACTACTCCGTTCTTCTCTCGTGCTTTTCCGACGTCTTCGTCTGCAAAGTGATGCTGTACCAAGGCAAACTTAAGGTCATCTTATCTCAACTCAGCAAGGTCAAACACTCAAGAATTGGAGCCTGGGTGGAAATCTCATGTTTATCTAAAGTGACCAAAGGGATAATCCATCTTTCAAAGACCAAATCTGAGTTTGAAGTGTCTGTTACGAATTTTGTCCTCCCAAATAAGGGAGGCAGCGATAGAGTTACGATCTCCATAAGTATACGACCTCTTTGCTAAATCATATGGTAGACTTCTTCTAGTTTAGGGTAAGTTCAGTTTGGACAGATTGCTCGAACTGCATCTGTTACTCATACACACACTGCGTTTGTCCAATGTAAACCAATCACAGGAAGTTTGTGTAGTGCTGTTCAATATTCTAAAATACAATATGATAAGGAGAAGTATTTTATTGTTAGGTTTACATCTGTAATGCGCTACTATTTCACACACAATGTTTCATTCATTTTTGTATCAACTTTTGATGAATTATACTTTTTTCCCTGATCTGTTCAAACTAGAGGAAGTCTACTCAACGACTAAAATATTGTTTAAATGTGAAATAGGTAATGTAGAAAAATAATGTGTAATACATCTATTTATACACAGAATAATAGGTACATTACACCAAAAATGATGGTTGGAATATTTTTCCTAAACTTCTATGTTAATGCTCAACCAAAACATAGGAACATGTTTTTGTCTAAGTGATAAACTGTTGTTCATATTTAAGTTTTATTTTTAGGTGACAACGAAACATTTTAAAAGTAGTGCCAAGGCATATTTTTTGTGAAACCAATTATTTAAAAGTGTTTAAAGTATTATGTGCATTCACGTTTTGTCTTGTTGCAAGTTGCTTTCTAGAGCTATTCACCTTTGAGAAAGTGGCAGGATAGTCTGATAAAAAGTATTTGA